>NC_072782.1:5723819-6323819 GCF_022539595.1 Amphiprion ocellaris
TGAAATAATGTAAAGGAGGCCGGAAAAACACTATGGTACGGTTCTCTTTGAAAAAAAATCATCATGAATTTTGGCGCAAAAAAACGCCATAGTATACTATGTCGAAAAATGTCATTTTTCAACATGTTGTAAAAACGTGCCATATGATGAAATAATGTAAAGCAGGCTGTGAAAAACACTCCAGAAAGGTTTTCTTTGAAAAAAAATCATCATGAATTTTGGCGCAAAAAAAAGCCATAGTATACTATGTCGAAAAAAAATGCGATTTTTCAACATGTTGTAAAAACGTGCCATATGATGAAATAATGTAAAGAGGCCGTGAAAAACACTATGGTAAGGTTTTCTTTGAAAAAAATCATCATGAATTTTGGCGCAAAAAAACGCCATAGTATACTATGTCGAAAAATGTCATTTTTCAACACTAAATCTTATTGAAAAATATGTTTTACTTAAGTCCACCTGTTTCAGCCATCTCTATCCCTCATTAGGTACCACTCTAAGGTACATTATACAAAAAAAAAATAGATGTCACTGTGTTTTGAAATAGCATGCAGAGCAAGTTAGTCTGCTCACAGGAAGTTAGCACGAGCAAAATCACTCCTCACATGAGGCCTCTGTTTGCTGTGATTTTCAAAGGTAAAGTAATACTTTTGACATATTATGGTGCCTAAGGAGTTGCTGAACACAAATGTGTCATTTGAAATGTAAAAAAAAGATTTAAAAGGGTAAAATAATTTTTTTCAACCATTTGGTAGAGGTCAATATTTTAAAAATCGCTGGGTCTCTTCATAAAAAAAACATTGATTGTTGTTATTAGTGCCCCAAAGAGATAAGAAATATAAAGAAATAATTTTTTCATTGCCTTTTTCTTGGTGAGGATGTTTAAGGGTAACTGTAAACAAAACTAACACGTATCGACAAAGTTTTCTGTTAGAGTTTGTGTTCTTCTAAGTTTAACTCCAAGATTTTAAATACTTTCATTTACTGCAAATGAATATCTACTCCAAATGTTTCACTAATAATCATTATCAGCCTTAAAAACCCACAAAACACCCCTCTATACTTGACCACACTTAGTACAGTCCGGTTCCCCCTTCTATAAATCTGCTTGGAATCGTCCACTTCCTGTTTGTCAAAGTGGCCTTCTACCTGGACAGGTTTAGTTGGAGCTCATGCAACAAACATTTTGGGTAACTGCACTTTAATATGGATGGATGATACTGAATTAGAGTCTGTTTTCATGAGACTGAGTTAAGATGTGTAGCTCTGTCATTAAATAGGAAATTATTTCTCAGAATTCACAGAGAAAAGTCTGAAATGTTTGCTAGGTTAGCGTCCCACATGTTCTTTGGCTCAGCTAAAGCTAACTCTCTCCAACTTCTGGATCTCTTGAGTTGCTTGTTGTTAAAATATCTTGCTAGAGGTGCTGAAGCTCAGAAAGTCTGAGATGTTTGTTCAAAATAAGCTCATTCTCAAGTCTTATCTGAACTGTCCTCTTTTGTTTGAACTTTCCCTAAACTTAGGAGTTAATGACAGAGCAGCACATCCAGACTCAGTCTCATTTATGTAGAGATTAAACTTCAGTGTCATTCATTGATGTTAAAGTGCAGTTTTTCAAATGTTTGTTGCACATGCTCCCGACCAAACCAGTCCAGGTGGAAGACGATGTGAAGAGAAAGCTCCAGAGGATGAATATCACACATTTACGTTGGAAATAAATGTCCTTTAATTAGACATTGTCATGCAAAAGTTGGATTTCCCTTTAATGATGTTCAAATCTTTGTTGAGTGTTTTGTTGATGTTGGTTTCTAAATGTTTTTGACACTCGGCCCCAAAGATTAAAACCTTTACGGCTCACAAGCTGCAACAATTCACACATTATCAACTATCTTTCTGACTAAACTAAGATAAAAAGTGAAAAACTGCCTGATTCCTGCATCATGAATGTAAATCTTTTTGGTTTTTATGACAGTAAACTGAATATATTTGGGTTTGACATTTTATAAACCAAAACAAGAAATGAATTACTGGAGAAAACAATCAACAGATTAATGGACAAAGAAAATGTGTTTTCCAACATATATGGCTGAATTACTCCAACATTACAAGATACATACAATTTTAATTCAATTTTATTATATAACGCCAATTACAGGTCAAATTGTCTCAAGACGCTTTATTTTTATATTTTTGTCATATTTAAAATATGACAAAGTAAGAAATTTAAACCTCTTGACTAATCCAATTTATTATTTGGTTTTTAAGAGACTAATGACAATTAAAATAACTTTCTCCACTAAAACTAATAAACATGAGGTCAAATAGAAGGAACAGTTTTAAATACTGCAGTCCCACGATGACAAGAATAAAGTTTGTCAACAAAAACTAAATCTGCTGGTGGATTCCATTAAAGTCCTAATAAATGATAATAAAGTGTGATACTAAAGGTTTGTGGTGCTAAAAATCAAAGTAAAGATATCAAGTTGAACATCTGGATGGAGGTTGATAAAAGTTGACCTCCCTTCATTTCTCTGGAGCGACTCCATGGATTTTATGGATGGTGGTTAAAGACCTGCTCTTCTAGTGGTCTTCCTTCTAGTCGCTGTAAAAAGTCAGTCCATCCTGGCCGACTTCAACACCTCTTCATGACAACTTGTTCTGCCTCCGACCTGGTGGAAACTCCAGAAACTCGGGAAAACCTGTCGAGACTCGAAGAACTCGTGGAGACTCGAAGAACTCGTCGGGCGGGGGAAGGTGTGGTGGGAGGTGGGGGAGTAGAGGGGGGAGGCCGCCACCCACCTCCCCGCCTACTCTCCGCCCTGACTCCACCCAGACTCCGCCTTGGCTCCACCCATGTGGTCACTTCAGGAACTACGATGCCAAAGGGACGACGAATTTATTTCTTTTATCTGATCTGTAGCTCAGTGAGTTAAGGATTTGCCTATGGAGCTGCAGGTCGCTGGTTCAAGACCAGACACTTCTTAAATTTTCTCAAAATCCTGACAAAGACAAAGAAAGAAAACTGCCAGTGGCGGGTCTTGAACCTGCGACCTTCCACTTGGTAGTCTTCTTCTTATCCCCTGAGCTACTCGCTCAGATACTAATTCTTCTTTTTTTTGCGCATTTATCATCTATTTTTTGTCGTTTTCGAGTTTTTTTTTAACTCGAGTCTCGACTCGACCGTTTTTCTCAGGAGGTTGGACTTCAGCCTTTGTGCTGGAGGGTTGAACCCTCAGTTCCAAGACTTTCCAAAGCCTCCACACCTCCCGAGTCCTCAGGACCTGAGCTTTCACACAGTCTGAGGGCTGAAATTTTCTAAGTCCCACAGTAGTTCTCTGTTAGATTGAACTTTCAGACAGTCCAAGGACTGATATCTTCTAAGTTCCTGAGTAGTTCTCTGTTAGTTTGAACCTTCAGACAGTCTGAGGACTGAAATCCTAAAAGTTCTTGAGTAGTTCTCTGTTAGTTTGAACCTTCAGACAGTCTGAGGACTGAAATTTTAAAAGTTTCTCAGTACTTCTCTGTTAGTTTGAACTTTCTGGTTAACAGAAGCCTTAAAACTTGTGACCATGAGTCTTGATTTCACATTTAGACCATCCATCTGAGTTCTTCTCAGACCTTCACCTGTGGGTTTTTTAGAAATCCTCAACAAACTTTGATTCTCTTCACTGAACAGTAAAGTTTGTGGAGATCAGAAGGTAACATTAGTTTGATCAATGCCTTCAACTACTAGTAGACTTTATCTGGAAAGCAGTTTTCTGAAATGAGTTCTTAGTAAATCTGTCCACAATCAAACCAAGAACATAGAAAGAGGAAATGTTTGAAGAAACAACTTGATGTTTTCATTTCAGACTAGAAAACGCTTTAAGACCTTTATCTGTTTTTGCTCTTTTTGATCGTTTTATTGTCTCTTCTGTTTAATTTGATCTTCTAAAGTTAACTGGTGTCTTTTCAAATGTTTTGTCTTTAGTTTGATTCTTCTTAAATGTTTAGTTTTGCTCTTTTCTCACCTTTTATTCTTTTCTAATGTCTGATTTGATTTAAATGTTTTGTCTTTTTAATGTTTAATTGTTTTTTCAAATGTTTTATCGGCTTGTTTGAAAAATTTCCTTTTCTTTCCCAATGTTTAATTTTTCGATTAAATCTTTAAGGTTTTTCTTTTTAAATGTTTTACCACCTTTTAATGTTTAATTTTCTTTTTAAATGCTTCATTGTATTTTCTGTTTAATTCCTATTTAAAGTTTTATTGTCTTTAAGATTTAATTTTCTAATTAAACATTTTTTTAAATGTTTTGTCTTTTTAAAGGTTTAATAATCTAAATGTTTTGTATTTTTCTAAATGTTTAATATTCTTGTTTAATTGTATTTTTTAAATGTTTAATTATCTAAAATATTTCATCTTTAATGTTTAATATTTTTGTTTAAAAATTTTGTTTAATTTCATAATTACATGTTTTGTATCTTCTGTTTAATTATCTAATTAAATATTTTGTCTTTATATAATTGTATTTAATGTTTAATTTTCTTTTTAAAAGTTTTATTGTATTAAATGTTTTTTTCCTTTGATTTAATTGCTTTTTTAATGTAGTTTATTTCTTTAATCTTTTTTTCTGTCAAGATTTTAACCCCAACCTTAAAAATGAAACAAACCCTTAAATCACAATGAAAATACTTCTGTTGTCACAATCATGAGTTAGTCAATTATTCAGTTTATTCAACTTTATTTGTTTAGCACCTTTCACACAGATGACAAAACTAAACAAGCAAAGAGAAAAAACTATGCTAAAACTATGATTAAAACTCAAAACATATTTAAAAAAAAAGATTTAACATGGTAATAAAATATGTTGTGTCCAGGGGATGGAGGGAGTTTATTGAAGTCTTCTTGGGCTCACATGGGAAATCATTTAAAATATAAACTTGATATTCAGTCTAAGGAAACTGCAGAGCGACAGAAGAACCAACAATATCTCCTGTTTTCTCCTTTAATGAGTCGACTCTTCTTGTGCTTTCAGACCAAAGAACTACAGACTCTTCACAACCTGCTCAAACTCTTGGTACAGGACCTCACCACACGGGTCAAGAAGGTTTCCGTCTCATTTCTACTCTGAAGCTCACCTTCTCCTGCTCAAACTGCTGACAAATGTTTCTGCTGCTCTAAAGTCTGGTCTCCAGAACTTCCTAAAAACTCTCAAAGTCTCTTCTGCTGCAGGTTGCTTTGTAGAACTGTTCCAGAAAACCTCACTAAACCACATGGAGGGGCCTCAAGATAGTCGTCCAAATGAAACCATACAAAAACCAAACTAGCACAACCCAAACGCTAAAGTCTCCTGCAGCCTACCAGAGAACCTCTGAGAACAGAGAATCAGGACAGGAACTCTTACCTTCTGGACAACCAACGTTGGTTCTCAAACAAGAATACAGAATGTGTCTGACCAAAAACCTCTAAAGACTCACTACAGCCAAGATAAAGACACAACTCAGCTGCACCAAATCCACTAATCACTGCACACATTAGCACCATGTGCTAACTGTGGCTAAAGAACCACATTTACCAAGACAACTATCCAGTACAAAGCCCTAAAACACACCAAGAAACACATTAAAGACGATTTTACTGCTGGAAGCTGCAAGCCAACGCCTAAAGAACAAACTAAAGCAATGGAGCCAAACCCGGTTCAGTGGTGAAGAGAAGCAGAGGAAATGTTTGTCTGCAGCTAAATAAAGCAGGAAGACACTGAGCTGCTCAGGTGTTCCTGATAACACCAAGCAGCCACCTGGACAGCCAATAGGAACACAGCTTACTGGAAGTCCAGAGGGCTGGGTTAGTGAAGGAAATTTAGTTTAAAGTTGAAGCAGAAAGTTAACAAAGAAAGTTGAAAACCACCTTCTGATACCTGAAATCTCTGAGTTTTCACACAAAGAACACCTGAACATGTCAAACTGGTTCCATAGTAGAACCATCATTGTAAAAACGTCATAGTATGGTGTGTTGCTCAAAAAACATTACGACCCGGCTGTCTAGGGTCGCGAGGAGCAACACAAAAACAGGACAAACGCTGGTTTCCAGGGGGTTAGGGGCTATTTATTTGAAAGAGTAAGTTTACAACAACACAACATGTGAGCAGAAAAATCACAAAGTCTGTCTTTAGTTCAGCTGAAAATATTAGTTTTTGTCTTTTTTATTGACCAAACTTTTCAGGAAGTAGATGAAGAATAATTAAAGCTCTCATGTAGAAGTCCAACTTATTTTGGATCCTTGTGGAGAGTTTAATCTTAGAGTTTGTAAAGCTGTTGAGTTTTTAGAGTCACATGGATTGTTTTGACATTTAATAACCGAGTCCTGAAATAAAATTACAGTTGTGGATTTCTGTCATTTAGTCTGGACTAAACAAATAACAAGCATAAATCTCAAACGTCATTATGAGGAGTCTGGATTGAGGTTTCTCACTTGATAATGATCAAAACATGAAATTTAGGTTGGTTTAAAGGAATATTCCACCTTAAATCTTTGAATGTTGACCTAAAAGGTTGGTTTCAGGAAGTATTCCACCTACAAGGTCCTCACACATCCACCTTAAAGGAACATTCCACCAAAAATCCTTGGACATGCACCTAAAATGTTGGTTTAACCGAGTATTCCATCCAAAATCCTCAAAGAGACCTGAGGGGCTGGTTAAAAGGAATATTCCACCTAAAACCTCAAATATAGACCCGAAAGGGTGGTTTAGAAAAAATCCTTCAATGTAGACCAAAAAAGTTAGTATGGAGGAATATTCCACCTGAAATGTAGACCTGAGAAGTTGGTTTGGAAGAATATACCATCCTAAACATCCTTAAATGTAGACTAAAAGATGGTTTGGAAGAAAATTCCACTACTGTAGACCTTGGAGGTTGGTCTGATGGTATATTCCACCCAACATCCTTGAACATAAACTTAAAAAGTTCGTTCAAAGGAATATTCCACCTAAAATCCTTCAATGTAGACCAAAAAATCTTGGTGTAAAGGAGTATTCCACCTTAAATGTAGACCTAAAGGATGGTTTGGAGTAATATTCTACTCTAAAATCTTCCAATGTAGACCTAAAAGGTTTATCTGATGGTATATTCTACCCAACATCCTGGAACATTTACCTAAAAGGTTGGTTTAATGGTATATTCCCAGAAGAACCCTTGAACATTGGGCTTAATGGTATATTCCACCCAAAAATACTTGAACATATACCAAGAAGTCAGCGTAAAGGAAATGTAGACCTAAAAGGATTGTTTAAAGGAATATTTAAACAATTATTTTCATTATTAATAATCTGTTATCAGTCAGACCCCTGGCAAAGTTATTTTTATCAGTTTTTTAGTGGAAGTCACAAATAAAGGAGCTCTTGGTTTTTCCCGGCGTTACTGAGTCCAAAGCTGCTGTTTCAACACAGAACGTTCACATGCATCCACAAACCTCTCAGCACTCAAACACCCACAGACAGGAGGCCGGCTGGACCGAGGCTCGGCGGCGTCCTCAGACCCACGAGTCGGGAGTCGGTGAACTTGTTGGTCTGGTTTGAAGGCCTCCGTGTGGTCCAGTAGAAGTCCACGTAGTCGGTGTTGGCTTTGAACCGCAGCGACTGGCCACCATCAGGTGGACCAGCTCGTCCTCGTAGGGCTCCTCCTGTAGCCTTGAGGGGACCACAGGAACATTCAGTAGCTGTTGGAGTTCTTCCTGTCAGGCTCGTGGTAGAACGGCTCTGAAGAATCTTGTACTTGTCTTATCTGGAACAATCTAAACAGCCTAAACTGTTAACAGCGGTGTAAGAAGCAAACACAGGCATAGATTAGGACTCAAACTAGATTTATTTTAGAAAACAAATCAGCTTAGAGGCATTTGTTCACACGTGGCTGAATAGGAGGCCGTCCAATCAGGTTAGAGGTCTTCACTCTGTAGGTTGTTTGTTCGGATGAGACTCTTGGATCTCCATCAGCTGGACGTGGATGTTTGATGGTCTTCTTCTCTAGTGCCAGATGATTCATCCATGAATTCAGCAGCTACAGACTGAAATTGAAGTTCATGCTGCGTTATTGAATTCCTGTTCCAGATCAAATGTTCAGAGCTCACCTTGAATGCAGCCGTCTGCTGTCTGATAGTTTTTCTCATTGTAGTCTTCAATAAAGTCTTTTTTCCTCATGTCAGGATGTGGTGAGACTCTTTCTCAGTCTCTGCAGACGTCCCTCATTGTGCATCTCCAGAGAAGAAACACAAAAACTGATCACTGCTTCAGCATCACAAACGCTCTCCAGCATTGAGAGTGTTTTAGGAATTCATTGATTGTGTTGTGAACTTTGAAGGAGCAGAAACTTTACAGCTGCCAAAGATATGAGCTCCAATTCTGGATGTTTTAGGAAATGAAGTTCATCAAATGAACACTTGATTTTTGCTGAAAACTCTCATTAAATTACTGAAGAAATTTAACATAAAAACCTGTAAACTCTCAGGCAGCTTTTGTTAAAGTTTGTCTATAATTTTATCATCATGTTCTGGAACCAGGACTCTGCAGAAGTTCCTTCAATCAGATACTTGTGTGTTTCTATTTAAGGCCTCAGGTTTGAACGTACAGCAGAGGATTAGAAAGGAGTGATTTTAATATTTAAATCAGTCCAGTAAATGTTTGGCAAAAATTATTAAAATTTTGATTTAGATAGATTTGTGTCAAATAATTTTGTAGCGTCTCACTAAAATTATCCAAATGAGTTCAGCTGTATTTACATTTTATAGAATATTTTGATTTCTTAATCCTCAATACTGTAGGGTCTGACCCTAAATATTATAATAATGATGTCAATTTTAAATAATATTTTAGTGCAGGTAATAAACTTTAATCAGCTAAACTTACTTAATAAATATCAGCTGCACAATCTTAACCTGAACATTCATATTATTGAGGTAAATTTACATAAAGTCATGATATTCTAGAGTCTTAACTGGATATATGTCTAACATTAATCTTTTTGTATTGTGCTGAATAAACAAGAATAACCCAACTTTCAGATAATATTTGTTGACTGTTATTGAGACTAAATTCCTCCACATCTGGAACTGGACTAGAATTTCCCAAAATGGAAACATGGACAGAATTTAACACTCATGGTATCCATAGGCAACGACTAAAGTTTCTGCTTCTTACCAAAGTTCACAACACAAGTAAGATTTTAATGTAAAACTTCAGGGATGACTGCTGACCATAAATATTCTGATCAATACTTCATGATCAATATCAGAGACAGATGTTACAACTCCAGCTGTTGCATTAGACTGCAGTTATTCACAGAGAAATTAAAACATCACATTCCTCATAAAAACTAGATGGGACTTTGATTAAATAAAGTGTTGGTGAATAAACAGTGTAAAAAGTGCAAAGCAGCTCCATTAAATCAGGAGATGTGAGACTTCCACAGCATGGATCACCATCTGCTGTGTTAAATCTGTGGATGTTCTCAGTCATCCAGGTCATGATAAGTCTCAAGCAAGCATAAATTCTGGCAACAGGACTAACCTCGACAAACAAGGTCAGAAAAATCAGCTTAGACCCTGAGGAAAACTATGGTTTCCTATTGACGTGACTTCGCTTTTTACTTGCATTCCCACTGGAGATGCAATACAGACAGTAAAGAGAGAAAACTGCTGCTTGACAACTCTCTGTCTGAGAGGACCAACCTCTCCCCCCGAACAGGGTGTGTGACCTCCTTAAACCTTTTGCCTCAGCACCACTTCATTTCCAGTACAACAACGGATTCTACAGCGCAAAACACGGCTGTGCCATGCGGATCTCCCTGTATCCCCCATTGTAGCTAACCTGTACATGGAAAGAAGATGGTGATTGAGTGGCACTGTCGAGAACATTCAGTGGCCACTCCCCGAGGCACTGGTTCAGATATGTGGATGACCACATGGGTCACCACTCAGGAGGGTGAGGTCGAACCTTTCACAGAACACCTCAACTCGGTGGATAAAAACATCAAGTTCACAAGAGAGGATGTCCAAGACAACTGTCTGGCGTTCTTCTAGATTCGCGTGGTACGCATTGAAAACCAATGGGGGAACTCAACATTTGGGGTCTACAGAAAACCCACTCACACAGACCAGTTACCTCCTGTTTGATTCAACACCACCCACTAGAAACACAAGTTGGGGGTGATCCGTACCTTAAAGCACAGAGCACAGAACATCCCATCAGAAGCGGATGGAAAAAGAAGGAGACACACAAACATATTCACTCTGCTCTTCAAACTTGTGGCTATCCAAACTGGGCTTTTATCAAAACAGCTAAAAAAGCGCAGGGGAGGATAAAAAAGACGAAGGACCACAAAAAGAGAAACAACATTTGTCATCCCCATCCCCAGGAATTCAGAGAAACTCAGGAGGATCTTTAACACCCACCAGATCCCAGTACACTTCAAGCCCAGCAACACTCTGAAGCAAAAGCTGGTCCATCCCAAGGACAAAATCCAAGGGAGAAACAGAGGCAATGTGGTGTACGCAGTGCAGTGCAATGAGGAATGCTCTGACCTGTACATTGGAGAGACTAAGCAGCCATTACAACAAGCGCATGGCACAACACAGGAGGGCCACGACCACAGGCCAGGACTCAGCAGTCCACCCTCCACTTCAAGGAGAAGGGGCACTCCTTTGATGACCACAAGGTGCGCATTCTAGCCAGAGAGGACAGATGGTTTGAGGAGAGGGGGTAAAAGAAGCCATTCATGTCAAACTAGAACGGCCATCTTTGAACAGAGGAGGGGGCCTCAGACACACTTGTCTCCCACTTACAATGCAGTTCTTAGAGCCCTCCCAAGGAGGTGCAGCCATTCTGTCCCACCTGCAGTCAGGTGACCCCCAACCCACCCTCCTAGAGGGAGGGGTAATGGACCGCCCATCAAAGGCTAACGACTCCTAACGAGTCTATTGGTTTCGGGTCTTTGTCCACTTGTGTTTTGCCACCACCCTCCTGGTGGATAAATATCTGGTACTCCCCCACCAGACTTTCAGAACTGAAGAAGCCTCTTGGATGAGAGGTGAAACGTTTTTCGACTCACACGAGGTTAGTCCAGTTGCCATAATTTATGCTTGCTTGAGGACATCTGCTGTGGTTGATTCATAGCTGAATGTCAGAATGAACTGAGCTAAAAAGCTGCTTTGAGCTGCAACATTTACGGTCTGACAATCCAACACCATCACAGTTTTCATCTGGTTGTTTTTGCTCACAACATGCTGTGAAGTTCAGTTTTTACCTGAATCAATACAGAGATTCTATTTCCAACCAAGACTGAATAAAAATTTAGAATGTTATGAGGTTATTAATGCAACTAAATCCTTTCAGATGGAAGGATTTACTTTCTAAGTTCTAATTCAAGTTTCAGTTGGAGCACATTGCATTCACAAAGAAAAACAGCGATACCTTCATAGCAACATTTAATAAACCTAAAGCTTCCTGTTGGCTCATTGGTGGAGTTTTTTACTGAGCATCTGAACCTAAATCCAGTGAGGATCGACCATCCTTCAGTCGAGGCCAGTCAGAGAACTTCAAGACCTTCCATCTGCTGGACCAGATGTGGCATCATCTCCCTCTGAACATCTGGATGACAGGAGAAAAGACAGAAATCAAACACAGATCACAGAAATACAATTTATTCACTTTCATCATTTTATAAAAGTAGCATGAACTTTATTAAAACCTGACATCAGCAATGAAAGTAAATGTTTTTTATCTCATGTTGAAGCTAAATTTAAAGTCAATTTTAATGACAGTTTATCCTGAAAGGAGTGAGAATGGAGCTTTTCTTTCCTTTTTAGAATATTCCCTCAAAATATTCTGTTTATTATTGGCTTTAGAAGCATTTTTCTTTACTTATTTAGTTTTAGATACCTCAGACTGATACACTTTGCTGGTCTGCAGATAATTTCATGTACAATGACAATAAAGATCTTCTATTATAACATATTTTGCTAAAACAAGAACTGCAAACCTTCTCAACCATCTCTCAGGCTGCAAAATTCCAACTGCGACCAAGAATTATCTGATGTAGTTATTATTGTAATCTTTACTGAACCAGCCCTGGAATTAATAAAAATCTGTATATGGATATGATTTTCTCTGATGGGACCACTATGGAAGCCGTAGTAAAAATTAACTATCCTTAGAGAGTGGGTCTTCATTCAGATGGATAAAAAAATGCTCTCCCTATTAAAAAAAAAAAACAAAAAACTGCATACAATAAAATAAATGTCTTCTGCACTGCACACATACTACACTTTTGTATAACTCTGGATGTCAGAGTAAAGGCAGACAGATCCACCAATCAGCCACAACATTCTGACCACTGACAGCTGAAGAGAACAACATCCGTCATCTTGTTCTAATGTAACGTTCTGCTGGGAAACCTTGACGTTCATGTGGATGTTTGACATGTACCACCACCTAAACACTGCAGGACAAACAACCCCCTAGTCTCCATGGCAACAGCAGTCCTTGATGCCAGCTGCCACCCTCAGCAGGACAAACTGAAACTGCTCAGGAGTGGTCCGAGGAACACGACAGAGCTAAGCTGTTCACCTGGGTTCCACACTCCCCACATCCAGATCTGATTGAGCATCAGTGGGATGGTCCAGGATCAGCCTGGTCTAGGTAGGACCCACCCTGCAACCCACAGGATCCACAGAATCCACAGGACATCCCCAGAGGTTCTGATGAACCACTGGGTCAGAGGAGTTTTAGCAGCATAAAGGGACCAACACAGTATTAGTCAGGTGGTCATAATGTTATACTGTTATATTGTCATGCTTATTATATGATCAGTAAATGTTACCATCAATTATAACGTCCACATTGATCAAGAAAAAAAAACAACTATCAGTTCATTCAGAAACTGTGGGGTTCAACCTAAAAACACAGACCTCAACAGCCGTTTGTTTCAAAGCAGAACACCAGCTGGTTTTCACTAAAGAAGCTTTAAGAGCAACAATTAAATGACAGTTTTGTTCTCATTAAGTTCAGAGTCAGCCAAAATAATGTACACACACATCAGGAAAAGAAAAACTTTTATAAATATTTCATTTGTATAAGTACTTCTACACATATAGATTCCTCTTTCTAAGTTTGATCAAATCACGATAACTCTGTGTCCTGTTGTACGATGTTTTCCCAACAGATGGCGCTATCCTCATGAACGGAGCATCAACAAGTGACGTCTACAACAGAACAGAAATGTCTGGAAGCCAGTGGCCACCACTTTGAGCACCTCTTGTAATTGTAGAGGCCAAAGATAACTTTTATTAATCTCGTGATGTCTGAATAAATTTGGTATTGAAATATTTATGCAAGTTTTTCTTTTCCTGATGTGTGTAAACATTATTTTGCCTGACTCTGTATAATGGGTTTCTGACAGGTCACCAGGCAACATCTTTTTATAATAATGACAAACATACCTGCATTCTACAGGAGTGATTTTCCTCATGTGCAGGTAAAGATGTGTGAGGAGCTTAGAGATGACAGGAGCAGGAGTCATCCTCACTAATTCAGCTTCCACCTAGAAACAGAAAGACCACAAACAAACACACTGATATACTCTCAAACGTTCAACCTCACAGCCTCAAAATATCTGTTTAGGAAGTGTTGTGTTTCTAAATTCTGCTGAAAGCATTGACAGACATTCTCTTACAAGGTTGTGTAAAAAGCAGCCTGTCCTCTGAGCTACTGAGAAATCTTCCTGAACAAAGTTTCTACGTGTAAATCAGCTCAACAAAAACTAAAGCCTCAGTCAGAGATAACAGGTATCACAAATTATAAACAACTTTCTTTGTTAATTCAGACTTTCTGCTTCAACCTCACAGAAAAAGGGGAGTTTAACTCGTCAGGTGACTGAAAATGAACGGCTTGTGCAGTTCTAGATCCAAAAGTAGGATGTTTCAACTCATGTTTTACTACAAATACATACAGTAATAAATAAACACAATGGCTGGTTGTTAGTTTATTCACTATTAATGTCATTTTATATACTGGATTGAACTTGAGCAGTGGAAGAGAGAAGGAATTCATTGAAATTATGGAGATTCAGCGAGGGAATGTTGCGCAATGTTAAGTTAAGGGCGGTTTAATTCAAACCAGCTGAATGTTAAACTTAAGTGCAGCTCAACGGGTTTCAGTTAACCTTAAAGTAAAATAACTTTTTTAAAAGCTAAAATACACAGCAGAGAAATACAGGTTGAGAAGGTCATTCTAATAATGACGGACAGGCAGCAACTAACAGGTGTTCAGTGGTAAGTTAGCCACCTGTGTTAATTAGCCCGCTAGCTAACTTAGCCGCTTAGCTAGCTAACGCGTCCGGACCAACTGCTCAAACACGACAAAACACAACTCTTCACAAGTCGCTGACTTAACGTACTACAAAACAACGCTACTTGTTAGAAGTATTTATCTTCTTACCGTGTTTTACTCCAAAAACAAGGTCAACAGCAGTCAGAGATGCTACCAGACCTGCCGACCATAGATAAACACAGACTAGATCCGCTAGCGCGCTGTCTTCTATATTATCTGTGGTCTGAACAATCACTGCTCTCTGGCTCCGCCCTCTGAGAATCTTGTTGTCGTTTGGCTCCACACTTGCCGATGATCACTTCCGGTCTCAGAAAATTAAAAAAAACGGACCTTTTTTCGTTTCTGTCTCTTACTGATTTTATTTTTTTGTTATTCTAAATATGAAATGAAAATCAAAGCATTTTTAAAATTTCGTATATCCCTTTTTGATCACGAAAAGGAAAAACGCCTTGTATTTCAATTTTAATTTTTGTATTTTAAAACGAAAATCAAATAACCACTCGTTTTTTGTCTTTCAATACCCGTTTCAGAACGGAAAATCCAGTTGCCAGATAAATACACTGATCGTGTGCCTTGTGCTCTCTTAACAGTTTGTTATGTATATGTTATTTGTTACATTAGTGCCCTATCAAGTGTCTATTCATGTTTTTCTCTTGTAGATGTATTTCACTGCTTTTTCACATTATGGCGAGGGGACTACAGATGAAAACTAGCCTTCCGGCTAATTCTGGCTTTTTTAACCATGTGTAATCATGTGTTTTATGAAATTGTATTGTCCCCTTTCAAATAGACTAAATTGAAATTGAAATTGAAGCTATTAGGGACAAAAATGATCTCATTTAAACCCATTATGACTAAACTGTGTTGTTTAAGATTAATTGATACTGATTGCAACATGTGGCAGTCCAATTTCTCTTCAACACATTTTCATTAATGCTTTATTCTAATCTCATTTTGAGGTTGTTGAACCTGGTGCAATGAGAGCAATGGAGGAAAAGGTCATGGAAATCTATGTTAACCCTCAAGTGGTAAATGTTTCTGCAGAGAAGTTTGTCATTCAAATAGAACACACATTTGCTCTTTTTCAGTTTTTTTCAATTTTTAAAATTTTTATGTTATGTCTTATCTGGGGCTGCACAGTGGTGTAGTGGTTAGCACTTTCGCCTTGCAGCGAGAAGGTCCCTGCTTCGCGTCCCGGCTTTCCCGGGATCTTTCTGCATGGAGTTTGCATGTTCTCCCTGTGCATCCGTTCTTTCTGCTCTAGTTTGTGTTTTGTCTGCAGGTATCTTTGTTCTTTGGAGTGGCACTACTCTGATCTGTGGTTACAAATCCGACCAAACTCTGGAGTGTTTATTGTTCTCGTGTTACATTTATTATCTGTGTCTGTCTGCTGTCCCTTCCTCTCTCCTCTTTACAATCACCCTAACCAGGCGAGGCAAATGCCACCGTCCCTGAGCCTGGTTCTGCTGGAGTTTTCCTACTAGAATCACTAGATTTGTTGGGTTGCTG
Source organism: Amphiprion ocellaris (assembly GCF_022539595.1). NCBI lineage: Eukaryota > Metazoa > Chordata > Actinopteri > Pomacentridae > Amphiprion > Amphiprion ocellaris. The sequence continues at coordinate 5,739,686 of NC_072782.1, forward strand.
GGTGACCCACGATATGAGGTGCCCTGAGGTCATTTATGTTCTGAATCAGTGCTTTACAAACATGAATTTAATTAAACAGCTGTGTTGTTCTGGAAAGCTGTACTTTGAAATAACACGTTATTATAAATTTCAAAAGAAGTTGACATTTTATTATTGCACAATGTAAAAATATTGTTTGTTTCTGAGTAAAAATAATATAATTGCACACATTTGCAAAGTAGTTTCCAAAATACAATACAAATATTTGCAATATTAAATTCATTCTGCATATTAAAACAACACACATTTGGATGACAAAAAATGATCCTGATGTCACTGAAAAGTTATTCACATACATCGGTCAAAATATCTGATTTACTGTCCATCATGTCTGTTTGGTCTTCTGAACAGAAGCAGGAACATCAGCGACATTATGCAGAAACTCATACAGCAACTTAGCGTTATTAGCATTCCCAAGTATTTCTGCCAGCTTGTTCTGGCTGAGTTTGGCTAGGTCTGCCAAACTGTCTGCATTTTTAATAAGAGCCCTGTAGTTTTTCATATTGACCCCCGGCATTTTCAAGAGGAAGTCATAAGGTCCGGGGTTGTAGAGGTCTGTTGATTCAGCCACAAGGTCTGACTCAGCTGTGACCGCCTGAGCTGCTGAAAGCATCGGGTTCGGGTTGGCCTTGTTTTAGTTCCAGGAAGAGCTCGGCTGTGGCGTGTGGGGAGGGGCACCAGAGTATACGGAGGGCAAGGGGAAGTGCAATGTGAGTAATGTAAGCTTTGAAGAGAACATCATTTGACGATATCTCGAGATGACGGAAGTCTGACCAGGCCATGAGGGAAAAACGGTTTATGTTGCGGGTCAAACTCGATGAGCAGCACTGCTTTCTGTAGTAGCGGGTCATGGAGAGGCACTGGGTGTAGAGGCGGCCGCTCTGCAACGAGCCGATCAGGTCACTGATCGCTCTTACGCTCAACGCAAGTGTCTGGGGTTAAAATGTAGGTCGCCAACTTCTAGGGTGACGAGATCAATGTCCAGCCCACGGCGGTGCAGCAAGGAAGGGCAACTCACTGCGGAACTCACGCATGTCCACAATGACTCGTGAAGGCATCTCTGGACTGCTCCTGGCCTCCTGGTTATTGGACAGCGGAAGTGAAATAAAAACTACAAGACATGAGTCAAAAACTAAAGGCAGAAAATAAATATGGGTTTTTCACTGAACGGCCCACACCCCAACCATCTTCAATTTGACAGATTTCTTATTTTTTTTTAAAGTGATGAATATTGATTGAGTTGACCATGTGTAAAATCTGTGGTCACAAGCAACATTAGTTTTTGAATTCAATTTGAATTCATTTTTGCGCCAATCTTTTTTGTACACATGTTAAACTCAATCAATATTCACCATTTAACAAAATATCAGTCAAACTGAAGATGGTCAGGTGTAAACTTTTCATTAAATTGGTAAGTTGAGGGGCTGCACAGTGGCGTAGTGGTTAGCACTTTCGCCTTGCAGCGAGAAGATCCCTGGTTCGCGTCCCGGCTTTCCCGGGATCTTTCTGTATGGAGTTTGCATGTTCTCCCTGTGCATGCGTGGGTTCTCTCCGGGTACTCCGGCTTCCTCCCGCAGTCCAAAAATATGCTGAGGTTAATTGATTACTCTAAATTGCCCGTAGGTGTGAAAGTGAGAGTGCTTGTTTGTCTTTGTATGTAGCCCTGCGACAGACTGGCGACCTGTCTAGGGTGTCCCCTGCCTTCACCTGAGTCAGCTGGGATAGGCTCCAGCACCCCCCCGCGACCCTAGTGAGGATTAAGCGCAGTATAGATAATGGATGGATGGATGGTAAGTTGAGGTGGAATGACCCATATAGACATTTAGAAACTGAATAAAATCGACATACCTGCTTTGCGGGTGTTGGTGGTGGCATTTGCAGGTTCTAAGTTTCTAGCAAGATCTAGGTTGGTGTCTTCTCGTCCTTCCCTCTCCTCTGGAATGACCATAGTAGCCTTTTCCCTACAGAAAAACACACACATAAACACCAATGAGAAGCCAGCACTTAACTAAGTAGATATTAGTACCAAGGGGTTTGAGGGGAAAGAAATGGTTCTAACCTGATGAGATGTTCAAACGCTTTCTTTTCTTTAGACAGTGCTGTCAGGTACTTCTGTTCTTCTGTTGAGCCTCCATAGATGAGGAAATACACCCTAAGTGTCTTTCCAGGGCGGTTAGCTTTGTAAATCTCCAGCTGGCGAACAAAACTCAGTTCAGCGTCGTACAGAACCACAAAGCTGGGCTCCACCTCGTGCAGCACCCGGGTCAAGCTGTGGGGGTCGGTGCAGCCTTTCAGTGGATGGATCACAGTCAGCGGTTCCTTTAGGACGCCGTAATAGTCGTCTGATGACAAATCTAATTTAAGCTGTTCTTCCTCTCCTTCATGTTCCTCCATCAGTTCGTCCTCGTCTCCGCTGCTGCCCATCACTGCTGCTTCACCTGTCTCCTGTTTCCCAACCATCTGGGTCAGTGTGAGTGACGGTCTGCTTTTGGTTTTTGTGGTCTTTGTGTTTTTTTTCTGTGCGGGTTCCTTCCCTTTGGACACTTTTTTGACTCGGCCTTTTCCCCTTTTGTCTAAGTCCAGTTCCAAGGCAGCAACTGCAGCAGAGTCCCGTTTGCCGATTGTTCTCGTGTACAGGCGGTTGAGCAGCCAATCAGAGCCGTGTTTGATGCGCTGCTGCAGCTGAGCACAAGTCCGGTCATCACTGGCACAAATCAGAACCCGACCTGAGGGCGACATGTTAGGTGGTTAGTGGTTAGACAACATGTATGTACAACAGGGATATAAATAATGAATCAAAAGCATATACATGACAGAACTGGATTGACCCTTTTATGGTGAATTTTTCAACAAACTTTACTCAGCTTGTGTTGTCTCCTATCACTGACCAACACCTATGCTATGCTAGTCAATCAGAACTCCATTCATTCCTATTTGAACACTTGTAATCTCCTGTGTGCTCGTATGTTTTATTCTGGTCTTCACCAAGCTGGAACTTTTACACTGGATTTCAAGGGACCATGCTGTGCACCAGGAAGTTGGAAAAGCTAACAGGCTGATCAAAATGCTCTAACAATGGTACATTTTTTTGTAAATTCATAGGTTTAAATGCACTGTTGACACAACAGACTGCTATAGTAGTTTAACAGCACTGAGCTCTAACCTGGTTCATGTTGAGAGCTCTTGTTCTCCCTCTCGATCTCCTCCAGCACCTCAGTCAGAGCCTCCCACTTTGGGCTCTTCTCCAGCACCAGCTCCCGCTTCATCTCTGAAACCCACACAATAGACTGAGCCTTTAGTCGTTTCAACACGAATACACACACAAGCATTTAATCATTTGGATATCTACTTTGAAGAAGACACTGTCAGAGATGTGCTCATTGGTCAGTTACCTGAGGCAGAGGTTGGCTTCTGTTTCTCAGCTTCTGCTCCAACTTTGAGTTTCTTTTTGCTCTCAGGAACGCGGAACACTCTGCTCCTAGCGTTCACAAACATGGAGGTACTGGAGTCCAGGAACAGCCAACCTGAAAGTCACAACAGACACAAGCAATCAAACACAGAAACAATCAATAGATTACAAAAATTAAGCAGGAATTTTCCCTCGATCAGGCACTGAGAGCAACTAAGTACATCTAGTTTACCTGAATTGGAGCCAAAGTTCTTCTGGCTGGAGCGCAGGGACTCGAGCAAATCGAAGAAGGTGACACAGTCGTACTGGGTGAGGTAGAGCAGGAGGACCCTCAGCACCTTCAGGTCCTGAACCAGAGCCTTGGTCTTTGCTCCTAGCTGATGCCACAGGGGGTCCAGGCAGTGACGGATAGTCTGGATGGGAGTGAAACAAACAGAACTTTAAAGAAAGAACATTCACCTCCTTCATAGATTATCAACAAGGTATTTTATTAATAAAATACAATGTGTTAAATGAAATGTTTGCCATGGAATAAGCTCATCGTACCTGGGCCACAAGTACAGCTTCTTGACGAAGAGGTTTCTCATCACACGCTCTACTTGGCAGAAGCCTGAGGAGAAAGCTGTGGCCTTGTCAGTGAAGGCCTTAATGAAGCCTGTCTTGTTCTTCTGTCTGAACAGAAGAAGGGTGAAGGCCTCCTGGCATGACTCAATTATTTTAGGGGCGCGATCCACCAGGATACCTAGAGGGGGGGTGGATCAAAAGGCTGTAAATACTGCATGCATTTGAAATGGTTAAACTAACACAACTTCTTTGGTTTTGTACGTTTTAAAATAAAGTGAGACGATAAAGCATGTATGCAGCTACTATAACATGCAAATACACCAGCAAATATTGCAAGATAATTGAGACTAATAACTGCTAATGATGAAGAATATGAAAGAAAACAAACATGGCTCTCATTTTCTGACCTGATATAAGATGAGCAGGGATGCGGTCAGTGAGGAAGTCCACCACCAGGATTCTGCTGGTGACAAACAGCACCCCTCCCTCAGTGTAAACGTTATAACGCTCAGCGCTCTGGACATCGCTGGTGACCGTCCTCGGCAGGTGGGTGACTCCCTCCACTCTCAACTGCTCCGTGAAATACTCCTGAGAAAGAAAGATGAGAAAGAAACTACGTTGATAACGTATTCTCCAGTCATTTATTGTTATTTTAAATGAAAATAATCCCTTCATGGCTCAAAATGGCTCAGATGTAACTGTGTTTTTTCATCAGTTCACTGCTGTTTCAACGTAGAAATGTTCAGTCTTCCATCTTATAAAAACAGCAAACAGACTTGCTCACAAGGTAAAAACAAATCTTGATTTTCCTGTTCTACACAACTTTGCACATTGAGAAAAAGTACAATTCACAATGTTGATAACCCAGAATCATGCAAAATTTTTATCTTCTTGCCTAGTGTAGTGTTTAGGTCGCCTACACAGTTCTGCGATGACAAATCCTAAAAAAAACTAATGGTGAAAAAAATCTAGATTGTTACAGTGGGTCAAAAACAATCATGTTGGTAGCTTAAAAGTGAATAAAATACTAAGTCAGGTGCTCCTAAAGGATGGGGTCAGTAAACAGTAAAGATGAAATAATGACTGTCTTTTCATTAATGGAGGTCCCGAGTACTGATCCGCAATCCAAAGAGTATCTGAGACACTTAAAATACAAAATGCTTTATGAATACAAGAATAACTCAGCATGTTTTGATTCAGTGTCATCCATCCATGAATGGATTTTAAAAGTCACACCTGGTTTATCCATATATTGAAAAAAGATTTTTATACTTAAAATCAGAATGACTTGGATAGTCTTCGGATTGCCAACTAACATTAAGGAATTCCATTAATAGGTCTGAACAAATAAGTTAAGTGTTATCAAAATTGTAATATGGCCAAGTGCAGAATCCAAATCACAGGGTCCTACAAATGTGTCACAACAAAGCATTATAAATGAAGCACTGCAGTTACATAGAGATGTTCAGGACTACAAATTGTATTTTCCAGAAATGAGGCAACAGGTTTGTTTGGTACAGGCCCTATCAAAGATCATATCATCATTTTTGCTTCAATATCTCCATCGTAATATTTATTAAAAGATATCAAATATGATTTTTTCCTGTGGGAAGTGGGACAGTCAAAATTTTTTCATTTATCTAAACAGACACTTCTGTGATAAAGGCAAAGACACTACAATTTAGAATCCAACATTTATTACCTCATAAAAGGCTCTCCTTCTCTGAAGTGTGACAACACTTCTGTCTGAAATACTGTTAAACACAAAGAGGCAGCTAAGATGAGGTGTATTACAGCAGTGTTAGTGACAAACAGGACAGCACTGATGCTCTGTTGCTTCAGTTATGTAAATTACTGGTAGGAACATGTCAGGTTGTTGTTGGATATTATTTTTAGCCACAGTGTCTTTGAACAAATAACAGGTGTTGTGCCAAAAACTGATCATCTACCCAAAACTGACAATTAAAGCTGTATCATCCAGATTACACACGTCTACAGCTGCTTTTATCTGGACCAAATGGACAGAGCGTCCAAATACACATAATTTTATGGCTGTGGTGATAGCAAAACTTTATCTTTGTGAAACTTTGTTTTAACTGCATAATTGTGACCAAGAAACGTTAGAGTTTTTTATGTAATCTGGCCTGACATTTAGAATGACTATAAGTAATAATACTGTATTATTTTCTATGTTTTGTATGTGTTTGGTATGTGTAATAACCTTGTTTACATTTACGTTGCAGAAGGGTTTTAAATATATATATATATATAAACAGAAGTGATCTCTTTTGCATTTACGATATAAGCCATAAACTTCAAATTACAGCCTCAGTGAATGAAACCAGGCAATTCTGGTGCAACACCACCATTTCAGATACAATGAAGGGGCTGCAATCACTTTTGCTAGGTGGGAAACTGCATTATATAAGTTGAACTGGTCCTTTAAATCACTGTCAAGTCGTAAAAACTAAACAGGTTATAATGCAGGGTACAGCGCAGGCAAAATACTACCGAAACGTCAGGATAACAGCGAAAAAGGCCGGATTATTACTGTTTTACTGTTGTCCATATTAGCCGCCTTGCTAGCACCTACCACCTAGCAACGGGTGAGGCGTTCACAGGTAATGTGTAGCATGCTAAGCTAAGCTTACCTGTTCAGGTGTGGTTGTGTTGAGCAGGAGGACCAGGCTGCCCTGCTCCGAGTAAACCCGCATGAACTGCAGCAAATCACCAAACTGCCACTTACTGCCAAGAATTACTGTTAGCTGAATGTAAAGTAAGTCTTTGTGATGTACAGCAGCTGCTCTTCTGCCTGTTGTTCAGTGTTTTGAAATCGAACTTCCTGCGGTGACGCTAAAAACAAACGTGGAGTGAGAGACAGTGAGTGGTGCGTTCAGGGCCCACAGCGCCATCAAGTGACAGGGAGGATCTTAGCAGTTATTCTGAATCTGTCTTTATTTACTACAGAACAGGGCTGGCTAAGCGACTCTACCATCTCTGTAAGTATCATATCTTGTCTACAAAAGTAATCAACAAAAATATCAACATAGGATTTCTTATTTTAGCAAATTCAGTGCATTCTTTTGAAAACAACCAAACCTGAGCAACACATTGTTATTTACGCTACATGTCTGCAATTCATAGTTTATACTTTTTAAAACAAAAATATTCTGGAATATACAGGCAGTTAAACAGCTAAACACTTTTTTTTCTAAATGCAGAGATATGTACATATATATGTGAAATGTAAGCAACCTCTACATCCAGATGATTTATGTGATTAATGATATTTGACTCTGGTTCTTATTTAAGATGTGCTGGTATAAAATCAGCATTGATGTTTCCAGTCTAGTTATCTTTTTACATCAAGGCATGCAGCCTCCTTGTGTCATACAGCTTACCACAGTGTTTTTTCTTTATCAGCAAGAATTCTGTTAAATCAACACAAACTATGTTCTTTCAATAAGCAAAAGCAGTTACTTTGTGATGATACAGACGTACTGAAATTTGAAATAAGTAAATTAAAAGACTTTCATTTTGGAAATGATGTGTAAAAATACATAAACAAGATTTCTACATAGATGATTCTGTTTTTTCTCTTTCATTTCTCTCTCTCAAAAAAAGTCATTTTAGACAAAACTGATGAGAAAAGAGTCTTTCATAAAAATTTTCAGCTGTTAAGAAGTTCATGTAAACTCTGCAAAAATAAGGAATAAACTGGTTATTAGTTTTATTTGTATTATTTCATTATCTACTGTATTTTGGTAATCTCAGAAAACAACCACTAGAAATGAGCTCAGTGTGTTAATACTATGGGATGCAACATTTGTGTATTCAGTAAATACTCTCTTTTGTGTTTATCCCAAGTTACAAATAACCAGTTCTTGATTCAAACGCTGTACAGTTTTAGAACAACATCACAGATGTTTTTCAGTTTTAAATACATTATTTCAGCCTAATATAATTTCCCAGCCATAAAATGTGGTTCTCTGAAATCTAATATCAAAGGAAAGGTTGATGATGTCAAACTCCTGAACAAACAGATGCAGTTTTCTTTTTTTGGTGTTTGTCTCTTTTCAAGTTCGATCAGGTCAAACAAAGAATGAACTTGTCCCCAACATGTTTAAATGAAATGTGTTCAGTCTGATATTCAGTTCAGTCACATTACATTTTAATTAGATTCTACCAGTTTACTACATATGTCAACTCCAGGAACCTCATATAATCAGGTTAAGAACAGTGAAACCCAACAAATCCAAAGTTTCCTCTTTCTCCAAAGAGGAGAGGTGCATCATGGGAAGTCACCCAGCAGTCTAGATTTATAGCACCTTCCTTTAGTCAGAGATACAGACATAACTATGTACTAAAGTCTTCTGTAAACATGCAGTATCTGTCGTCTTCTGACTAAAGCACATTTAAATTAGCAGTGCATCCTGCTCCTCCACGCTCCTTAACATCCTTCCTGTTCCTCCACTCATGGCTGTTGGTCGTCTCTGGGTGTCGTTGTCTCGTGGCCTCGGTCCCTCTGTCCTTCTGTCCCTCTGTCCTTCTGTCCTTCTGTCCCTCTGTCCTTCTATCCCTCTGTCCTTCTGTCCCTCTGTCCCTCTGTCCTTCTGTCCCTCTGTCCTTCTGTCCTTCTGTCCCTCTGTCCTTCTGTCCCTCTGTCCTTCTGTCCCTCTGTCCCTCTGTCCTTCTGTCCCTCTGTCCCTCTGTCCTTCTGTCCCTCTGTCCTTCTGTCCCTCTGTCCCTCTGTCCTTCTGTCCCTCTGTCCCTCTGTCCTTCTGTCCCTCTGTCCCTCTGTCCTTCTGTCCCTCTGTCCTTCTGTCCCTCTGTCCCTCTGTCCTTCTGTCCCTCTGTCCTTCTGTCCTTCTGTCCCTCTGTCCTTCTGTCCCTCTGTCCTTCTGTCCTTCTGTCCCTCTGTCCTTCTGTCCCTCTGTCCTTCTGTCCTTCTGTCCCTCTGTCCTTCTGTCCCTCTGTCCTTCTGTCCTTCTGTCCCTCTGTCCTTCTGTCCTTCTGTCCCTCTGTCCTTCTGTCCCTCTGTCCCTCTGTCCTTCTGTCCCTCTGTCCTTCTGTCCCTCTGTCCTTCTGTCCTTCTGTCCCTCTGTCCTTCTATCCCTCTGTCCTTCTGTCCCTCTGTCCCTCTGTCCTTCTGTCCCTCTGTCCTTCTGTCCTTCTGTCCCTCTGTCCTTCTGTCCCTCTGTCCCTCTGTCCTTCTGTCCCTCTGTCCTTCTGTCCCTCTGTCCCTCTGTCCTTCTGTCCCTCTGTCCTTCTGTCCTTCATGTGCTGACTGGGAAATCTGAGTCAGCTACATGAAGAGGTCTATTCTTGATAATATCTGGCTGAATGTAACCTGATCTGCAATGTCATAAATAATCGTGAACAAAAGTTTACATACACTTGTAAAGACCTTGAAACACATGCATCTTTGTCACAAATAACAATCATACATTTTGGTTCATTCAAAGATATATTACAGGTCTTCTGGAACGATGACAAACTCTGCTGGGTCAAAAATATACATACAGCTACTTGAATTATCAGTTCTAGTGATGTAGAAAGCTGTGGGAATCAATTGAAAGTGCCATGGCCTCTTAAATTTTCATGAGTGATTATGACTGACTACAGCTGCTTCCCCGAGTCAACTTAATTACAACCCATTTGATAGACTCAAAGTCGAAGGAGCAGAGTACAGATATGAAACAACAAATCTCGACTTCAACAAGTGAGGAAAGTCACTTGGAGCCATTTCAAAGATGTTTCAGATTACAAAATCAACTGTGCAATCAGTTGTTTGCAAGTATAACAAACTGAGGTAAAAACAAAATGGGCAAAGGAACACTGAATCCAAAATTAGAATTGCTGTATGTATATTTTTGACTCAGCAGACTTAGCCATATCAGTGAAAACCCCAAAATGCCCGATTGCTTTTTGTGATGCGTGTGTTTCAGTCATTCCATTCTAGAAAATTAAGAGTTGTAGGAGTCATGGGAAACTCAAGGCTGTCATGATCTACATTGTCTTTCAGAGTGTATGTAAACTTCTGTTCACAGCTGTGCTCCTGTACTGTACAGGCATTACTGAAGACATTCAGCATTTTATCCACAACAGAAGGGACACAGAGTAAGGAAAGGAAAAAGGTTCCTCCATCATACAGAATTATGCTAATGTGTGCCATGCTTTATGCATGAATTCAAGTTCACATTTCTCAAGAGAAGTCTCTACTTAAAATCATGTTAATTATACTTTTGGACTTCATATTTTTCAAAGGAAATAAGATCATCTGTCCTGCTGCAGATCTATGTGCATTTAGCAAGGTAGGTTTGCTATTCCAGGTGCACCATTTAGCATCCTAAGTGACACTGTGTTGCTAAATGCATTGCAACTTATAACTTTCTGTCTGGAAACAAAGTCAACAATGTTATAATGCAATATGCATTTCTACTTTGATTTTGGCATTTTTAGTTCGATTAGATCATGTTTAGGTGCACAAAATCATTTTTAAAAATCCAATTTGAAATTTTAATTCACATCAAGCAACAGTTCATACAACGCTGCCTAATATGGTGCCAGACTACGTCAGACAGCTGATAGATAATATGACATCATCCGCAGCATGGGGCAACACTATTACAGCTACAATATATGGTGTTAATGAAGTGCAAATGAAAAGCAATCTGGTGAAGTCCTCTGATGAAAGCAGCATGTGCACACAGAAATATCGAGGTATAAAGCAAACATGCTAAGAATAACCTGTGATCATGGGAGCAATAAACAAAATTATCATACTGCAGTTATCAGCACAGTCAAAACGACTTTATGTACTCTGAAGTGCAGGATCCTGAGGATGATCCTGAGGTCCTGCATGGATTTCAAGGACCTCTGCATCTCCAATCCTCTCTGCAAAGAGACACTCCAGTCAGATTCCTATAGGGACAGCACTTTTACATTTGCCACCTGCTCTACTCTGAAAAGAATGGAAACTCATTATGCAATCAGCAGTTGTTTTGGGAATGTTTAGTTCTTACTTGCACTAGATAAGAAAAGTGCTCTTTTTCTGCAGCTACATATTATCGTAGATACAGATCATTGAATCAATGACATACTGTATAATGCAAAAGAGGCAGCATTTTGTCTACATTGTACATTATTATCCATGCAGATACGATACAGACAGATATTGCGCAGTGAGAAAGACTGCAGGACCACTGCTCTGACTGTTTTGTGATTATTGTGAAACTGCATAGTCTACACCCTTTAAGAAAAAAAATACAATGGACAAATCAATCAAGAAAATTTGACAGGAAGACAATGAACATTTCAAAAGAGGAGCTGGCTGAAGGATTTTATTGATTCTCAGGGTTTCCTCTGGTTTCATCAAAAAGATTGATGCTAAAAAACGTCACACTTAAAATTGATTGTATCGTATAAGACAGAGCGATGTTACTTAATCCAAGGATGCACATAAAAGGCAACTGCATAAAAAAATACTCAATCATGGCAATAAAAGAAGGAGCAAAAAATGTTGTGTTCATAATAAACAGCAAACTGAGACACACAAGGAACAGAGGAAGTGTTGAGTTACCTGGTTTGTCATCGCCGGAAATCGGATTCGCTTTGTATGAGCTGTGGAGGAAAATAAACAAGATTGAAGATGTCAAACTTGAAATATTTGCCAGCAGAGAAAACTGATGAAAATGTGAGTCATTGCTCTGACCTCGTTCTCCAGGGTTTTCTCCACGGCTGGTCAAATGATGGACTGTACGCTGGTGGAGATGCACCTGGATGAAAAGCCTGGAGCTGCTGGAAGGTTCGCTGGTTACGACGGCCTGAGAGGTCGACGCCGTCCAGAGCTCGTCTGAGCATCCCCATCACAAGGTCCTTCTCTGAGGGTGTGTTGAATCACATAACACCAGCAGAAGAGTTATCACAGTAATACAGGAAAATATACGCTTTCAGTGGTTCACTCAGAGAGCTCTATGAGTTGCAGTAATTAAATACAGAACAGAAAACCTTTTTAACTGGAGTCCTTAAATGCATTCATCATTAAAAAAAATATTTCAGTATCAATAATTAGCGCAGATGAGGTTCATATTCACAAGATGCACCAAAAAGAAGAAGAAGAAAGTGTGCACAGCTTTTTTTAATCGATTCAAGGCAATATTATACGGCCGTGGCTCACCAAGTGAATTAAAAGCCAAAGAATTATAATAAGAGAGATCCATTACTATGAGCTATAATGCCACTGGTACCACATCTGATTGACAAGTTTCTGAGATCTCTGTTGTCAATAAGATCAGTCATTACCTAAAAAAGTATTGCACACAATCAGTCGCATGTTAAATGCCTTGTAGTGAATAATCAGCGCTGTGCAGAAAGTAGATGTCCCTCTTTTGCTGGATTTAAGAGCATTGCCTCTGGGCTGTGGTTGACACGACCTACCAACTACTCAATTTTCATACTTTGAGAGAGATATGTATTGATAAGAATCTATTTTTAACAATATCTAAGAATGAGTATTTCAGTTTGGATTGCAGCCGTCTGCAGAGGACATTTACAATGGAGTTATGGGTATTTCTAGATGCTTTTGTAAATTATTAACTATTATCTATTATTATTTACTATTATTATTAACTCTCAGTGGTCTGCAGGAGGCAAAGTAAAAAATAAAACAGTCTGATTATTTTCTTTATGGTATAATTCGGGCACATGGCCACAAGTGATGCAAGACACTGAATGAAGAGCCATGAATAACATATAGAAGTGTATGTGGCAATATAATAAGTAGAGAAGAGAAAACATTAAATAGGAAATCTATTCAATAAATTGACAACAGAAGGCTATTAAGCATGTTAGACCGAAGAACAGGGTACAGTAATGAGCATTAGTGTAAAATTTGAGCCACAAAACAGATTTTTATCCATTTTGCATTTTCAACGTGACCAAATAACTGCCAAAAATATGTATGCTGTGGGCCTACAAACCCCTCTACTGATATAAATTAATTGTCACTAATGTTTAATGTGCCATTTGATAAATCATGAGTGTGTGGGAAAAGTGCACAGTGTCAGACTGTATAAATCAGTCTGGAAACTACAAATTTATAACGAAGCTGCAGGTGATACTTCTTTGAACCCTAATTTTATAATTTATGCTGTTTTTATATATTTGAACTCATACAATGTTCAAATAATTTAATGAAACTGACTAAACATTAAGAATTGATATGTATAGGGCATTTAGAGTGTAATTATGGGTATTTGTCCATAGTTTTATTAACTTGTCTGTCATAACTGGGGTGAACATCAGATTCTCTACAGCAGTCGGCAGGTGACACAGTAAAAATTCTGATTCTTTTTTGATATAATGCAAAACCTTAACCACACCAGTTTGCAAAACATCTGATGTATAACCTTTAGTAAGCTATATGCCGATAGAAACTTAAAAAGGAATTAAATTGCAGTATTCATTAAAGAATTGATATTAGAAAAATATTTAGCATGTAAAACCCAAAGCCAGTGTACAGAAATGTCTTTTTTTAAATGTAAAGTAGGGCAAGATCTGAGCAGCAAACTTATTCTGACCATTTGCCAACCATCTGAGAAATGCCTAGTTGATATAAATTCACTGCCATTGGCTTGTAATGTGTCATATATTATACCATTTGTGGGTGGAAGCAGACTTTGAAAGGCTCCTGCAATAGAAAGCATTAGTCTGGAGACTCCAAATGTAAGTGAGAGTTGGTGGTATTTATAACTTGGCTGTCCATGTGGAATGACGTGTTTTACCTCTTTGGCCTGCAAGCAGAAGCCACTGCTGCACTGTGGACAGCGAGTCTGTCTGCAGGATCTGACAGAGCAGCTCCAAAACCTGACACCAGAGCAGCAGACCATCACAGCATTAGCTCACAATCCACAAAAACTTCACAACTTACATCAAGCGCCTCATTAATCTCCCGTGGTTCTCTGTGACAAAGCTGCCTCGAAGGCTATTTTTTAACAAGTGTAACTTTAGACCAAAAGCTTTGCTCTCTGAATTATTTCTGTGACTTTGGAAATCTGCTTTTAAACCCTTCTTTACTGAGATAAAATATTACTTAGCTGTGCTTCATTTCAACGCCAAACTACCCCAAAATGCCACTTTTTGATGATTACAAAGGAACTCAAGATCAGTGGAGCTGTGAGTCACCGTGAGTTCTTGATCCTGGAAGGGTTGAGGATACTTTAGGTGTTGGGAATGAGATCTGTGCAGGTAAGACTTGCTGGATGGAGGGATGATTCTCCCAGTATCAGCTGAATACTGAGTCTTTTGGTGCACAAATTCATCCTCAGGTTGGTCCTGGAATATATCGATACATGCATCCAGTTTAATATCTACAGGGGCTAGGAGGAGCCATACAAAGAACACTGCCATGCTAGCAGCTTGATTCTTTTGTTTTGTCAAGCACTTTATAGCTAGAATTGGGCAAACTGTATACAATGTTTCTGCATGCTAAAAGCTTCTTTTGCCATATTACAATTAAAAATTCCACTTCAGGTGATCTCTACTGCTAGAAAAGGGCATATTATACTATTACACTGAAATTTTAGTGCAAAGAGGTATGTTGTAGCTTCAGGCAAAAACAGTAGCTAGGCAAAAAGTGTGTCGTTATCTGGATAACAGCAATATACATACCTCATTTTTTCCCAATTGTGCTCGAAAAGACAGATTGACTTTTGCAACAAGTTCTTTAAGTTCATCCCTCCAGGCTTCTGAAAACAGTGCTGCGAAATAAATATGGGAAATGACTCTCATTATTCTAAATCTAAATTGCATTCTTTCATGGCTCAGCTTCAGAAAAGTAATGAGAAAATTTAGGTGCCCTGTACGCACTTAAACCTCACCTGATTTGTTATTGTTTCCGCTGACTGCATGGAGGTTTTGAGTGAGTGGGAAGGTAAAAGCGGGCCCGGGTGATTTCCTGAGGACGTGGCCCTTGAGAAGTGGATGAGGAAATAATGATGAGGTGACACACCAGTCATCTCGTACCATGCAAATTGGCCTGCCATTGAGTCCTGTGGATGGGAGAGCAGCTTGGTAATGACTATGCAAACAGAAGATAAAGTACTTCAGAAGTAAGGGACAATCAAACCTGTACCCTGAAGAACTACAGCCATTAGATTGCCTGCTAAGACTAAATGCAGCAACTTCATGGCCACATCAAGGAGAAAAGTGACTCTTCTACCAATAAAGCAGTCGTCTCTTACATGGAAGATATTGGTAATACAGGTGCCCAAAGAGCAGGCCATGAAATATTTCATTTGAAGTGTATGTAACTTGTGAATTATTACTAATCTCAGGCATGGACGCTGTCAGGGTTAATGGTCTCATTTATCTTGTCATTTAATGGATTTTCAAATCATCACCACCTGAAAATGTGGGTGTGAGACTTTCCAGTGGTAGAAATTTTACGCAAAGCCTCAAAGTGCTTGGCAGCTGCAAAGAGAAAACCCTACTTGGGGGAATCAGAATAAGCTGCACATGCAAAATTATCACATGAACATATTAACAGAACAGTTTTTAATGTAACAGGAAGCTATTCAAGCAGCGTGAATTGTCTTAGCATCCGCTAACAAGTCTAAAAGCTCATCTCTGTCCATCAACTTTACATGTTTAGAATTTTTCTCCCAGAAAGTAATCCCTGCATATAATGGCTCAGAAGTAAGTATACCCTGTTGCTTCTTCTAGAATGTGCCAATCTATGAAATCCCTGCGTTTTTTTGCACCCACCCACCCACAGCCACTCACTGCAGCCCAAGCACTGCAGCTCACCTACAACTCAGCTTGAACACCACAAAACTACTCTGCACTACATAATGGCAAGTAGTAATACTGGAGTAATTTATCCATACATGTTTGACCAAGAAATTGAGGATTGGTTCCTTAGGTTTGTTCTGTATGAGACTCTGGAAGTCTAATCTTTCCAGAGATTCTGTGGTTTTAGGGTGGAAATGCTCAGCCATGGTGTCGACTGCTAATTTAATTCATGATTTGCCTTCCAGCATATACACAACACTATAGACATGTTTACAAGGTAAAAAGCTTGATTTCCAATGCAATTTTTAATACAATTGTGAACATTTTTATATAACAATGCATGGTATCCCTGATCTTTCCTGTAGCTTCACCAGAAGACTGAAATTTTGGGTTGTTATTGAAAAGGAGCTTATACATGTGTTTAATAAGGAAGATCTGTTCCCTCATGAATATGAGCTTTTCTGCTGCATTAGTCTTTCCATCAATTCCATTTTCCCATGCAGCCAAAACACTTCACTCTCAATCTTGATGTCTCTGCTCCCATCCAATAATCTATCCACGACTCAATCAGGCTGTAGATTCTTTTAAATCATTGCAGTTCTGTCACTTTCTCCCAGCTGCTGAACGTTTTATCCTCCTCCTCTCCATCTGCACATTATCACAGCTAGTTTCCATTAAACCATCTGCTAACTTTGCAGTGGGTCTTGTCGTCATGTCTTTTCTCCATTGTGTGTTGTTTGTGTTGTTGTTTTGTCTGTCATTCTATGCACTCCTGAAATCACTTCAATATTTTATGTATTTTTCAGCTGTTAAGTGTTTTATGCAACTGATTTACTTTAATCTTACAAAGCCATTGGGCCAAATTGACTGTTCTCTATTTTTTGAGGTTTTTGACCATTGTTGCAAAACTAATTATCCTGCTGTCAGCTTCAGCTGTGCTTTGTTTTTAGTATTTACATGCAGGCCATGTTAGCATTTAGCTCAAAACACTGCTGTTTTGTTTAGTAGAATAGATTGAAAATCAGCAAGCCTGAGTCAAAACAGGACAAAAGGTACTTTTTGTCATGATTAAAACAATCTGCAAATGATATCTTGATATAAACATGTCCACAAAACATTAGTTTCATTTTTACTTTTTTATGTAAGATTTGTTTTTGTGCTTCTTTCTTTTTTTTTTAATGAATCAAAAATGATGAAAATAATGACAATAAATAGAAATTTAAATCATGTTCCAAACCTCTCTGAACTAAGAAGGAAATCAAGGTTCAGCTTGAATCAGTTGCTGTTTCTAAGCTTGTTTATTAAACTTTCAGTCGATGCTGATCTACGAAAGAAACCATAAAGTGCATTTTTGGTTGTTAACCAAACCAATTACTCAATATGAAATCAATAATCGATCAATAGATGCTAAAGTGCTCAGGGAGACTGCAGTGTCAGGTGAAAATTCTCTACAGTTCCCTCTGAATGGAAACGCAGGCAGGTGTCAGAAATAATCTGTTTTTTAATTTGTGTTGAATAGAGAGTCAATTATGGTGATCAATAATTGCTCATTTCTCCATCCAGTAATGATCATGATAATGAGTGATAACAATTAAACACAGCTCTAAAAAATGCATATAATTATTTGAAAGTTGTTTAGAGGAGAGGAGAGGAGACGAGAGGAGAGGAGAGGAGAGGAGAGGAGAGGAGAGGAAAGGAAAGGAAAGGAAAGGAAAGGAGAGGAAAGGAAAGGAAAGGAAAGGAAAGGAAAGGAAAGGAAAGGAAAGGAAAGGAAAGGAAAGGAAAGGAAAGGAAAGGAAAGGAAAGGAAAGGAAAGGAAAGGAAAGGAAAGGAAAGGAAAGGAAAGGAAAGGAAAGGAGTTAGTTTAGAGACCTTGTTCTGCCTACCTTGAATATGTGTCACCCGGTGTGGATGAGGGTTGTGCCGGGAGAAGAATGAGTGGTGACTCAAGGCCCCAAAGCGTGGGCTGCTTTTTGTCAGTGTCTTGGTAAATTCAGTGTTGAATGGGTCTTGATTTATTTGATTGTGGCTCCTTTCTCCTGTCGTTCCCTGGGAGTCTGGTGCTGTAAACATATCTGAGTGATGAATGGTAGTTTTGTCTAAATCAGAAGGAGAAAGAAGAAGTGAAAAGCTCTTTTGATATGATGTGACAGAAACACCAAAACCTTATTATAGTAGTAGTTTTTTGTTTCAAAGTTGCTAAAAACTAAACACCTGAGAACTTATCAACTACCCTGGTGCACACAACTCTGACTTCATGAACTAAACTTCAAGAACAAGTAATGTGTGTTTTGTGTCTGATTGGAAAGAAATGCATCAGGTAAACACATTTTGAGAAAATAAGATTGAAGGACCACTTTACCTCTGAAAATAGGGTGCAGCTCCAAACTTCTGGTAGTCAATGTTTGCGTTGCTTTGGTTACTAAGAAACCTCAACTAAACAATGGCATCTGTGTACTGGCACACTCAGTCAGGAGTTTAGACTGGATGTGCAAAGCAAGTGCGATTTACCTATTGTATAATATTCTATAATTATGTATTGTATGAACAGCTGAAAAATGAAATTAAAGAGACACTGTACCCGACCACACATGTAGTTTTATCTGGCTGTAGTTCTATGTGGAGGAACAAGAGAAATAAACAATGTCTTACCAGAAAAATGTGTTTGAATTGAAATTTTAAACCCTAAAAACTATCTGCAGATGTTAGCTTCTCCTCTGCTCATGCATATATGCATTTTAATGCAGTCCAGTTCCTGATAAATCTGTTTTTATTTAGCTATTATTCAGTTTTTCTGTTGTCAGACTGTGGAAAAGTGTGAAAAAGTTCACTGGCAAGTTTTCAAACTGCTGTTCTGTTTTGTTAAAACACTGATTTTATGACTGCAATGTTATCTAAACCCCAGTACAGTGATGAGTTAACATGAACAGATGGACAATGAATTCAGCAATTATTTCAAGGTAAAATAATTGTTCAGAGAGAAAGTTAGGAGTGACTGAAAGCCCTGATCTTGCACTGATTCATGGCTCAGCAGTGTGCTGGTTGGTCAACTGTTTTGCTCTGCGTGGTTGATCATAGATGCAGAGAGAGTTTTCTTCCTGAAGTGGGTGTGGACAGCAGTTATATTTAAAGTGACATACACTGAAACAAGCTGTTTAGAGCTCAAACTGAAATTTTCCCTGATCATAATTGAAAATTGACACACATAAGAGTTTAGATGCAGTTGAGAGTGATGGCTATGTGCCTGCTGTTTGTCTTCATTGTGGTTTTGTTTCTGTGTGTGTGCATTTCATTTCATTTATTCATTTGTTTTTGAAATGGTACAATTTGTATTAATGTACATTTTCATGTAAATACAATAGTTTGTAGTCATACAGCTAATTTCTGTGTAAAGTCTCACTGGCAGATCAAAATTAGGGAACATCATAAGACCATAACTGAACAAAAAAAAAAATATATATATATATATATATATATATATATATATATATATATATATATATATATATATATATATATACACACACATATATATACACACATATATACACATATACACACACATATATATACATCCACACACACATATATACACATACATATATACACACACACACACACACACATATATATATATATATATATATATATATATATATATATATATATATATATACATACATATATAAAATGATAACACTTAGTGGACATAACAGACAGAAGTTGAGATGTTGAGGCAGCTACCAACCACTAATTAATTAACATTTACACATGATTCTATTGCAAATCTCTTTGTTGCTGTTGCCCATATCTCTCTACATTATTGCAGTCATATTACACTTATCTATGAATGTGTATTGTTGAGTGAAAGAAATTAACCATGGGTTGTCATCAGTCCAAATCAGGTGAGAGTCGTTGTTCAAATGTGAAATCAATTAATAATTTTCATAAAGAACAATCTGAATCTAAGTCTGATGCATTCACAGGTAAAGTTAAATTTCATGCATCTATGCTGGTCAGTGTAGCAGGAATCCAGTCATTAGCCAGAGCTAAGAACACAGACGAGAAACTTAAGATCATTGCTCTTTTTCAGGAAGAATGGAGTAAGATAAAGAATAAAGAGGTTGAATCTGGATTTAACACAGAACCTGACTCACGATCAGGCTCAGTTTCAGGAAATGGTGATGTAGAAAAAGGACAGAGTAATGATGAGTTGATGAAAAAGGTTTAACAGTCTGCATGTTATTCATGTGTTTGTCTTCAAAGTGATCAGATGGAGGAGTCAGAGCTTTCTGAAACTAATGCAGCTTTCCCTAAATGCATGATTGTTAACACAGCTGTGTGTCAGGTTTGGAGCTTGGTGGAGGCCAGAGATATAGTGTTTAGTGTATCAGATCCTTTCACTAGTCTGATGAAATATCTTGATTGGTTGTGGGTTACAGCTATATTGTATGTTGTGGTTCCAGAATGAAGAATGAAGTTATTGTTGCACTGTGTTTTGGAACAGAGTGGTCTGTGGTTGAGGAATCTTTTGATTTACTTCCTACTGAGAATGTCCAGTGACCTGACAATGTAGATGTGCAGACATGGTTAACAGAGAAAGTTAAAAAGGCAGTATTTAAACATGCATGCTCTATTGTTAAACTTTACAGGGTTGATGTTTGTGTGTAGGATGATGATGATGAGCTCCTGGCAACATTTATTGAATGGTTTGAGGAAATGTGGGAGTCAGTGATGGGTTGTGATATTAATGACAATGCAATGGTTTTTGGCATACTTGTAGAGAATGTACATTGTGAGATTTCTTGCAGGTATAGAGTCTGACATAAGTTATGGTGTAGTAGTATGTGGGTAGAGTCAATGCATGTGTTGATGGAAATGGACAAGGATGGTTGTTTCTCCACTGAATGATCTGCTAAGGTTGAATAAATGTTTCAGGTCACAGATCAGCCACAGTGTCGTTTTTGTCAGAAGGCTGTTTCCTGAACAGTGCAGAAATGCAGACAATGGTGGAAATGTAGGAGAATGAGACACTGGGCCAGAGACTGCAGAGCACCTAGGAGCTAATCAGTAGAATGGAATGTTTTCAACTTAGTAAAGTCTAGAGTTTAACATTCCTCTATTGAAAATCTAATATGAACAGTATTAAAAAGGAAAGGGATCAATTCAAAAAAAAATTTTTTTTAAATAAAATGGATCTTTTCTTTGACATGACTTCAGCATGTAATGGTTTGGTATTGCTGTGCTCAATACTGAGAAACGAAAATTTCAGCTGCTGTGGATTTAAATGAATGATAATGTTAAAAGTTAACTATATTAAATAAATTAATGCCTCTGTAGTAAATAAACTAGTGTTAAACTTTTAACCTCTGTAGTTTAAGGAAATTATATAAATAACTAATTTATTTGTGGTTCATCATGAGAAAATGAAACTTCTACAGAGTAAATTGAGGGCAGGATAAATAGAAAAAGAAGATCAATTGGTAAAATATATTACAAGGTATGCCTATCAATACGAGAGCAAAATATTTTGTAAAATGCAGTGAATCATTATTTAAATTGAAGATATTAATTGATAAAGGAGCTATACTTTCTGCTGTATGTTTCACTGATAATGTTAGTATTTCTAGTTCTAAATTAATCACTGTAGGAGTTTCAGACACCCCATAATTAAATCATTTTTTGAACAAGCTTACATTAGAAAAGTAGGATTAGATGTGGAACATAGTTTGTGATTCTTGCAGGAACACTTTTGAGTGTGATGGGAAGAGAGTTTCTTAGTAAATTAAACACTGGTATTAATTGCACTTCAGGTTATTTGTTTGTAGACAATAATAAAATCAGTTGAGCATTTGTAGTCAGCAAATGATTTTTAATATTGTTAGACTGTGGCAAGTTTTAATATGAAAGGCAGTGGTATTGATGGTTTGTCTAGTTATTCCTTTTAAAAAAAAAAAAAGGTTTTTGTTGGCATTTCATTAGACAGCTGCAGTGAGAGAGACAGGAAACGGGAGAAGAGTCAAGGGAAGACATGCAGCAAAAGGCCACAAGCGGGAATCGAACCCGGGCCAGCAGCAACCGGCCCCAGTACATGGGTCACTTGCTCAATGCACTGAGCTATACAGGCACCCCTTGTCTAGTGATTCTTTGTTTACCATAGAGTTTCTATTGAAGAATTTGTCGGTCTGAGTTGAGTTGAGTTGAGTTGAGTTGAGTTGAGTTGAGTTGAGTTGAGTTGAGTTGAGTTGAGTTGAGTTGAGTTGAGTTGAGTTGAGTTGAGTTGAGTTGAGTTGAGTTGAGTTGAGTTGAGTTGAGTTGAGTTGAGTTGAGTTGAGTTGAGTTGAGTTGAGTTGAGTTGAGTTGAGTTGAGTTGAGTTGAGTTGAGTTGAGTTGAGTTGAGTTGAGTTGAGTTGAGTTGAGTTGAGTTGAGTTGAGTTGAGTTGAGTTGAGTTGAGTTGAGTTGAGTTGAGTTGAGTTGAGTTGAGTTGAGTTGAGTTGAGTTGAGTTGAGTTGAGTTGAGTTGAGTTGAGTTGAGTTGAGTTGAGTTGAGTTGAGTTGAGTTGAGTTGAGTTGAGTTGAGTTGAGTTGAGTTGAGTTGAGTTGAGTTGAGTTGAGTTGAGTTGAGTTGAGTTGAGTTGAGTTGAGTTGAGTTGAGTTGAGTTGAGTTGAGTTGAGTTGAGTTGAGTTGAGTTGAGTTGAGTTGAGTTGAGTTGAGTTGAGTTGAGTTGAGTTGAGTTGAGTTGAGTTGAGTTGAGTTGAGTTGAGTTGAGTTGAGTTGAGTTGAGTTGAGTTGAGTTGAGTTGAGTTGAGTTGAGTTGAGTTGAGTTGAGTTGAGTTGAGTTGAGTTGAGTTGAGTTGAGTTGAGTTGAGTTGAGTTGAGTTGAGTTGAGTTGAGTTGAGTTGAGTTGAGTTGAGTTGAGTTGAGTTGAGTTGAGTTGAGTTGAGTTGAGTTGAGTTGAGTTGAGTTGAGTTGAGTTGAGTTGAGTTGAGTTGAGTTGAGTTGAGTTGAGTTGAGTTGAGTTGAGTTGAGTTGAGTTGAGTTGAGTTGAGTTGAGTTGAGTTGAGTTGAGTTGAGTTGAGTTGAGTTGAGTTGAGTTGAGTTGAGTTGAGTTGAGTTGAGTTGAGTTGAGTTGAGTTGAGTTGAGTTGAGTTGAGTTGAGTTGAGTTGAGTTGAGTTGAGTTGAGTTGAGTTGAGTTGAGTTGAGTTGAGTTGAGTTGAGTTGAGTTGAGTTGAGTTGAGTTGAGTTGAGTTGAGTTGAGTTGAGTTGAGTTGAGTTGAGTTGAGTTGAGTTGAGTTGAGTTGAGTTGAGTTGAGTTGAGTTGAGCAGCGCTTCGCAGCGCTTCGCAGCTTCCTGTAACAATAACAGAAAACCAAGTGTCAGCGACCGGCGTTCTTCCTGCAACAGTAACAGAGAACCAAGTTGCAGCACCCGGCGTTCTTCCTGCAACAGTAAAAGAGAACCAAGTTTCAGCGACCGACGTTCTTCCTGCAACAGTAACAGAAAACCAAGTGTCAGCGACCGACGTTCTTCCTGCAACAGTAACAGAGAACCAAGTGTCAGCGACCGACGTTCTTCCTGCAACAGTAACAGAGAACCAAGTGGCAGCGACCGACGTTCTTCCTGCAACAGTAACAGAGAACCAAGTGGCAGCGACCGACGTTCTTCCTGCAACAGTAACAGAGAACCAAGTGGCAGCGACCGACGTTCTTCCTGCAACAGTAACAGAGAACCAAGTGGCAGCGACCGACGTTCTTCCTGCAACAGTAACAGAGAACCAAGTGGCAGCGACCGACGTTCTTCCTGCAACAGTAACAGAGAACCAAGTGGCAGCGACCGACGTTCTTCCTGCAACAGTAACAGAGAACCAAGTGGCAGCGACCGACGTTCTTCCTGCAACAATAACAGAGAACCAAGTGGCAGCGACCGACGTTCTTCCTGCAACAATAACAGAGAACCAAGTGGCAGCGACCGACGTTCTTCCTGCAACAATTATAGAGAACCAAGTGGCAGCGACCGACGTTCTTCCTGCAACAATAACAGAGAACCAAGTTGCAGCGACCGACGTTCTTCCTGCAACAATAACAGAGCATCAAGTTGCAGTGACTGAGGTTCTTCCTGTGACAATGGTTCACAATCCAAACAATTTTTTCAGTAAAGGTTTTTGTTTTTATTGACAACAAACTTGTACAATACATAAAAAAAAAAAAGAATCAATTCTTGCAATTTCTCACAATAATCTATAAATACAAAAGGCAATCAATGCAGTCAAATGGAGTCGAGTGGAATGGAGTCGAGTCGAGACCAGAATGTGGCAACAATGACAAAACTCCTTGTGCAACATCCTCCAGGAAGGTCCGTGTCACCTTTGAAACATTCATCAGTAGGTCAGTTCAAAATCCAGCCAGTCACGCTTAAGCAGGTGATGTATTTTACGCAGACTACACTCTTATCAGTTTTTTTTTTCCCCGTCTTGATAGAATCTAAAAGCACAGATGTCAGCACAAATGGTGGTCTAGACTAAACAGTGTGTGCTTTCATTTCTTACCCATTTTCAAATTGTCTTTGAAGGTTGTTAGGTCTTCATGGCAGAATGATTTCCACCTTCGTGGAAGCTGAAGGTTTCTGCTTGAATATTTCTGATCTTCATCAGGTGTATTCGTTACCCGGTAATGCTTTGTAGCAGATGGTCTGGGGGAGGAAAACATCAAAAAAAAAAATGTGTTGAAGTATAGAAAGCTGAAAGCCACACACTAGTGCATGTATATGAAGCACTGCATTTTATCCATGAGGAAATTCACCTGTGTGGGTTTTAAACGTTTATGAGGATTTATACATGAATAACCTAAACTAATCCATCAAAACCGGATACTTACCACGGGAAGACACTCAGCTGAAGGGGTAGGTAGGAAACCCAAACAGGAACCGGCAGGGGTACGAGGGCAGCGTCGTGTCCAAGAAGCTCTGGTGGTCACGAGTCGACGCAGGATGTGCGCGTCCACGGTGGAGCAGGGAGTGAATGACAGAGCTGGCTTATATGCTGGGAGGTGGAATTGCAAACAGGTGACTGGTGTGAGCCAATTACGGCAGCTGATTCTCATTGCTGCAATCAGACTGCAGGCAGGTGGAACAGTCAGGGAGGAAGGGCTGAAAGCGGACAAGCAAAATCTGATTAGGAAAACAGACAAGACTACAAAATTCAACAAAGACTCTAAAGTAACAACAGAGGGGAAATTTAAGAAAACCATAAATGAATAACCTAAACTAATCCATCAAAACCGGATACTTACAACGGGAAGACACTCAGCTGAAGGGGTAGGTAGGAAACCCATACAGGAACCGGCAGGGGTACGAGGGCAGAGTCGTGTCCAAGAAGCTCTGGTGGTCACGAGTCGACGCAGGATGTGCGCGTCCACGGTGGAGCAGGGAGTGAATGACAGAGCTGGCTTATATGCTGGGAGGTGGAATTGCAAACAGGTGACTGGTGTGAGCCAATTACGGCAGCTGATTCTCATTGCTGCAATCAGACTGCAGGCAGGTGGAACAGTCAGGGAGGAAGGGCTGAAAGCGGACAAGCAAAATCTGATTAGGAAAACAGACAAGACTACAAAATTCAACAAAGACTCTAAAGTAACAACAGAGGGGAAATTTAAGAAAACCATAAATGAATAACCTAAACTAATCCATCAAAACCGGATACTTACAACGGGAAGAAACTCAGCTGAAGGGGTAGGTAGGAAACCCATACAGGAACCGGCAGGGGTACGAGGGCAGAGTCGTGTCCAAGAAGCTCTGGTGGTCACGAGTCGACGCAGGATGTGCGCGTCCACGGTGGAGCAGGGAGTGAATGACAGAGCTGGCTTATATGCTGGGAGGTGGAATTGCAAACAGGTGACTGGTGTGAGCCAATTACGGCAGCTGATTCTCATTGCTGCAATCAGACTGCAGGCAGGTGGAAGATTCAGGAAGCAGAGAGACACAGTAGAAAGTTTTAATCACAGATTAAAGTGTGGCTAAATGCAAAGAAGAAAAAAAAACAGCAGGAGAAAAAGGTGAAACACTTAAGGAGTCATTTACTATGAAAGTCTAAAAACAACAGACTTAAAGCTTTATTAAACAGGATGATAAAACAAGGCTGAGTATCGAAAGATTTGATTTCACAGATTCAACTCTATAATCAGTCCTGTCAGTTCTGAAATCTCTGAAAATGTGGTTTCTTACTCATTTCATTAACAAAACAGAATGAATTAAGACTCCAGTAACTCTTCATTAACAAATCTGAATGTCCCTTGAGCTACTTCCTCCCCGTTTTAGACAGCAAAAAGCCTTTAAAAAAAAAAAAAAAAAAAAAAAAGAATCCTGAACATTGGACATGTTCTTAACACATTTTCAGTCTGACTCACCAAATGTGCTGTTGCAGGTAGGTGCCTGCCATTTCCAGCAGCATTTCATGTAATATTCTTTTCCCCTTTTGCTATTCGAGCGTTACTGTTTTCCCATTTACTTTGGAAAAAGCAACAATCACAGTGCTAGTCACCGTGCTGAAAATGGCAGGCAGGTCCGCTTGGTTCTTTCAGTGAATTAGCCATTTTAATGAAGGTGCTCACTTCTATATGCACAAATGTTCCACCAAAACAAATTCCCTCAGAGGTGATTTTGCAGGGACACCATTGCTGCATGCCTAATATGATTTTGACTGACTGGGGTAAAGACATACAAAGAAACCGGGACGTATTTCCACCCACAGCAGAATAGCAATAGGTGCACATAGACCTGTTCTTCAATGCTGACACATTCATCCATCCATTCATTTCCCTCCACATAACCAGTTCCAGCAGGCTAAGCAGGTCATTCCATCTGCAATTCCATTTCAAGAGAATTTCTTGCTTTTGTTTTTCAGCCCTCCTTCAAGGACTGTTTTCTGGCTCAGCTCAGTCATTCTTACACAGTGAAAGGAAAATACATTATATTAAAATATACAAAAATACATCTATTAAATAGATGTAGAATACATTACTGAATACCCATCAGACGGTCTATTCAAAGTTGATGATAAAAATGCAGAAGAAGATTTTTTTTAACCCCTTTTTCTGGATTTAAAAACATATTCACACTGCTTATGACCGCCAATCTGTACAAACAGCAGCTCCATTCTCCTCTTTTTTATCTACTTCATTGCATGATTGCCATCTCGGTAACTTCAGAGCTGCCGTTAATCGCCACCCCACCGGCCTACACTGCTGAGTTTTCACGACTCTGCCTATCTTTGGTGGAAGTCAGCCGCCCACCCACTGCAGACACTCTTCATTAAGTCTCGCTGTATATGTACAGACAGATACCAGTTCTTCTTCAGCAACACTCATAGCTCTCAGGGCTATGCATTGCATTGCACCATGAATACAAACTACATTTGTGAACAAAGATTTACATAGACTTGCAAAGAACACGTATGTCATGGTGGTCCTGAGTTTCCAGTGACTCCCGTAACTCTGAATTTATTGTCATGGAATCATTAAAACACACTCTGTCACAAAAAACAATCATGCATGTTGTTTTTTCATCGATGACAGGTACTTTGGAAATATGACAAAATCCACTGCTTCAAAAAGAATGTGCAAACAGCAATGGTAATATTTGGTTAAACATCCCTTGGTCATTTTCACCTCAACTAGATGCTTTCAGTAGCCATCTCCAAGTTTCTGGCTGTGTCCTTGACCACCCATCTTGACAGAATCGGTGCAGTCCAACTAAATTTGTTGACTCACACAGACTTGTTTCTTCAGCACAGTCCACAGGTTCTCAATGGGGTTAAAGTCAGGAGTTAAAACCAGTCTAAAACCTTAATTCTTGCCTGATTTAACCATTCCTTTACCATGTTTTTGGTCATTGTCTTGTTGGATCACTTAACTCCATCCAAGACTCCTTCTGGCTGATGATTTGAGGTTTTCCCGAAGAATGTGGAGATAATCATCCACAAGAACCAACATGCATGAATGTTTTTTGGGACAAAGACACGTGTTTCGTTCATTCCAGCATAGAAAATTAAGAGCTATAGCAGTCACTGAAAATTCAAGATTGCCACAATATGCACGGTCTTTACAAGTGTATGTAAGCTTTTTTTCACTACTGTACATACTAACATCAGCATGATAACAAGCTTACCCTGACATTTCTCATGGTTGTTAGCGTGTCCCAGAAATGACAGATCATGTATTTTCTACATTTGTTTTTGATGGTTCAATACAGTGCCAGTTTGTATTCAGATTTAAATATTTTTGTCCTCATAATTTGCCATATTTTTGTCAAAACACTCAAAGTTCTTAACATATAAGTATTTGAGAAATTCACATTTTGCTTTGATAATGGAGCTACATGGAAGCTTAGGTTTGCCCAAGCTTATTTCATTCAGAGGCCAATTTTCCAAACTACTGTTGGCACAAAGAATCACCACAGTTTTTTGGAATCATCCTCTGGGAACCATAAATGCTTTTACAAAATTTCACTGGACAATCTATCCAATGGGATTTCAGACAAGACCAAAATGGAGCGACTGAAAGAGCAACATTTTAATCCATAGAATCATATTGAATGCATGGCTAAAAAACACAGACTACTGCCTGGACATCAGTGTAGATTAGTTTAAACCTAGAGATCGTGCTGTTATCTTTATATTCAAATGGAATCAGGAATTAAAACAATGCAAGAAATAGGCAGAAAAGCGTGAGAGCTGGATGTGTGTTTGACCAAGAGGAGTTTTAATAAGCTGAACAAAACATACTCCTACAACAGCCTTTTCATATTCAACCCAACACTTAACTGAATGGAAGACAGTTATCATGCACACTACTTCTGGCTCTAGGCTCATCTCACCAGAATACTTGTCACTCTTTGTTTGTATAGTACTCTTTTGTATGTTATGCCTTTTATCCTTCACCGCCAGTGTTTGCTAAATAATGAAAGGATATCATCTGTACGTTCTTGTTACATGTTGCCACATTGTGAATTGAATTATGAGTAATTATGTATTGTAAGTTATCATGAACACTTTTCTGCTCCTGACAGGGATAGCTTTCAGCGCATGTGTTTTTTTCTGCCCACATTTTGGTGATTTCAGCCTCCAGGCTTCAGCCTACTATCCCACCACCTGCTCTGTAGTTGGTTACCAAGCAAGTCCAAAGAATTTGTGCTTGTCCTCCTTGGTTTTTTTGTTTTTGTTTCTTTTTGTAGATTTTTCTGCATTGTTAAATCCTTCTCCACCTGTTATTCAGCTCTTGGGTTGATCATTATTATTATTATTATTATTATTATTATTATTATTATTATTATAACAAAGCCTATATTTTGCTGAGAGAAAAACTTCCTTTGTTTGTCAAATGGAAAGGGATGCATTCATTTTGAAATGGCAATAAACTGTTTGTTTGATGTCAAACCAAAGCGACTGATGGAACAGTTCATATGCAAGTTAAATGCATTCATTTAACATTAAGAGACAGTTTGTACAGAAAAATACTTTTTACTGAGAGAGGAGTCAAACCTGGGTTATTTCATCTTTAGCTCTATTCCTGGCTGATAAGTGCAATGCATACAAATATCCCACCTCTGTTTGGTGGGATGAAAAACACATTAAAAGTCATCTCCCATGGGTATAAAGCTTTAAAACATTGACACCGCTTTGAAAAACAAAGTTATACAATAACACTGAATAAATCATTAAAAAACATGACGAAAAAAATAGCAGAGGTAAAACAGGGAGTGATAATGAAAAATTTTGAGGGGCCCACATAGGTGAGTCCTTGGACTTTATTTACTTATTTTTCCAAACCAATGCTCAGGTAAGAAGCTTCAGCAGCAGGAGGCTTAGCAGAGCCTAACGGAAGACAGAAGGGGAGCATGCTGTGCTTTAAAGCTAAATCAGCTAAATCAATAGTAAATCACAGGGAGACGTGAATGGGAGTAATGTATGTTCTTCTCCTGGAATTTGTTGAAAACCAGCAGCAGCAGAAACTGCAGTGTTAGTAGAGAATGACTAACGGGGTAAAGCAAACAGTAGATCATGCAGTAGAGCTGCAAGGATTAATCACAAAGGTGCCGGTCAGTAGAAGAAACCGTGACTTTAAAGGTCAAACACTCCCGTTGTGGGAGAATGTTAGGGGAAAAAGCGAGCCTCGATAATGAAAATCAGGGTAGGGATGCAAAAATTCATCTCCAGCCAGCTAAGAAAACCAGGAAAATATCATCAGTATAGAGTTGGAAATTAGTGATTGTGATGTTTATGAAATATGCAAGCAAATGGTGACACATGGAAGACAAATGTAGTTTTAAAACAACTGCCCCCTGTAGGACAATGCTGGGGCAACAACTTTCTCAAATAAAACCACAGAATGATTTGTCAAAATCATTGGCAATGTTTTAGAAATAAAAGCATATCCTGTTCTAATATGGCAGTGGAGGTTTGGTTACAATAGTTAAAAATACGATTGATTTAGTTTCACTTTACTAACTAAGGGTAGTTTATTGGAATGTCTGTTGTTCTCAGGCCTCTTTTGAAAATGAGACTAGATTAAATAATGTTTAAGGAGGGCTTTTATTTCACAGTTAAGATAATAACCACTTTGTCAAACATGAGGAAATATCACAGTAAAAAACTAATTTCTTCCGTGTGGATGAGCATATGACGTTTCAAATAACTTGACTGCCTGAAAGATTTCCCACACTGGTTACAACAATGTGTTTGTAGACTGATCCAGCTCTCCTTTACTGAAACCACTCCCACCCTCATCGAGACATCTGTACAGATCCCAGCAGGTCTGGTCCTATGGAGCAAAAAACAAAGTGTCAGTCACAGCAGTGCAAGAGGACAATAAATGGCAAATGCTACTGAATTACACAGGAAGAGGTAAGGGTGTAGCAGTACACAAAAATCACTGTTGGGCACACACACACTCAGCTTTGAGATCATGGTTCATTATGTTCAGAGCGTAAAATGGGAACAAGAAATACAAAGCATTACAGTGCTTCTTTTATCCTTTATTCAAATTAAACACGGGTGTGATGAACAGACTATGACTGCATTTTCTCAAAAAAGCCTGTCAACACTGCTGTAAGTGGCAGCAACTTACTAACAACAAAGTAAAATTTACAAAAGTAAATTCAAATCTTTTTTTTTTTTTACGCTATTTTTTTGGCTTTTTATCGGCTTTATTTAGGCACAGTGAGATAGAGACAGGAAACAGGGGAGAAGAGTTGGGGGAAGACATGCAGCAAAGGGCCGCGAGCGGGAATCGAACCCGGGCCGCTGCGTCGGGGGGCCAGCTCTGTACATGCGTCACCCGCGTAACACGTTGAGCCATACGGGTGTTACAGCAAGGCCTTGAAGCATTTGGAAGATTATAGAAGTGCATATTGTGCTGACCTCAATATCATCCAAAATAACCAACACAAATGTGTGTAAAATGTTGATAGCTGTTTTATACAGCTAAAACAAAGGACACCGATGCGTATAATATGTGTACAGGACATTGAAAACATATCATCATGTTCATTTTATGTTTACCCAGTCGTCCTCATCAAATTAAGAAACGTCATTAAATATGAAGCAAAAAAAAAAAAAAAAAAAAACGTCAATCATTTATTTAGAGACTTTAAAGATTGAATGGAGTCAAACTGACCCCAAAAGTAATAGGAGGGCTAACTATATAGAGCAGTGATCATCAACTGGCGGCCCGCGGGCCGAATCCGGCCCGCCGAACCGTCCAATCCGGCCCCCGACTGGATTCCAAAATTGTGAGGATCAAAGAGAAAATATCATGTGGTCCACACTATTAAAGCAACTGAAAACAACAATAACTGAGACTCTTAACTATCAGTAATCCCCACCATTTATGACTCTATTTAGGCTACATTCCGAAATGAGGACAGACTCGCTGCACTGTTTAACATTTATTGTTTCACACAGTTCTTTTTTTTTTAACATAACTTTTCCTCATGCCCTTACTTAACATTTGGTTTTTATTTCAAAGTCTCAACAACAAGCTTCAAACTAGTAGACTTCTCAGGACAAAAAAAGGAGGAAAAACCAACTGGCATAACTTAAAATAGCATGGTAAATAAATACTAACCTGGTACCAGAACAAAACAGGTCACAAATAACGTTCGCACATCAAATAAAACGTTAAGTGGGCTATAGCGATTTCAGATCACAAGGCTGAAATGGGCTCCTCACACTGCTTAATGGCTGAAGTTACATTTCCCCTCTGACACCAACTTTTTCACATCAGGCTTGGCCGCTGTCAGACTTATGCGCAAACAGTCCTCCAAAGACTGGTTTGACAGTCGGTTCCTCTCGTGTGTTTTTATCGAGTTCATCTTGGAGAACGCAGCCTCGCAGGTGTAGGTTGAACCCAACATGGTGAGCACATACATAGCCAGCGTCTTCAATGTGCCATAGTCCTCGGGACAAGACATCCAGAATGCGCTCAGGCTTTCAGCACCATGGAGAGCAGCCTGGATTTCAGCCAGCTCGCTCTGAATGGACGCCTCGTCCAACGGCATCATTTTCACTACGTTTGTGGAGAATTGTGGTGTTGTCCTGTAAATAACTGCAAATGTCTGTAAAAAAAATAAAAATAAAAATAATAATAATAATAATAATAATAATAATAATAAAAATGGTAAAATTGTTTAGTTTTATGATCACCCTAATACAAGAATGAATTACTGTTACTGTCAACGTGTAAATGAATTCCCTTTCCTATGATTTTACCAGCTATTGCCCCTATTAATAATAATAATAATAATAATAATAATAAATAAAGTACAATAAAATAATATAAAATACTATTAACTATTTTTCAGTCCTTAATATACATAATTCTTTCTTTCAAATAACATCAAATACCTGTTAAATAATATTTTTGCACATTGAAGTACAGTAAAAAAAAACAACAAAAAACATCATTTTACAGTTAAACTGCACAAAAAGTTGAAATTTCAATTTTTAAAATTACAGATTCTTAAGATGAAAATTTTGATTTTTTTCTCTGTTATTTTACAAGTTGTTTTTTTTTTTAACAAAATAGAGAAAATCTGTAAAATAACGGCGCATTTCTTTTTTTATATTGCAGTGGTATATTTTTTAAAGCGCATTTAATACAGTGTGGTATTTAGTGATTCAACAGCTTGACAATTAATCAAGCAATTACAAGCTCAGATGCCAATCTCAGCTTTATTTTAGTGGACTATATAGTCAAAGTGAACCAGTTTTGAGTGATTACAAGCAAAGATAGCACTGTGAGATTTTTGTTTATGGCTATTCACGGTGCCTATCTCAATATTTTACAATAAAACTGAGGCCAGTAAAAAATTTGCGCAGGTATGTTTACTTTCTTTGGAGATTATCCCGTGTCTAAGCAAGTAAATGATTACACTGATTTAGTGCTGATCTGTGAGCTTTTTGAACTTATTATCAGCCCCAATGTTGACATTTGGCTCATATAACCTCAAGTTCACACAGGAAAATAAGTTACAGTGATTAAATGCTTAATTATCAGCTTTTTGGCCAGAATTTATCAACTTTAAAACAACTACCAACACATAGATTATCTTTTAAGGCATTGAATCATTTACTTTTCTATGGTTGGTGCATTTGGTACTGTTTGTGAATGCTTCTTTGGGCTTAACGAATTTAGTCCCATTGATAGTAATAGTGATTTTTTCAAAGTGGTTTGTGCGTGACCTTTTTCAATATTTCAACAGAATAAATGTCATTTTAATCATTAATAGGCAAAAGTTCATTCATTAGTGCTACAGGAAATAATTTTTGAGAAAAAAAAGTCATCACCCTAGTCTCCACGCACAGAAAATCTGCGCTGCGCACAAAAAAAATCCAACCTAAATTGTAAATAAAATAAACACGTAACAATTCGTTCTGTGCTATTTTTCAGTGTGAGTGAGTGAGTGACCGGTGACTGGCTGCTGCAGCCAATGATGTGATTCACATACGTATTTACCATAGACTGTATATAATGGTATTTACGCAGCTAATCAACGTCATGCGTCCTTATGTGCAGCCACTGTTGTTCTCATAGATATGAATGAGTAGATAGGACACGCCCCTTTTAGCTGCGTGCTACAGCGAGGCTAAGCTAGTGGGGGCAAAGTTTCAGTGCATTCCGTTGATGTAGACGGCGTGAAAACGGAAACAAGAAGTATGCCGTCTCACTGTGCTGCATACAGTTACACACTACGTCGTACGATTGAGACAAGGAAACTCGGAATGACTTTTCATAGGTAAGAATATTTTTTGGCTCTTTTTTCATGATGAAATCTTGTTGAGAGCTTCCAGTCTATGAGAGCTAACTAGTTAGCCACTAGCAAAACGCTAAGGCGAGCTAGCAGCTTGACAACCAAATACCAGAAGATTAATAGTAGCTGTAGTATAGTTGTACAAGCAGTAGTAGTAATACTAAAAGTACAAGCAGTAGTAGTATAAAACAGCTGTTAGAGTCGTAGAAGTAGCATCAGCATTTGTAATAGTATTACAAGTTGTAGTAGCAGTGCCAGTATCAGCAGCAGTAGTTTACTACCACCACTAGTACTAGTAGTAGTCACATTGCTATTACTACCACCAATACTACCAATAGTAGTTATAAAGCCTAACTCATGTATATCCAGATTACCATCTATGTTCTTCCTCCAAACCCATTTTATGATTGGGATTACAGACAGTTCTTTTGGACTGCTCTCAAATAATTGAAATGTTACTAAACAAGGTTATACTTATCAAATTAAATAGCTCTGGTCTCCAGTATATTGGTGAATTTGGTTCTTTGTACTCAATTTATTAGCATGATTTCTTTTTAATATGTTGCGTACAGACTTACTTACTTCTCTGTCTACTTTTCTTACTCCATGTAGGTTTCCCAGAGACGATGGGTGGAGGAGGAATTGGAAGTTTGTCGGCTTAGACCTGGTGTCATTCCATCAGTGTTAAACTTCCCGGCTCATCTTGGAAGAGTACGTGCCAGAAAGACCACGACCAAGCAGCCTTGAGATCTTAGGCAGCGTCTCCCTGAGGTGGGTGTCGACGGTGTTCACGGTCAGGTCTGTGGTAATCCCATCAAAAAACAAAACAGAAAAACATCTAGATTATAAATCAACATGTAACCCAAGCAGTCTGTGTATAACGCCATAGTATAGGATGTAGTTCAGAAAATGGCAAAGTATAGTATGCTTTACTGAAGAATAACATAGTATGGCCTGTAGTTCATAGTACAGCATGTTGGCAAGAAAAAACAAAACAAAACATATATTATTATGTGGTTCAAAAAGTGCAAAATGATAGGATGTTGCCTAAAATTGTCATGTATGATATGTGGTTCAAAAAATGTCATAGTGCAGTATATTGTCAAAATAGTATGTAATTCAAGAAAACATCAGAGTATAATATGTCATCTAAAAAATGCCATAGAATAATAATTTCATTGCACAAGTAAAAGTATAGAATTTTTTTACAACTGTTTGAATTCTTATATGTTGCTAAAAAAAAAAACAAAAAACTAAAACAGTCACAGTAATATGTCAATTAAAAAAGCCTATAGTATAGCGTGTTGCCCAACAAACATCATAGTATAGCATGTCGCTCTAAAAACGTCCCAGTATAGCCTTTAGTCCACAGCTGTCGGTAGGTGAGGAGCAACACAAAAACAGTCCAAATGCTGGTTTCCAGAGGGTTAGACGAGAATTTATTTGAAAGAGTAAGTTTACAACAACACAACATGTGAGGGGGTTAAAAACAAATGGGTGTTAGTAAAATAAAAATAAATCAACAGAACTAAAAGTGAACTTCATGTTGACATTGATGGACATTACAAGCAGGAACAAAGTAAAAGAAAATCAATAGGGGAAAAAACCTCTTTCTGTTCACCTCTTAAAACCCCAAAACACACCTCAGTAGCACCCTAAACTAAAACTACCAATGGGTTCCCTGTTTTCCTTTGTGAACAATTCAAAGGTCCCTCTCTATCTCCCCACACATCCACCAACCACTGGAACACATCTCCAAAGTTCTGCTGGGCCAGCTCAGCTTCCCCTCAGAAGAAGTTCCACCACCTGCCAGATGAAGGAGCCTTTTGAGAGGCAGCTGACATCGTGATTGGACTGTACTTTGGTCTGTTCCAATCCAGCTTCAGCTCCAGAGACGGCAGGCGGGACGAGTCAACGGAGGCCGGATGGACGAAGGCATGAAGCTGAGTACAATCCAGAAAACAACAGAGGAGGAGTGCAGGGCCAGAACAAACAGAGTAGCATCGTATGTCTCTTAGAAAACATCATAGTATAGCCTTTGGGATGAAAAAATGCCATCATATACATCGTAGATTGTACAAATAACAAGTCAAAGGAAAGAGACATACATTGTAGAATTGTAGTAATTGTGAGCTGACTGATTTACTGATTATCAGTATTTTATTTTGTACTGATTTACGGTAATAAATACATTTTAAAGTGGTGCTACTTTTGCTCTGAACCCTTATGTACTTGTGGTTGCTCTGTCTTCTGGAGTGATTTGATTGGCTATACGTCACAAATAAAACTCCTTTAACTTAACATCAGTAAACAAAACAAAAATGCATCCACAAAGTTTTCTGTTAGAGTTTGTGTTCTTTTAAGTTTAACTGTAAGATTTTAAATAATTTCATTTACTGCAAAAGGATAAGCTGCTCCAAATGTCTCACTAATAATCATTATCAGCCCTCTATACTCGACCACAGTTAGTACAGTCCGGTTCCACCTTCTATAAATCTGCTTGGAATCTTCCACTTCCTGTTTGTCAAAGTGGCCTTCTACCTGGACAGGTTTTGTTGGAGCTCATGCAACAAACATTTTGGGTAACTGCACTTTAATACGGATGGATGACACTGAATTAGAGTCCGTTTTAATGAGACTGAGTTAAGATGTGTAGCTCTGTCATTAAATAGTAAAGTATGTTTCAGAAATCACAGAGAAAAGTCAGAAATGTTTGCTAGGTTAGTGTTCCACATGTTCTGTGGCCCAGCTAAAGCTGACTCTGTCTGACTTCTGGATCTCTTGAGTTGCTTGTTGTTAAAATATCTTGCTAGAGGTGCTGAAGCTCAGCAAGTCTGAGGTGTTTGTTCAGAATAAGCTCATTCTCAAGTTTGATCTGAACTGTCCTGTTTTGTTTGAACTTTCCCTAAACTTAAGGAGTTAATGACAGAGCAGCACATCCAGACTCAGTCTCATTTATGTAGAGATTAAACTTCAATGTCATTCATTGATGTTCAAATGCAGTTTTTCAAATGTTTGTTGCACATGCTCTCGACCAAAGCAGTCCAGGTGGAAGATGATGTGAAGAGAAAGCTCCAGAGGATGAATATCACACATTTACGTTGGAAATAAATGTACTTTAATTAGACATTGTCATGCAAAAGTTGGATTTCCCTTTAATGATGTTTAAATCTTTGTTGAGTGCTTTGTTGATGTTGGTTTCTAAATGTTTTCTGACACTCGGCCCCAAAGATTAAAACCTTTTACGGCTCACAAGCTGCAACAATTCAGACATTATCAACTATCTTTCTGACTAAACTAAGATCAAAAAGTGAAAAACTGCCTGATTCCTGCATCATGAATGATGAATCTGTTTGGTGTTTATGACAGTAAACTGAATATATTTGGGTTTGACATTTTATAAAACAAAACAAAAATTGAATTAGTGGAGAAAACAATGAACAGATTAATGGATAAAGAAAATGTGTTTTACAACATATATGGCTGAATTACTCTGTTATTTCAAGATACATACAAATGTAATTCAGTTTTATTGATATAATGCCAAGTACAGGTGAAATTGTGTCCAGACACTTTATTTTTATATTTTTTGTCATATTTAAAATATGATAAAGTAAGAAATTTAATCCTCTTGACTAATCAAATTTATTAAAGGATTTTTAAGAGACTAATTGACAAGTTAAATAGCTTTCTTAATTGAAAGGGGACAGTGGTGGTGGAATGGTTTTGTCTCTGGACTACTTATCAGAAGGTCAGAGGTTCAAGCTGTGATGTGGCCACTGTTGGGCCATTGAGCAAGGCCCTTAACCCTTCCTCTTCCAGGGGCGCTGTACTGTGGCTGACATGTTGCTCTGAGTCCCGCAATTGTGGAGAGATGTGAAAATCAGAATTTGTCCTTGTGGGATTAATAAGGGATAATAATAAATAAATAAAATCAATAAATATGAGGTCAAATAGAAGGAAGAGTTTTAAATACTGCAGTCACATGGCGACAAGAATAAAGTTTGTCAACAAAAAGTAAATCTGCAGGTGGATTTCATGAAAGTCCTAATAAATGACAAGAAAGTGTAGTTGAACATGTGGATGGAGGTTTATAAAAGTTGATCTTCCTTCATTTCTGTGGAGTGACTCCATGGATTTTATGGATGGTGGTTAAAGACATGCTCTTTTAGTTGTCTTCCTTGTAGTCTCTGTAAAAAGTCAGTGTATCCTGACCGATTTCAACATGTCTTCATGACAACTTGTTCTGCCTCCGACCTTGTGGAAACTCCAGAAGCTCGGGACAACCTGTGGAGACTCGAAGAATTTGTGGAGACTTGAGGAACTTGTTGGGTGGGGGAAGGTGTGGTGGGTGGAGGGGGAGTAGAGGGGGGAGGCTGCCACCCACCTCCCTGCCTATTCTCTGTTTTAACTCCATCCAGACTCCGCCTTAGCCCCACCCATGTGGTCACTTGGAAAATACGATGACAAAGGGAGGATGAAATCATTTTATTTTCATATGATCTGTAGCTCAGTGAGTTAAGCATTTGCTTGTGGAGCTGGATGTCGCTGGTTCAAGACCAGACCCTTCTTAAATCTTTTCCATGTCTTGACAAAGACAAAGAAAGAAAAACAGAATTAGTGGGTCTTGAACTTGCAACCTTACACTTGGTAGTCCATGTTGTTATCTCCTGAGCTATTTGCTCAGATACTAAAGCTTCTTCATTGTTGTGCATGTATCATTTATATTGTTGCCATTTGTGAGTTTTTTTTAACTTCAGTTTTGATGTGAATGTTTTTGTGAGGAGGTTGGACTTTAGGCTTTGTGCTGGAGGGTTGAACACTGATTTCCAAGATGTTCAAAGTGTACAGACCTCTTGAGTCCTGAGGAGATGAGCTTTTACACAGTCTGAGGGCAGAAATTTTTGAAGTCTCACAGTAGTTGTTTGTAAACTAGAATGTTCAGATAGTCCAAGGACTCGTGTGTTCTATGTCCATGTGTAGTTGTCTGTTAGATTGAAATTTCAGATAGTCTGAGGGCTGAAATGTGCAAAGTTTCTTAGTACTTTTATGTTAGTAAGAAAAATCTGTTTAATAGAAGCCTTAAAAGTTGTGACCATGAGTCTTGATTTCACGTTTAGAGTATCCATTTGAGTTTTGGTGAGATATTCACCTGTGTGCTTGTTAGAAATGGTGAAACTTTGATTGTATTCACTGAAAAGTACAGTTTGTGGTGATCAGAAGGTAACATTAGTTTGATCAATGATTTCAACTATTAGTACACTTTATGAGGGAAGCAGTTTAGAGAAAAGAGTTATTAGTAAATCAATCCATAGTGCAACCCAGAACATTGAGAGAGGAAATGTTTGAAGAAACAATGAGATGTTTTTGTTTTAGAATAGAAAACGTTTGAAGATATGTATTTTTTTGTTTTTTATTTTGATTGTGTTATTGTGTTTTCAGTGTAATTAGATATTCAAAAGTGTAATAGGTGTTTTTTCAAATTGAGTGTGTGTATTTTGATTCATCTTAAAAGTGTAGTGTTGGTCTTTTGTCATTCTTTATTATTTTATAATATTAGATGAGAAGTCCAAATGTTTTGTGTTTTTGATGTGTAATTGTTGAGTGAAAAGTATAATTGGCTGTTATGAGCTTAAATTTAATTTTCAATATTAAATATTTAGATAGTCTTGTAGATAATAATTGGAAAAACTTGTATTAGATTGTATTGTGTAATTGTATATTAAAAGTTTTCATAGTAATTTGTGTTTAATTCCTACTAAAAGTGTTATTGTCTTGAAGATTTTTTATAGTAAATAAACATTTAATTATTTAAATAAGTGTTGTATTCTTTTTCAGTTAATTGATGGATGGGTGTAGTGAGTGACAGCCAGACAACGGGTTAAAAGTAAGAGTTACGGCAAATCATACAGCACGGGGTTGCGAGCGGGAGTCGAACCCGAGCCTCAGCGTTGGAGACCTACTATATACGTCAGTGGCTTAATATGTTGAGCTATATGAGCACACATGTGATGTGCTTTAAAACGTGTATTTATTCATCAGAAAGTCTAGGGGTAGGGTTAGGGTTACAGAGCAAGGTCCTTACAGTTGTAATGCAAAAAATAGGGTTAATTTAATATTACACATTAATATTTTCAATGTTAATACGAAGCAGCCGAATAATCAGAGGAATTAATTCCCGGTTTTTCCTTCTGGATTTTGGCCGGGCTATATGCATAAGGTTATAGCCCGGCCAAAATCCAGAAGGAAAATCCTCAACTTTATTCAACAAATTTTTTGGTAGTTCGGAAAAATATTAAATTATGAAAATATTTAATCACCATAATTTTGGTACATTACTACTGTCAAGACCTCTGTAACCCTAACCCTAGACTTTCTCTTGGATAAATACAGGTTTTAATGCGTATCACATGTGTACTCATATAGCTCAACGGGTTAAGCCACTGACGTATGTACTAGGTCTCCTACGCTGACGCCCGGGTTCGAGTCCCGTTCGCAAACCCGTGAGAAGTGAGTTGTTCTCATTCTTATTTCTACCCCATTGTCTGGCTGTCTCTCACTACGCCTATCCATCAATTAACTGAAAAAGACTACAACACTTATTTATAAGTTTCTTGTTTATTTATTTAATACACTTCTTCAATTTCTTACATCTTTTTTTCCTCCATACTTTATAAAAGTTTGATTGTCTTAACTTTTTCCCTTTTATTTAATTGCTTCATTTTTATGTACTTTCTTTCTTTAATCTTCTTCTTCTTTCTACAATTTAACACCAACCTTCAATTTTGGCTCATTTTTTGACATTTTGAAAAGCTATAAACTCAAACAGGGTAACACCGACAGAGACGACATTCAGCCAGGATGTACTACACACATGGGTGAACAAAATTTATCAAAATGCTCCGCAAAAGTCTGAGGGCGTGCCCATGGCTGGCTCCTGAACTTTGATGCTTCGCCATGAAGCATCAACTGCTGTGTAACTGCCCTAAACATACTCTAATCTGCCTCAAACTTTACATGTATGATCAGAGTCTTGCCCTTATCACATCCATATGCTGACATACAGTCAGAGTTATAGCGCCACCTGGTGGATAGAAGGAAGAGCTCTATAACTAGCCTGTACATGGTCCGATCTGCCTGAAATTTTACGTGTCATCAGAGTGCGACCCTGATCACATCCATAGGCCAATATACACTCTCGGTCGCAGCGCCGCCTGGTGGACGTGCGCGGATTCGCCGACCAGCAAAGATGCGAGGACCCGTCCAACGCTGCTTGCAGCTTTAATTATTATTATTATTATTATTATTATTATTATTATTATTATTATTATTATTATTATTAGTAGTAGTAGTAGTAGTAGTAGTAGTAGTAGTAGTATTAACAATACGCTCTGAAAAAAAAAAAGATGTCCATATATGTGGAGGCCAGGTCTTCAGAGGTTAAACCTCTTTGCTTGGGTGATTTAAAGAGCCTAGACCAATAAATGAAACTTATGACAAGTATTTCTAAGGCAAACATCTATATATAATTTGAGCTGTGTACATCATCATGATTAAGACTGAAATAACTGAAATGGTGCAATTATCAGGTTAAAATCTAGGAACTGCTGCACTAAACTGGGGCTAGATTTGCTAATTTTCTGACATCACCTCTGTGCGACTAAAAAAATACATAATCTTCATCTAAAATGCAGTTAAATAGTTTGAAGGGGCATAAAATGGAATCAGTGAGGTAAAAGTACTTTAAATGTGTACTCAGGTGCAGTATTTGGGCTGCACTTCCTCCCTGGATATCAGGCTTTGCACTGTCTTCAGGGCCTCTGACAGGGATTAACTAAAGGAGATTCTGTTCATGTGAAGGAGATAAAAAAAAAAAAAAAAAAAAAAAAAAAAAAGCGTTTCCGTATCTGACACGGAAGAAACAAACCGCGGCTGAGTGTGTCAGAAAACAGCCGTTTGTAGAAACAATCCTGCTCCGCCTTCATCACCACCACCATCATCATCATCATCCGGGGAGCGGAGCAGCACGGGGCTCTTATCTCAACACAACCGAGTCTGACGGAGAGGCTGACCTGGAGTTTCTGACCCCAAAAGACAAACATGTCGAGGGAAACATGAGACAGAGCCGTCAGCGTCAAGTGTGAGAAGAAAACCGCTTCGGGAAGAGATGTGAAGACCGACAGAATGACAGTTGACGGGACGAATAACGACGCAGCGGCACTTTTAGTTGACCGACACCGGGAGCCGTTAGATGCGTAGTCCGGCTGGCTAGCTAGCCCCCGCGAGTCCGTCGGAAGTTGACTCTGTTCCGGACTACACACCGACACATCGACCCCTTGGGTGCTCCACACACAGCACAGCCGAACAAACACGGTGAGTGACGTGTGTTTGGTTTCAGCTGTTGTATTGTGAAAACCAAACTCAAAGTTAGCTTTAGTAACTTAGCGAGTAGAGTTAAAGCTAAATGAGCTGCTCTGTGATAAACACGCTGAACTCCATAAACGGTCCTGTTTAGTCTGCTTGCTTTGCTTTTGTTTACATCACTAACGGTGTAGCAGAAAAGACAGACACCAGAGATTCACAAGTTGAATTTAGGCTGTCACTGGTTAAAATGTTGATCTGATTCATTTAAAGGGGTGAAAATTCACTTTAGGTTGATGTTTACACTTCATCAACTTCACTGAACTGAATATATTGAAAGTTATACCAAGAACAGTTTGTGCTGAAGGGGTTTTGATAACCTCATTGTTGCTATATTTTTAACATTTTGATAATTAGACTTTTGAGGCAATATCGTCTCTTAAAATCTGCCAAAAGTAGTCTTGTGTCAGTTAAAGCTACAACGAATAATTGATTCATATAAAGCCATCGACTATCAAGTTTATCACCAACTATTTTGATAACTGATTATTTGATTTGATTGATTTTCCATGAAGCGGGTCTTCTCTATGACCCCAACGTGAATATCTTTGGGTTGTGGGCAGGACAAGATATTGAGAACGTCATCTTTGGCTGACATTTTGCACCATTTTGTGATATTTTATTGACCAAGCGGCTATATAAGAGATTAATCACCATTCAAATAACCCTAGTGTCAATCTGTATTTATGTCACCAACATAAAACCTCACATAAATGTTAATTTCTGACAAGGATCCTTTAAATTTGGTAGTAGAAACTGTTATCCAAAATGTAGTGTGAAGCCAGATGTTTCACAGTTAGAATAAATGCAACAGGTCTATCTGGAGAACAAGACTTAGGTTTTTTTTTTTTTTGCATATCTAGCATTTGTGGACTGTACTGTTTGTTCTATATTTCTCCTGGCTCATTTATCGGTCTGTTTTAGAGAGATGCTGATTCCACTTTATGTTCATTTTGGAGGATGTTGACTTGTACTGCTGTACACTGACAGGTGTTTCTGGTACTCTCGTTTATCTCAGTTAGGGAAGACTTTGAATGTTAGGCAAACTTCACAGGGTAATGCAGTTTCTTTGCTTTGCATTCTGTATGTGGTTAGAGGTTAATGCAATCCTGCGGTATTAGATTGCACTAGTTTTAGCTTGATATACTTCAGAAAGCGGCAGCTGAGTGTACTTGAACATTTTATGGTAATGTTATAACATGATTTAAATTGATGCTTATCCTACGGATGATTAATTTTACAAGCCGGGTTAGTTAGTTCCTGTGTCATAATGTTGGGTCTGTTTTCTTGTTTTGACAGGTAAAGTGGTGTTGTTTTTATTCATCCATGACTAATATTACTGATATGGGTTCTTATTCTGACTGTATGTTCAGGAAACTGCTGGGCTGAGGGAGTAAAGACTGTATGAACTCAACATTTATCACAACAAAGCTCTGATAAACAGCGCATCTTATTTTATGGTTGCTGTAAATGTTGTGTTCTTGTTTCAAAAAGCAAGTGCATATGATCCCGTTTATGATCTAGCAATGTTTCAGTTGTATGTAGGCAGCATTGATTCATTTGTCAAACAGTTCCAGCCAAACTAGCATCTTCATTTAGGTCTTT
This sequence comes from Amphiprion ocellaris, assembly GCF_022539595.1. Taxonomy (NCBI): domain Eukaryota; kingdom Metazoa; phylum Chordata; class Actinopteri; family Pomacentridae; genus Amphiprion; species Amphiprion ocellaris. The sequence continues at coordinate 5,783,819 of NC_072782.1, forward strand.
ACTGGAAGAGTGTAATCAGTGACACAGACATGTTAAGGGGAAAGTACATTATACTTCATCAGGAATCATGTGTATCTTTCTGCAAGTTTTTATTCAGGTCACAAACAAAGAAGTGCACTGTCAGCTGCTGTAATGGAGAAAAATGAGGTAACTAGTTTAAGATGGAACACGTACAAACAGCAAAGCAGGGTCATTTTTTTTTCAATGTCACCATTTTGCCAAGAAAAATGTTCCTTACATTCTCAAGAGAGCCAAATCACTGACTGACTTGTGGCTAAATTTAAAGACAAACAAGAGAGAGAAAACATCCCACCCTGTGTTAAGGTTTAGGGTAAAAAGAAATGTGAAGTAGCCTTGTGTTTTCCTGATTCATTCATTTGTGGAGAACGTTGCTTTAGGCAGCTTTACAGTCTTTGTTACATGTGACTGAAAATCTGTGGCTTCACATTTCCCAGTTACTAACTCACTGTTCACAATATTGACCATCTGCGTTGCTTTTGAAGTCATTTACTATTTTTAAACCAGCAGGAGGTCTTTTACAGAAGGATCTCTTTAACAAAGATCTTTCCTCATGCTGCTTCATAGCTTTAAAAAACAACACCTCCGTCTTTTTAACATATTCAGACCCAGAAACATCAACACGTGCACACACACACACACTGCTGCGGGGAAGGGAAATGCCTGCTCTTCATCACACCTCTGTGGCTTTAATATGTGGTTTGCTCTTTAGTTTTCATGTTGTAACATGAAAGATACTTTTTTAGGTTGCGAAGGGATGACAGAAGGGTAAGATTTAGCCCTGTGCAATGCTGAATTATGTGCCTTATTTGTGCTCGAACAGCCTTGAAAATTGTTTTTCATTCCTTGATTGAACCCTCAGAGGTGAACAACAGGCCATAATGTAGGCACTGCTAACTGCTGGCTTGGGATTCTTCCACAGTGTGGATAAGTTTCAATAACAGAGTGTCACTTAAACTTAATGAGACATTTATTTGATATGACTGCCTGCTGTTCCATTCTGTCCAGAGAGAAAACTGTAAAAAGTAGTATATTGTGTTCTGCTTTTACAAATGAGTACAGAATACAGACAGAGTACATCAACATACAGAGCCATGTGTAGTTGTAAGAAATGTGTAGCTATTGCTCCTGAAGTAGTAAGAAAGTGTAATTTGAAGGGCTTTTTTGTTGATTAAAATCATTATTCTGCAATAATACAATTTTTTGTGTAACCATATTTTATAGACACTTCAGGGGAAGTGTAAACATGCTAGAACAAATACAGTGTTGCATCAGTATGGGAAGTTTGCAAACTGTATCATCAAGGACATTATGAACTTTGGATACAATTCTCTTTATGTACTATTTGCTCAGTCACTAAAGATTACATCCCATAGTCAAACCAATGCTTTTGGTAAAAAAAATAAAATAAAATAAAATATTAATATTATAAAATATTTTATCAAAAGACAAACTGGATTTTTGTAGAAGTTCTGCAGTTTTTTAAGGTATTCACAACAGAAACTAGAAAAGCACTCAGAGTGCAGTACTCCACCAAGGCTACTCAATTGTTGTATTGTTTCTGATGGCTGAAATCTTTAAAAAATATCGTGGATCCAGACTATTAGCCACATCACTGACAAAATCTCATCAACTGGTCCTTGTGTCATTTCTGACCTTCCTTGAAATTTTCAATCCATTAATCCATTTTGAGTAATGCTGCTACCAGAGAAACAAACCAATGCCAATCATCACATAACTCCACCGAGGCTCCACCTCCTTGGCGGAATAATGACAGTAATCTTCAAAACATGGCCAGGTATGACAGACAGTATGTTTTAAGAGCAAATAGTCACGATTAGCAACAAGAAAACCTTTCTGCTTGTGTTACACAATTTAAACTCCCTGCCATCTGAAGCCTCTAGTCAGTCCAACATCAGTGACTCCAGACTATCATACAGTACATTACATATGACCAAAGGTCCAATCCATCCATCCATCCATCCATCCATCCATCCATCCATCCATACACTTAATCCTCATGAATTCTCATGCGGGTGCTGGAGTCTATCCCAGCTGACTTGGGGTGAAGGTAGGAGACACCCTGGACAGGTCAACAGTGTATCACAGGGCTACACATAGAGACAAACAATCACACTCACATTCACACCTACGGGCAATTCAGAATGACTCGCATGCACTGCGAGAACACGCAAACTGCATGCAGAAAGTTCCCAGGTCCAGGCCGGAACACAAAGCAGAGATCTTCTCGCTGCAAGGCGACGGTGCTAACCACCGAGCCAGTGTGGGGGCCCCAAAGGTGTAATGAACAAGCAAATTATGCTTGGCACATAGCAGAGTCAGCTGTATAACACTCCTCTCCAGAAGTAAAAAGAGGTTCTATTGAAGGCATCAGTCATAGCTAGTAGCTTTTCAGCATTGTCAGAGATTTTTCACTTCACCAGAAAATTGTACATTTGCCTGACTTGCCCACAGTGGGTGAAATTGGCTAATTTACGAATCCAAGAGCTGTGAAGTAACCATATAGTGCTTTTCATTCATCACTATCATCTATCGATGGCTACATATTCGTGGATCTGTGTGTTTACATTTCAAACATGCCTCTCTGAGCCTCCTGTACAGCAGCAGTATTTTCCTTCTCAGTGAAGTTGATCTGCACTTTTCTACAACTGGTGAAGCAGGTTTAGGTTTAAGCACAGCTGCCTTTCAGCCCATGCCAGACTGCTTACCTCAACTGCACATGACAATTGCTGAATCTGCTTTTTTAATTTGGCACCCCTAGTTACAGGGTTTGAGCAACCACAAAGTCTGCTCGAGACTCACTGCAGTGGCGGATTATTTAGAGTTTCAGGTTGAAGCCGATTGTTTAGCAGAAATAGACAGTGAATAGATCTGTGGATAGTCATATAGACATCATACCACCGATATTGCAGAACTCACACCTTTCACTGCAGTTTCATTGTGTATCATTTACAGTATATGAATATCACACAGACATGGAAACATATATATCTTTAGCAGTTTTGTGGTATTAATGGGAGAAGTGGAGGCTGACACCCAGTCAATAAGTTAACAATGGCTTTTTTTCTGGTGCAACCCCTCTCTCTCTTTGTCTTTGTGTGAATGAGGCTAAACAAAGTTAACTATGAAATAAATGTTCGATGAAATTAAATCAAGTATACTATTATTGATGATACTTCTGCGGTAATGCTAGTATTGTGGATATGCACACGTGTGTGAGCTGCACAAGTGAGGCCAATGGCGTGAATGTAAGTCATGCATTTGGGACGACTGATGTCACTGAGCAAGCTGATTGATCACCACACCCACCTGTGTACTATTCATACAGCAAAAAAGTTACTCACCCAGGGTTTCCTTTACTGGTTCCCCCTTTTTGCTGAGTGTTTTTCGGGGGTTTTCCCTTTGTTTTCTAGAAAACTGGGGCTGACAAATGAGACAAACAATTGGCAAGATTTTGTGATATTGGATAGTTCAACTTCTTTATCCGTTATTGTTTGACGTCTTTAAAACACAGTGATTGCAACAGTGAGCTTTGACAAAATAAGTAAACCCTTTCACATGTCACTTGAAGGAGCCTCTGCCAGAGCTTACAGTGTTGAGTCTATGTGAAATGTGAGTGTCAGCTCTGCACTTCTGAATACTGGAACTTTACTTCACTCTTGTCTGGAAAATTGCTGAAGTTCTGTCAACTGATTTTCACAATGCTGCCAGCCTCAGAGGTACTGTTTAGGATGACTTGATGATTCAGGTCGGAAAACACCAAACATAATGTTTTGTATCATCGTCAAAAAGCTTCATGCTGATCACTGAGCGACAACCTGTGACCAGTGAAGCAAGAAATGCGTATGTGCTGCCTCACATCTTAGCCTCAGACGCCTTCAGGGTTGGCATAGTTCTAGTCTCCTTTTATTATGGGATTTTTTTTCCCACTAGCCTTGCTTTAGCTGTGCCATGCCGTGCCAAACTGTGATGACATGTACTTCCAATTCAACCTCTCAGCTGAGGATTTCTGACCACATGACCTTGGCCAACTTATCCTGGTCTCCTTCCCTTACTGTCTGCATCTAAACTGAGCTGGAGACTGGAACGAGGTCTCTGTTTATCAGTCTCTGTGATCATCTCTCAGTACTTTTTTAACTTCTACCTCAGCCTCTGAGGTTTGGAGTTTAGTTTCACTCCTGTGTTTCTGTTTGTGCCTTCAGATGTCAGCCTGTTACATCAAATACACTTAGATGTGAACATACAGAATATCAGAGACTCAGGATGAAGTTGAAATGCACACCAGGAAGATAATGATTATTTTATAGATTCATCTTTTAATCGAACAGTGTACCCTCAAGGAGCGATCATTTGCAGAGGACTGACTTCAGAGTGAATCCCATACATCAGGAGCAACTACTGAGAGCAGAAAGTGAAATAATTGCTGAAAGTTGGGCATTATATTTGAGTGGAGGGAACTGAACCCTATTAGCAGCAACTCCACGCATTATTCTTTCCCACATCCAAGTTATTTAAGGGCAGAGTGGTTACTCATATTTAGCGCAGACATATTCAAGATAAGGAATGTAACATTTTAGCGACTGATACGTCAAACCATAGCACACTTTCTATGTCTCTAACTCTGGAAAGGAAACAAGTAGAACACTATATATACTAAATTAAAATATTGTCAACAATCCAAATCTAAATCAGACTATCTAGACCTTAATGGTTCTATCACCAGCAATGAAAAGCTGTAGCAAGAATGACAATTATTTTCATTAGTACATATTTTAAGTAACTTAACAGATAAAAAATAAGGCTCTTTTCAGTAAAAGTTTAAATTAGCCATACATGGATAGAATCCTACCTGCTTGCTAAGTCTAAATTCAAGAATAAGTGCAGTCAAAATGAATATCCTCCCTTGATTACACTGAATAGAAACTAGTGCAGCCATCATTCAGTTTTCAGTTTTGTGTGTTTGTCCTGCTGTGACATGTTTAAATGCCTCAAGCGATAAAGTGCTGTTTAGGCTTTGCTGTTACTTCAGTACAGCTTTGAGTGAAGGAACTTGGTTTGTTTGTTGGCTTTTACCAGCTGGGAAGCACATAAGTTGGACTGCAGTCAAGAATGTTGTTTCAAACTCAGCACCATAACATGATACTGTGTACCACTGCCAGTAGCTGTAGAGGTCAGCTTTTTTCAAAATGGACTATTGTTGGCTTTATTTGTCCAAGATGGAACTTGTTCCAAACTTAAACGGAAGCCAGCCAGTTTGTTGTCAGGAAAGTATTCTGTCCATGTCCAATGGAATGGTAGCACAAGGGACCAGAAGTGGCAGACAGAGCAGCCAAAAATGGTACAATGTGTCCGAGCTGATAGCTCTGACATCAACTAGCCCCAAGGCACCGATAAGACCCAGCAAGGAATTGCTGTAACTCTCTGCCTGTCTGTTGCATGATAAACGTTTTGGGTGTGTAAACACACCGGCAAAATAGTTGTGTTTTCTTGTATTCTCAAACTTGTGCTTGTTGTATATACCCAAAAAAGGTCTTTGACTGTGTAACATGAGCAATGTCAAAACCTTTAATAAGACCATGGAGGGATATTATTATTGTTGTGTTTAGTGGGTTGCTTTGGCTGAATCATCTCCTAGAAAAAAAAAATACTGCTAGTCTCTCCTTTGTCACAAACATAGCTGTAAAATTATGCTCTGTATATTACCAACATTCATACCAGCTTAGTGTTGGAGCTCTAGCTCAGAGTTCCATCAAGATTCTATATATTTATACAAGTAATTGTTTTAATTGGCTTAGCTTTGTATTGTTTTTATTTCTGACTCCAATTTAACACCGTTTTAATTAGTCCTAAATCATCAACAAAGAACATGTTAGACTATTAAAACTCCACGGTGTAATTCAAATGGAAATGAACTGTAACCAGGTCTTACGTCAGACCTCAGCAGCTGTGATGCAAAATCCTTCAAAAAAATACTGAGTCTGCTTGAGAGCAAAGGTCAATATTTAAATTCAGAACACCATATGTTCAATTGTGGCAAAAATGGCACAAATCCATCCCCATGCAAAAAGCAGCTGCACTGTGGTATAGTATGGAAGTAATCCGTTTAATCCAGAGCCTCATATGACCCCATTGGATGATCATTCAACCCAGTTACAGTATGGGTCATATCCCATTATCCATCTATATATAGGCCAGAAAGATTAAACATGTACAGCAATGACTTTTACAGTCAGATGTTCTACCTGCATGGACCAAAATGGTACAAATATGACCACATGAACAGTTACGCTGTGTGTTTGTTGAAGAGGAGTGCTGAGAGATAAACCTGATTTCAGACAAGAAGATCTCATTCCAGTAAGAAGAGGCATGTTTCTGTTGTATTTGGTTGCCAATGGTAGCACCTTGCAAACATAATGTGGTATCAAACCACTGCTTCTCATTCCCCCAGGCCAGTGTACAAAAAATAGTTTCTGAAAGTGGTATTTACTTTGTCTCAGATATACAGTATGCTTCTGATAGATATTCTGAAAATTAAACTCATAATCACTACAGTGACGAGAAAATTATAATTGATACTACTAAGGGATATTAAGGTATAAGAAGACAATGAAGCCTGGTAGCAGAATACCACAGCATAATAGCACTGTGCATTGAGCTAAATGGTAATGTCATTACGTTAACATGCGTGTAAAATATTTACTGTGGTCACCATCTTATTGCTATTGCACTTTCTCTGGTTTTGGAAACTGCCAGTTCTACTATAAAACACTGCTGTTTGGTCTCTTAGTGGTAGCCGCAGACCCACCTCTCATCACCAGTGATAATCCTCGACTGACTGACCCATAGTCTGATGTTTCTTATGTGCTCTAGTTTGTGGTCAGTGAAGAAATTGCAATAACACACTTATCAGTGGTCACAAAAACAGCACATGGTCTTTTAACCCCTAAACTCTCAACAAGGTTTTGTTTTTGTTTTTTTTTTTTTTTACATTTCCACATGAAAAAACTTCCCTAAATTCAGTCAGTAACACCTGGAAAATGTGAGGCCAAAATGAACAATGTTGGGCTCTATAGATGCCTGATATGTTTTGTGTTACAGTAAGTCTCTTTGTTTTTATCACTAGGCCAGACAGAAATTTGAAAAAACTGAGTCAGTGACACTGATGTTATTGAACCTGTTCTAAAAATTTTCCACTGCAGCTCTATCAAATGTGAAGCAACAGAAATGAAGCACAACAAATGCTACATCCATTTTAGTCGTAGGAGTGCAACCTCTTTAGTAAATGTGTTTTGCTTGGCAAGCTTAAAAAATGGTGCTGAGTGCGTCTTTGTTATAGGTGTGATTTGGACTTGATTTGGGAACTTCCAGTGTGGAAGATGTTAAACATTTCTCCAGAGGGGATATTAAAAACATGTATCAGTTGCTGTCCTGTCATAGGACTGAGGAATTACATGTGCAAGACAGTTAGCCTTGTTAAACACATGATAAATATACATCCACTGACAGCATCATTAAAATGATAGAATCTGGAACAGAGAACTAAGCAAATACTGGTCCATCTGGATAACAATAAGTGCATTTTTTCACATATCACTTGGGAACTAGAACTGCTGAGAGCAGTCCAATGTAGACTTTATTGTAAGCCTGCTGCACTTCAGTCTTTTAATATTAAGAATTTATGGGTTCTGATAAGCTTATCTAGTGTCAGCTAACTGCTTATGGTTATGCCAAGGCAATAATAAGAGAAACCTAAGGCATCTTAGTCAGTCATTCCAAATAGTTGTGGTCTCCAAAAATCTACCAGTGTTGTGTGGTTGAAATGCTTTGCTTACTGAGCAGCGAAAAGTATTTTCAGAGTCAATGGGCCAGATATAAATGCACAGTTCTATCCCAGCTTAATTCTTAATGTTTTTTGCATTCAAATGTAAAGTGCTTTATTCAACTTCATTTTTATTAATACCTCTACAAGCCTAGGAAGCGTCAGCTAATACACTGTACAATGCTGCCTGCAAACACCATGCATTCAGTTTTATTCACTTACTTACCTCCCCTTTGGAGCACAGATAATTGATGACTTCTCTTTGGCAGTAAGTCATTTCAAGGGAAATCTCTCCAGTGCTGAGGCTTGTCTCTCTCTCTATCTCAGTTTTCCCCTGTTTTTCTTAGGAAGGCTTGTTTTCCCTTTTGGGGTTCATTTGATAACTTGCCTTGTGATAATATTTAAAGCTTCTTCTTCTGTTTTTGTTATTTCACAAATGATGCAATATTTATATTGAAATAGGTATCTTTGGCTTAAATTTTTGATGTGACTGTCAAAATACTTGCAGGATAACTTCTTAAATCTACAGTGGTGGAAAAAGTTTTCGGACACCCCATACATTTGCATGTATATTGCATTAAGAATCACTTTTTGGTGCACTCTTCTCAGCCATAATACTAAACAAATCCTAAAAAAAGCCCTTAAAAACTTGAAATTGATTGGTTCCATAAAAATAAGAAATTTTAAGTATTGGGTCATTTTGGTAGAATTTAGTTTTGTTAATTTTTCAGATTCAGATCAGATTTAGATTCAAATTCACTTTATTGTCATTGCAACAAGTGCAATGAAAGGTAAGGTGCAGGCCATACAGTGCAAAGTACAAAAAAAAAAAAAAAAAAAAAAAAAAAAATATATATATATATATATATATATATATATATATATATATATATATATACATAAGCTTTGTAATAATAAAAACAAAACACAAAATGACAAGGTGGATTTGAATTAAGAGAGAAACTGTGGTTCGTATATACAGGATGAATATTGGATATTGCACATGAGGTAGTGGCAGTTGCATATATTGCACGTATTATGGACCAGTGTTGTAAACAGTAAACAAAAAAATATTATTTGTAGTTGTTTGTGTCTGTCTAATGCAGCCACACCCTTTGAAATAAAAAAAAGATTTTTCCACAGTTATTTCATGATCATATTTGAGATTGTGTAAAATTTTAAGGGTGTCCGAAAACTTTTTCCACCACAGTCTTCTTCAATTTATGCAAAAAATCTAATATTTATGGAAAGAAATCTATCCAAGATGCCACTTTCTCCATTAATACTATCATCCACACTTTTTGTGACAGACAGTATCTTAATTTGCTGATAAATGTATTGATTGATAACTGCTTTCTGTGTATAGCAACATGATTCACATGATTTTCAGTTGCTGTTTTAGGTCTCTTTAAAATCTCAAAAACGTCAATTTCCATGCGATGCTGTAAGAACAAAATGGTCAATGGTTCGCCAATATGAGTTGCAAAGTACTGCTGGATTCACTCAGAAAATTTGCTGAAATTCGCCTCCAGCAGAAGTGTGTCCTAGACCTTTCTGTTCACTCTCAGTTTCTCAATTTCTAAGTTTTATTTCTTTTTCTCTTGAAAGGTGGATTTTTTTTGAGCAGCACATGGCCTGTATTCTGCTAACAAACATGGATCCACCTCCGTCCAGTCCCACAACACATTCCAATGGCCTCCCGCTTGACCTCGACTCAGCCACCGGACTCGACTCTAAGCCGGACTTGGAAGCGACCTGTTTGAGTGTCCACCTTTACTACCTGGGGAACGATGAAGGAGAAGGTGGGGCCAAGTGTTCAGAAAGTGGGCTCACGTTTCCAGCTGGAGATTACGTAGCAGAGGAACTGTGCATCAAAGCAGCTAAAGCATGTGGTGAGTCACGACGATTTCAGTTCTCATGTCTGCCTCAACACACAAAATGTAGTTTCATTTACTCGCCTGAAGTTTGATTGTTTAGCAGTTGTGTAACATAAGATCAATGGAATTTACTAGTAAATTGTATACAAGAAGACAAAGGAGAAATAAAGATAAGATAAGATAAAGATAAAGTTCTTTATTTCTCCCCACTCCAGGGGAAATTTACATTGTTACAGCAGCTTTATTTACAATATATACAAGGGTGAAAAAAATTTTTAACAGAAAAAATAAAAATAAAAATAAAGTTTAAAAGTGCAGAGATGTGCAGTGCAAGAATGTCAGTGCAAATTTTATGGTTTGGGGTGGTAATGATATAGTCCAGTTTATGTTAACATCAGCCAGTGATGCTGATGTTGTAAAGTCTTATAGCAGATGGGATGAAGGACCTGCAATAGAGCTCCTTCTTGCAGGGTGGATGTCTCAGTCTGCTGCTGAAGGAGCTGCTTAAAGACCCCACAGTGTCATGCAGTGGGTGAGAGGGATTGTCCATGATGGATGTGAGCTTTGACAACATCCTCCTCTCACCCACCTCCTCTATGGAGTCCAGGGAACAGTCCAGGACAGAACCAGCCCTCCTGACCAGTCTGTTTAGTCTCTTTCTGTCCCTTTCACTGCTCCCTGCTCCCCAGCAGACCACTGCATAGAAAATAGCAGACGCTACCACAGAGTCGTAGAATGTCCTAAGCAGAGAAGAAAAACTATTGAATGTAGTGTAGTAATTTCTTACATTGTACTGTTTATTAGACTGTTGATTCTGTTAGTAAATCCTTAGTCATGTTCATAACCTCTTGAAGAGTTCAGTTGTTAGATTGTGTTCTTGTTTATCTCGCCACTCTCTAATTGTTCCTGCAGCACTGTCAAGTTCTGCTTTTGTTTGGGTTGTGCACACATCATTGAGAAACCGCTGTAACTCTAAATGAGTCAGAGTGCAGAGTTGTTCTTGTTAACTAAAATATTAAACTTTATATGCAATTCATTATGCATATTTATTAATATATGTTTTCATTATTGACAGGGAGGAGTTTTTGTTGAGTTGGACATGTACTGACACTGGCGTATGTAGGAGATCAAAATCCAGTCTGATACGTATAATAAATTAGTATTGAGTAAAGTAGTCATGATCTGGTAGTGTGATAATGTACTACAAATAGTTTGAAAAAAACAGCTAGAATAATAATTCACCATTTCCAAATTGGCCAACTGAGTCTACCTGCTTCGTCAAAGCATTCTGACATCCGAATTTGCCAGAGTCTGCTATATGTCGCACCATAAAACAAAAGTCTTGCTTGAATTTGTCCATCATTCAGGCTTTGATAGCAGTGGATGGAAAATGAAGTGAGTTAGGACAAGCATTATGCTTATTAAACCAACTGTGACAGGCTGAATTTCTATCCCAAAACCCATCTTCAAAGCATACTTCCCTCACCAAAGGCAAACAAGAGGATGCAGCATATACAATTGACCCTTTTAGCTCTTGGGAAACTAAATCTGTACAGACATCCGTATGCCATATTAGGGAGAATATTGTAATTTGGAAGAATCTTATATAAGTCTCCACTAAAATTGTTACACAAGTTTTAAAAAAGCCACATTTAACTATTTCTGACTGAATCCTTTCTCTTCAAAACTCAGCCTCCGCTTGTGCTACTTTGTGTGAATGTTGGTGTAATGGTTGGTAAATGTAGCAAAGGCGTCAAACTGGCAGTTATTTTCTCTGCAATCTATGAATCGATTAAAAAAAAAACAAAAAAAAAAACGCACATGCCGTATGGAAAATACTCCTAGTTGACGAGAGACAATCATCTGTTATATAGTCAAGACCAAAGTAAAATCTGCAACAGAGCTCAAACAGGTAGACACCACCCAAAAAATGGCAAGATGAAAAACAGGTCAACCAGTGCCAACACATTTCTGTCAATAGGCAAAATTGTGTTTGCATCTTAAGTTTTCACATAGGCCATGTCTTTATTTCCTTCTCAGCTTCCATCAATGCATAATTTTTGTCTAGACAGCCTGCAAATCACTGACTGTTGGTAGTTGAACATTTTGTCTACTTCATATCCAGCTACAAGCTTCGTTAGTTCTTTGATGTTTGTTGTCAACTCTCCACGATTATAATCCATTTTTGCTTGTTTAGCCATTGTAGGGTTACAGTCATACACAGCATCTTTTGGTGGACTGTACTGTACTGTACTTGTACTTCCGCAAGCTTCACATTGTTGTATTAGGTGTTTAGGAGTTTTGAGGTTGTGTTTTAAACAGTCTTAGTACCATTACCTTCATAGCAGTTACTTAACAACAATGGTGCCTGTCCTCTTTCGTCATGGCAGTTAATGCAGATATGTGATTGTATTGCTGCATTTCCAATTATTACGGGGGGTTGCAACAAAAGTTAAGGTGTAACAAGTTATTTTGGGGGGTAAGTGTAATAATATGACTCAAAATTTACCAGTGATTCATTACACAACTTGGTACTTGGGGAAGTAATATTATTACCGCTACCCAACACTGCTAAGGAGCATTGTTGCTTTGACAAGTTTCGGTTGCAACACCATATTATGACACTTCATGCTGTCTTTTCAGTCCAACTAGTGTCCCATTTGCACATCCAGTTGCATCTTTTGTTGTGTCACTTGGACCCATTTTGATTGCTCTTTAATTCAAAACGTAGTGGCCAGGGATTTGCACCACTGAGCCATTGTTTAGATTGAACTCATCCATGTAATAAGAAATCCACTGGCTGTTTAGTGCCTTTCTTCTGGTGCCTTCGGAAAATTCTGTCATGTTGAAATGCGGTAAATATGTTTAAAGTTACTGATCATGTACCTTTCAAGCATTTTATCACTGGTCGTGTTTGTCCATATGGCATTCATACAGTATTCTGTGTGTATTGTGTTTTCTTAACTTCTGTCTTTTTAAGGTGAAAATCTTTCCTCCACGTAAACTTCCTATCAAAGAAATTGGGATAGTCATTTCTGCTCTCAAAGTCAGTCCAGTGTGTAGTTTGTGCAAAAAGGACAAGTCTATCTTCTTGCCTTCTCTTCTCCAGATCAGGAAGTTGTCTACTCTGTGTCTGTTTTCCCTCTCTTGCTGTCTAACCCTTGCTTTCTTTTTCATTTCTTTCTCCTTCTTTTTCTATTTTTTATCCTTACATCTACATTACCTTCCCTCCTGTCAGATGCTCCTATAGACTGTGTAATGGTTTAGCCACTGGCTTTCTCTGTTTCATTATTCAGGGCATATTAGTATGTGGTAGGGCTGGGCGATAAATCAATTTTATCGATTAATTCGACTTTGTACTTAATGTCGACTTGTTTTAATGAAAATCGATTTTGTCATCAACATCCGCCACCAGCGCCTGCCTGCTGGGCTCCCGTAGTTCAGAGTGCGCGCCCCCCTCCCCCCCGCGCTTGATACACAAACAACATGGCGGCGAGCGGTGCAGACCTAAAGGTGCGTGTCCACTAGTTGCTATTTTCCCGCACGGCAACGTACTGCATCTCAAAATCGCACGGACGGCGGGCGGTCACTAGCGGACCACAACATGGTCACATGACAGCGCTGAGCAACAGCAGGCCGCTACGTGGTCACGTGACCGAGCTTTCAGCCAGACAGTCCTACAGATGAGTCGGATAAACACAGCGGCTCGGCCGCAAATTTTCCCTTTTATTTCAAAAACACGTCAGCGAAAAGTATTTCTGAAAGCATTTGAGGCGAGAAATAATCTGTGCAGCAGCTGAGTCTGTCCTCGTTTTAGGTCACTGACGCCTAGTTTATAAGTTTGAGGACAATTTCACGATGCGTGGGATCTCCGCACGCCGCATCCAATATGCGATAGATAGTAGATCTCTAGTTCTCTGGTTAAAAATTTAATCAGCAAAAAGAATAAAAATGCAGGTAAGCTCACCACAACACTGACTGAACAGAAAGTTTGTAAGTATTTGGTCCTATAGACAAATGTAAAGTCAACATTAGGAAACTGATTAGTACTCAAACAATCATCGCAAAGCAATTGGTCAGTTTTCACTTTACACTGTATGAATTACCAACATGTGATCATAGTACACTTGTCAATACCACTGATAGGGTGTCATAGTCAATAACCAATAACAGGGAGGGCGACACAGAGATGGAGCAGGTCGGACATTAACCTGCCGGGCAGCATACAGGAGAGAGCCACATTTCTGCACTAACGATACAAATCCAGAGCAGCGACGCTAACATGATGAGTTAATCTGCTGTAAAGTCAGGACTGGCCTTCTACTGTCACCTTGACACGTTTATATCTCATGATTATTATCATTTGAGGCACATTGGAGCCCTCTCCAGGTAAACACATCGGATCGCAGCAGGAAATGCCCCGCATGTGGCATGCTGGTCCGGTTGCGGTGCGTTTCCCGCTGCGATTCGGTGTGTTTACCTGGAGAGGGCTGCAGCTCATTTGCATAAAGTAGACGGGACTTAAGTGTGCAGAGATTAGGTAGGGGGTTAAAAAAAAGTCGGATAAATTGTGAATCGGGATTTTTTTGTGAAAAAATCAAAGATTTTTTTTTGAGGCCATATCGCCCAGCCCTAGTATGTGGTTTAGTTTTTACATAGCCACCAGTTTCAAATTTGCTCATCCAGATGGCTGGTTCAGGACATCTTGGTTCCACCAGGATGAAGTCAGATACATTCATCTTCTTAGCAGCGATCGTGAATGCAATCGTACTAGGACTGGAGGAGTACCATATTTTTATTAATCCTCACACAGAAAGAAGTTAAAATGTATGTTAAATAAAAAGATATTTTTTGATGTTCTGTTAAATTCTTCAACCTTTGATTAAAATCATAAGAATTATATCATTAAGCTGAGTGGCTTACAGTATAATGCGGTGAATCTCAGCTCTTAAAGCGTGAAAGTAAAATATCTTATTCCTTTTGGTTAGTACAGCATGTGATATAGTTATAAATACTACAAGGCTGAACTCACTAGTACATCAACCTTGTTTGTACACTGACTTTACTTCCCTGTTGTGGTTGAGCACACTTCCTCCTAGATAGCTGTCCTGTCCTCAAGCTATTGCTTCAACCTCGAGGGCGCTTCCTGCCATGTGATGACATTTTACATCCGCTTGTCCCACTTGGCAGAGAAGAAAGAGAAACACCTTACAAATGTTGGGGCTCCTTTTTGAAGACAAAATGATGAAGTGTGGAAATGACTGAAAAACAAAAAGCTAGAGAAATGGGGCTGGTGTTCCAGCAATTACTAACTTAGTTCTTCTTAAGTAGGCTATGGCCATCTGATGACGGAGTAAAAATCATGCATACTGCCCTCAAGTACACTGCTGAGAAAAGCCAGTTGGTCGTCATTATGCGTCACTTTCAGAACACGGTTGCTGTCTACAGTGCTACGACAGTATAAGCTGTGTGTTCGTAAATATGATAAGATTGCATATCTTAATTATTGGCAAATTGTTTTGTGCAATTACTCTCATATTTAGGGATTGATTTGTGGGGTGTGGTTTGGTAATGTGTGCAGTGAACAGCACTAAAAAGATGTGAAAAATTCTTATTCATTTAATACTTGAGTATCATAAATGAATACACCATTTGGCTTTGTCATAGCTTTGGAGTTACACACAGGATGTTCCACATGCCTGTGAATTCGAGTGAAAGGAAAACTTTTGCTGATTTACTCACTGGTCTCTGCAACAGTTCTCGTAGGAGCACAAGGTCCAGTGAGATCAAATGATTTTTGGTGCCACAGTAAAAGTGTCTATACTGTATTATTGTATAGTAAAAATCACTTGAGTCAGTCGTGATTGATAAAATGTATATTGTTTTCATCCTCTCTCCAGGCATCGGTCCAGTTTACTGCAGCTTGTTCGGCCTAATGAGGGAAAGTGACCGGATATGGTTCCCTCCTAACCACATCTTCAAAGTGAATCACTCAGCCAATGAGACCCTGCACTTCAGAATCAGGTAGACAGGGTTATTTTGCAGTTTTTTGTTTTGTTTTTTTCATTTCTTTAATCTGTCTGAGATGTTTTTTCCTGCTTGGATTCCATCTCTAACCTGACTGTTTGTGGTCCCTCTGTCTGTCCAGATATTATTTTCCTGGCTGGTATAACAGCAGCAATTCATCCTACGCCCATCGCTACGGCTTGTCCAAAGGAATGGAAAGCCCTGTGATGGATGATTGTGTCATGGCATACCAGTTTTCTCAGGTAATACTTTTCTGTCCTTGTATGTGTTTCTTTTAAAATTAGATGCATTCTTAGTCAGGATCATTTGCATGCATTTCCTTAAACCAGAGAGCAGCGTCTTTAAGACTAAAGCCTCCTTCTTGACTTAACTTACTCAACCTCTCTTTGTTTGTCCCAGTTTGTGTTTTGAATGTGATAAGCAAAACTGTTAGGGGAAGATAAAAAGTGCTAGTTTCCCTGTCTCTCTGACTGGCTGCCAATCTATCTGTCATGTCAGCCCATTCTTTGTACAAGTGCAGAAAACAGGAAGTGGGGTAGTAAGAGTGTTTAAGAAGCATAAATGTAGAACAAGGGTATGTCAGTGTTCCTTTTGAGTTCCTTTGTGTCTGTGCATGCATATGCATATTTGTGTGTGTGTGTGTGTGTGTGTGTGTGTGTGTGCGTGTGTGTGTGTGTGTGTGTGTGTGTGTGTGTGTGTGTGTGTGTGTGTGTGTTTGTGTGTGTGTGTGTGTGTGTGTGTGTGTGTGTGTGTGTGACTGTGTGTTTTAAATAGTTTCTGCTTCTTTTTTTTTTCTTCCCCACATGCTTGTGCAAACCTCACACATGCAGCCCTGTTCAGCTCAGTTTTTATCTCCAGTGTCACACTGGCAACAAGAGCTGCATGTCAACAGATTGACCTGCAGAGTGTCTGTTTCATGCGCAGTCCAAATAACTCAGATGAAATATTGAACTTTCTTATTATAACCTAGATGTTCATGTCCCACACAGAGATTATTGTCTGCCTTATACTTTTGGCCTTTTTGCTTTTATTATATAAAGGACAGTGAAGAGAGAGACAGGAAATGTGGGTAAAGGAGTGGAATGACGTGCCATAAATGACCATAGTCTGGATTCAAACCCATGACCGCTGAGTCAGGGACTACAGCCCCTGTTTATGGGTCGCTTGTTCAGCCAGCTGAGCTATCCACGCCCAAATCTTTTCTCTTTTACTCTTGTATGACTTTTTCTATGTTTTTCTATGTTTGTAGAAACTCATTCTGTATATGTAGAGCCTCCTCACATGTGAATCAAGCTTTTTGCTCTCTTACTACAATATATTTTGTATCTGTCTAGCCATCTACTGCCTCATCCATCCCCTTCTCTAGTTTAAGTCCTCTCTTTCTTTCCTTCACTCACCTGATATCATTTGATGAGATGTTTTGCGTGTGGTTTTTGCCTATTCTAGTGGCGTAGTGACTTTCTGAATGGCTGGGTTCATATTCCAGTGAGCCATGAGGCCCAGGAGGAGTGCTTGGGCATGGCTGTGCTGGACATGATGAGGCTTGCAAAAGAGAGTGGTCAGTCACCAGTGGACATCTACAATGATAACAGGTAGGATATGCTTCTACACTGGAGATATTAACCAAATGTAATATCATGTTGTAGTGGTTGTTGCTGCTTTCACACAGTATTTATCCTAAACTTGGGGTAGGAAAATTGTCACCAACACAAATCACACACTCAAAAACAAACAAACAGAACAGGGACTGAAGAATTGTAAACATCTGGTCAGATCCCTGTTACTGCAAATGAGATGGGAATGTGGCTAAAATCAAGATGAATGCAGACACAAAATCAGTGGAATAAATGTTCACTCCACTTGGTTCACATTTTTCCCCTTTCTTTGTAACATATACTGACATTGTTGTGTATTAAAAAGTGATGAAAAACATTGTTCCTCCTGTATTATATTACAATAACCAAAATACTGAGGAACACTGCACTGTCTTGTACCTAAAAAGATGTGAAATTCTAGATCTCATGCTGGTGTGCATGTGGTACAGATCATGAATAATGATTTGAGAGCGGTGTGACAGGCTCCACAGTGACATCAGGATACTTTCATTATGTGTGTTCATGCAGCTGAATGAATTATTTGTGAGATAATGGTTTAGTTGAAAATGCAGCTGGAATATTTGATCTGTGCTTTGACTGCAGTGTCTCCATACTTGAAATTGTATTTTTCCTTCATATTATTATTATTATTTGAGCAGGAGAATTATTTACCGATTCTGATCAGTTGAATACATGTATTCTATGTGAACTGGCTCTTCACCCCCTCGTCTTTTTGTAATTGCTACTTCCATCTCACACCCACTTGACTTCCTCCTTGCTTTTAGCTACAAGTCTTTCCTGCCGAGATGCATGCGAAGCCGCATCCAAGAGTATAACATCTTGACCCGGAAGAGAATCCGCTACCGCTTCAGGAAGTTCATCCAGCAGTTCATCGAATGCAAGACCACAGTGTCTAACCTCAAGCTCAAATACCTGATCAATCTGGAGACGCTGCTTCCCTGTCTCTACTCTGAGCGCTTCCAAGTCACCAACCTCTCTTCACAAGAGGTTACCATCGTGGTCATGGGCAACAAGGGCATCCAACGGTCAAAAGGGAAACAGGACAAGGGAGCAGAGGAGGTGAGGACTGGGAGATGGGTTTATGTTGCCATGGTAATGCATTAATTTGCCATAGAGCGATGCTAGAATAGGCATTTCTTACCGACAGATGGAGCGTGTATACATGTTTCTTCATCTAATAAAAAATGTAAACAACTATGTATTATGTATTATTTTTAAGTTATTCTCTTGTTTTTTACTGTGAAGCACTTTGGTCACCCTTTGGACTGTTGTAAAGGGCTATAGAAATAGAAACTTTGATTGATTTTGTACTCCTCTTGTTTCTTCAGGAGCTAGAGACGTACTGCGATTTCCCAGCGGTGATTGACATCAGCATCAAACAGGGCAATAAGGAAGGCTCAGCAGAGAGTCGCATAGTCACCCTCACCAGACAGGACAACCATATTCTGGTATTATACACATTTCTACTACTAATACTACGACTGCTGCTTCAATACTCTTCCTGCTCTGTTGTCACTGTAAAATAAGTATTGGCTTTACTCTTAAATAAACATTTTCACTGCTGTGTGCTAACTAAGTAATGCAATATTCCACATACATATTTCCATGTGGTCAGGTAGCTTGATCTCTTCTTTACCTGTTTGAATAGATTAGTTATGGACATGAGGATAAACAGTTAAACTTAGTGTCGTTGGTATCAGAGTTCTGTATGCCCACAGCATAATTTATTTATTGAGGTAAATTATCCAATATCTTCATATACATATATTTATCTGTGAGCGGTAAAACTATGCGAACCTTTGCTTTGAGTGTGGCCCTTACAGATAATGCAGAGATAACTGCAGCTAGAGGTTTCCAGGAACTGTTGATCAGTTTTGTACGCCTGTTTCCCTTGAGATTCAGTTCACAAACAGATGTGGTATAATTCAGAGTTTTTTGCTCCATTAACGATGACAAGCTGTCTTGATCCAGATGCAGCTAAGCAGGCCCAAACCATGATACTATCACCACCATGTTTCACAGATGAGATAAATTTCATATGCTGGAATGTCATGGTTTTATTTGTCTGAACATTAGGATTCTCAGACAAACAAAACATTCCAACAAAACATTTTTTTCCACATGATCTTTATCAAACTGCAGATGGCAGCAACGTCCTTCTTGGAGAGCAGTAACTTTCTCCTTGTGTTCAGTGTTTTCCTGATGGTGGATTGCTGATCATTAACGTCAGTCAATGTGTGAGAGAACTTTGGTTGTTTAGAAGTTACCTGGGTTCCTTTGTGACCACATTGACTAATGACTTGCTTTTAGAAGGACTTCTTGCTTGATTACTTGCGATTAACAGTAGTCTTGAATTTCTTCCATTTGTCTATCTGACTGTGGATTGGTGGAGTCTAAACCCTTCAGAGATGACTTTAGAATCCTTTTCCAGCTTGATGAGCATCAACAACTGTTTTTCAGTCCTGAAGTAGAAAACTTCTTTGTCACACGGTACACTGCTACTTCCACAGTTACTCTCTGTCCTTTAAGTAAAACAGGGTATCCACTTACACCTGATTGTCCCCCCATTAGTTGAAAACAGCTGACTCTAACACCTTCAAATACCTACTAATTCTAGAGGGCCACATCCTTTTGCCACGCACAGATATGCAATAACCAATCATTTTTCCTCACTAAATAAATGACCAAGTATACTATATTGGTCTTGAATATGTAATTGGGTTCTCTTTATCTACTTTTTAAGGCTTGATAATGTTTTAGGTCATATTTATGTTTAAACTTCTTGAAGTAAACAGTGGTGCTTGAAAGCTTGTAAATTTCTTAGAGTTTTCTGTATTTGAAGTCCACAGATTTGTAAGATAATTGCGTAAATGAATGAATTGCAGTTCAGCTATTGCTCACATTGATTTAAAATTTAAATCAGACTCTTGATGTTTTAATTTCCCCTGAATATCCCCTCATTACTCTTTTTGTCTGTGTGACCACTAAGGAACTGGAGTTTCACTCGCTCTCAGAGGCCCTGTCATTTGTATCATTAGTTGATGGATATTACAGACTGGTCGCAGATGCACATCATTACCTGTGTAAAGAAATAGCTCCACCAAGACTTCTGGAGTGCATTCAGAGCTACTGCCATGGCCCTGTGTCGTGAGTATCTCACCAAAGTACAAATACAGCATGTCATATATGTTCTCTTTCTCATTCACAACTACAGACCATTCACACACCCAGAAACACATTCTGTCTCTTTGATCACAGAGTGGAGTTTACAACTGGTAAACTGCATCGCTCCGGTAACCACCAGGGCCTTTACATCCTTCGCTGCAGTCCCAGAGACTATGACAAGTACTTTATGTCCTTTGTGGTGGGGGTAAGTCCTATTCTGATCATCACTGGTGTGAAATACTACATTTTAAAAATGTGACTTTACATACAGGCAGTCTGCTAAATGATTGACATTACATACTTGCTTCTTCAGCCTAAGACTGCAGGCATCCAGACTGTCAGATTATCTCTTCCTTTGCAGACAGTTGTTGTGCAAGTAAAAAGGAAGATGTTTAACTTCACAGTAACTGCTACATCACTGCATTCAGCTCTTCCTAAAAAGCAAATTGTATTCATTCGCTGGTCCTCCAAAATGCAGACAATGCGTATGTGTACCTTCTTAAGTATTGATCACATTTACAACCACTTGAGGGAGCAGTAAGGTTCGATTTCCCCATGAGGGCAGACCATACAGTAAGAGACACAGGGAGCATCCTTTGTAGTCAGTTAGAATAATATTCACATGTTCAGCACAACTCAACTGTGAGCATTTTTCTTTTGCTTTTCAGTATGAGACTATGGTGGACTATAAGCACTGTCAGATCATGAAGACGGATTCAGGAGAGTACATTCTGAGTGGTGCCAAGAGGAGCTTTGGCTCTCTCAGGGAACTTCTGCATTGCTACCAAAAGGAAGCGCTCCGTACTGATGGGTACACGTTTCAGCTCACCAGGTGTTGCCCACCAAGTCCCAAAGGTCAGAGTTCAAATCCACACAAATATGCATGTATATGTGACGGATAGACAAGCTAGCATGTAAAAGAACGCATACAAAGTGAAATGCATGAAATTCTCATTTCAAAATATGAATGGGTCAGTAAAGATGTTTCCACATAGAGGGACCTGTTAATTCAAAATGATTGCTCTTTTAAAAACATTTTAAAAACAATTTTTGTAAAGCTGCAAATGTGGTTAACAGCATTCTTTATATGGAATATGGATCTATTATCAAACTTGTTAAAAGCTGTATGTATTGTATTTCTAAGTGGGGGTAGGAATAAATGGACAACATAAAAATAAGGTCAGAGTTGCCAGAATACTTTTTTCCGGTAATCTGAAGCTCACAAATGTTATCCAGCATGCATCCTGCATAATGTACAAAGTTTAAAGCTCTACAGGTGTCTCTATAGGAATCTTTGGCACTATTAATTTGTTATTTTGTTCCTGTCCTGTTGAATTTTAGATAATGCATACTGTACAGCACTGCATCTTGATTCAGGGGCTCGATTTGGTTAGACTTTAGCACATCATAGCTCATGTAGTTGCACTTGGAAGCTGTAGTTCTTGGACCCAGTATTCAGCATTAAAATCATCCAGCACATGGTAGCTGTTAATGACCTCCCTTAGGTTTCATTTTAGAGCTCCGTCTTGCTTTTCAAATGCTCCCATGTCAGCTTTTCAAACATAAATGTGTATAAGTAGTTACCACATCATCGAGGGTGAAGCCAAATATGAGAATTGGTGAAGAAATATTTAATCACTGACATGTATTAATATTTATTTAGTATTGTATAGCATTTAACAGCAGAAGCAATGCCATTCTTGAACAGGGCCTAAAGTAGGTTCGTTACTGCCTCTCAGCAAAAAAATAACCATTATATCTCTGTGGGGATTTAATGGAATTACTAATGAATCCTAATGACTCAATAGTTCCTTAACCAGGTTTCCAAATGTGAAAATCACATTTCTGATTAAAGGTGAGGGCCAAAAACAAACCCCCGAGGTTTTATTAATGCTGATTTTCATAACTAAGAATAAGAATTCTGCACAGATTTGTCATTTAAGTGTCAACCGCTGAAAATTAATGACCCTGTTACTCAGATGTAAGAATTTGACCTTGACTGATCCTAACAGCTGTTTGTCTTTACTTTTGTTCAGATAAATCCAACCTGCTGGTGTGTAGAAATAATCAAGGGGCAGAAATTCCTCTGTCTCCTTCACTCCACAAGCACATCAGCCAGATGGTCTTCCACAAGATCCGAAAAGAGGACCTTGTCATCGTAAGATAACCCTCTCTGACTTCTTGCTTTAGCTCCTCCTGACAGCAGAAAACAGATTGCACACAGCAGGCCTGGTCAGTTATCCAGTTTCCAAAGTTTGTAGTGTATAGGACTAGATGTGGGATGTCTTGTTTCTCATACGGATATTGTTTTGCAGGAAACTCAAATTGTATTGAAAATTATTACTATTTTGCCCAGAACAGATAAGTTCTAGGTTTACAAAAGTGCCAATCTGAGCAAGAACTGCGCATATGTGAAAGGTGTGTGTCTTTGTAATTGTGAAAGAACACTGAGTATAAATCCAAAAATAAATGTCCAAGCTGTTGTAGGCAGAAATCTGGATAAAGCAAACCAAACTACGGAAATTTGAGAATATAGTCCTCCTTCTTCAGCTCTCCTATATGCACACACTCTGTATGCACACGCAACACTAAGTCAGTATCATAATTCAATACAGTGACCTGTGCGAGTAGTTCTACTAGTCAGTCATTTCCCTACAGGATTGTCTGCAATTGAATCATTCTTTCCACCATATAAAAGAAAGTGCATACATATCTTCATTCATAAAACAGTCAACAGGAATGCCCTCTCTCTGAAGAATACTAAAGCCTGAAAACAGAGCTAAAACAAGGTGCAGAATTCTAGTTTCCTCCCTAATGACTGTATACTGAAAGGATATTAAAGACTTTTTGATCAGAGAGGACAAGAAGGACTCATGTAGGGTCAGTGAAGTTGCTGCTTACTAAATTGATCTGCCTACTGTAGCTCAGCATCAATTGCATTAAGTGCATTCAGTGTGTTGACTCAGCCATGTTTACACTGCCTTACTGACTATCCCATTTCCGTCTCACCCTATTTTTTTCTTATCTAAGTATTTCAGGTTTTGTGTGACAGGTCCATCACAGGAAACCCACACAAGCCGTTTCCCTAGTCAGAGAGTAAAGCGTGCATTTATTGTGGATTATTATTTTGTCTTTGGACTCAGGGTTCAACAGATTCACCATCTCTTTTTTAAACTTCCTGTTTTGAACTTCCACTTGTTTGTAGATTTGGTTTAGAGCTTTGACACCCTTGAGATCTGAAAAGAATATATATATATATATATATATATATATATATATATATATATATATATATATATATATTTATTTATTTATTTATTTATTTATTTTTTTAATTAATTAATTTTTCTCCGTTAATCTGTATCTTAGCACAACATGAAACAAAATCTTGATTCCTGGGCTGCATTTGCAGACCCTTGAAGATTTATTGTATTAGTTTCTCATCTTTGGGGTTTGTGACGCTTGGGAGGATCCCTGTATTGACTTTGTAACTGAGATTAAGTTATAGTACATCCCCTCCAGTTTTTGCTTGTCTTATACTTTGTATTTCAGATGACAAAATCTGTGTCAGTCTGCTAATATAAGTTCTGTTCCATACATTTTTATCAAGAATAAATCAAAGTCAGCCTTATCTCAGCGCTGACTTTCAGTAATACATCCCGACTTTATGAGCAGATGACATTGGTTAGAGAATAGTTAAGAAAATGTACTCCTTTCCAATGTGTTTTTTTTTTTTTGTAATGCAACAATTAAACTGTGTTTCAGAATGACAGTCTGGGCCAAGGAACCTTCACCAAGATCTTCTGCGGTGTGAGGAAGGAGCTGGGAGACTACGGAGAGGTTCACCAGATGGACGTCATTATTAAGATTCTGGACAAG
Organism: Amphiprion ocellaris; assembly: GCF_022539595.1. Classification (NCBI taxonomy): domain Eukaryota; kingdom Metazoa; phylum Chordata; class Actinopteri; family Pomacentridae; genus Amphiprion; species Amphiprion ocellaris. Next base: position 5,808,241 of record NC_072782.1, read on the forward strand.
GCTCACCGCAGCTATTCAGAGGTTTGCTGAATGATCGAATGAGTCAATAATAAAGTGAATCCAATGAAATAATCAAGACAATAGCTTATAAGGTCCACATTAACATTCTCCTCTGTCATTTTCTTCCTCATAGTCGTTCTTTGAAGCTGCCAGTATGATGAGCCAGCTATCCCACAAGCACTTACTCCTCAACTATGGCATTTGTGTTTGCGGTGACGAGAGTAAGTATATATATATATATATATATATATATATACATATATACTGAGCATTGAGGTTGTAGTCACAGTGGCGTGCTTACATTCTGCGTGATGACATGACCAATAAATCTTTTATTTTACCTAGTAAAGTGGTCAGTCAAATATCCACAAGGAATTGATAGAAATAGACTCCTAAAAGAGAAAAAGTATAAACAGTTGTGCTGACGTTAGAGACGCTCCAACAGAAAAAGGCTTCTGACCTGCTGACACGCTTTGCATCCTCACCTGACCCTCCGTTCTGACCGGATTAAGTCCCTGGGATCAGCAAGTTACTAAGGGGCTACCATAATCTTGAGTCTTACTCCACCTGCAACTGCACGCACAATTACAAACAGTGTGCCTTAAAGCCTTTGCAAATTCTGAAAGGAGGGAAATCGTAGCCAGGACAGTAGAAACAAGATTAGAATGAAACAAAAGAAAAGTTAAAAATTGATGAATTGCATTTCAAGGTATACCAAACTTTTTTTCATGTAAATAAGAGCATGTGTTGCATATGCTGATAGCCTTATAGTTCTGAAGAAACCAAAATGAGGTTTATGAATACTGAGCTGAAACAGATTTTTAAAAATGAAAAGAGCAATGGATGGAAACTATTCTGTCTGTAACTGATGTCAACATGTCGTTCAAAAACAGGAAATCAGCGGCAACTTGGTTAAATTTATGTTTTTTCAGTAAAGTTTTGTTGTGAATCCATTCTACATGGATATTAGCAAATAAATTATAAACTGTAAATAATGCAATCTCCCTCCTAACCTCCCTGTCAGACATCATGGTGCAGGAGTATGGTAAATTTGGTTCAGTGGACACATACCTGAAGAAGAACAAAAGCTGTGTGAACATCACCTGGAAGCTCGAAGTGGCCAAGCAGCTAGCCTGGGCTATGCACTACCTGGTAAGACTACCAACACAATGCAGTCTGCCTCCAACAGATTTTGTAGTTTATATAGGACAGACACATTTCCACACAGTCAAATGAAAGACAAGGCTGGATTTCCTTTATTTAACGGAGATGTTAATCAGTTTTCTGTCATTTGTGCACACAGGAGGATAAGAACCTCATTCATGGAAATGTTTGTGCCAAGAATGTTCTCTTGATCAGAGAGGAGGATCGGAAGACGGGCAGCCTGCCCTTCATCAAGCTGAGTGATCCTGGTATCAGCATCACTGTGCTGCCCAGAGAAGGTGAGAAACATGGTTTCATGTACTGTCTTGGAAATATACCTCCGAGAGATGCCATGTGGGAATAATGTGCACCAACATAGTACATATCAGTTACAGGAGCACTATCTGGTCAACTTTTCTCTCATTTTCTCCCTCTTTGCTGTATGTTTATAACTTATACTCTCTGTCTGTATCTCCTCCTCTATGTCTGTATGTGTTGTTCAGTTTTAGTGGAGCGAATTCCCTGGGTGCCCCCTGAGTGTATCGAAAACCCCCAAAATCTGAGTTTAGCCACAGACAAGTGGGGCTTTGGGACCACCCTATGGGAGATCTGCAGCGGTGGAGACAAACCACTCAGCACACTGGATTGCTCCAAGGTCACAAAGACAAAGAATCAATTGATTATTGCTGCTTGACTGTTCTTGAAAATGAAATGAATGAACTGCCAATAGTAGAGTCACCTGGTCTCACTGAACCAAAGATGTCTCCGATTATGGACAAAAAACATTTCCCAGGGTCCTTTTTACATATAGTTTATGAGACAAATTACAAAAGGAAATATCACAAGTTAATTAGTTAAGTTCAATTTTTACTTTTTGACCTCTGCTTGTTTTATTTTTACTTTTGTTCTCCACAGTTTTGTTATTTTGGTCGGTTTAGCTAACTGCCTGCTGTCTGCAGCTACTATTACACATATGAAAGTGGTATCAAATCTAGCTCTTAAAAAACACAAACACTATTTCACAAAATGTTGAACCACTGCATTTCTGTTTTAAAATCAGAAGTACAAGAGAGAAAGTATAACAAACTCTGTATTTTAAGGATGTCTGCAAACTGGGTATCCTCTCTCTGTAGCACTGCTGAAGTGTAATCTAAGTCACAAATCATGGGCCAGAGTCTAAGATTTGACTGTGCTCAAATGTTAAAGATCTTCAAAAAAATCTCCAAGAGAAGTCAGCATTCGGGGGCAGTAGGATTAATTGTCAACAAAATTCCAGGAGTAGTTCTTAGCACTTATTAACATCCCCAGGAAAACCCACAGATACTGAGCTGTGCTTCTTTTATGCTGCAAGAGTTGGTCATTTTTCCATGCCTATAAGGCGTATGATAGGAGTGACAGTTTTGACACCATTATACTTTTCTAAATCTATTTTGTCAGATCTTGACATCAGATTATCATATTTCACCACTAGATTTCACTTTACAGACGACATTAGGTTATCATTAGGTCATGTTTTGCAGAGAACATGCCCAGACATATTCAGATTTTGCCCTGTTATTTTGAGACAGATTTCATGCATATTATACCTTTATGTATTGTTATGTTTCTGATACACCTCTTTTAAAAGTTTTATTGCTTTAAGTTTACACCATTATGTTTTGAGTACTCCACATATCATCTTCTACAAAGCATGTATCTTCACACCAAAGTTACATGTTATAGTTCGTGGTCTTCCAGCTGTGTGTGTCCCCCACAGACACACACCATACCATCAAAACATCAGTGATTACTAGAATATTCATATGCTTAATAATGCCTTCCACACATTTGCTGCCTGGGGCTTCAATGACCATGTCCATGAAACGAATAAATCTGTATTTTCTCAGAAATGCAACTCCTCCGCTCACACGTCATGTTTCCTCTCTTTAATATAACACTTAACTTCGTATGTATTTTATACATATGTTTAAACTCTATTCTTCAGTCTAATAGCATTTGCCATAATTATATCATCTACACTACATCACCTTCAATCATTGTCTAACCCAACATGAAAACATGCAGGTCGTTAATTTTGTTCTTTTTCCTGTGCAGAAGAATTTGTTTTACGAGGACAGACATCAGCTGCCAGCTCCCAAATGGACAGAACTGGCCAATCTGATAAACAGCTGTATGGACTATGAGCCTTCACACCGACCCTCATTCAGGGCAGTTATCAGAGATCTCAACAGTCTCTTCACGCCAGGTAGGAAGATAAATTATGTGCCACACCAACACATTTCACATCTGGGAGTTTATCCAGATTTTGTAGAAACTGTTATTGCATCTTGTTACAGACTATGAGCTGCTGGTGGAGAGCGATATGGTGCCCGGGAGGACACGAGGCTTTGGCTTCCCATGGACTTCTGAGAGCCAGGAGCCCACCCAGTTTGAAGAGAGGCACCTCATCTTTCTCAAGCAGCTGGGCAAAGTGAGACATTCACGCACACACACTATATATTTTTAAAGTGTCCTTCCTTTTATTGCCTTCAAAGTATTAAAATAATCACTTCAAGTGTATGTTTTTCACCCTTGTGTTGTCCTGCAGGTCAAAATTGACCCGTTTTAAAGTTTGAAAATGTGAAACTTCTGATGTCCACATTTTCAACATTTTTGGGAAATCTTTGAACATTTTTTGGTGGAAAAAAGAAATGTTAAAAATGTTTCTTAAGAACATTCACAAAAAATCAACCAAAATTCAGCAAATTTCCCTGGATTTTGGTTGATTTTTTTGTGAATGTTCTTAAAGAAAATATTGGAAGTTTTACTGACATATGTTGTCACTTCAGATATTTTTAGGATTTTTTTGGAATATTTTTACAGATTTTTTTGAAAATATTTTCTTGCCAAATTTGGGGGATTTCTTTTTTAAAATAAGACTTTTAAGGAATACTTTTAAGGAATTATTGGAATTTTCTTCCTGAAGGTTTTGCAAATTTTCAGAAATTTGGAAAATTTTTTTGCTGAATTTATGGATTTTTTTTCAGGCAAAGAAATGATATTTTTTGGTGTCTGTAAATGAAGACAACAGGAGGGTTAATTACTTATCTTCAGTTTTGATACCTAGCTTAAAAAGTATCAGTGCAAATGTTTGTTCATGCTTTAAAAATAATTTTGCTGGATATGAGAGACGTGCAACATCTGCTAATGTTCCTTAAAGTTTCTCCCTCCCCACAGTTGATTTATACTTCTGTCATTGTGTTAATGTATTAATGTGGTTCAGATAAATTAAGCCTAATGGCTTACCATCACATCTTATGATATTTTCCACACTTATGAAGTACGTCCAGCACTATTTGATGAGGAAGAAAATCATTTCTGAAGAACTCTTACTGTCGAACTTGATGATATTTATTGTTTTTCTGTAACAGCTAATTCTTCTTGTGATTCAGCATCTCATTAATTCCACCCTAACTGATGGGGAAGAACCATTATGCACTAATCATATTTTGTGTTTTGCTGCATTAAAAATGATAATTGTTGCTGAGTGAAATCCAAACTTTTTATCTCTCTGTCCCTTTTGACTCCACACTGCAGGGAAACTTCGGCAGTGTGGAGATGTGCAGGTACGACCCCCTGCAGGACAGCACAGGGGAGGTGGTGGCCGTGAAGAAGCTCCAGCACAGTACAGCTGAGCACCTCCGGGACTTTGAGCGGGAAATCGATATCCTCAAATCGCTCCAGCATGAAAACATTGTCAAATACAAAGGAGTATGTTATAGTGCAGGTAAGAACACACTGATATCTACGTGGGCTGTATGACATGATCAGAAAGTGACAACAAAGGGATTATTTATCTTTCTGCCTGCTGTCTCCTCCTCAAACCTGTCCAACTAAGGTTTATAGTTTTATTTAGCATCTGTTTTTAACTGTATGAACTGTTGGATGGCGCAAAATTTCTTACAATTAAACAACTCCAAATCTGAAATCATACTGTTCAACCCTCCAAATCCCTACAACAGCCTCACCGCCAACATCCTCGGTCCATTATCCATAAATGTAAAGCCCATTGCCAGAAATCTAGGCGTCCTATTTGATTCTAACCTCAGTTTCACGTCCCACATCAACAAAGCCATCCAATCGTGCTTCCTCCAGATAAGAACCGTTGCCAAAATCAAATCAATCCTCCCTCAATCAGACCTTGAAAAAATCATCAATGTCCTCATTTTTCCCCTTCTTGATTACTGCAATTCCCTTTTATCAGGTATTCCACAAAAATCCCTCTCCCGCCTCCAACTGGTCCAGAACGCAGCAGCTAGGCTTCTTGCTGGTTTTAACAGACGACATCGCATCTCCCCTGTTCTAACTTCCCTCCACTGACTCCCTGTCCCTTTTAGAATTGATTTTAAGATTTTACGGATTACTTTTAAAGCTTGCCAGGGCCTTGCCCCTGGCTATATTTTAGACATGCTAACCCCGTACATCCCCTCGTGCAGCCTTATGTCCTCCTAGTTGTTCCAAAGTCAAGGCTTAAATCCAAGGGTGACCGGGCCTTTTCCATCAGGGCTCGCCCAATCAGTAGATTCTTTTAAATCACTTCTTAAAACCCACTTTTATAGACTTGCCTTCCTGTAAAGTTCTGTTTTATTTCTCTTTTATCACTATGTTCTACCTGCCAAAGCACTTGGTGAATGTTCTTCTGAAAGGTGCGACACAAATAAAGTTATTATTGTTATTTTTATTATTAATTAGCAAACTTGAGATACATAAAACACTGCGTGTAATATTTCTTACTCTGAATACACCCCAAACAGTCTCAAGGTAAAGCTCAGGGTTCACAGTATGGTTTATTGAATTTGAAAGAAAAAAAGGTATATTTCTGTTACACAAATTATGCTGAGAGATCTTTGCCTTTTCACATCTCTGAAACGCTTGTGAATGATGCAATATGAGAAGGAAAATTCAGCCTTTGTTGATCAGAATTTATGTTTTGAGGATGCCGGAAACATGAATGGCCACAGAAAGTAGATGTACTATTTTAAGAATCACCAGCCCAAAAAGTTTGGAGCCAGAGGTTTGATCACTCTGTTCCCTGTAAGGTTTTTCCTGAAAGATCCAAACTTGATCTGAATGCCCTACAACTGTACTTTGATTCAATATTACCTCCCCGGCAGATTTTGTAATGCTTAATAATGCCTTCCACACATTTGCTGCCTGAGGCTTCAATGACCATGTCCATGAAACAAATAAATCTGTATTTTCTCAGAAATGCAACTCCTCCGCTCACACGTCATGTTTCCTCTCTTTAATATAACACTTAACTTCTTTCTTTCGGCAGGACGAAGGAACCTCCGGCTCATCATGGAATATCTCCCCTTCGGCAGCTTGAGAGATTATCTCATCAAACACAAGGACCACTTTGATTCCAAGAAACTGCTGCACTATGCGTCACAGATTTGCAAGGTAGCATGGGACAGTCTGTTGTACAGATTTTTTTAAATCCTCACTACTATTGTAGTACATACAGATGGGTTACAAGCTGAAGGAAAAACCAACATAAAGTATCTTAGTGAGGTTAAGTGCAGCCAGAACAGCTTCAGTGTGCCTTGGCACTGAAGTGGCAGGTCTCTACAACTCAAGTGGAGGAATGGCAGAGAAAAGATATTCCCTTAATTGGAGTTTTGACGATGGTGGTGAAGGGTGCTGTCTAACACATTGGTCTAAAATCCCCCATAGATGTTCAGTTGGGTTGAGATCTGGTGCCTGCGAAGGCCACAGCATATGATTCACATCATTTTTATGCCCTGTTTGCTGATGTCTTGACCATAGATCAAAGGCAGATGTCACTTCAGTCACAGTTCCTATTGAAATGCTAGAGAAGCAGTCATGACTGAAGCTCCTGCCATCTGCGTCCCAACAATGAACCCTTTTTTGAAGTCACTTAGATATTTCTTCTTGCCATCAACTGGGCCTGCTCCATATTTTATACCCCCTACAGAACACTTATTTATTCAGATTTTCCTATAATTTGTCACCCGTCTGTACATACTTTTGAACTGACTCAATGAAACAGCTCAACAGTTGGAGAGCTGGACTATAGCTGGAGCTGCAATTCAGTGTATTTAGTGCTTATTATTTATCTACTAGTGATGACACATTCACTTCTTCCAGGGTATGGACTACCTTGCCACCAAGCGTTACATTCACCGAGACCTGGCTACTAGAAACATTCTGGTGGAGAGTGAGATGAGAGTAAAGATTGGTGATTTTGGCCTGACCAAGGTGCTGCCGCAGGACAAAGAGTACTACACTGTCAAAGAGCCCGGGGAAAGCCCCATCTTCTGGTGAGGACCACGCTGCATATTTTATCACCCTAAAAAGTTTTGTTATGAAGATAAGGAATTTACACGTCTGAATGTTGCTGACTGGTTTTCCCACTGTTGTGATAAATATTTCAACCTTTGAATACTGGTGTTAAAGATAAGATCATGTCATTCACACAAGAACAAAGATTAGATCTTGTTTTTGTACAACCACTCTGAACGTGCCTATTTCTAAGAGGCCGTCCTCCTTGGTCACATGTGATGTAGCACAAGTTCTGACTTACATGTACAGAGCTGCTTTTACAGATCTGTGAGCATTATGTGTGTTATGTACTGTGTATATAATATGTTGTGGTGTTTACCAGGTATGCTCCAGAGTCTCTGACAGAGAGTAAGTTCTCTGTGGCATCAGATGTTTGGAGTTTTGGTGTCGTCCTCTATGAGCTCTTCACCTACAGTGACAAGAACTGCAGCCCACCAGCGGTACTGCAACTCTTTTTTTATATTTTGAAGTTCATTTCAGTACCGTCAGACGTTGTGTCATGTCCCATTTTATTCTTAATTTCCTTGACACCCCTCTAAGTTGCTTAATCAAGCTGCAAAACAAGTTTCAGTGTAATTATTTTGTAGTGTTACTAAAAAAAAAAAAACTGTTGATAGTACTCAATAACAGGAAATACCCTTTTTGAAATGTTTAGTTTTCACCAAGCTGCTTTCTCTCAAGTGAAATAAAATACATATTGTCTGTTCTAGGTGTTTATGGACAAGATGGGAAATGAAAAGCAAGGCCAGATGATAGTCTACCATCTCATTGACCTGCTGACACGTGGATTTAGGTTGCCTGCTCCAGATAATTGTCCAAAGGAGGTCAGTAACTGTGTACATACTCTAAAACAGGGTTGCCCAACCTTTTATGACCCAAGTTCTACTTTTCAAATAGCCAACCTCCTGAGATCTACCAGTCCAGTGTCAACATCGAAAACCTACACACATCATTACCAGCCTGCAGTAACTAACCGAACAACACTTTTTCTTGTCACACAACCACTCGACATCACATCACAAACCCTCCCTCTCTCAAACACACACACACACAGACAAATTCCTCACAGTTGCCAGTTTGCACAGTGGGCTGTAGCACAAACCCACTCTCTCTGCTCCTCTCTCACACATACACACCAATCTGCATGGTGAGCAATAGCCACAACTGATCTTAATATGAACTAAACAGAAAAATAAACGAGGTACAAAACAGGTAGATCTGAGTTTGAAAAAAAGGAAATCTCTTCCTACCTTAGTGGGAGACCTGGCACTGGGAGGAGGAGGCTAGCTTCTCGTAGTCAGGAGTGTAGGAGCTGGTTGCAAGGCGTAGGCAGGCTGCAAGGTGGTCATCTGTCATTGCTGATCTGTGCTTGGACTTGATGATTTTCATGTGTGAGAAAGCAGACTCACACAAATAAGTTGATCCAAAAAGAGCTGCCAGGTTCAAGGCACATCTTCTGAGATTGGGATATTTCTCCTCCACCAGTAGTTTCCAGAACACCACATGCTCTCCAGGTTGAGCGGATGTTGATCTGGCTTTGATCTCAATGTCATTTTGCAATGTCAGACTCTCGTCCTCAAGAGCGGAGCTTTCCAAGTCAAAAAGTGATTTGACTTTGGCGGCAATGTCACCAACATCAATACTTGCACCAAATGGATAACACATATAGCTGGCTACAGGCTCGATGGATGCAAAGTCAGTAAAACGTCTCTCAAACTCTGAGGAGATGCTCTGAACATGCTCTTCATAACGTGCACTGTCAAACTGTGTCACACCTTTACCTTGACGTTGTAGTTCTGCTTGCATGTGAGGGAAGTTGTGCAGGTTACCACGCTGCAGCCTGCTGGACATCAGCTGTAGCTTGCTTTTAAATGTGTTCACTGAACTCATCGTGTTGACTACATCTTTACCCTGCAGCTCTAAATTCAATTCATTGAACTCGCCAGTCAGATCAGTGAGGAAAGATCAGTCTAAAAGCCACTGGTGGTCCTCTAGTTTTGTATGGTAATCCACATTTTGAAAGCTTCAGGAAGTCCTTGATTTCAGGCAACAGCTCCGTAAATATGGCCAAAAATTTACCTCTGCTTAATCCTTATGTCGTCCTGCGGCTCAGATTGACCCGTTTTAAAGTTTGAAAATGTGGAGGAATAAAAAACTATTTTCACAGTGAAACTTCTGATGTCCACATTTTCAACATTTTTGGAACTTTTTGAACATTTTTTGGTGGAAAAAAATGTTTAAAAAAATGTTTCTTTAAGAACATTCACAAAAAATCAACCAAAATCCAGTGAAATTCACTGGAATTTGGTTGATTTTTTTGTGAATGTTCTTAAAGAAAATATTAGAAGTTTTACTGATATATATTTAATCACTTTGGATATTTTCAGGATTTTTTGGAAGATTTTTACTAATTTTTTGAAAATCTTTATAAGAATTTTCTTGCCAAATTTGGGGGATTTTTTTTTAAAATAACATTTTTCAGGAACTCTTGTAAGGAATTGTTGGAATTTTCTTCCTGAAGGTTTGGCAAATTTTGAGAAATTTTGGGATTTTTTTGCAGAATTTTTTTTTTTTTTTTCAGACAAGGAAACTATAGTTTTTGGTGCCGGTAAATTAAGACAACAGGAGGGTTAACCACCTAACATCCGTGTGAAGCTGCAGGTCTGTGAGCAGGGAAAAGCCTTCTCTGCAGACTCTTGGCTTGAAGTGAACACACAATCTTCATTGCAATATCCATCACTTCTTCCATATTTAAAACTTGCTGGTGAATTATACAATGATAATTCAAGATTTCCGGGAAAGATTCACATTCTTTGCACAGTTCAATAAGCCCACCGGTGCGGCCCATCAGTTGTGATGGAGATCAGCTAACAAAGCCCATGAAAGCATTAAAAATATCCTCACCTCTGGTTTGTCCTTTTAATGGCAAAATGGTGAGTAGCTCTTCCTTGGCAGTCATATCTTCAAAAACCATCCTGATGAAAACACAATTGAGCCACATCCACCATATCAGTCGACTTGTCAGATTGGAGGGAAAAACACTGGCAACCGTCAGTATCCTTCCTGAGTTGTTCCTCCACATCCACAGCCATTCCCTCATGTCGCCTTTAGTAGTATTGCGGGTCACAATGAAAGGACAATTTCACAATAAAAGGACAATAGGTCACAATAAAAGGACAATTTGTCACAATAAAAGGACACTATTTCACAATAAAAGGACAATATTTCACAATAAAAGGACCATAGATCACAATAAAAGCACATTACAAAAAATACACAAAGAAGTTAAATGTCAATGGTCACTAGACTGGTTCACCTTCAGCCACTGTTTAAGGTGAGTTTTGAAAGTTGGTAACGTGGGACACTCCCTAATGGAGAGTGGAAGACTGTTCCAGATCTTACTGGCCTTTGTTAATAAGCACCAAACACAAAGTACAGCTGATGCTAAATGCAGTCTTTAGTTGATCATAAACCCCAAAAAGTAGACAAATCTAAATTTCCACCTGATGATGGCACTAGATAAACTCTTAAGGGATCGCCCAGTAATTACAATCCATTCTGGTGGAACTGTGTAAATGTCATGGATTTTCATCTGATTGTTCCTAAAATGTTACACTCAAAAGCACAAATGTGAACCTCATGGTGGTGCTAAAGGAAAAGTCAAGGCGTCACAATCAGTAGGATTTTTCCACCACAATATCAGCTCCAGATTCTGTTTCAGTCATCCAGTAGTCGCTGGAAGATTTCAGTCTGGCACAAACTGGTGAACTGGCTGCCATCCACAGAGACTTGTTAGTCCTTTGTTCTTCAAGTATGCATCAGTTTTACATGTTTATTGCCTTTGTCACTAGTAATACTCTCATTCTGATGCTTCTTCAGATCCACAATGTCATGATGGAGTGCTGGAGCAAAGACCCGAGCCGACGGCCGACCTTCAAGACGTTAATCCAGAGTGTGGAGACTGTACAAGATGGCCTCAAGGATGGATGATCCCTGAACCCTGCATGAGTCTTTCACTTTCACAATGAAGTGCCTGGTTTTACTGCAGTGATTCGGATGGTGACGCTCACTTTCTCAACAGTTTACCTTCGTCTTTCTACAGCTACGTGAAGTATACAAATTAAATGAACAAAGCATACACTACATCCACCTCCGACATCAAGTAAAATATCGTTTCTGATGGCTTCAAGAACATTTTACTGTGGGATAAATTATTTTATTTGTTCATGTTGTGTTTTACAAATTCAGAAATAGGCATTGACTTTTGTTCAACTGTGCTGAGTGTTAAAAAGCAGCAACTACTCGGTGCTTTTATTGTTGCAAAGTGAGCAGAAAGTTGCTTTTTATCACCAAAGAGGCCACGGGATTGAGGTGCCTTTGTTTCTCTGCAGCATCTTGCTGTTACAAGCTGTGGTTTTACTTAAAAATTTCTTTGATTTGTGTTCATGTCATTATTTTTCCAGCCATTTAAAGTTGTTGAACAGTCTGTGAATGTGTCGACGTGCATCGCATTATCCACCACAAGTGTATCTGTGGTCACAAGGGAATTGTTCTTTTTTTTCCTTTAGATTTTGAATGTTTAAGACTTTATGTAGCAGATGTTAATGACTGAAGGAGCTGGTTGGTCATTATTTGAGTTGAGGCTGGTGGGAAGAGACAGAATGCAGTTTGTGCTATAGCGTCTTTCTTTTTTCTTTTTTTTTCAAATGTGATTCAAAAAAACTCTCCAAGGTTGTTTTCTGCCATTAAAAACGATGCCAAGGATACCTTCTCACATCATTAGCATTGAGTCACTGTAAAGAGCAAAGTGTTGTGTTTGCCTGTTTGCCCACTATGGACACTATTTCTACTGATCTGGCCATCAGGAATATTTCTTTCAGGAAAAGTCTGTGGAGAATTAAACTTTTTGAGTTTGCTTTGACGAAGATTGCTGGTTTATTCACATTTTAAATTTTTTGTACTCAACTATTATTGTGAGCACTGTTCCCTCTAAACTGCGCGCGTGCGCAATTGCGCACTGCTGACGGTCTCCGCGCACAGAAAATCTGCACAAAAAAAAAAAAAAATCCAACCTAAATTGTAAATAAAATAAACACGTAACAATTCATTCTGTGCTAATTTTCAATGTGAGTCAGTGAGTGACCGGTGACTGGCTGCTGCAGCCAATGATGCAATTCACATACGTATTTACCATAGACTGTATATAATGGTATTTACGCAGCTAATCAACGTCATGCGTCCTTTTATGTGCAGCCTCCTTGTTCTCATAGATATGAATGAGTAGATAGGACACGCCCCTTTGAGCTGCGTGCTACAGCGAGGCTAAGCTAGTGGGGGAAAAGTTTCAGTGTATTCCGTTGATGTAGACGGCGTGAAAACAGAAACAAGTATGCTGGCTCACTGTGCTGCATACAATTACACACTACGTCATACGATTGACACAAGGAAACTTGGAATGACTTTTCATAGGTAAGAATAGTTTTTGGCTCTTTTTTCATTTTGAAATCTTGTTGAGAGCTTCCAGTCTATGAGAGCTAACTAGTTAGCCACTAGCAAAACACTAAGCTAGCAGCTTGACAACCAAATACCAGACGATTAATAGTAGCTGTAGTATAGTTGTACAAGCAGTAGTAGTAATAGTAAAAGTACAAGCAGCAGTAGTAGTATAAACAGCTGTTAGAGTCGTAGAAGTAGTATCAGCATTTGTAATAGTATTACAAGTTGTAGTAGCAGTGCCAGTATCAGCAGCAGTAGTGAGTGTAATACAACTACTACTAGTAGTAGTCGCATTGCTATTACTACCACCAATACTACCAATAGTAGTTATAAAGCCAAACTCATGTATATCCAGATTACCATCTATGTTCTTCCTCCAAACCCATTTTATGATTGGGATTACAGGCAGTTATTTAGGACTGCTCTCAAATAATTGAAATGTTACTAAACAAGGTTATACTCATCAAATTAAATAGCTATGGTCTCCAGTATATTGGCGAATTTGGTTCTTTGTACTTAATTTATTAGCATGATTTTTTAAAAATATGTTGTGTACAGACTTAATTACTTCTTTGTCTACTTTTGTTAGTCCATGTAGGTTTCCCAGAGACTATGGGTTGAGGAGGAATTGGAAGTTTGTTGGCTTAGACCTGGCGTCATTCCATCAGTGATAAACTTCCCGGCTCATCTTGGAAGAGTACGTGCCGGAAAGACCACGACCAAGTAGCCTTGAGATCTTAGGCAGCATCTCCCTGAGGTGGGTGTCGACGGTGTTCACAGCCAGATCTGTGGTAATCCTGTCAAAAAACAAAACAGAAAAAAATCTAGATTATAAATCAACATGTAACCAAAGCACTCTGTGTATAATGCCATAGTATAGGATGTAGTTCAGAAAATGTCAAAGTATAGTATGCTTTACTGAAGAATAACATAGTATGGCCTGTAGTTCATAGTTTAGCATGTTGGCAAGAAAAAAAAACATAAATTATGTGGTTCAAAAAGCGCAAAATGATAGGATGTTGCCTAAAATTGTCATGTATGATATGTGGTTCAAAAAATGTCATAGTGCAGTATATTGTCAAAATAGTATGTAATTCAAGAAAACATCAGAGTATAATATGTCATCTAAAAAATGCCATAGAATAATAATTTCATTGCACAAGTAAAAGTATAGTAACTTTGAAAAACTGTTCTAATTCTTATATGTTGCTAAAAAAAACAAAAAAAAGGTCACAGTAATATGTCAGTTAAAAAGCCTATAGTATAGCGTGTCACCCAACAAACATCATAGTATAGCATGTCGCTCTAAAACGTCATAGTATAGCCTTTAGTCCACAGCTGTCAGTAGAGGAGCAACACAATAACAGTCCAAACGCTGGTTTCCAGAGGGTTAGACGAGTATTTATTTGAAAGAGTAAGTTTACAACAACACAACATGTGAGGGGGTTAAAAGCAAATGGGTGTTAGTAAAATAGAAATAAACAGAACTAAAAGTGAACTTCACGTTGACATTGATGGACATTCCAACCAGGAACAAAGTAAAAGATAATCAATACAAAAAAACCCTCTTCCTGTTCACCTCTTAAAACCCAAAAACACACCTCAGTAGCACACTAAACTAAAACTACCAATGGGTTCCCTGTTTTCCTTTGTGAACAATTCAAAGGTCCCTCTCTATCTCCCCACACATCCACCAACCACTGGAACACATCTCCAAAGTTCTGCCGGGCCAGCTCAGCTTCCCCTCAGAAGAAGTGCTGCCACCTGCCAAATGAAGGAGCCTTTTGAGAGGCAGCTGGCATCGTGATTGGACTGTACTTTGGTCTGTTCCAATCCAGCTTCAGCTCCAGAGACGGCAGGCGGGACGAGTCAACGGAGGCCGGATGGACGAAGGCATGAAGCTGAGTACAATCCAGAAAACAACAGAGGAGGAGTGCAGCAGCCCAGGGCCAGAACAGAGTAGCATCGTATGTCTCTTAGAAAACATCATAGTATATCCTTTGGTATGAAAAAACGCCATCCTATACATCGTATATTGTACAAATAACAAGTCAAAGCAAAGAGACATACATTGTAGAATTGTAGTAATTGTGGGCTGACTGATTTACTGATTATCAGTATTTTATTTTTTACTGATTTACAGTAATAAATACATTTAAAAATGGTGCTACTTTGGCTCTGAACCTTGATATACCTGTGGTCGCTCTGTCTTCTGGAGTGATTTGATTGGTTATACGTCACAAATAAAACTCCTTTAACTTAACATCTGTAAACAAAACAAAAACGTATCAGCAAAGTTTTCTGTTAGAGTTTGTGTTCTTCTAAGTTTAACTCCAAGATTTTAAATACTTTCATTTACCGCAAATGAATATCTACTCCAAATGTTTCACTAATAATCATTATCAGCCTTAAAAACCCACAAAACACCCCTCTATACTCGAGGACACTTAGTACAGTCCGGTTCCCCCTTCTATAAATCTGCTTGGAATCTTCCACTTCCTGTTTGTCAAAGTGGCCTTCTACCTGGACAGGTTTTGTTGGAGCTCATGCAGCAAACATTTTGGGTAACTGCACTTTAATATGGATGGATGACACTGAATTAGAGTCTGTTTTAATGAGACTGAGTTAAGATGTGTAGCTCTGTCATTAAATAGTAAATTATTTCTCAGAATTCACAGAGAAAAGTCTGAAATGTTTGCTAGGTTAGCGTCCCATATGTTCTTTGGCTCAGCTAAAGCTAACTCTCTCCACCTTCTGGATCTCTTGAGTTGCTTGTTGTTAAAATATCTTGCTAGAGGTGCTGAAGCTCAGAAAGTCTGAGATGTTTGTTCAAAATAAGCTCATTCTCAAGTCTTATCTGAACTGTCCTCTTTTGTTTGAACTTTCCCTAAACTTAGGAGTTAATGACAGAGCAGCACATCCAGACTCAGTCTCATTTATGTAGAGATTAAACTTCAGTGTCATTCATTGATGTTAAAGTGCAGTTTTTCAAATGTTTGTTGCACATGCTCCCGACCAAACCAGTCCAGGTGGAAGACGATGTGAAGAGAAAGCTCCAGAGGATGAATATCACACATTTACGTTGGAAATAAATGTCCTTTAATTAGATATTGTCATGCAAAAGTTGGATTTCCCTTTAATGATGTTCAAATCTTTGTTGAGTGCTTTGTTGATGTTGGTTTCTAAATGTTTTCTGACACTCGGCCCCAAAGATTAAAACCTTCTACGGCTCACAAGCTGCAACAATTCACACATTATCAACTATCTTTCTGACTAAACTAAGATAAAAAGTGAGAAACTGCCTGATTCCTGCATCATGAATGTAAATCTTTTTGGTTTTTATGGCAGTAAACTGAATATATTTGGGTTTGATATTTTATAAACCAACACAAAAAATGAATTACTGGAGAAAACAATCAACAGATTAATGGAAAAAGAAAATGTGTTTTCCAACATATATGGCTGAATTACTCCAACATTACAAGATACATACAATTTGAATTCAGTTTTATTTATATTACGCCAAATACAGGTCAAATTGTCTCAAGACACTTTATTTTTATATTTTTTGTCATTTAAAATATGACAAAGTAAGCAATTTAAACCTCTTGGCTAATCCGATTTATTATTTGGTTTTTAAGAGACTAATCGACAACTAAAATAACTTTCTCCACTAAAACTAATAAACATGAGGTCAAACAGAAGGAACAGTTTTAGACAAGAATAAAGTTTCTCAACAAAAACTAAATCTGCTGGTGGATTCCATTAAAGTCCTAATAAATGATAATAAAGTGTGATACTAAAGGTTTGTGGTGCTAAAAATGTCAAAGTAAAGATATCAAGTTGAACATCTGGATGGAGGTTGATAAAAGTTTCTCTCCCTTCATTTCTCTGGAGCGACTCCATGGATTTTATGGATGGTGGTTAAAGACCTGCTCTTCTAGTCGTCTTCCTTCTAGTCGCTGTAGAAAGTCAGTCCATCCTGGCCGACTTGAACATCTCTTCATGACAACTTGTTCTGCCTCCGACCTGGAAACTCCAGAAACTCAGAAAAACCTGTGGAGACTCGAAGAACTCGTGGCGACTCGAAGAACTCGTCAGGCGGGGGAAGGTGTGGTGGGTGGTGGGGGAGTAGAGGGGGGAGGCCACCACCCACCTCCCCGCCCACTCTCCGCCCTGACTCCACCCAGACTCCGCCTTGGCTCCGCCCGTGTGGTGACCTCAGCAACTACGATGCCAAAGGGACGACGAATTTATTTCCTTTTATCTGATCTGTAGCTCAGTGAGTTAAGGATTTGCCTATGGAGCTGCAGGTCGCTGGTTCAAGACCAGACACTTCTTAAATTTTATCAAAATCCTGACAAAGACAAAGAAAGAAAACTACCGGTGGTGGGTCTTGAACCTGCGACCTTCCACTTGGTAGTCTGTCTTCTTATCCCCTGAGCTATTCGCTCAGATACTAATTCTTCTTTTTTTTGCGCATTTATCATCTATTTTTTGTCATTTTCGAGTTTTTTTTTTAACTCGAGTCTCGTCTCGACCGTTTTTCTCAGGAGGTTGGACTTCAGCCTTTGTGCTGGAGGGTTGAACCCTCAGTTCCAAGACTTTCCAAAGCCTCGAGACCTCCCGAGTCCTCAGGACCTGAGCTTTCACACAGTCTGATGGCTGAAATTTTCTAAGTTCCTGAGTAGTTCTCTGTTAGTTTGAACTTTCAGACAGTCTGAGGACTGATATCTTCTAAGTTCCTGAGTAGTTCTCTGTTAGTTTGAACCTTCAGACAGTCTGAGGACTGAAATTTTAAAAGTTTCTCAGTACTTCTCTGTTAGTTTGAACTTTCTGGTTAACAGAAGCCTTAAAACTTGTGACCATGAGTCTTGATTTCACATTTAGACCATCCATCTGAGTTCTTCTCAGACCTTCACCTGTGGGTTTTTTAGAAATCCTCAACAAACTTTGATTCTCTTCACTGAACAGTAAAGTTTGTGGAGATCAGAAGGTAACATTAGTTTGATCGATGCCTTCAACTACGAGTAGACTTTATCTGGAAAGCAGTTTTCTGAAATGAGTTCTTAGTAAATCTGTCCACAATCAAACCAAGAACATAGAAAGAGGAAATGTTTGAAGAAACAACTTGATGTTTTCGTTTCAGACTAGAAAACGCTTTTTGCTCTTTTTGATCGTTTTATTGTCTCTTCTGTTTAATTTGATCTTCTAAAGTCTAACTGGTGTCTTTTCAAATGTTTTGTCTTTAGTTTGATTCTTCTTAAATGTTTAGTTTTGCTCTTTTCTCACCTTTTATTCTTTTTTAATGTCTGAATTATCTAATTCAATATTTTGTCTATTTAATATAATTTCATTGTATTTAATGTTTAACTCTATTAAACAGACAAAATATTGAATTAGATAATTCAACAAGATACATGTCATTATGAAATTAAACAAAATTTTTAAAATACAAATATTAAAACTTACAGATAAAATATTTTTGATAATTAAACATTTAAATAATACAATTAAACAAGAAGAATATTAAACATTTTAAAAAATGCAAAACATTTAATTAGATTATTAAACCTTTAAAGACAAAACATTTAATTAAAAAATTAAATGTTTAATTAGAAAATTACATCTTAAATTTCTTAAATCTTTTTAATAAAACTTTTTAAAAGTTTCATTATATTATTTTTTTTTCCTTTGATTTAATTGCTTTTTGTTATGTAGTTTATTTCTTTAATCTTCTTTTTCTGTCAAGATTTTAACCCCAACCTTAAAAATGAAATAAACCCTTAAATAACAATGAAAATACTTCTGTTGTCACAATCATGAGTTAGTCAATTATTCAGTTTATCAGTTCAACTTTATTTGTTTAGCACCTTTTACACAGATGACAAAACTAAACAAGCAAAGAGAAAAAAACTGTTAAAACTATGATTAAAACTCAAATACATTTAAAAAAAAAAAAGCTTTAACATGGTAATAAAATATGTTGTGTTCAGGGGATGGAGGGAGTTTATTGAAGTCTTCTTGGGCTCACATGGTAAATCATTTAAAATATAAACTTGATATTCAGTCTAAGGAAACTGCAGAGCGACAGAAGAACCAACAATATCTCCTGTTTTCTCCTTTAATGAGTCGACTCTTCTTGTGCTTTCAGACCAAAGAACTACAGACTCTTAACAAGCTGCTCAAACTCTTGGTACAGGACCTCACCACACGGGTCAAGAAGGTTTCTCTCTCATTTCTACTCTGAAGCTCACCTTCTCCTGCTCAAACTGCTGACAAATGTTTCTGCTGCTCTAAAATCTGGTCTCCAGAACTTCCTAAAAACTCTCAAAGTCTCTTCTGCTGCAGGTTGCTTTGTAGAACTGTTCCAGAAAACCTCAGTAAACCACATGGAGGGGCCTCAAGATAGTCGTCCAAATGAAACCATACAAAAACCAAACTAGCACAACCCAAACGCTAAAGTCTCCTGCAGCCTACCAGAGAACCTCTGAGAACAGAGAATCAGGACAGGAACTCTTACCTTCTGGACAACCAACCTTGGTTCACAAACAAGAATACAGAATGTGTCTGACCAAAAACCTCTGAAGACTCACTACAGCCAAGATAAAGACACAACTCAGCTGCAGCAAATCCACTAATCACTGCACACATTAGCACCATGTGCTAACTGTGGCTAAAGAACCACATTTACCAAGACAACTATCCAGTACAAAGCCCTAAAACACACCAAGAAACACATTAAAGACGATTTTACTGCTGGAAGCTGCAAGTCAACACCTAAAGAACAAACTAAAGCAAAGGAGCCAAACCCAGTTCTGTGGTAAAGAGAAACAGAGGAAATGTTTGGCTGCAGCCACATGAAGCAGGAAGACACTGAGCTGCTCAGGTGTTCCTGATAACACCAAGCAGCCACCTGGACAGCCAATAGGAACACAGCTTACTGGAAGTCCAGAGGGCTGGCTTAGTCAAGGAAATTTAGTTTAAAGTTGAAGCAGAAAGTTAACAAAGAAAGTTGAAAACCACCTTCTGATACCTGAAATCTCTGAGTTTTCACACAAAGAACGCCTGAACATGTCAAACTGGTTCCATAGTAGAACCCTCATTGTAAAAACGTCATAGTATGGTGTGTTGCTCAAAAAACATTAGGACCCGGCTGTCAGGGGACAAACATGTAAGAAACATGAGAACAGAGAGAATCCAACCAGTAGGTCACAGTTTATCATCCCCCAGTCATCTCCTGAAGTCCATATGGTGAGAGACATCAGTATCTGGTTGTTCATTTACCAGAGGATGCTTATAATCATGCTGATGTGGTCTGTACTCTACAGTATTTTAGTGACTCAATAAATGCCTAAGTTGTTTTTTTTTAAAAATGCTTTTTAGTTTTTAATAAACATTTAAGAGCCTATATGTAATCAATAAATGGCCTTTGCCTATCTTAAGAAAAATTCACTCCGTACTCTGATATGTTAACAGTACTAAATAAATCAATAAATACATGCATACACACAAAAATAAGTTAATACATTAACTGTGTTAAGATAAGATTTAGATTTAAAAAAAAGTTGTTTATGTTTTTGCAGAATCCAGTATTGCTCACTGGTTGGTCATTACATTTTGTTAGTTTGATTTCACTGTTTAAAATGATGCCACCTCTTTTCAGACAGAACCTGTGATAATAAAACAACACAAAATTTTTAGTTCCGTGTTAATAAAGCACTTAAAGCTTTAAGTATGGCTAAATGCTTTTTTCAAAATTAAATATATCACTCCTTAGGTGGTAGTGGCCCCAAGTTCAGTAAAGTTGGAAAGATATTCACAGATTCGGACTTCCAGCATCAATAACTCATTAGATATAGGTTGTCAAAACATAAACGGTGCCTCTTTCCCATTGTTGCAAGGCAGACAATGTGCTACAAGCCCAGTTTTATCAAAAGTAGCTGCCTTTCAAGCTACAGGAATAACATTGGTGTCTATGGAGTGAACAGGGTCCGTCTGCAATTTGCAAAACCGCTGCAACAGTAAAGAGAGAAATATTCAATAACTTCACTCTTATACATTGTAGTGTCACTAAAATCACTGCAGCCTTCAACTGGCTCCTATTGACAAAGTGTTTTAACAGAAATGTAAATGCTGTAATTTGATTCTTTTAATGAACCATGTAACTTGAATGGATGTGATGCTGGTGTGACCACAGTGCACACGTCTGATGTTGCTCACAGTGGTCCAAGGGACGCTCAGGGAGTTTGTGTGTTTGCTCACACTCAGGAAAAATTACAGGGAACATTGGTTGTGATCAATGTGCATTTCTGTGTAACCTCAAATTATTTGTGAAATATGTATCCAAAGACTTTCATAAAAAGATCCCATGGTGTTTTCTCCATGCGTTTATTTCGACTTTAGTTTGTTTTCATGAGAATGAAAGTAAGCCAGGGTTGGAGTCTGATGTCATTACAACATAGTTTAATGTTGAGAAAGTTGTAAATATTTAACAGAGATATGTCGTGTACATTCCAAACAGCTGAACAGTCAACGTTCTGTTAAATGATTTCTACATTTAGACCATTTGTTGTATTGTTGTGGTTTATTCGGAGGTGAAATGCTTGTTTTGTTTGGTTATGAAAGGGTTAAAGGGAAGCTTAAAAAATCCTCTCCTTCACTGTACCATCCTCCAGGCGTTGACAGAAAATGATCAGGCGGGCGTAATGTTGTGAACAAGGGCCACCAATATGTTCAGAGCTGCCTAAATGACATTAATGTGTGATATTGTCGTGTATTAGTATGAATGGAGTTCGGTCAAACTGTCTGCAGGCCACAATCTGCTCAAAACAACATACGATGCTGCTGCTTCATATTAACACAGTATTTAAAATTTATTTGAGGACAGGGTGACATACAGCACATACTGAATGTGAGCTTTACTTGTTTTTTGAAACTAAATATCAAATAATAGAGGAGAATGAATAAAGCATGACTGAGAGGCATGAAGCTGGAGTGATGAGGAGACATGAGCGGGAGCAGCATATATAAACTTGCCCTCTTCCTCCTCCTCCTCCTTTTTATGTCTTTGTACAGCCAGATGCTTCCCATTAATGCACATCACGCCAGCTTCATGCCACGACACCCTTTCTCTGCCAACCCTCCCCCCTTTTGTTCCCCGTCCCTCAGCACAAGCGTCCGATATCGTTCTTGGTGCAGCCCTGGGTACAGCACATCCCCGCCACTCCCAGAGAAAAGTTCCTCTTCTTCTTGCTTCCCGTGGGCCAATCAGCTACACCTCCCAGGTTCCCCTCTCGCTCACCTAAATCTGCAGAGTCCCCCATCGGGTCTGGGACGCCCGGCGACCGCTGCTGAATGTCTCCAGCGACCTGGTAAAGAGCCAGGAGGTCCATAAGGGAGAAAGAGGACGCGATGTGGACAGGAGAGTGGATTTCTGCGAGGTCTGTGGAACGTCGCCAGGCTTGGTGGTCGTCCTGCTCTGTAAGGGAGCTCAACTGGTAGGGATCTACAGGCAGAAAGAGAGCAAAGAAGTTGTTGTTTAATGTAGTTATTTAACACAACAGCAGCAAAGATTGAAGATAAAGATTGTTGCAGTTAAGAGTAGGTTGATAAAGGATTACTTGTCCAAAAACGCAAAAAAGAGCTACACGAGTGATGCTTAAATATGATACAGACTATATCTGTAGACATTTAGGACAGTAGTTTCACACTATATTCAAATAAACCTTTCTACACATGCTTCAGTGTAGTTTTCTTATATTTCAAAGAGATTTTTGGTGCTATTTTTAGTTATACACCTGTTGCGTTAGAGCGCACAAATCAAGCAGCAGCCTCCACTCACCCAGGTCCCCCTCCGTGGATCGTTTCCACCGGGAGCCGCCGCAGGTGAAAATGACGGCTCTGATAAACTCCCTCCCGCACAGTTTCACCCCATAGTCCCTCGGTAGGATCAGCCGGCTCATCACGTCAGCCTTCACGCAGTTGCACACCACCGCCAGGGCAAGAGTCAGTCTCCACATCATCTTCGCACGTTCCTCAAACTTCACTGGAGGGAATCCGGGCTGGTTTTTCTTTGACGAGTTCCGACCTCTGATCTGGTGACTGCAAATCCTGCGTGGTTTTTCCTCGTTCACTCGCAGCCCATTCAGATGCTTCTGTTGTTCTGTCTCGTGCCTCCTTCTGCTTTGTTTCTCCAGCCAGCGGACACCTTATATATATCGTCAACCTACAGTACAGCCCCGACCCTCCCTCCCATCCCTGCCTCCCTCCAGGACACACACACACACACACACACACACACGTCATTTAGATTGATGACGATGACGTATTTGGAATTATTTCTTTCATGTAGTAATATTGAGGAAATAATAGTGTGACTATGCATGCATTAATCAGACTATCTCAGCTGGAAAAAGCAAAAAAAAAAAAAAAAAACATCTGCAGTGATGACTTGAAGCAACTATATAAAGGTTTGTGTGACAGCAGATGGTTTGGGCTTCAAATAACACTATGAATAAGATTAAACTTGTGCATGCACCTTGTTCCAAAAAAAAAAAAAAGAATCAGTTTGAAATTCTTTGGGATATTTTTTTTATTGAATTACAAATATAGTTTGAAATTTTCCAATACTAGTTAAAATACAGAACTCATAAATATCAGAGCCTTGGAATATTTTACATCCATCGAATAGTGCCAAAATAAAATAATGGTTACAGGTGCAGTAGCTTTGGTGGGGAGTTCATTACATTTACAATTTGAAATATTAACAATTATCAGCTGTCAGGATCAATTACTGCAAAATCTGGACAATTTATGCTCTATTAAGTGATGTATTTTGCTGCTCCAAATCAATAACCAAAATCCAGCGAAATTCGCTGGATTTTTTATGTGAACGTTCTTAACAGAATATTAGAAGTTTTACTGATATATATGGAATCACTTTAGATATTATTAGGATTTTTTTGGAAGATTTTTACTCAT
The DNA here is from genome assembly GCF_022539595.1 of Amphiprion ocellaris. NCBI lineage: Eukaryota > Metazoa > Chordata > Actinopteri > Pomacentridae > Amphiprion > Amphiprion ocellaris. Next base: position 5,832,208 of record NC_072782.1, read on the forward strand.
TTTTTTGAAAATAGTTACAAGAATTTTCTTGACAAATTTGGGGGATTTTTTTTTTTTTTTTAATTTATTTATTTATTTTTTTTTAAATAAAACTTTTAAGGGAAACTTTTAAGGAATTATTGGAATTTTCTTTCAGAAGGTTTGGCAAATTTTCAGAAATTTGGGGAATTTTTTGCTGAATTTTTGGATTTTTTTGAGACAAGGAAACAATATGTTTTGGTGCGTGTAAATGAGGACAACAGGAGGGTTAAGTAGCTTTGTTTGCTGACACACAGCCTTCTTCTGCCCCTTAGTGGTTTAAAATCCCTTAATGCACCTTTAATTAAGAGCACCATAAACAAGCTACTTGTTATTAACAGTGTTTGATCACTGCTGTGTTCATGGACCAGATTTATTTTACAACTGCACTGGAAATGTCTTACAAACTACCTTAAGTATTGTGCTTTAAAAATACCTAACGCTGACAAACTATTTGGCTACTAATGCACCTGCAGTAATAATAAAAAATAAAACAAACAACAACACCATTATGTTTATCAGTATTGCTCCTCCAGGTCCATGATATAGAATTAGTGCAAACCATGAACTCTGACAACTTTAAACAAAACAAGGCAGATGGCATTTGATATTTTTCCTCCACACTTAAAGAAAAGCAGCACAGGTGAATGCACCGACTGGACGGTTTCTCAACTTTTGGATCATTTCTCCAAAAAGGAGGCGAGGCTGCTTTTAGCACGGCGGGCTTTCTCTATGCTCTCGAAGGTTGGAATCCCATGAGGCATGTCTAGACGGTCGCATTCTGATGTCAAGATATTCTCAGCCTCCCCTGAAGTAGAATAAAAACACAAATTCAATGTCTTGTAAAGTGAGAAACTATTCAAGAACTCATTTTAGTCCCATGAATAGAGTAGAAGTTATTTTTTTCCTCTTAAATTAGCCAGCTATTCAATGTGAATTATTGGTTTCAGCAGAGAACATGATGTGGTTTGGAGGTGGTTTAATATATTTGTATGTTTGCTCTATTTTGTATGTTTTGTGTACGTATGTGTGTGCATGTGTAATAGCTTGCAATCAAGCTGTATGTTAACCTGCACTACTTAACATTTATGAGCTATATTTAAAAAACACTCCAACATACAGTGGTGTAGCTGTTATCAATAGCAGCTCGAAGTGTCTCTTAATGTCTTTGTTAGCAGTTATAATTCCTCCTTGTGAAGCATGAATGACTGGTGTGTAAAATACAATGGTGGAAAAAAGTTTTCAAACACCCCATGCATTTGTAAAATATCACATTAAGAATCACTCTTAGGTCTTCAAGTGCAATTTCTTTTAGTACAGTCACAGCCAAAAATACTAAACAAATCCTAAAAAACCCATTACTAACTTAAAATTGATTGGTTCCACTAAAATACATGAGAAATTTTAAGTACTGGGTCGTTCTGGTACCAGTGATCCACAATTTTTGTTGTCATGCGTCATGTCTACTTAAAGTCAGCACATTTGAAAGTTCTTCAGAGAAATAAACAGCTAAAACAAGGAACCTAACGCAGGAAACATGCCTGAAGATACAGATTCTCAGCCAGGAAGTGCAGATGCAGTCCTTCAGCAGTTGGATAAACTCTGCAGAAATACAGACAAACCAACAGCTTGGAAGACAAACCAAGATCTGGGCATCCAAGGGCTTCTTCAGCAAGAAATGACTGCATCCTGATGCACATGTGCAGGAAAAAACGCCGAATGACATCACAGGAACTTCAGCAGCAGTGGTCAAACCAAACTGGTGTCCAGAGTTCCACCTCCAAGGCTGTCAAGAAGCTTCTGATCAATGAGAGACAGAGGTTAGCCCGGCGTCGTTGGGACCAACAACACAAGAACTGGACAGACAGGAACAGGAAGAAGATTCTGAGGTCAGATGAGTCCAGTTTCCAGCTTTATCTTCCTCCTGCTAATGTGAGGTAATGCAGAAGGCCAGGAGAAGCATCATCTCCAGCAGGTACAGTACCTACTGTCAAGCATGTTGGAGGCAGTATCATGGTTTGGGGACGCATGAATGCTGCTGATGTTGGTCAGCTCATTGAACTCTGCCAAGTATTGTTCCATTCTCCAAACCCACATGCTCCCTTCTGCACGTGCTCCATTTCGTCGAGGTCAAACTGGATGTTTCTACCAGATAATGCTCCTTGAACACATCCAGGACCAGTAGAACTTGGCTACAGGAGCTCAGTGTCCAGGTCTTAGAGTGACCAGCTCAATCCCCAGACATGAGCCCCATTGATGGTGGATTATCAAAAGGCCTGTTTCAAAGCGTAAACCAAAGAATTTAGAAGAATTAAAAGCAGTAATTCAAGAAGAATGGGACCAGATTCGCCCTCATTAGTGTGAAAGGCTGGTGGGGAACATCCAGCCAGGATTAGAGCTCTGCTGCTGCTAATGGCAGGACTACTAAATATTAATCTGATGATGTGATGGTTTATTTACTTTTTGTTCAGTTTTGAACACATTCTCTGTTATTTGTTGACTTTGATACAGACAATGTTGAGAACTGACATTGAAATTGTGAAGAATTTAGTTTTGTTAGTTTTTCTTGTAAACAATAAACAAAAAAATATATCATTTGTATCTATCTGTGTCTGTCTAATGCAGCCACACCTTTAGCAACACAAAAAAGATTTTTCCACAAATATTTCATGATAATATTTGAGATTGTGTAAAATTTTAAGGAAAACTTTTTTCCACCACTGCACTAATGAATGATTCAACATTCAGTACAACTTATTCATATTGTCAGTAGTCTTGAATATAAAAAAAGAACACAGTTATTATTATTTATTAGTGCATTACTCAGGTTTACTAATATGTCTGGATACTTTTCCCAGAACAGAAATGAATCCATGTTCCAGGTTTTAATCAGCATTATCCAGAATAACTTACTAAACATCTTCTAAACACTGAATCTCATCTATAGTTGCAGGTGATGGTCAAATCAGTAAAGTAGATGGTTTTAGAAGGAATTTAGGGATGAGTGGATCCGTGTGTTTGATTAGAATTTGTTCATGTGTATGAATATTTGAATTACTACTCTTATCTGTCTGATAATCTATCATGGCAGCTGCGTAGTGCTTCATAAACAGCAGTGTAGGCTGGAGTGCAGTTTAGAACTCTTTACAGGGAATAATAAGATGTTTAACCTTTAACAAAATTAACTTTGTATGTAATATAAACTATTTGAACACATTTACAGTAGGTTTTTTAATTCCCCCCTGAGGACAAAGGAAGTTTTCTGATTCTGAATCTGAATAACATTTAACAGGAAACAGGATTTTAGATGAATACAAATGTGATAAACAGCATTATCCAGTATTTATTTACTGTTCATATACCAGTTATGAATGCTTCTTATGGAAGGGTTGTGGTCAGTGATGATTTTTGTTAAAAACATATTTTATATCAACTATATATTAACGAACTATATATTACTATATATACACTATAAAACTTATATTTTCATCATGACCCCATGTATGATGACAATAGTCATTCTATTCTATTCTATTCTATTCTATTCTATTCTATTCTATTCTATTCTATTCTATTCTATTCTAATAAACTACACTACATTGTGTTGCATTGTGCTATAAACTGATTATTGTTTATACACAGTGATATAGAAGTAGGTGTGGTTAAAATAGTTGATGATGATGATGACGGCCATGCAGTTTTTACCTCTCATACGATGAATGAGCGTCCCGTAGGCGCTGTCCATCTGGTAGGTTAATACGAAGCCCAGAGGAATGAGGGGAGCTATCAGGAATGGTTTCTTTCTTCTAATGGCACTGAGGAAAACAGTTAAGAAGAAAAATTACATATTTTCCATCGTCAGCATTTGGTGAAAGAGACGGAAGCACTAGGAGGAGTCCTACCTCCATCTAATGACAAAATAAAATAGCAGTCATGCTATATTTATGGAATTTTTAAAATGTGCAAAATGTCCCTGAGATTACTGACTTACAGCCAATTAAATGTGGTGATGGCGCCGCCTATATGTGGTTTGTATTTCTTTTTTTTTTTTTTTATTTTTTTAGCAACACTGTACCCTAAACTTAGACTAGTGTGTCTAACACTTACCAAATGTCAAGGATAGAACCAGTAAAGGCCACCAGACAACCAGGTGTGATTAATTTAATACTGAAGTTGTGAAGTTCAGTGAGGATCACACGTTACAGACGTCACATACAGGCCGATACAGGTTGTTCTCTCACCGTGCATTATTGCTGTGTGTTGTGTTGTGTGTCACAAATCTCACCCTGCAGTCAGTCCCACCGCGGCCACGGTAAAGAAAGTGCCGTAGTATTTCACAAACTCTCTGGACCAGGCAATCTGCATGGCCATCTGCCTCTCTCTCATCTGGTTCTGCATGAGGATCTGACGCTCCATCTACGCACAAACACACACACACACAAACACACACGACACATGAGGCGTCATCAGGCGTATCTATAGCCAAATACAGACACTGCCTGACGCTTCAGTGTACAACTTTATAACAAAATAGATGTAATTATTTGAAAATATATTGTCAGAAATACAAATTAACAAGCAAAACAATACAATATACCCCCTCCAGTGTCAATCGGAGTATCTGTCAAAACCTTGTAACATGATTTACTGCGACAAAGAGACAGATGTTCAACACAGAACGTGTGAAATTATTCCTGATCACCTTTTTCCTGGCAGAAATATGAATTAGATTTGCTCGGGACCATTATCACTAATTGATGGCCACTTTACAGCCAACGAAAAGCTGATGACTGGTTGCCAGCACAGAGACCATTTCTCCTGCCGCTGTGACGCCCTGAGGGAGGGATGACTGATCCGGCTTGGCCTTATTCATCCTGCTTGACAAGTTAAACGCATTTCATGCTGGGAGTTGGTCAGTATGTTGCAGACTCTCACATGAAACATGGTTAAATACACTCTGACTCATTCACACATAAGCCCCGGTACCATACAGCCTCGCCTTAAAGTGACTGCTTTGTTGGTTCAACTTGGGTACCATGTCAGGGATCAGGGAGTCCAGTTTGTTATACATATATTATTTGACTTTGAAGCATGCTGAGATGCTTAAAGTTTAACAGCAGCCAAAATCAGATGTTATTTCTGTTTGATTCTTCAGGATGGCTTAACAGTAAGTGTATGTAATCTGGATAATAGTAATGTAGGGCCATTAATGTGGAGTGTTTAAGAGTAGATATGTATATTTTAACCTTAAACCTTGATGAAACATAAACAGGTGAGAATTATAAAAATTTCACGCCCCGTACAGTTGTCCTGAATAAAGAAATTAATTAGAGATACGACAATGGATGGATGGCTACAGTGACTTAAGTCGTCTTTCTAACAAGCTGTAAACATGTTTATTTGTGGTGTAAAGTTTGGCATTTTAACATGGAGGTTTATGGGGACTGACTCACTTTTGGAGCAGCCTCAAGTGGCCATTTGAGGAACTGCAGTTTCTGGCTTCATTTTTCTGCCACTTAATGTGCATCCACTTATTGGTCCAACTCAGCCATTCTTTTTTGAATAATGTTTTCATTTGCAGACCTGAAAAGAGGCAAGCCTCTATTAATATCTGTTCAGCAGCACTCACCGGTTTAATTTCATCCATTTTGGCTTCAGGGTACAAAATTCACCTATTAACTCAGACATAAACAACTGCTTGGTGAACATGGGCAGGAAGTCAAATGAATTTTCTCTAATATGTAATTTATGTCATCCACTTATGTCACTGACTCAACCGAATGATCTTTTTTTTTTTTTTTTTTTTTTTACCTTTGCATTATCCCTCAGCTTTCATTTTTCTGTTTAGCGGAAATAAAAGTTCATCTTTGACACATCCACTTTTTTGAGAAGAAAAAAGTGGACGCTTTTTGAATGAGAATGTCACTCAGTCATGCTCAGCAGCAATTGCAGGATGCCTGCATTTGTGCACGTGTAGATGTGAGTGCGTCAAACAGGAAACGGCCAACAAAAGACTCATCTGGCTGAACGTTCATCAGCAGGGACGCAGCGTTTCTGGAAGGACTGGCTGTCTTTCTGTCCTTTGACACATTCTTTGTCTCTTTATCTGTTTCCCCGGGTTCCACTCTGTAATGGGATTTTTCTGGAAGGTATAACAAATATAAAGGCTGACAAATACTGTATTTTTAAGGCCAAGTCAGACAAGTTCACTTATTCTAATCACAATGTATTGGCCTATAATCTGTTGTTCACTGACAAAACAAGCATAAACGAAACAGACTCCTTATCCCCTCAGTCCAGATATTTAAGAACTGCAAACAGAATAGGCGCTAATAAAGATATCTATTGTACATACCTTTATTATTTCTTATTAGTCAATGTCTGCTGTAAGCTAATATAAGTGGACATATCAACCCAAATAATTTATCAGTCAGACCCAGAACTTGCTGGAGGGATTATGTATCTCATCTGGCCTGGGAACGCCTCTGGAGCCCCCAGGAAGAACTTGAAAGCATTGATGGGGGAGGGACATTTGGAATGACCTGCTTCATGTGCTGCCTCCGCAACTCGGCCTCGGATAAGCAAAAGAAAATGGATGGATGGATGGATGGATGGATGGATGGATGGATGGATGGATGGATGGATGGATGGATGGATGGATGGATGGATGGATGGACGGATAATCTACAACTCTGCATTTTTTGCAAAGTGTACATCTACATACCAGAGGAGAAACCCAACAGCAGAAATTGTACAAATCAAATATCTTTGGTGGTAAACCCATGACGTGCTTCTTTCTTCCTTTTTATGATGACATGAAGAACATCTAGCAGAGTAATTAGCTGACTAAAATGTGTCTGGCTACTAATAAGGTCAGTGGTGGAGAAGCAGGAAAGGCATAAAATCAAGCAAAGAGCTCATGAGGGTTACCCTGTAACCATCAGGTAGAAGTACACTAAAAGCCACTTTGCAATCAACCCTTTTACTCTAATATGATTTTTAATTAGATAGGCTGATTGAAGAGCAAGTGACCAACAACTGTGAACAAAAGAGACTCATTTTAGTCAAACACCAGTCAAATAGCAGCAAAGTTTTCTCTCATACGAGGGTGCTACCACAGAACATTCCAAATATTGTAACATCAAAAGGAAAACCTATAGAGCTGGTTTTAAACTACAAGTACTTGAGTTTTATTCTTGATCAGGAGCTTCTATTTAAAGCCCATATTAACAACTTGGTCACTAAACTTAGGGTGAAGCTTGGGGTCTTTTTCAGGAATAAAACCTGCTTCCCTCTCAAGGTCAGACCTTGAGAGCGACCTTTTTGCCCATAATTGATTGTGGAGACGTGCTTTACTCGAGTGCTTTATACAAATATCTCCAGTCCTTGGAGAATTTATTCCACTTGGAGCCTTCTGTTCCATCCTGAGGGATAGACAGCATGAGACCATTGAACAGTGCTCGTGTTTTTAAATTTTAAATTGTTGTTTTTGTTACAGCTCCCGCACTTTTTCTTGTAGAACACTTTCAGACCTTCAAAACTGGACGTTCTAACTTGTACTGTCACCACCTTGTAACTGTTTTATGACGTGTGCTGCTGACCTCTTGGCCAGGTCACCCTTGTGAAAGAGATCCTGATCTCAGTGGGTTTTATCTGGTTAAATAAAGGCTAAAAAAATAAAATATATTCAGGAGTCATGAAATTTAGGTCCTTGCAAAAAACAGCAGCAATACTTGGAAATGAGCTCTGTACTGTACCAGCTAGAAGTTCCTCTGTATAATGTCAGTTAGCTGCTTGTAAATACTGGGACATAAATACATCTGGGCAATAAAATGATATCAGCGGCAATAAGAAGTGGCTGCCAAAGGCGTATCCCATAATATGTTTAAAGTACAGATGTACTGTGTTGCATTGTCCTTGTCTGAGTTCAGTTTTCATTATGCACCATAAACATTTTTCTACATTTTACATTGCTTCAGCTCAACATCTTAACTTATTTTTTGCAGTAGTGTTATTTAATTTATACTCTATTTCATATAGGTAACTGAAGTCAAATTTGTGGCCTTTTTAACGTTTTATTTTAGTTACAGTCAATTTCAATCAATCAATGACTGACTTCAGAGCTGAAATAACTGTCTGATGGTTGATTATTTGTCTTATGTGGGTGTAAACTGATGGCATTGTTCTGGATTGGTTATTGGTGAAAATAAGCACTAGATGCAGCTTACTTTATTTGTAATGATTATAGTGGAGAAAGGGGCCATTTAAACCCATTTAGGATAAAAATGACATCAAATATAAAGACATTTATACTGGTGACATCACCATCCTATGCTGAGAACTTAATGTAAACTTCTATGTAAGTTTCTGTGGAAGTTTTGATACTTGATATGTGAAACTAACCTTTGGAATCCACAGCACTGACTGCACCCTTGAGAAAAGAAGAAGCTACAAACTTTTCAAAGCCACATAGTGAGAGTTTGATAGACTCTTAGCAATGATTCAAGGTAATGGGAATTACAGGAAATACTTCTGTAATCAACAGTGCTGACTAAGATGCCTCATTAAAATAAGACAACCCTGGAAAAGGAACTAAATGCAGCAGGAGTTGTTAATGAGTCCAGATTGTAATTGTTCTTCAATTAGACCTCCGTCCAAGGAAAGCAAAGGGAAATTACAGCCTTAGTCACAGAAACATCCAGGTCTGAAGGTGCAGGAAATGTGTCACGAAAAGTTTGGTGACGTGATTAAAGAGAGGTCCTCTCTGTAGAGCAGATATTCTAAAAATATGGAATAAATTGAATAATTCTACCAAATAAACACATGACCCATCACTGTTCAGCTGTTGAGTGAGAGATTAATTGATGAAACTGGACTTTTTCAGTTCAACAATTTTAACAAAATGCACCAATCAGGCATAACATTATGACCACCTGCCTAATGTTGTGTTGGTCCCCCTTTTCCTGCCAAAACAGCCCTGATCCATCAAGGCATGGACTCCACTAGACCCCTGAAGGTGTGTTGAGGTATCTGGTACCAAGATGTTAGCAGCAGATCCTTTAGCTCAAAAAGTGTTGGTCCTCAGTTTACGATGCCCTCCACTTACATCGTTTCAGCGTTATGTCGGAAGTGATTACGGGCCGGTTCTCAGTTTAACGTACGGAGTTTCATTGTTACATCGGAACTGGTTCAGTGGAACTAGCTGGGGCGAGCAGAGTAGATGAATACTGTAGTCGCATGGCGCTATAAGACGGCTTTGTTTACATTTGCCGCCACACTGGATTATGCTACATTTGCTAATTTCATTATGGCTCCCGAGTATAAGTCAGACTCTTCTAATGCTTTGAAGAAAAGGAAAGCAATCTCCATGAAAGTGAAACTGGATGTAATAAAACGCTCGGAACAGGGTGAAACACAGACGAACATCGGTCAGTTGCTTGGACTAAGTCCAACGACTGTCTCAACGATCATCGGTGATAAAAAGCGGATACTTGAACATGTAAAAGGATCTGCACCTATGAAATCAACTGTGATTACAAAGCAGCATCGTGGTCTCATTATTGAGATGGAAAGATTATTACTGCTTTGGCAGGAAGACTAACAGCAACGGCATATCCCAGTGAGCCTTATGGTGATGCAAATAACGGCTTTGTTTACATTTTCATCTGTATTTTCCTACCGAGTTGTGTTTCAGTGTGAGCTAATGACTGTTTCACTTACTGTAGTTATACAAATATGTAAACTGATCAATATCGTGATGCACGTAACGCCTTTGTTTACATTCCAAGGTTCCGACTTACAGCGAAAATCGACTTACGTCACACGGAACAAAACTCTGACGTAAGTCGAGGACCCCCTGTAATTACATCGATTTCTTTTCCGGCACTGTAAAATCAAAACGAAATTCACATCCAACATTCTCACAGTCAAACTCAAATATCCCAGCCAAGTAACACTAAGTTAAACCCATTTTGGAGCAGAAATGACTTCATTAATCATCCTCCACCATTTATAACATCAGCATCATCAGCACTGATGCAGCTGATGATGCTGCTGATGTGGGAATCCTCCTGGACGTTTACGTCGATGAAACACTCCAATCATAAAAAAACAACAACAATCATCCGCTCTGCCAATAGAAGCTCTCCACCATCTGGAAACCGGCCGCCCTCCCTGCTGGACCCACCTACCGCTTCTCCGGCATCAAAGCATGAAAGCAGCCGGTCCTCGTCTGTTACTGCATCTGCTCCTTCAACCGACACTCAGAGCCACCAACAGGAACAAACTCATCAAAACCACGAGCAACTAAACCCACTTCCAGCGCACAGATGTGGACACAAATGTCATGTTCAACGTTGTTGGATCACTTCACATGTGGTCAAAATAACAGATTTTGCTTTGCCAGACAATTCTGACTGGAAATTGGGTGTCATTTGAACATTTCCAATGTAAATGTGGAGAAAATGGCTCAGCAGATGATACATAAACATGCTTTTCCTGTCAAATTGTTGGATTTATTTAACAGAACAGACCAAAAGCTGACACAGAACTACTGGCTCTGATTCCAATCTGAGTTAATTTAATCAGAAATGCTAACATGAGAGACCATTTAACAAAATTTAGAAGCTCCATGGTCAGATTCTGGGATTTTCTGTCAGCTCCAACAAAAGCACTGAGGTTCAACGTTGCATTAAATACGCTCCAAGGACTTTTATGATTTAATGCATCCATGTGATGACCATAAATCCATAAAGGATAAACTGAGCCAAAGGCCAAGATGACAAAGCAGCAGCGTGCCCTTTTACCTACGTACTTCTAAAGTAAACAATCTTCCTGTGTCTAGGTGGAAACGTAGGCCGATAGATTTCGAGACAAGATGGGACAAGCAGCAGAGGATTACGTTGAGACTCTGAGACAGCGACTGGAAAAAAATAGCAGCGAGGAAACGCGAAAGGAAGAAATGAGTCACAAAGGTGGCAAAGTAAGAGCAAAACCAAGCGGGAAATTCACTGACATTTGTAAAGTGGCAGAAGCAGCAGTAAAGAATACTTGGAAAACAGACACATGCGAATCATCACGGTCCAAGAAGTGCACGGAGGGAAACGAGCCGATGTCAGGAATAAAGGGAGAAAGTGATCGGAGCAAATACACTAAAAACTAACAAACCATTGGAGCAGCACGTCTTCCTGGTCATTATTTGCAGAATAGTATTGATTTAGTTTTTAGATTTGTGCAGTTTGGATGAAGGTTTGTGTGTTTAAAACAACCTCTTATATGATCAAATACATAAAGCGCTTGTCACTGATAGACTTTTATTTGGGATTTCTGTCTGTTCATGTCAGATTTGCATGTAAATTTCCTTAAAGATGACTGCACCTGTCATTTGAAGTCAGTTTACAGTATGATAAAGCTGTCGTATTAAGAACCACTTGTTGGCCAATAAACTGAAGGAGTTTACAGTGTGACATTCTTTGCATCTTTTTTAAAAACTGAAATTATAAAGATCCCATACAGGCATACAGACACATTTCAGGATAAACAGTTTTGAAAAAATAACTGGACATTCTTGTTTGTTTGTTTGCTTTTGACATGCAAACCCCCCAAAATTTCATGGCAGGATCTGCAGGTTACTCTTGCAAATTTTGGTGTCATCACATCAAAGACTGCTTGAACATAGCATGAGAACATTTGGTGGAACCTTGAAATGGAAGAAGGAATCTCAACAGGATAATGTCCTTAACCCCTTGATGCCCATTGTCACGAATTCGCATCATACCACTTTCATTCAGACTGCAGCCAAGATAGCCTATCCATCCCCCAATGCCGGCTCGTGCATATTCAATACATACCTAGGAACCTTTTGCAAGCACTGGTTTCTAGTAGGATCAGTCAGACTGGGAATTAATTATTATATATCTGTTATTATTATTATGTATCTGTGTATCTACGTTCTATGTGTAATAGATAAAATAATCTCCACTTATTTTAGCATCAGCTGAAAAGCAAAAACACACAAAAAAAAGTTTTTTATGTAATTGTAAATAAATTCAGGCGTCAAGGGGTTAAGCACACAGCAAATCCACCAAACAATGGCTCCTAAAGAAGAAACAGAGGGCTACAGAAAGCCCATACAGTAAAAAAGGGTGAAAATCTGGCAGCAAGGGGGCTAGAAAAGTAGTTAATAAATGGTAGAATAATATAGCATTCAAAATCACATTATTGTGAAGTAATTGCATTTTTTGCAGATTTAAATACAGCAAAACAGTCTAATTTGAGTCACACATGGTAAACAAACATTTTTTTGTAAAAATAGATGTTAATGGAGACATTATTTTCTTTTAGTCAACATGTAAAGGAATAATATTTTTTTTCTACTACATACTATCAGTTACTTGACAGGGAAAATGTGTCAATCATTTTGTTGCTGATTTAAATGCAGTAAAACAGTTTAGACTTTTACCATTATCACACATGGTAACAAAATAAAATACTTTTTGTAAAAATTCAGATTTTAATTTTGACATTGTTCACATTTTTGTTTTTAAAATTTGAATGCTATGTTTGACTGTAAAATTGTGTCACTTTACAGTCAAACATTAAAAAGAACCAACTGCTAGTTTAAAAAAAAAAAAAGATTTTACATTTACATTGTTCACAGTTTTATTGATTATTTAGACTGTACAGTGGCTCAGTGGTTAACACTGTCGCCTTGCAGCTAGAAGGCGGTTCGCGTCCCGGCCTTCCTGGGAGCTTTCTGCATGGAGTTTGCAGGGATTTTGCATGTTTGTCAACTATAATACCCGTCAACTAAGTTACAAAATGTCCTGCAATTATATATTGACCCACAGTTAACATGTAAATGAATGCTGATTTATTTTCTGTGACTTTATCAGTTATTATGTGCAATTTAACAACACAGGAAAAATATGTAAAATAACCAGGAATTGTTAAAAAATAGAAATAAAAATCTATACTATAGTTGAAAAGACAAGACATGACAAAAGACCGAGATTTTACACATGCATCTGTTGTGACTTTACCTTTTCTCAATCATGTATATTTTACTGTTTTACAATATCATACATCTTATGTGTTTTGTTTCACTATATAAGAGGAATAAACTATTTATGCTGTGAAACAATGCTGGTGCACATCTGTAGGCAGTGAATGCAGCGGTCAAAACAATAAAAAGAATAAAACTGATAAAAACACAGGAGGAGGTTTTTGCTCGCCTACTTTACACTCAAACACTCTCTAGTTCTGAATGAAAAGCAGAACCCTGTCATTAGCAGCCGGGATCCTTTCACATATAGAATGTGAACAAAAATGACACTTACATCATTTCAGAGCTGCAGTTTTCCCCTAAAGACCTGCGTCACACAATCAGAAACACATCCACTGAGTTTTCAAGTAATGAGATGGAGGCGTTGAACACAAAGACACATGACTTTGACTTAAGAGTCCAGGAGGCGAGAGGATCAATTAGCTGTGACTGATGGTCATTTCTGACAACTTAATGCAGGAGGAGGGAACAGCGAAGCTTTGTATAGATATTCTAAAATTGCAATGATCAGTCTCTTTAAATTATGGGATGTTTAAAAATACAGTTTGAATGAAGAAAAGAAAAAGCTGCTAAATGATTTCCTGTTACAGACAGCGACCCTGGAAATTCAGATCTGAATGTTAAACATCTCAGTTTGTTTGCTTTGGACAAAACATGGAGGGTAATAATCAGAAATATGAGCTTTATTTTAACTTCTGTATTTTTGTCTTCCTGTATTGTGCATAATAAGTGCAGGTTTAGAACAAAGGTTAGGTGCTGTATCTGGTTAGATTTGGAATGAAGATGGGGTTGTAAACACTCACAGGGTCTAAGAATCAGACTAATTCCTGGGTAGGTTTTCTGTGGGTCAGACCAGGAAGAATCTGGGGTGCCGATGAAATCACAATGTGAGGGAAAACCTCCTTAAACACTGTTCATTTTTGACATTTTGGTCAATATTTGTGTAATACTTCTGTCACTGAAATAGGAAATGCTCTTTTAAGATGCATTTTACATTGGATTTTTTTGCACAGTTACTTTTTTTTTTTTAACCCTCCTGTTGTCTTCATTTATGAGCACCAAAAAATAGTGTTTCCTTGTGTGAAAAAAATCCAAAAATTCAGCAAAAAAAATCCCCAAATTTCTGAAAATTTGCAAAACCTTCAGGAAGAAAATTCCAATAATTCCTTAAAAGTTTCCCCTAAAAGTTTTATTTAAAAAAAAAAAAAAAAAAAATTTGGCAAGAAAATTCTTGTAAATGTTTTTTTTTAAAATGAGTAAAAATCTTCCAAAAAATCCTAAAAATATCTAAAGTGATTACATTTATATCAGTAAAACTTCTAATATTTTCTTTAAGAACATTCACAAAAAAAAAATCAACCAAAATCCAGCGAATTTCACTGGATTTTGGTTGATATTTTTGTGAATGTTCTTAAAAAAAATTTTAACATTTCTTTTTTTTCCACCAAAAAATGTTCAAAGATTTTCCAAAAATGCTGAAAATGTGGACATCAGAAGTTTCACTGTGAAAATATATATTTTTTCCACATTTTTAAAATTTAAAATTTTAACCCGCAGGATGACACCAGGGTTAATGTCGAATACGGTCTTTTTAATTTTTCCCCTTATGGTTCCTGTCTAAAAAACGAATTTTCAGTGCGAATAATTAATCTGAAACTATGTGCAGTAAGTTAAGCCAAAAAACAACGCAGATCAACTACAGCAACATATAAATACGTATCTAACATTCACCTGTGAGTCACCATCAGGACCCAAACGAGGCTCTGAAACTGGATTAAACCGTCGCTGAATAATGTCAGCTTACAGGTGGGAGAGCAGGAGTTTAAATGAACGTGCAAACACACAACAAAGCTTTTGGGTCTAAATCAGATAATGTCACAGGAGTTATGACGTCCCACCTGCTGCTCGGCAGCTCGCAGGCAAGAATAAATCACAAGAAATTGGCTCCAAAAAGGAGCAGAAAGAAAGCAATCCTTTGTTTGAATTAAAAAAACAAACAAAAATAATGAGTGCAATAAAAGCCGGTGGTCTGAGATCTGAACTGAAGCTGGTCCCTCTGACTCAAGAATGAACAAAAACAAAACACGCACAGATCCGTGTGGATGGGATCACTTTGTCTAATATTTGCTCTTTAGTCATTTGGATCTTTTAGGCACTCATGATGTCAAACTCCCAAACCCTCAAATAAAAATGAAAACACAGAGAGAAACTGGGGTCATATTAGGGGTTAGTTGTTAATCCAGCTTTTACTGGTCTCTATTGTACAACCCAGTGGTTCCAGTGATGGTTGCTGGAAATGTTCCTCAGTATCCCTATGGAGATATTCCATTAAAAATCAGCCGTTCCCAGCTAGAATAGTCACTTACCACATTAACAATGTCTAGACTGGACTTCATTGAAAAAAACTGCTTCTCTTCCCAGAATAAGGACATTTCTAAGTGACCCCAAACTCTATATGAGAGGCATATCAGTAGTCATACTCTATCTACCTAATTTTCCAGTATTTAGAACATTTTATCTTTCAAAAATTGGGGGGAAAATGTCTGTTTTTCTGGTTGTGGGCAGATGTTTCTGATTCATGGAGCGACAACAACCGAAATCCCCTCTGTACAAACCTTTGGGTCTGATGTGTCAACAAAATAAAACAACTATTCTGAAGTTTTCATTCAACTTTCAGCTTCCTGTGGCTCGTGTCAGTGTAAACATGCAGTTTCAGGTTGATTTCTCACAGCAGAGATCCTGAGTGAAGGATGGGTATTTAATGAGTGTGGGGGACCTGGACTCACCTGCAGCCGCGTGTTATGAAGCATGAACTCCTGCTGCTTCTTCATGTTTGCATCCAAGGATTTGGACAGTAGGAAGCCCATGATGGTGCTGCAGCTGTGGATCAAAACGTAAAGTAGTTTAGAGCTGTGCTGCAGACAACACTGCAGGACTTAGAGGAACTAAAGAAAAGTGCACTAAGCTGCAGCTGCTTCACTATGTGGTTTATGACAGTGTTCAATCAGCTGATCTCTGTTGGAAACAATCAGATGCTAAAGCTGTCAAACGTGCACTATGTTGTGTTTTTCCTATTAAAATCGCTTAATGACAGATTGTCGTGAGCAGTTTGTGTCTGAATGTTAACCCGTGGAGCTGAAAATGAAAGCTGTACCTACCTGCTACACCTGGAGGACCGGATCAGTGGAGGACTCAAGGGTCGGTCAGGTCCAGCTCCACGCCCCGCCCTGTCGGTGATGACAGCGGAAGAAATTCACCTTCCACTTCCGAGCCACAGGGTTTGAAATTCACGGAGAGTCCAAGGAGACGTGAGGGTCAGAGAAGGTTAGAGACCACCTGGAGCTCTGTGCGACTCTGCTGTAGGAACGTGGAAAAGTGTGGATGAGAACATTAAAGCGAACAGTCACAGTTTGGCCTGAAGAACGAGGACAGTGTTAATATGAGACAAGGGAGCTGCAGAGAGAAAACGGAGAAATGGCGCCATCTACTGGAGCTGGATGCTCAGTACCTGTAGTAGTAGTAGTAGTAGTAGAATTATTATTATTATTATTATTATTATTATTATTATTATTATTATTATTATTATTATTATTATTATTATTATTACTACTACTAGTAGTAGTAGTAGTAGTAGTAGTAGTAGTAGTAGTATTAGAAATATTATTTTTATTATTATTAGTAGTAGTAGTAGTAGTAGTAGTAGTAGTAAAAATAGTATTATTATTACTACTACTACTTCTACTTATTATTATTATTATTATTATTGGTATAATTATTATTATTATTATTAGTAGTAGTAGTACTAATAGTAATAGTAGTATTAGAAATATTATTATCATTACTACTACTACTCCTACTTATTATTATTATTATTAGTAGTAGTAGTAGTAGTCGTAGTAGCAACTGTAGTAGTAGTATTAGAAATAGGGTAAGATAGGATAAACTTTATTGATCCCACAGTGGGGAAAGTTCACCATTACAGCAGCTCCAAGATAGAAAAAGTATAAAGGCAGTACAAGAACAAATAAGAGAAAAACAGTGCAAATTGGAGAAGGCATTTTATACAGATGTTTTTTTTTTTTTTTAAATATATAGAATAATATATACAAGAGGATGAGGTATCAGGTATTGCACATAAGTAGGAATGTTTGTAAAGGGGACAAAAAGTGCAGCAGTAAACAGTACACAGGGAAGTTTATAATGCAGCGTTGTACAATCTGACAGATGCTGGAATAAAGAACCTGCAGAAACGTTCCTTCTTACACCTAGGATGTACCAGTCTGTCGCTGAAGGCACTTCTTAAGGAGTTCACAGTCTGATACAGAGGGTGGGAGGTGTTTCTGATGATAGAAGACAGTTTGGCCAGAGCCCTCCTCTCTCCCACCACCTCCATGGAGTCCAGGGAGCATCCACAGACTGAGCTGGCTTTTTATCAGTCTGTTGAGTCTGTTCTTATCACGCTCAGAGCACCCCCCCTCTCCAGCACACCTCTGCATAGAAGACCATGGATGCCACCACAGTGTCATAAAAGGTCCTCAGCAGTGGCCTGGATGTTCAGCGGTGGAGTGTATGAGGGTTTCCTGTGGAAATCAATCACCATCTCCTTTGTCTTGTTGGTGTTCATTTGGAGGTGGTTCTGCTCACACCAGTAGACAAATACCATGATGACCTTCCTGTACTCACAGTCGTTTCCTTTCCTGTCATCAGAGAACTTCTGGAGATGACAACTGTCTGTAGAGTAGCAGAAGTCTGATGTATAGAGGGTGAAGAGGAAAAGTGAGAGTACTGTATCCTGAGGGGCTCCTGTGCTGCAGACCACCACATCAGACACACAGTCCTGTAGCTTCACATACTGAGGTCTGTCTGTGAGGTAGTCCATGGTCCATGTGGCCAGCTGGTCACTGACCCCCACTCTCTCCATCTTCACCTTAAGCAGTGAGGGTTGGATTGTATTGAAGGCACTGGAGAATGATTCCTGACACAGGAATGGATGAATGACGGTCATCTGGTGGGTAGAAAAACATTTCCTGCTGCGACCAGCTAGCAGTTTGGTAGAACCATGTTGGGCTTGTTTTTTCTTGGTGTAATGAGCGACTGTCTTGGAGATCTTCAGTTTTTTCACTACCTGCCTCTCATTCATGCCAATTTCCAGCAGTGCCAAGATGGCTGCCTTTGTGGCTTCACATAATTCTTTAGTTTTAGGCATTATGTGAGAGCTGACAACTTCTGATTGTGCTACAGCTTGAATGTCAGCAGGAAACCACTCTAGAACTTTGCATGTGCTGCTGATGACATGAAATGTCCTCTTTTATACCCTGGAATACAATGAAGCTGAAGCATGTCAGATAGCACATAAAGTATTATGGAATCAGCTGCATTTTTTGTCGTGTTCATTGTATTCTTCAGGTAATCTAACTTTAGTGGTACCAGACATTGAAATGAACAAGAAATTGAAGAAAACAAGGGTGGGCTAATAATTTTTTCCATGATTGTATACTGACATAGCTGCAGATCAAATCAGGAAATACATGCAAGCAGGAAAAACTACAAGAGAAAAAACACAAAGTTACACAACTCACCTCAGTCTTACCAGGTGACAAGACAAACAGCTCTTTTTTGGCAGAGTCATGTTGCTGAACTACATGTCATGACTGGAGCCAAGTGAAAATGGAAATCACGCTTCATGCCGCCATTGAAGTGTTACATCAGCAGTGGAGACTCCTGATCATCTGACAGCTTCCTGGACTGATAGCGCCTGAGCTTCCAACTTCACGACAGAAAATCAACCTTAAAATACATAAAAGATGGTACAGATAGTCAGCATTCACACATGACGTCTTTAGAGTGTCCGGTATTTATGTTAGCAGTAGTCTCTGTGGACACAAATATGTCTTTTAACGTACTAATTTACTTTGGGAAGAAATATTTACTTCTCAGCGTCTCAAATTTTTAATGTAACATAAAATTCTTGCTGCCCTATGCTGTTTCTTACATCCTGGTTACACCTGTGTGGTTGGATACAAACCAAATGTTAGAACTGTGACTGAAAACCACATGCAAACCTGTTTTGTTTGTGCTCAAACCATTTCACAAACTGACAGGTTTTCCACCTGGGTCCCCAACAGCAACGTCAGGTTTTCCAAGGGGTTTCCAAGAGTTACGGTGGAAATGAACCCACTCAGCAGAATAAACTCCCCGATAACAACAACAAAGACAAGATGCCACAAGCAGGTCGATCAGATTTCCAGGAGAAAATAAAGTCGTGTCAGAACACGGCATAAAGCGATCTGTTGGAAAACCCACGCACATGTGGCAGGATGATGTCTCCCAGACCAATCTGGTGAAATTATTGGATGTCTGCCCAGTTTGCATGTGGGAATTCCACTCGGCTGGTACCTTTACTCGATGGAAACTGAAGGTTAAATGTCTCTCAGATAAGCAAATTCTCAGTTTTCCCGAGTTACATGTTGCTTTGTTGTTTGAATGTAGACCTCTGTGTTGTGTGTCTGGGAGTGTTGTTTGGTGACGTACTTTTTTGAAAAACATTTACATACCAACACAAACTGAAAATTCCCGTGGAGTCACTACTAGGTACCAAGTTGAAGACAGCAAAACAAGTTATGACACGACAGATTTACCGTTAAATGAGTCGCATGTAAATGGCTCCTAATGTCATTTATGTTATTTGTATTCACTCCCTAATATTCAGTTTGTTTATAGTTTTACTTTATTTATATGTGTGTCTTTCTGTAGATATTGATTACATTTTTATAAAATTTTAATCATCATATTAGATAATTTGTTGTGATTATTATGGTAATGTTAGATAGATAGATAGATAGATAGATAGATAGATAGATAGATAGATAGATAGATAGATAGATAGATAGATAGATAGATAGATAGATAGATAGATAGATAGATAGATAGATAGATAGATAGATAGATAGATAGATAGATAGATAGATAGATAGATAGATAGATAGGGGAATTCATACAGATCAAATGTTCTCCAGATACAATAAACGTTACGTCTGTATTGGTGATTCATGATTCAATGTTTTCCCCCTTCCACCTCTGTCTCAAGAGGAAGGAAACTGGTTTCAGAACAAAAAAGATACTGAAGCCTAATATCATTTCCCAGAGTTACATTTATGTGCTCGTGTTTCTTCTTTACCTTCCTGCAGATAAAGAATAACATCTGAATGCACATCAGGGTCTGAAAAGAGCCTGAAACACAGACCTCGATTTAGTACGTATGGATGTACCTAAGATATATAGAGAATATTACAGGCAACACACATGGAATTTCAAGCTTAGTGTGTTTTTGTGGATGAGGCAGTCGAAAAACATCAATTTCCAACCTCCCTTGTCTCCCTAAACCTCTCCTGATCCCCTGTCTCCTCCCTGTCATTAAATAAAATTAAACAGTATGTACATATACAACTCAGGAACTTCTTATTATATCAGGGGAGTTTATCTTCTATATCATAATAAAGGTTATAGTGCTTGTTGAATATTAATATTTTCTGAGATGTTGAAAATATCAAAGCAAATAATTGTTCTTTAAATGCCTTGATGAGATGCAAAGCTTTTACTGTAACACTGAAGTATAAGATCTACTGATTGTCATTATTTTTGTTGCTGTTTTCAACCATTATCTTTAATTGTGACGTTTTACTAAACCTATGACACTTACAGTAAATGCAGTCATGTGAGAATGATTTGCTCAAACTGTACATTACATTTGATGTCATACTTGAGAAAAAAAAGCGCATAAAGCCCTGAGCGTGAGCTAACCACACACAGACTGAAACAAGTCTCAGTTTCAAATGTACCTGGACTTTGTGGCAGCTTCACTTAATATCTGCACGTCTCTCACACCGCTGGATGTTTAGTTCTGGTTGCTGTGGTATAAAATAGGACAGCTGAGGTGGAAATCCTTGACACAGATTTCAGTGAGTCTTTAGCTCCCATTTACGGCTCTTTTATGACTCTCAGGGATCTGGGATGTAGATAATTTTATATGAGGTGACAGGAGGCCAGCTTGGTGCTGGAGGGCAGGATGTAGGTGTCCCCATGAAAAGTAGCATTTTTTGTTTTTAGATCAGTTCCTCACTGGTTTCTCCTGTGACTTTGTCCTTCTCTGTCTCCTCTGTTCCCATCTACCATCTTCTCTTCAGTTTCCTGCCATATGTTCCTCCTGTCCAGTTTTCAGTATTTGTTTGATGAATAAAATGCAAATCTTGCTGATGCTGAAATCCCTTCATTTCAACATCATGCGTTTGTTCATTTCATCATTTAAAAAAATGAAGCAGGGAATATTTTTGGCTGATTTAACAGTCAATATACAAACTTTTTTTTAACGAAATCCTGATTGTAAATGAACAAAACAGGGAATACATGTAAAATGCCAAAAGTCAAAAAATGGTTTTCTATTTTTTTCAAATTTGGATTTTTAAAAACAGTTCAAAAAAGTGTAATTTTTGTATTGTAATCTGTTGTGTATGTGTGTGTGTGTGTGTGTGTGTGTGTGTGTATATATGTGTGTGTGTGTGTGTGTGTGTGTGTGTGTGTGTGTGTGTGTGTATACACGTGTATACACACACACACAACAGATTACAATACAAAAATTACACTAAATAAATGAAAATAGTCACAAATATTTTTAAAGCAGTGAAAGTTTTTGATAAAAATAAATAAAATTTAACTACAATAAAAAGTGAAATTTTACCATAAAACATCATCAAAGAAGAAATTATCATTTGTGAAAATATATTTTGGAGATGATATTATTTGCTTTTTGTTGTTGTTGTTTTGCAGTTAACATGTAAATTAATTCACCAAAGGAGGGGAAATCTGTAAAATAACAGCAAAATGTAACAAATAAATAAATAAAAATACAGGTCAAGCAGCCAGACTATGACCCCAACATGCAGTTTAATGATTTTAGTGTAAAGATTCTTATCACTCAAGAAATCCCTGAGCTGCCAGTAACTGCAGGGTGGAGCCACACTTTACTTTCTCCTTTCCTGTCTGGAAGCTGCTCACACACTGTATTTCCGGCTGAAAACAATCGTAAACCAGCTGTTAGAAACTCCACCACTACAAGGACCGGATGTTCAACTTCACAACAAGAGTTTTACTGACACGAGATTTTACAGCGTCTGGTTGGAGACTCTCAGGTCCTGGTGAGGAACAAAAAAACCTGAATGGTTGCAGTATTTGTTTTTTAATTTTTCAGTTTTGTGTGGGCTGGAAATGACACAGGAGTTTTCTAAGTATGAGGCTGAAAATTGGGGTTTGTGTGATCGGAGCTTCTCTGTGTGGGCGGGACCACACCAAAAAATAGAGACTCCTGTTTAAAAGGATGTCAGTCGGTGAAGTGGAAAGAAAAAGGAAAGAACTCATGAAGATCAACGAACTGCTGCATGAATGAAGGTAAGAATATCTGACTAGTTTATGAAGGGAATTTCATATGGGGTTTGCACATCTTTAAAACAATTTATACAAATACTGCCATACTGAGTAATAAAAACATATTATTAATAGTTATTATTATAGTAGTAGTAGTAGTAGTATTAATACAATAAGAATAATATATTATTATTATTATTATTATTATTATGAGTAGTTATTATAGTAGTAGTAGTAGCATTAATACAATAAAAATAATGATAATAATATATATAATATGTATATATATATATATATATATATATATATATATATATATATATATATATATAGTAACAATAGTAATAATATTAATATAAATAATAATAATAAGTGTTATTACGAGGATATGTATATAAATGCTGGCATTAGTAGTTTTTTATGAGCATTTATTCACCTGTCTTCTTGTCATTTTTGATTCATATCCATCGCTTTTTTCATATTCAAAAAATCATTTTTGCTCTTTATCCAATTAGACTCAACACCAGCATAGTTATCTTCCCAAACTCTGCGCATTAAGCTCCTTTTTTAGTGACTAATCTAACCTGTTCTACTATCTGATTGTAACATCAACTACGCCTGTTGATTTCTCAGTTAAACAGAGGCGTAAATATTCCACAGAACCACAGTTTTTATTTACATTTCACAGGAAAAGCCGACAGAAAATGACTAATTATGTGCTTATCACACAGCAGCTCATTCAATAAACACCCACAAACAAATCTTGCACTTATACAAACTTGAAATTCAAGATAATGTCAATTATTCTCATGTGTATTCCCATAAAAGCCCAGTGTGCCAACATCACTGGATAAAATGTGTTTACAAAGAGGAAAACCCATGTGTTGGTGTGTGGGTGGATTTTTTTTCTTGAGCGTGTGTTGACGCCGCACAAAACAAAATAAACTTCCTTGTGCTATTTTTCTATCATAAATAAATCAACAGGGAAGTGGTTTTCCTTGTAACAGATCTGAGTCATGCTGAGTGAAAGAATAAATCATTCACCCACATGTGATCTTGTTTTTAATCTCATGATAACGGTGCTTTTTTTTTTTTTTTTACCAGAGTGCAGAAGTAAACTAAATTTCACATCTGGCCTTCTTCAGTAAAATGACTCATATTGCAAGTCATGGCAAAAAAAAAACCAAAAAAAAAAAAAACGATTTCAACATCTGCAAAAACTCCCTTGTTTTTCCTCCTCAGTTCTCAATGGACTGGACCCTTGTCGTCGTTTTGCAAGTCTTATTTCAGCCATCTCTGTCAGGTGGGTAATAAGCCAGATATTACTTTCTTAGTTTCGCTGTGCAGATCTACATCAATAATGACATCCCTTTCTATCATCCCCCTGCAGTCTTATTCACTGTGCAGGCAGAACAAACCATTTACAAGTCGGAATATGGAGGAAATGTGGTGATGGGCTGCAGGTTTTCCCCTGAACCAGCAAATCCTCAGTCGGACCTGAAGGTGACGTGGCACCGGATCACCTCCTCCTCGTCCCCGGAGGTGATCAGGTTCGATAATGGGAAGATCTCTGCATCCCAGAGTCACCAGGGCCGAGTGAGGCTTCTCATAGAGGAGCTAAAGAACGGATGGGCCAAGCTGGAGGTGAATACAGGCAGAGATGCTGTCAGACTTATTAACATAGCTAGCTGCTGCGTGGCCAAAACGGGACAAAATGACAAAAATGAGACACAAAATGATAAAAAGTGGACACAAAATGGCAAAAATGAAACACAAAAAGACAAAAACAAGACAAAAAAATGACAAAAATGAGACACAAAATGCCAAAAATGCGACACAAAATGACAAAAATTAGACACAAAATGACAAAAATGAGACAAAATGACAAAAACAACACACAAAATGATAAAAAGTAGACACACAATGGCAAAAATGAAACACAAAATGACAAAAACGAGACACAAAATGACAAAAACGCGACACAAAATGACAAAAATTAGACACAAAATGACAAAAATGAGACAAAATGACAAAAACAACACACAAAATGATAAAAAGTAGACACAAAATGGCAAAAACGCGACACAAAATGATAAAAAGTAGACACAAAATGGCAAAAATGAAACACAAAATGACAGAAACAAGACACAAAATGACAAAAATTAGACACGAAATGACAAAAATGAGACAAAATGACAAAAACAACACACAAACTGACAAAAACAAGACACAAATTGGCAAAAACGAGACACAAAATGTCAAAAATTAGACACAAAAAGATAAAACCAGGACAAAATGATGAAAACGAGACACTAAATGACAAAAATGAGACAAAATAACAAAAACGAGACACAAAATGACAAAAACGAGACAAAATGACAAAAACGAGACACAAAATGACAAAAACGAGACACAAATTGACAAAAGCTAGACATAAAATGTCAAAAATGAGACACAAAATGTCAAAAATGATACACAAAATGACAAAAACCAGACAAAATGACGAGACAAAATGACAAAAACAAGACAAAATGACAAAAATGACACAAAATGACAAAAATCACACACAAAATTACAAAAAAAATACACAAAATAGTAATAATAATAATAATAATAATAATAATAATAACAAAAAATGACAAAAATATACAGAATGGATATCTAATTAAATGCCGGTTAAAAGGACAACATCACAAAAGAGGGGTTAAGAGAGAAGCTGAAGAGAAAATAAAAGACAGAAATAGATGAAGATCAAGAGGTTAGAAAGAGGGACTAGAAGCAGTAAAAATTTTAAAAGGGATAAAAAGGCAGAGAGTAAGAAATAAAAGAGAACTTTACTTGAAGGCGACTCTATAAAAATTTGTGTTAAGAAGTGATTTAAAAGAAGTTTCTGAAGTATAGTGTTTATCCAGATATTAGAGCAGTTTGTGCTTTAAACCGAACAGTATTTGGGCTGAAGGTGTTCAAATCTGACTTCTGTAAAAGATTTAGCATCTTTACCAATTCAAATAAGATGTTAACTGTGACTGATTGATAGGAGGTTTGTTTAGAAAAGATTTTTGTCATGTTGTAGTATAGTTTGGTTTATCTGAGGCCATAAACTATGATTTCTTCATTAGGTCTTTAAGAATTTCTCTTCTTTGGTCACTTTTCAGATGTCCAGACTGAGGATAAATGACTCGGGAGTCTACCAGTGTCTGGTTCAAACAAGTGATGGAGATGACTATAAAAGTATCAGCTTGTCTGTTGTAGGTAAGAACTGCAGTTTTAGCTGGTCTACGATTACAGGGGCTTTGTTCTGGGAATGGGCTGTTACTGTATCTCATTCTGAAAATGAAAGTAGGACCATTATTACTCAATAAAGATTTTGACCCACTTATGCAATCCCTCAAAGTCTTCCCTTTTCCCTGATGTTGTACAAGTCTGATCATAGCCACAATAATAAAGTGAACTTCTCTCCGTCTGATTGTTCTCCAGCACCTTATAAGTCGGTCACCAAACACATTGAGGAGGCTGCAGAGGGGGATGAGGTGATATTAACCTGCCAGTCGGAGGGATATCCTCAGTCGTCTGTGGTGTGGAAGGACGGACACCAGCGAACACGCAATCCCAGCAACACCTCAGTATCTGAAACACCAGACAGGCTGTTGAAAATCATCAGTCAGATACAAGTCAGCTCCTCAGAAAGAAACAACTACACATGTAACTTCACGAAGGATGGCTCCTCTGCAACATTTTATATTCCAGGTATATTTTTTGGTTTACTTTAAGGTATTCCTCTGGGGAGACGATACAATGAGACATAATGGCAGCGGTATTTTTTTTTGCATGCCTACTCATTTCTTGTAGAGGCAAAAAATGTACAAAAAAGAATCAAAAGAGAAACCGACAAGTGAGTTTTGCATCACTTTTTTTCCTTCATTCCACCCACGTTAACCTCCCCTTCATTACCTACAAAACACAGAAAACGGAATTATCTTGCGGTGTGGAAGTGTCGGATCTAAAGCTGTAGTCGAGAGACTTCGTTCATTTCTTATTTCCAAATGCAACATCTACACTCATCGTACAACAAACCTTTGGTTACATATGGACTTTTTTAAAGCTATTTTTTATATAGGGCAGTGGAGAGAGAGAGACAGGAAGCATGGATAGAAGAGTTGGGGAAAGACATGCAGTAAATGGCCATGAGCAGGATTCGAACCCATGACTGCTACGTTGGGGACTGTAGCCCCTGTTCGTAGTTCGCCCATTTGAACTTTTAACACAAGTAGCAACCCCATAGTTCCATAGTGGAGACGACCTATACCATACACTCTGTGGTAGCTGCAGGAAAGAAGGCATATAGACTAACGAATGTCACTTCTTTAGCCTGAATAGATGGACAACAAAAAGCTAAGCGCCCTTCATTGTTGAGGCACTGATCCCACGTCTCATTAATATCATAACTCCTTTTATGCCTTCTGCTGACACCACAACTGATTTATAAAAATGGTTTTGAACTCTGGCAATATCAGTGAGTTTGAGGTGTGTCTCCTGCAACAGTCCTTCAGTCCTCTCACTTTAAACGATAAGACTGTCAGATTTTCTAATTTCCCCGTATGGGTTATTATCCTCTGGGTCTGATGCTGTTTTCCTTTTAATCTAGAAGCCGACTTGCAGCCCACGTCAAATGCAATTACCAGCAGAGCAGATTTATATCGTGATTTCATCGCTTGCCCACAGTTTTTCCAGAGTTATAAGATTTCCCCTCTAGTTTTCAGTGAAGCTGTAGGAGGTGATTGAACAGGTCAGCAGTGTGTAGGACTGTAGCAGCAGCATGTCTGCCGTGTTGGAAAACATGTTTCCTGTTTGTTTCAGCATTTAGACCCATCGTGGTTTTATTCATACGTGTGAAAAGGATTATAAAGTCTTTTGAATTGAATTTAAAAACCTAAAAAATGCAAAAAATATGACACTAAGAATCACAGCTCTGCATCTTAACCCTTTGATACACAACATGGGTGAAAAGCTGTTTGTTTAAATGCTAAAAGAAGAAAAGCAAAAGCAGACAGGGCTTCGTGCACAGCCAACCATAAAACTTTTACATGAGCATGAGGGGTTTTAATAGCTACTTAAGTTCTTGAGCAATGAGGGGAAGTTCGCAGCAGTTTGCCTTTGGTATATTTGGTTATTTCCATAATGGCTAAGCGGCTAAAACTATTTTAACCATTAATATTCCAGCACAAAACATGTGTCTCATCTTCTTGGAGCTGAATTACAAACACGTTAACAGTGATTCCTCTATGTTTGTGCTCTTTCTCACAGATGAAATTCCTCAATCAAAAAATGACGCTGCCATCGTGATAGTGAGCATGTTAGTGATTATGGGGGCCGTTACCGTCGGAGTGCTCGCTTACAGACGACGCAAAGGTAAAAAAGGTAAAGCATTACTTTGTTTGTACACAGCAGCAGCACATAAATGTAGGCGCAGACTGAAGGGAAAGTCATCAGATCAGATTATAATCATGTCAGGTACTTTTGTGAGTTTGTTTGGCATTGGCACGAGACAATCCACACCTTGGAAAACAGTTTAACACAACTCCACATGAAGCAGTGATAAGATATTAAAGTGCCAAATGGGAACAAACTGAAGAAGAGCAGCGCATGAGGTTAAAGATTAAATGAGATAAAAATCAAAACCAATTTGTCCTTGCATTTAGTCTGCAGCCTGAAGGCAAAAACACAGTGTGTAGGATTTGCATGTGGTCACTGCAGGGCTGAATTCCCCTTTAGCATGCACTCTGACAAATATTCACAGGAGATATGAGGAGAGATTTCATTTGTTTGGCAGCAGGACCGGCATTATTTCCTTCCTCTAAGTGCTCACACTAGTTTAGTTTTAACTGTCACAGTCCATTTAGGAAGATTACACAAAACACTGCAGTGACTTGGGACAGGATAAAATGGAACTTTGTACCAGAACTACAGATGGGTGACGAATTAAAGGAAAAAAACAACTCAGAGTGTCTAAATAAGGCTCCATGCTTTTTAACCTTCATTCTCCAAAAGTCCAAAAGATTTTCTCTCATTTGGTGTTTTGATCAATTTCTTGCACGTCGTTCTAAAAGTGTTCAACTGGGTCAAGATCTAGTGACTGTAAAGGTCAAAGCGTATGATTCACGTCTAAGCATTTACTGACCCCTTGTGCCCTATAAATTCAGACATTGTCATCCTGCAAGAGACTATTCCCATTGAAATGTTGAATGGCAGGATAAAGGGGATTCCTCAGAGCCACTTTGTGTTATTTACAGTGGTTATTTCCTCTAAAAAGACAAGTTGATCCAAACGGTGTCATAAAAATGCCCCCAACAGTAAAAATAGAGCCACCAGATCCCCTCACTGAGCTCAAGGATTTAGATTTGTTCTTTAATCTGTCACCTTTTTTTATTTAAACTCCGCTGATTTGTCTTAAGTTTGACCCTTTTGTCAAATTGCCAGAGGAATTTGTCTCGTCAGGAAAAAACTCCATGCCATCTGTCTCCCATATGACTGACAGATGTTACATGATGTTACAGCCGAAAACAGGAAGTGTTTTAAAAATGGGTTTCATGTGAGGATGACTTAGCTTTTTTGGGAAAGAAGTGTGCCTCAGACACTAGACAGTGTGTGTGGAAACACCCAGCTTGATTTTAGGTTCTGGTTTTGTGTAAAGGGGAATTTAAACTATTTGTCAACGCACGGGTGGTTTTTTAGCACGTCTGTCTGTGCATCACCTCCAGGTGTGGACTTATTACACATTCTGTCATGTATGAATGTGTGAGCATGATAGGAAATCGTGCTTAAGCTATTATGTCCCGAAACATCTGGATGACATTGACTGAAAGTGAAAGTGAGAACGTTCATAGCAGCACTGACGGGAACCGTAATGTACAAATTAGACAGTTTATAAAAGGCAATGATTATATTGTATGTGCTGGAGAATAATTACATTGAATAACTGAGAAGGTGAGAATAAAAACACATCATCACCAGTAAATAGGCAGTGCATAGAGTAAATACAGTATACTTATATTCTGTCTGTTAATGAAAAACACACAAAAAATGCTTGTAAAACAAAAAATGCCAATTTTAATATCTTTAGAGTCCTCTTTTATAATAATTTTATTAATTATTGATTTATTCTTAATCATAAACTGTGTGTATATGGTGCCAAACAAACCACATGAGGACTTGTATCCTTCCATGTCTAAATGCTGATATACATACAATCTTTCACTACCTGTCAAAAGTTTGAACCCATTTTCTCATTTAATGGTTTTTATTAAGTTATTTTCTACATTGCAGATTAATACTGAAGACATCACAAATATGAAAGAATACATAGGGAATTATGCTCATCTTCAGAATTAATCTACAATGTAGAAAATAATACAAACAAATGAAAAAGCATTTAATGAGAAGGTGTGTCCAGACCTGTGACTGGTGGTGTACATGTTGTATGCAGTAAATAATGAGCCATGTTTTGTGACAGGGTCCAGAGCTCACAGCGCTCGCAGCACCAGGAACCTTCTGGTCCACGCTGAGGACAAGTCTGCTGCTACCTGTGAGTCTAACCGGCTTTGTTTGAACATCAATTTGTTTTCAAAAAACACTGCATGGACTGTACATGTAAAATAGGAACTCTGAGGGCCAAAGATGTTTTGCAGAAAATAGTTTTCTGTTGATCTGAGTCAGTGCTGGTGATGCTTCTCTAAATTCTGTGTACACCAGAAATGACTGAATTACTCATTAATTTACAGCTGATTCTGTGTTTCTGTAAATGGTTCTGGTTTTGTGTTGAAATTCGGACTGTACTCTTTCCTCCCACCAGGCATCCAAATAGATAAAGAAAATGAAGACGTGATAATTAATGTTGGTAAGTGACTCTGTGATTGTGTATGATCATTCATTTTTTATTTCATCTAATTCATTCTCTTCTTCGTTTTTCACTCCAGTTTTTATGGTGCTTTTATTTTGTAATTTGTATCCATTAGTGTCTTCTGTATTGATTTATTTTGTAAATCTTTTTCCATCTCTCACTCTGTTTCTCCACATTTCCTTCTCTGGTGTTCCTGTTTAGCTGAACAGGCACTTTTTGTTTACTTTCTTTCTCTTTTTTTACCTTTCTGTTGAGCACTTTGCAAACTCGGTTTCAAAAAAGGTGCTATATAAGTACAGTTATTATTATTATTTGCAGTGGCACTGAGAAAAAACATATGAACTTTGTTTCTGTTTCACTAAAAATGCCTTTAGATAGTAAACACCAGACTGTAATGTTCTACACAAACTAACTACATTCATACAAAAATGACTTTTATAGCGAATAAATCAGCCCAATAAGCTTCTACTACGTATTGCAGATGATTATCTAAAGGCTGTTTTTATATTAGTGGATTTCTCTTTAACAAATGACTTAATGTTTTGGGGGGTTTTTTTTGTCTGAAGGTCACATGGAGGAAACTCTGGGGTCACAACTGAAAGCTTTTTACTCTGAATATTCCACCGAGACGAGACGCCGCTGTGGTGCTTTTAGTGTGGAGGAGCTGCTTCAAAGGCTGCAGAACAAGTGAGTCATGAACACATATTTATGATCTGATTGTAAGAACCAGGCTTGAAAGGAGAGTTGATTTGTTTTTCACTCGAAACTTATATTACTTGAGGGTTTCATTTTGAAAAAACAAGCGCTCTGCTGACGAATCTTAATTGGTTTAAATGAAGTCTGTGTGGCAGATGACTTTCAAAATAAAGGACAAAACTTACTGCTTTCTGTCACATTATGTCGAGTGTTTCTATCAAATACATCTTCACCAGATTTACAGATCCACAGACTGAAAGAGCTCATGAGACTTGGCAGCTCAGTCTCATATCAGAATGTATATCAGTTACAGTACGTTGTTCCATGGCACAAACTGCATTTGTTTCACAGTAGAGGCTGTAAAATTGTGTTTTTCAGAGGTTATTCTTGTGGTAGGATCCTTCCTCCTACTAACTTACAAACGTAGCTGTCTGGTTAGCATTTTCACAGGTTGATTTTAGCCCAAAGCATGATATTTTCCAAAACCTAAGCAAATAGAACTGGAAGGTAAACAGCAGCTGGAAATGCAGCAAGAGGTTTGGGACTCAAACTCCATGTTCCTGTGTGGTATGCCATCACAATTTGTCTTCTTTTTTTCAGCGACGGCCAACCGGTGAATCCTCTGGCTTTACTCCCAGAACCCGGTGAGACGGTTTTTCTTGAGGGACTCCCAGGAAGCGGGAAGACGACTGTAGCCCACATCCTGGTCTCATCTTGGGCCGAGGAGCCTCCACACTCCCTCGAACTCAGCATCCTCAGTCTTCTCTTATGTGTCGACTGCAGCGCCGTGAAGGAGGACTTGTATCAGGAGATAAAAACTCAGCTTTCTCTCCCTGAGAAGACATCAGCAGAGGAGCTGAGGACTGTGTTAACCAGGTCCAGCAAGGCTCTGCTGCTGCTGGACGGGTACAGAGAAGGAAACCATGTTTTTGATGAATCCTTGAGGATGTTTCTGAGTGAGAAAAGAGGCTGCAGGGTGCTGATTATGGCCTGTCCTGGACACTGCCCCACATTAATGCAAACAGCAGGAGGGATGCTGAAGTTCAATCTGCAAGGCAAAAGCTTGTGACGAACAGAAACGTTAAGCACTTGTTACATTTTTAAGAAACGCAGGTATTATATTTGTTTTATGTTTTACACGTGTGATCAGATTTTTTACGAGCCCAAATATGCTGCAACATGTTTTAAAGTTTAAATGATACACTGAATGTAAATGAAATGATGTAAATATTGATTTTATATTCTTTCCTATCAGTCTTGATTGTTGTTGAGATGGTGACCATTAAAATATTAAACGTGACAGCTCATTTTAATCTTATCATCACTGGAAAATACTGCAGAGTGAAATTAGTACTCAGAAATCCACCTCAGTTTTGCTTGTGCTCTTCATGAAACCCCTGAGGGAGATTTAATCTGCACATCCAACGCCCTGTTTCCAGTAGATATGACTTCATGCACGTTATTAAGAAATGCAGGGGTTTCTGTTTCTGTTCTGTGTCAGAGCGTGAGAAGTAAAAAGAAAGTTCAGCATTTAGGGTCACTTAGCTCCTAGGCTGCAAGAAAAGCAGCAGCAGCTTGTTTGAGGGTAAGAGGAAGCGACTCGGTCAGTATTCCTGGCAAGAGTCAGCGCTGTTTCCAGTAACATTTGATTTTATTTTTGTATGTTCTTCATTCTTGGTAAATGTTTCATTGCAATCTAAACAAATTCATGAATAATTTAGATTTGCATTCAGACAGCATTAGTCCAGTTAAAACATGCATACAGTGGTGGAAAAAGTTTCTGGACACTCTTTACCCTTTAACACTGCAGCCAAGATACATATTCATTCATTCTTGTGCACATTCACTACGTACCTAGGAACCTTTTGCAAGCACTGGTTTCTAGTAGGACCGGTCGAAGTGGGACCTACATTATTGTATATCTGTTATTATTAGTGCTACAGACAAATTAATAATCTCCATTTAATTTAGCATCAGCTTGAAAGCAAAAACACACATAATTATTTTTTTAAATTGTAAATAAGTTCAGGCATCAAGGGGTTAAAATTTTACACAATCTCAAATATTATCATGAAATATTTGTAGAAAAATATCTTTTTGTGTTTCTAAAGGTGTGGCTGCATTAGACAGACACAAACAAATACAAATTATATATTTTTTAAACTAACTTCTTGATAGTTTCAGTACGTCATATTTTAACATTGTCGGTGTCAAAGTCAGCAAATAGAGAATGTGTTTAAAACTGAACAAAAAGTAAATAAACCATTACATCATCAGATTCATTCAAGCACGGCAACAAAAATTGTGTCTTTTAGTAAAAAGGATTTGTTTAGTATTTTGGCTGTGACTGCCCTAAAAGAAATTACACTTGAAGACCTAAGAATGATCCTTAATGCAATACTTCACAAATGCATGGGGTGTTTGAAAACTTTTTTCCACCACTGTATATTCCTTTATGCCTATTCTGTTGCACTACAACATGATTGTGTGCTTTTTGCACTGCATGCGCTGACTTTGTGCAGTCAGCAGTGGGTAGCATGTGTTGTTATTTCCTTTCTGAGATATCTAGAAAGAGATATCATTTGACCTTTAAAAATAGAGAAGTGAAAGACGCTGCAAAGAGAAAGAGACACTGAAGAGATGCAGCTTGGCATGCAGTGGTGTTATTCCATTAGATAATAGCAGATCTAAAGAAAAAGGACGTTTTAAAGAGATATAGTTCAAGAACAACAGTCAAAAGTGAATTATGCAAAAATAGCTAATTAGGTTTTAAGTAAATAATTCAAGTGGATCCACTAAAGGTCATTTAGGGTGTTTCATAATTTTGTTTGTTCTCCTTGGACTTCTTGACCACATCTGGGCCTGGAATCAGTTTCTGCAGTGAAAGTTCCCCTAAGTTTCAGCCCGTTATATAACCGGACTCTTTCCTAGTAGACTCAAGTGCAATACATCTGTTTAGTCTATTTCAGTTCATTTTCTGTTAATCTTTCTAGTTTGTTGTATTAGTATAAATACTACACTTTACACTTAAGACACTTGACACACTGTGACATTTCACACGAACACTTTTAGAAACTTACATTTTGTACTTCATATTATTTGTTATTTCTATTTACTACTAACCTCTGTGTAATTGTGTTTATTCCACTAACCTTTGTTTATTGTACTCTGGCAAAAATAATTTCCTCCGGGATGAATAAAGCTGATCTTATCTTATCTTATCTTATCTTATCTTATCTTATCTTATCTTATCTTATCTTATCTTATCTTATCTTATCTTATCTTATCTTATCTTATCTTATCTTATCTTATCTTATCTTATCTTATCTTATCTTATCTTATCTTATCTTATCTTATCTTAAAACTTGCAGTTGATTCACAGTAGAGCTGATGTCTGTTCATAGTATCCTCTACAGTTGCTCATAGTATTCAGACCTCTTTGCTTTTTGAACACTTTATAAACTAAAACTGCTCTTCTTGCTCATCAGTCTACAATCCGTAACCCACAATAGCACAAGAAAATATGTTTTTCAAATTTTTTCCAAATTTATTTTAAAAAACAATTTGCTTTAGTTCTCCTTGAGATGTGTCTAAAACTGGATTTGTATCCATTTGTGACAAGTGAATGAACCGGACAGAGGTTTGAAAGGTTCACAGCTGTGTATATACAGTAAAGTCTCACCATTCATTGGTCTAAAATCTTTTCATAAGTTTAAAATTTTCAGTTTTGAACCACCATTAGTCTTAATAGAGTTGACTTGTTGTCAAATTGAGTTAAGTAGATCCGTGGTTGAGGAAGTGACTGAAAATCCAAAGGTCACTCTAGCAGAGCTTCAGAAGTCCTCTGCTGGAGGGACGACCATCTCAGTAGCACTTAGTCTAATCAGAACTTCATGTAGAGGAGTGCAATGGAAGTCAGGAGTTGCCAGATGACATTTACCATCACATACTGCTCATACTCTATGTCTGAGTCAATTTTGACCTGGGTCTGGAATTCCCTCATAACAAGTGTCAATACTAAATCTCTACAAATGACAGATCCATGTAGAACGTATAAATAACATATCTGATATTCTAAAGATGCTTCTCAGTGGCAGGAACAAGGAGTCTAATCAGCAGAGTTGGTATTCTGATTTGTTTGAAAATGAAAATGAAAATACCTATACTTGACTTGAAAACACACATCAGACCAATGGTGTGTACCTCATTATGTCTAAATTTATAATTGTGAATAAGCCGAAAATGTAATTTGTTGTTGGTACAACAAAATTGGGAAAAAAAAACACAGGGTTTTCCAGAATACACAACAGGGGCAAGTCTTAATTCCCTTGGCCCTACAACTCAGCTATGTTCCCGTGTAGCTCAACAGGTTGAGCAGACAGCCCATAAGTAGGGACTATATGTAGCGGTCATGGGTTTCAATCCAGCTCATGGCCCTTTGCTGCAGGACCTTCTCCCATTCTTCTCCTCATTTTCCTGTCTCTCATTAAAACCAGAAAAAGGCCAAAAAAATAACTAAACAAAAAAAAAAAGGTTGTGGGGTTGATTAGCTTTTGGTAGTTCTGTGAATCACATTATTCTGCTAATAAACAAGTTTATATTGTACAAATGAATCAATAGTAGTGACTATTCACAGAACAATGTAACTGGTACAACAATGAAATATGACTTAGGACAATGAACTAGAAAATCGTTGAGACAATTCCAAAATTTTACTGCAAAAGGTTGCCTTGAAATTTTAAGTTTTCTCAACTATTCTTTTTTTTTATGGTGTGGTGAGAGCTGAAGAAACACTGAGAGGTCCTTGAAGAAAACCTGCTTCCAGAGAGCAGAAGACCTGATAAGAGGCCGACTTCGCATTTCAGCAGGACAATGACACAAACTGAAGTACATTTACATACAGCCTGGACAAAACTGTTCATAGTTTTGCTAAAGAAGTTATTTTATTCATCCAATATGAGTTAATGTGACATTTTATGAAATAATCGTATGGATCTCACAGCTGTTTGATAAAGTTTGTTTTTAAATGCAAAAGCCAATCCCACAGTTTACCAGCTGTTCAGTACAAAGCAAACAGGAGGATAAATATTGGATTCCTAAGCACAAAAAATGCTAATTTAGCTCTGTATCTGATAGATGTGGCAATGAGATGTTTTCTAGTCAGCTGGCTGTTTCTACAAATGGGATGAGATAATGGCAGTCTTCTTTTAACAACGTGTTTCACTGACTTCAAGTAGTCAAAAACATAATTTAATAATACATAATATTTCTTTAAATGCATTTATGCAGGGCTGACAGAAGGTAACTGAAGGGGTTTTCTAAATCTACTTAGATACTGTACTTAAGTAAAATTTTGAGGTACTTGTATTGGAGTATTTCACCTTTATACTACTTTATACAGTATACAAAGTAAAGACACCCCTTGTGCAATATCACTTAAATGTAAAATGATTCAAAACTGAATCACTGTACAGTAATTGCACAATTTCTAAATTGACATGTAGAGTAGTTCCTCTTATGAACACTCAAAAACAAATACATTAGCAAGACTATATTGAAAATACAGACTCCAAAGTAGACGCTTAATGCTAACCGGAGATCACAGACACACAAATTAGAGAATTTTTGACCAGTGAAACAAAATTGAGGACAAGTTTGATTTCCAGTTAGCCTCGCTGCATGAATGTTGTTGTTGAAACTTCACAAAGGGAGAATGAAGTTAAGGAAGCTCAGTGAGCAACTACTAGTAATCACGAGGTAAAGAATGAGCCACAGCACCACTAGTCACAGCTAAAGAACATGAAGCAAAGCCTGATGAACAGTGGGAGCAGATTATTTAAGAAAATGGCAAATGAATGCATGAATGAAAAGTTTGTCAGATCAGATCAGATGGGGTCCAACATGTTTGGCGTGAACCAGGTCGAGACTACCACAGTAAATGCATAGTCCTGACAGTGAAGCATGGTGTTGTAGAGCAGGATGAGTGAAAAAAGGCGTTGGGGAGACGATATTTCTAGACGATACCATGAAAGAATGTAGCTATACCAAAGTAATGGCTGACAAGATGACTCCAAGTCTGCAGAAGATTGACAGATGAGGAATATTCCAACATAACAGTTCAATGCACACTGCCAAAATCACACAAGAGTTTCTAAAGAAGAACAGAAATCCGACTTGAATCCAACAGAACACCTTCGGGCCTTTCTGAAGAGAAAAGAGTCGAGCACCACAAACCTTCCAGCAACGGAGCAGCTGAAAGAAATATCTCTGAAGAATGGCAGGTCTCCAGAAAATTTTGCAACTCTGGTTTCCTCCCTACTGAGGAGGATCGAGTCATTAAACACAACGGTAGACATACGAAATACTGAAAAAATAAAATCTCAGTAATGAAAAGTGTGCTGATTTTTTGTTGTACTGAGTTCCTACTGTGGGGCCTGTATGTGTTTATTTAGTAAATCTAAAGTGTCAGCTTTTAAATTGACATGAGAGACATGATAGTTATTAGTAATTATCAATCACTTGACATTTAAGTGTACTCCCTCCAGTTATGTACTGTAGTATAATATATCAGTCAGAGCAACCAAACTAGTACTTTTAGTTTGATGTGTTGATTACATGTTGCTGCCAATACTCATGTAATTCTACTTACTCAATTAATTGAATATAACAAATGTGGCATTTTACTTGTTTTACCCGCTGGATTTCCTCTAATTTTCATTATCCACAAGTATTGAAAAGTTTTTTTTGACTTTAAAGTGTAGCCATATAAGTTTTCTGAATGTGCTTAATAATATTTAAATATTGATGGTAATTCTTCTACTCTGTTGTTGCTGTTTGTGTATCACAATCCTACAACCTTAATCATATAATTCTGCTATTTAATTCATCTCCTCATACACATATTATGTTGGCTCCATACTATGTTGCTGAGCTGCTCAACAGTTACTAACTTTTATGACACTCGTGTGAAAGAACAAAGTGAAAACATCATAAAATCAGCAAACATACAAAAACTATTGATATAAGGATGTATTGTGATAATCGACTTCACAACAAACCCACCTACAAGTACTGCATGTTTCTTATCACCGCACTTTTGGTACGTTGTAAAAGATTTGCCTCCATAAACTGTTGCTTGGAAGTAATTCATGCAGCACTTCCTCTTGTGTTGTTTTGTTAAGTCCAATTTTCTGCTTTGAGCAGCAAATTCGTAAAACTTCAGTCTCCGCTGTGATGAATGCACCATCTGGCCTTTACTTTTTTCACGTCAACTGCTGCAAATTTTCATTACTATTGTCTCTAGTGAGATTTTATCAGTCAGAATTACGTGAAGAGGAACAGGAGGCTGTTTGACAGTTACACATGAGTCATCAGACGACACAGCATCACAATAGTGTTCAGGAAGTGTAATGCGGATTTACAGTCACTGCTGTCACTAGTACAGTAAGTGTCATCAAGGTTTCCCAAATTTCTGTTAATTTCTAACAGCTTTTTGATACTGTTCAGAAATCTGAATCATGGGGAATACTGAGCATGTTGCAATATAATGGGAAAGATTAATGAAGTGGTTGATGATGCAAGAAAGGATTATTTGTGATGTTGACACACTTTAGTTTTTACAACCATGAACACTGTGAAGGAAAACTTGCTCTCTTTCCCCTTATTAAGGTATTTCCTCGCAGCTGTTAGCTAAAGACATTCCAGAGTATCATGCAGGTTGCATCTGTCAACTACAGTCAGCTTAAATCAAGTTGTGGAACCTCTAGATCACCTCAGATTATCCTAAAGGTTATCACTTTTGACCCCTGTTCCTATTTGCTTCTCCCAAACTGAGGCTGGGATCTCATTCAGGGTCTCTCTGTCCCTAATATGATCCTGGGAAAGGCAGAAGAAGATACATGAGAGAGAAACAACTGCTGTAGGAAAAACATGACTTGGTTAACCCTCCTGTTGTCCTCATTTACAGGCACCAAAAAATATTGCTTCCTTGTCTGAAAAAAATCCCAAAATTTGGGAAAAAATTCCCCAAATTTCAGAAAATTTGCAAAAAAATTCCAATAATTCCTTAAAAGTTTCCCTTAAAAGTTTTATTTTAAAAGAAAATTTGGCAAGAAAATCTTGTAAATATTTTTTAAAAATTAGTAAAAATCTTCCAAAAAATCCTAAAATATATAAAGTGATTACATATATATCAGTAAAACTTCTAATATTCTCTTTGAGAACATTCACAAAAGAAATCAACCAAAATCCAGCAAAATTTGCTGGATTTTGGTTTTTTTTTTGTGAATGTTCTTAAGAAACGTTTTTAACATTTCTTTTTTCCACCAAAAAAATGTTCAAAGATTTCCCAAAAATGTTGAAAATGTAGACATCAGAAGTTTCACTGTGAAAATATATTTTTCCCCCCATTTTCAAGCTTTAAAATGGGTCAATTTTGACCTGCAGGACAACATGAGGATTAAACATGGAGTAGTTTTCCTCCTTGCCTGCATCATAGTTTCACTAGATGGTGCCATCCTCCTTTACATGGAGGCTCAAACTGAGCGCTATGAAAGATGTGGTCTGATAATAAATCCATGAAATTCAATTTCCCTGTGTGGCTATTCTTGAAATTAAAGGGAAAAGAGTTGTGACATAAAAAAAATAAAACAATATCCGCTGGTGCTCCATAAAAGGAAAGATTTTTATGAGACAACCGTTTTTTTTCTGTTCACTCCTTATGAGTTTTTTTTTTTTTTTATGGCAGATAGTGGTGTCTGTTTACTGCTTCTTATTCTCTTATTTCCAAAATGTAAGCCAAGTGTTTTCTTACTCTTAAATGTGTCAGATGCTGGTCAGAAATGTGCAGTTATATTATCAGTATTAGACACAGATCAGATTGCAGTGATTGTAGATTGAATATTTTTTTTTATATGTAACTTGATTTTAAAAGGCAAAGATTTCAATGAGACTATGAAATCTGCAGTAAAATAGTAGTACCACACAAACAGCAACATCTGAGCACAACTTTCAGGATTTCTTTTCATGCTTTTTACTTGTGCTTGAAGATAATTTCCTTTGAAGATGAGAGAAGTCTATTGATAACTGATCCTGAGTCAAAACTACTCCAACATCAATTGCTTTGTGCAGCTTCCCCCCCGAAAAAATCCATCCAATCCAAGAAAAATGCTTCCCTCTGAAACTAAACCCTCCCAACACTGCTGATGCATCACCCCCACAAACCACACACACAACACACACAAAATGAGAGTTAACCCCCATCAAAAAGTATGATCTCCTACAAGCGCTGCCCCCATTTCCTCCTCCAACGTCAACCTCTCAGAGCAGCAAAGTTTCATCATTTGGTAATTAATATTCTGAGGAAGAGGGGAGCCATCAGGAAACAATTATTCAATAATGTATGGATGGAAATGCACACTGTGTCCACACAAACACACATGCACGAGCGCATATACATCACCGTGATCGACTCTTCCTCTCCTCCAGGATCAGGTTACTCTTGTGCATTTAATGCAAGTGGAGTGAATGTAATGAAAGTACCGTCTCACATGCACATTTTATAGACTATGGAGATAAACTGTTATGGTGTAATGTTTGATCTCATGCAGCCGTAAAAGTCCATCATAGGACAGATTTTACAAGTTATCAGAGCCGATACACTGATACAACACAACTGCTAATTGGGACTGTATCAAACAAATAAAACTTTAGCAAACAGATCTTTTTCTCTAATTTATGAATCACAAAAGACACTCACTAGAAGGGAGGGGTTACAGAAACTACAGCTCACATGACTGGACAGATTAGTATGGTATAGCATGACGAGATGATGTTAGGTTCAGTAATAAACCATAATAAAAATAACACAATACGATCTGACATTAGGTTTTAAAGCCACTTACAGCTCTGTAGAGTGTTAGGAACACCAAAGAGGGAAATATAAATATAAAACCCAAATGATTCAGACTCTTGTACAGTAGTTTTAAAAAAGAATACTTGATTCTATTGGCTGCAGGGTGTCCGTAAATACTGGATGAAGTATACCTACAGGTTCGGCCTGTGTGTAAAATGGGTAACCACAGCAACAAGGATGCAATCAAAGCTGCTGGTTACAATTTATTACAACACATTAACCAGCTAACATCTAGTTAATTACAAAAATGAGTGACTTCATCACCTCTGAACAAAAATATAAACACAGCATGTGATATTTCGTTAATCTGATTGATTCTTTCAATATAGTAGAATAAATATTAGTTGTTCCAACACACAGCATCTCTGACAACAGAATGGACGCCATGAACCAACCAAATATATTGAAAATAGTCATGAAGTCAATAACAAGTTACATATCTGTGACAGAGCGGTAATAAAGTTGTTGATTCTGGCATGTGAAGTGTTGTCTCACGCTTCTTAAAGGGCTCGGTGAAGTCTTTGGAGGACAAGATCATGTTGTTGAGCTCATGCATTCACTGCATCATTCGGGTGCCGTAACATGGCAACATCCAACATCCCAACAGCATGTTCTTGTCTTTTTCTTGTCTTGCAATTGGATTTCAAACTTATAGACACTAGTTAAAGGAGTGTCTGTGTACTGATCCCAATCTGATCACTGCTCTTTACAGCCAAACCTGACTAGGCTGTGAACTAACTCAATGGTTAAGAATTTGAATTTTGGCTAAAATGAACCTCTTTCTAAACATAGCAACAAATAAGAGATTTTTAAGCTTTTTGTCTAAGTCAGAAAAGAAAAAAAAATCCATGCTACATTCATATTTCAGCTCAGTGCATAATTTTTTAGGAGAATATGAAGAATGAAGAAAGGGAAATTACAAAGATTGATTCATTCTGATCGGGCATTATCTCTTACATAAACATCAAATGAAGACAGGTGCCTATTTTATGAGATGCAATTATGTAAATATCTGTCTATATACATGGAAAACAGTGAAATGGGTCAGACTTCTATCAGCTTATACACTTATATTAGGTCACAGGTTTGTTTTATACCGTCAAACCTGACATTTAACCTACAAATACTCACACATACAAGAGCACATAAAAGCATGAGTGAGAACCAAAAATATAGAATATGAGTACAAAATCCATTCTCGTCATAAAGAGGTGTTACTGTTGGTATTAAATTGCAGATTATTCTAGAGAGGATTGGGCAAGTTCGGTCATGTAGGATGTGTATGTGTTGATTTAAACAACACAGATGCCACACTCAGGCTGTTCGGTCTTTTGTGGCCCTAACTGGAGTCTAACAACTCCAGTTTACATCCATACACTCTCTGCTGGCACTGGCCCAGTCTGCCTGGTAATTGGGATCAGATGAGTGGCAGCAAAAGCGAGGCAACCTGGGTTCTCCGGGACCCACGGTAACCTGGAAGCATTTATTTTATGGAAAAGATGTTTAGTTAAAGTGCGGCACTGCAGCCTGCAGCCCAGCCCCTCTAATGACC
Organism: Amphiprion ocellaris; assembly: GCF_022539595.1. NCBI lineage: Eukaryota > Metazoa > Chordata > Actinopteri > Pomacentridae > Amphiprion > Amphiprion ocellaris. The sequence goes on from NC_072782.1 coordinate 5,874,764, forward strand.
CTCCAGTCCTCTTGGCCGAGCCTGGAGACGGAGCTCTGTGATGGATATGACTGGTGAAACAGGGACACACACACACACACTCATGAACACACATGCTTCCATCACGGTGCGCTGTGATGGATATGACTGGTGAAACAGGGACACACACACACACACACACACACACTCATGAACACACATGCTTCCATCACGGTGCGCTGTGATGGATATGACTGGTGAAAGCTCTGAACACCGCTTCCTGAGCCCTTCACTTCCTTCCTCGCAGGCCTCGGCCGGCCAAGCTGAGCCGGGTTTCACTAGACTAGAGCTGGATTGGATTGCAGATTAACAGGCTTCCTGTCCAGTCCGTTGGCTGCGTTCATCTGCTTTCCTAACGGTCACTCTTATTTATGACCAAGCGGTGACGTTATTGAGGATGAATGAGTGTCTTCAGGATGGACGAGATTCTGGAGGGGCACTACAGGACAACTGGTTCTTAAACGCGCATTCGAAAAACAACCAAGAACTTCAACATTATAGAAATATCAACTGTATGTGTGTGTAAATGATTTCCATTCACCAGCTAATGTGTATGTTTTGTCTTGCAATATAAAATGTATAAGTAGAAGCAGTTACTGCACCATGAAAGTTTAAAGTTTTTTTGTCTAGAATTGGGCCTTACTTCTTAAAAATCTCCCTTTTTTGATGAGCAAAGGTTTTCCAGGGTATTTTTTGATTTAAATTCATAAGATTATCCTTCTTACTTCCCAAGATGTAGGCCACACAAGACTAAAAACTCAAAATTTAACAAAATAAAACAATACAAAAATCTAAAACACATGTAATATCAGACAATAAGTGGATGCAAGAAATGTCTGTATTTTAAGAATTCTGTAAAATCTGTTTTCTGTATCATAAAATTAGATTTATCATTGCCAAAATTGATTAGTTTGACATATTTTCTTTGCAAAATAGAATTTTCTTTTTGTTTTGGCATAAAAAAGGACTTCTGGGCTTAATTACAGAGTAAAATTAGCTGTCAAAATAAAGGCTTTTGCATAGGTTGACTTAAAAAAAACTGTTTTATCTTCAAAAAAATCCATGTTCTAGCAATAATTTCAAAATATGCTGTTTTCAGTATTTGATTGGAGACAAGTGTCTGTTAAAAGCTCAGTAATTAGAATGCACAAAAAGGAAATTCATACAAATAAACAGGAGTTGCTATAAACAAACCAAATTTGATTATCTTTTGAAAAGATTTCCCAGACTTAAGGTCATGCAAGACACATCTTTCAGTATTTTCTGTTGAAGGATTTGGATTATTTATCTCCGTACACCGAGTCCATTGACATTCCCTCCACGTACATCTCTACAGGTCTCCAACACCACCCACCTCACCCCACACCTCCACCTCCCTCCCCCACTCTCCCTCTCTCCCGCTGGCAGCCCTTGATTACTCTTGTCTCCTGGGGGAAGGTTCAAACTCCTCAGAGATAGTAATATCAAGGGCACTACTGGCTAGTCACTTCAGATCAGGGCGGGGGGAGGAAATGGCGACGGACATAAAGCTAAATATATAATTCCTCCCATGCTGGTAATCACGATGTCCAGACGATTTGAAATGACAGTTTAACCACTTTAGACTGAGGAACGCTTTGTTCAGATTGGAGAAGCGGGGAGGTGTGTTGGAACGTCTGGTTGGTCCCTGCGATGATCGGGGAGTCTCCTCGTGGGCTATCCAAAGGGGCCCCGTGTGGTCCTCTCTAAATGCACTGGGGGGGGGTGGGGATGGAGGGGGGGGTGGGGATGGAGGGTGGGGAGGCACACGTTCAATTGAGTTAAAATGGCTCGCAGACCAGACAGGAGCAATTCTGTGAATGACTGACGTGCCAACAGCTCCGGAAGGAAACACTCTCGCCGCCCGGTATTAGCTTACCTGATTATTAGGATATCCAGCTTCCTCCTAAAACGGCCGACCATTTCCCTGTTAGAGGCAGTAAGAGCGCCCACCTGGATTAGGACCGAAGACGGTTCCACATTACTCCAGGCACATCCAGGCCTCGCGCCACACCGCTCAACAATTACATCTATAAATATTAATAGGCTAATCTGCACATATTCTTCTCCTCTGAGCCTGTTGCTGCATCCCAGAAAGGGTCAGAGATACTCTTATGAACATCAAATCCATTTAAATTTTAAGTTCAATTTGCATATGCAGAGATTTCTGCTCCAAACAGCCTCTCTCTCAATATGCCCCCCCCTCACCCCCCACCACCATCATCACATCGCAAGAGGAGAGTGCATTTTGTATTCACGCGGCTGATTGGATCCTTGATGAGATCTTCAGGGTGGCTTCTCACACTCTGATGCTCTTCAGACTCCAGAGGTGATGAGAAGCGAGAGAGAGAGAGAGAGGGAGAGAAGGAGAAGGAGGGGATGAGAGGTGTGTATGTGGGATCAGTCCAATTCTGCCGACGCTCAAGTGGTCAGCTCTGTCGTCGCTCGATTCCGCGGCCTCCTCGGCGGTTCGGCTGCTGCAGGAACACGAGGCTCGGGGTGTAATCAGGCGACACAAAAGGGAAGAGAGGAGGCAGAGAGGCAGCATATATACACACTCCTCTTCTGTCACACATACAGTGGCTTTACAATATGGAGTAGGGCTTTTTGGCAAACTTGTATTACACCATTGTCGCGAGCTTCTCTAAAAAAGATATGAATAATGCAGGATGGAAATCTGCATGGAGAGTGGAGATATGGTACAGAATAAAGGAAGACTGAATGGAGACACTGAGATGAAGAGGAGCTCAAGAGATATGATTCCAGTACGAGTATAGGCGTCTGTACACCAAAGCATTTCAGGCGCATTTTTCAGTTGTGCGTAATGGATGCCGTTTTAGTGCCACTATATGCTCCTCGGCGCATCCCGTAGCGTATTTTAGCGCTTCAGGTCTATTTTCATGTGTTTTCCATGTGCAACTACGGTAATTGTGTATTCGGCTGTGAGTGCTGCCAAATGTGGGTGACCTACAACTCAATACTAGACCTGAACACTTCCTGTGTAGACGCAGACAGACGACCGAAGCCTCCTGTGTGAACGCTGTGAACATTATTTTAAAGAGGAAACAGATAAAAACTTGAATTCACAAACTCTAAAATGCACTTTTACTTATTTTAATGCACTCACAGGTTTTGCTTCACCCTCCAAATTGCACGTACAATATCCAAATCGCTGCAGCTGCAACTTTTGGACGGTCAAAATGAGTCACAACATACCGCTTAATATAAAATGAAGCATTGTGATGCTACAGAGAAACCCCAGCTTATAAATCACATCCAGCAAACATGCCTGTCTGGTGCAGACCGCAGCAAATATCATTTTATCATCGCTCTGTATTTCTTTGGGTGGAAAAGAAATGCAAAAACTACCATTTCCACTTAAATCGTGACTCATGGCGCAATCATATGATTTTTTTTTGGCATATCATTCAACCCTAATGTCAGAAAACTCAACTGATTTTAACTCTTCCCTACTTGTGATGCTGTTAAATGATCTTTTAGCTTTTATAAATGTCACCTTTGCGGCCCAATGTGCAAAAGTTACATAGCTGTAGTCCTAAAAGTCTGTTTTCAATAGTGCTATCATTCCATTGTGTAAAAATTAGATGCTTCTTAAGTGAAAACGGATTCAAAAACAGCCTGTTGAGTTCCATCCGTACAAGTGTGATTCTGGTGATCTTTCGCTCACTGAACCGGCAGCGGATAAAAGCCTAGAATATCAAATCAAACGTTTACTGAACTAATTTAGGCTTGTATATTTTTGTGAGGAATCGCCAAAGGACACACCAGAACTTCCACAAAGACAAACCTCTACTGCTTTCTCGCTCGTACACGAACGCAGCCTCACACGCATACGCACACATGGACGTCAAAAGGCGGCGCTAGCAGTAGTAAACATTTGAAAGGAACAGGGGTAATTCACTTGATAAATGTCAACCGAAATGAAGCTATCAGCTGAAAGCAATTTCCTCGTGCTCGCCTGTGTTCTGCGCCAGGGACTTGGGAGATTTTCACCCCTCCATCGATCATGAAGCCTCTGTTTTAGGCCAAGGTACACAATGCCCTCAAATTGCTGACATATGGACCTAGAATCACCACAAAAACCTGCCATTTCCACCCCACCCTCCTCTGTCCCAACTCAGCCACTCCTCTGCAAAACTCTTGTTTATCCAATGACTCTGGTCTGTTTAGGCCATTAAAGCAAAGCCATGGAGGGAGACAGAGCAGCGGGGCAAACGTATTAAAGTCACAAGCAACACAGTGCGGCCAGCAGCTAGCGCCCGAGACGACAAAAACCACCATGAAATCTGATTTGTCACCATTCCTCATTTAATTTTCACGAGGTCGGAAGGCATTCTGACACAGACATAATTAGTAGTTGCAGCATTGTAATCTTCAAATGGCTGCGTGGCCGTAAGACCAAGTGTGTGGGCAAACTTAAAATAAAGCCCGTCTGACTTGTGGGCTGCCTGCGACCAGCAGTAGCAGTAATCATGATAAAGATGATGACACGGACCACATAATGGCACAGAAAGCCTCGAGCTGGTGTAAACAGCAGAGAGATGAAAGCAGAGTCATGTGTGTCGCTGGGTAGGCTTTTCATTCTAACATTTCTTGTTATTGACTCGGTTTCAACAGCTACGATTCCTGATTGTGGCTTTAAAAGTGCGGCTATTTAAAGACAAAGAATGCCAAGTGAGCAACATTAAAAGCCTCTTTTCCTAATGGACAACTGCGGTGCCAGCAGCCGGGGGCCTGGAGGTCTGTGCACAGGAAAAGTCCATTATCACTCTAACTAATGGAGGAGGGGGCGACTTCAAACCAAAAGTGGAGAAAAAGAAAAGAAAACAAGGAGAGAACAAGATGACGCACACCGTACAAAGCAGCGTTTCTTTAATGGAGTCCATCAATAATGTTACTTTCCTGACTTTATTGTGTTTAAAGAGACTAGCCATATTATCAATCCTCACCATGGACAGAAATTAAAGGTCTTTTTTTTTTTCTTACCCACTCAAGTGACTTTTTAACAGACTTGGAATCAATGCGAAACAAATGTTTGGCAACACGCTAACGGTATCTGTTCGGTCGACGTCTACGTCTCTGGAACAAACTCTCTCTCGCTCTTGCCACCAAGGAAAACCCGCAGCCAGTTTACATTCGGACGGGTGCGCTTACTTTATATAAACAGACAGCCCCTGTGGCAAAGGGTTTGATTAGGAGGAGGCCCGCAAATCCCATTAAAAGTCCATTCGTCCCTTGCTCGGTGTTTGTTTAAAGACAGGAAGAGTAACAAGGGAGGAGGGAGGTGACGGGCAGTCTGTCGTTGTTGTTTCCGTGCCAATTTCTGTTTATGCACTTACGCAGCTAAACACAGATATCACACAGCAGCGAAATGAAGATCTCTGCCAACGATGTGGGCAGAACAAAGGCTCGGTTTCTGCCCAGAGAACCCAAAAATATGCTACAGGACCAAGATGTGTTTCTCTGTGATTCAAAAACCAGCTCCCCAACACGATCCAGTCACTGTCTATTATTCACATGTTAAAAAGCAGACTTGTGCCTGCTGTTGTGTCCTATAACCAGTGATAAAGTATCAAATATAAAACCTGCATGTTTCTTCTAATCATCGTCGTCAGCCTAACAGCTCCTTGGTCTTTGCTGCGAGCTGTTTGTCAATGTCTGCTGCAAAGTTGTCCGACATCTGCTGTATCTGTGAAGGCAGAGAGAAAAGACATATGAGCATTTTTAAAGACACATTTTAGCCACATTTGGATTAAATAATGTAGCTGCCAAGTGGTAGGATGGGATTGATCTGAAGGTGGTTGCAGGAGAATTTAGCAAATTTTGAATATTTTAATTACAGTCGATGTAACTGTGGCATGTTGTAACCTTGCATATTGTTCAAATGTGGTTACAACAGTTTATCTTATCTCAACCTCCCTTTAAAGAGCCCATATGGTGAAAAAACACTCTTATTGTGGTTGTTATAAAGTTTGAGGCCTAACTAGACAGCATCCTAGCTTGGAAGACATGTTCCAACTGAAGAACCAGTAGTCATCTTGCTCAGACTTTAAATAATCCTATCCCTTCACTGCCTGCTGCTGGCAGGTGAGCTATTCAGAAAGAGTAGTTGCCTCACAGCTAGCCAGGTTTATTTACTTTCTAGTGCTGCTTCTGCTAAAATGTCTCAGCCTCAAGCAATACACACTAAAGTTTCTGCTGTTGGCTGCAAGAGTGAACACGAGAGTCTACATGCACTCCCAGCATCGGAGGAGCTAAAGATCCAGGGAATTACTTTTATTATTGACGGCAACGTCACCATATCAATAGAAAGATCCTAAATGTTAGCAGCAGTTACCATTAATCATATGTTCCCTGTGGAAACTTTAAGGTACCGTATACTCCTGCTCCCAGTGTTTACTTCTCTCCTGCTCTCTGTGCTCACATATACTGCATTTCAATACAGTCGAACTTCCAAAACAGCTGTTCACATTTACAGATTTCTTTGTTGCTGTTGTCCGACAGCAGAACAAGTATTAAATCGTGACTGAAACGGAGCCCTTTAAGACTACATATTAACCAGCAGTCACTTTATAGCCATTTCTCTGCTCTACACTACTAAAACACTGATTTTAGAACGGTGATGCTGTGAAATGTGTATATCCTCCTGACTACCAGTAGTTCAAATTTGCCCTCTGTGGAGGGCATTTGTAAACCTGAATATCTCCCACTCACTGCATAGAACTGAATTAACTCCTTTTGCCATCTACAGAGGACATTTAGGGCTTTTCAATGATACCAAATGTGAAGGGATGGAGCGTTGGTGGCTTTCTCTTTCTCATTCAGGAAAATGGTGTCCATCAGTGCAAGCGCATTTTATGGGAAGAGGAAAAGTGCAAATACGTTTTATTGAGTAAATTCTGGCTTAAAATGCTGCTGGCATATTTTATAGAAGTCTCTAAACAACATATTAAAACATTGTCTGAATTATTTTAACTGTATTTTAGCATAGTGTTCAAGTGTTTGTGGTGGACATTTGTAGTTATTCCTCCATTTTGTTCTGTGCTTTTTTCAAATGACAAGAAAAACTTTCCATCCATCCATCCATTTTCTATACACCGCTTAATCCTCACTAGGGTCGCGGGGGGGCTGGAGCCTATCCCAGCTGACTCGGGCGAAGGCAGGGGACACCCTAGACAGGTCGCCAGTCTGTCGCAGGGCTACATATATAGACAAACAAGCACTCTCACATTCACACCTACGGGCAATTTAGAATAATCAATTAACCTCAGCATATTTTTGGACTGTGGGAGGAAGCCGGAGTACCCGGAGAGAACCCACGCATGCACAGGGAGAACATGCAAACTCCATGCAGAAAGATCCCGGGAAAGCCGGGACGCGAACCAGGGACCTTCTTGCTGCAAGGCGAAAGTGCTAACCACTACACCACTGTGCAGCCCCTAGAAAAACTTTCCTTTCAAAAAAAAAAAGTCTTCAGTATTCTAATTACCTAACAAAGATTGGGGAATAATAAAAAAAAGTGATTGGGCAATATTTTTTTCCTGGTAGTCAGGAAGATATTTCTAAGTAAAGTGATTGGTCAGAGAAAAAAGTAAAAGCGATATAAAGTCCTAGTCGCACACATCTATGCACATCTCCTCTACACTGTCAATAATTGACACAAAGAACGTTTTCTTCCTGAAGTGGGTGAGGACAGCAGCATCTCAACTATATTTAAAGCTATAGACACTGAAACAGCATGTTTAGAACAGGACTGAAACCAGGAGTTATACAGTCATGGTGAAATAATCCATCTGTGCAGTATTTTAGGCTGAAACATTAAAAGATGCATTCTGGAGACGACAGGCGAGACTTTCAGGAATCTGCTGCTCAATATCAGTTAAGCATCTATATGAAGCTCACTGATTATTTCTTCACCCTTTGTATCTCGTACCTGTTTTTCTACGAGTCGTATTGTGTCCTCCGAGTGTCCTTCCTTTGCCCTTTTGGCCTGTGTGACAGCATTAGAGCGCACCTTCCTCAGCGAGTCCTTAGCCTTGTTGCTGAATTGCTTGGCTAGCTTGACGAGATTCTCTCTGTGTTCCCGAGTCACTCTGCAGGGAAAAGGAGGAAATGTCAGAAAAGAGAGCAAAATATGAGTTAAAATGTAGAATGAAAAAGAGGAATAATAACTTTATTTATGTAGCACCCTTAAGAACAAAGTGCTTTGACAGTTAAAACATGCAAACACAGAGACAATCAAACAAGATATAGGAGACAAACAGAGCATTCAACTGAAATAAATAGTAAAAATGACAATAAATTAAATGAATAATTAGCTAGATTAGCAATCATAGCAAACAAAGGAACTAGGCAGTTTTGAAAATTAAAGAATAAGATTGAGGGTTAAAGTTAGAAATTAAAAATCAAAAGCCTGAGAATTATAAAATTAGAGACGACATCACACCAAAGAACCAGGCAGCTAAAAGTAAAATAAAACAAGAGAAAACATCTAAAATAAACTGGACATAATACAGAATAAAACACTAACACTAAGCAAAGCTAAAAGTAAACCTCACATTAAAGCAAGTCTGTAAAAGGGTTTTCAGAAGTGAAGACAGGTGGACAGGTAGAGTGATTATACCAAGCAAGGGTCCACACAATAACTCATCTGTCTTTTAATGTCTTTATTCACTTTTAACTTTTGATGAAGGACTGGCTTAGCTGACCTGGTGCCTGTGGGTTTAAGCAGCAGCTGGTAAGTAATTGCAATGTTTTGGTGTGTACAGTACGATAATGTTTACTTAAAAGAGACTGAAAATGGCAGCATTTCAAAGAGAGACATAAAAAAAAGGTCAAAACTTTTGCTTGAAAAATACAAAAAAAATCCAAATTACACCTAAAACAGAAACACATAAATGCACCGAAACAAAAAATAATGAAAGCCAGTCTAATCACTTGTGCAAATGGGGATGCTGAGTGCTTGTAAGCATGAACTCTAATCCTTTTTAGTTCTGACTCGCAGCAACCATCTAACACCAATCACTTCCCAAGGACTGAGACCAGAGCCGAAACATCCGTCATTCCAGCAACTTTGCATTCACTTTGTGTTTGTTAATCACTCAGAAAGTCCTACTTCCCATTTCACTCTCCCTCTTTGTCCTTAATTGGCTTTTTTTCGTTGTTTTTGCCTCGGGGACTATTTGCAAACAATCCAAGTGCAACGTCTATTTACTGCAAACAATACGGCCTAATTACCGATTCCAGGGCCAATCAAGGAGCGCCTTCTCTTTGGAAATGCAAATGGAGGCTTGGAGCGTGCCGAGACTGATTGCAGGGGGAAAAGCAGTCTGACTCTTGTGTCCCTCCTCTGCCAGACTAACACCTGCTGCTCCACGTGCACACGCGTGATCGCACACGCACGTAAACACGGGGTGGCATTCATGCAGACTCACACGCACATGTGTATATGTAAAAAAACATACTTTATACACACACACGGAGCGGTTTAGTGAGTGACTGACAGACTGTTTTGTGTGCAGTTGTTTGATTTGGCCGGAGGAGAAAGAGAGAGAGCGAGAGCGAGAGAGTTCTGGTCAGAACAGAGAAAGAGACAGTCCGAACAAACCCACACATCAACACACCGAGGGTCTCTATACATCTAGAAGGAAAATCAATAAACCTGTCAGTTACAGCAAAGAGCACGGAGACCAGCGGATTTATTAATGGGGTGAAACACAAGACCATGGCTGAGACTTGTTGTAGTGTTTAACTATAGCCATTCACATAATGGATTGGTTCTTTTATTGATTTTTTTTTGGTGATGTCTGTAAAACGGTTGTCTGAATAACAAATGAAAAGTGAAAACAAACAAAAAAATATACAAAATTATATACAATTTCATAAGCATCAGACAGATCTAATCGGTCAGTAATTTCAGATCGAACAGAAATGTTTGTATTAACCCTCCTGTTGTCCTCATTTACAGGCACCAACAAATATTGTTTCCTTGTCTCAAAAAAAATCCAAAAATTCAGCAAAAAAATCCCCAAATTTCTGAAAATTTGCAAAACCTTCAGGAAGAAAATTCCAATAATTCCTTAAGTTTCCATTAAAAGTATTATTTTAAAAAAAAAATAAAATTTGGCAAGAAAATTCTTGTAAATATTTTCAAAAAATGAATAAAAATCTTCCAAAAAATCCTAAAAATATCTAAAGTGATTACATATATATCAATATAATATTTTCTTTAAGAACAGTCACATAAAAATCAACCAAAATCCAGCAAAATTCGCTGGATTTTGGTAGATTTTTTTGTGAATGTTCTTAAGAAACATTTTTATCATTTCTTTTTTCCACCAAAAAAATGTTCAAAGATTTCCCAAAAATGTTGAAAATGTGGACATCAGAAGTATCACTGTGAAAATAATATTTTTCCCACATTTTCAAACTTTAAAACGGGTCAATTTGACCCGCAGGACGACACGAAGGTTAAACATGAGAATGTATGAAAACAGAAGAAAAATAAAAGTGAAAGGCAAAGATGGAAAAGAAGGAAAGTGCTAAACGTCTGAAAGCATTTGTGGCCTCAGGCGTGTTTGTGTGCGAGCGTGTCAGAGTGAAAACTCACTTGGGAACGGGCACCTTGATGATGGTCCCGTCCACCTCTGGGTTTAGGTTCATGCTGCTCTCTCTCAGGGCTCGGGTGGCCGCCGCTGTAGCCTGGAGGCACAAACACACACACACATGTACGATTTAACACTGTGCTACGACTGCAGGTAGTGGCTCAACTCCAGCTGGCAATCATTAAGGTGTTGTGTATGCAGTGTGTGTGTGTGTGTGTGTGTGTGTGTGTGTGTGTGTGTGTGTGTGTGTGTGTGTGTGTGTGAGTGTGTGTGAAGCCCATGCAGTGTGGAAGTGCCTTGGGCCACTGTCAGCGCTCGGCCCTGTGGGACAGCACTGAAAGGTTGCAGGGCACGGCGTTGACCTCTGGTGACCCCGAAGGAGAGTCTGCTTGTGCATGATGCATGGACACACGCGCTTTAGAGGTTGTTTGATTTTTAATCTAACTTTGGAATCTTAATTTTCAGTTGTGAAGCTTTCTGTACGTCTGTGGAGATTGTAAACGGTAATTGCGTTTAGGGTGACCATATTTTGATTTCCAAAAACCAGGACACTCGACCCGGCAATGAGAAATGATACTCAACCTTTACTCAAAGATGCCTGATAATTTCAATACATTTAAAGTATGCCTCCTCTGTATGGATAGAAAATTGTTTTATTACCAAATACTATCTATAGCCAAAGACACAAATTCAGCTCGGCTTCTAAGAGGTTATTCAACAAGTTTGATTATGACAAGTTTCAAAAACAACGAATGAAATAATGATAGAAATAATGTCTCTTCTGTATTAGAAAAAAACCTAAATAATAAATAACTAAAAAATACCTCTGCTATATTAGCAATCCAACTTTAACAAAAATAGCTCTCACAGACTTACAAACTCACAAATGAACTAACAAAAAATATCTATATCTTTAGTTTTCTTCTTCATCCTCATCTATATTTTGCTGTAGAGCTGATCTTTCCCAGCAGTTTTTTGTTGCTTAACCGGTCAATTTAGTGGCCCAATGAAAAACAATGAAAACCAGGACATTTTCATCACTTTACAAAAAACAACCAGGACGGCCAGGATAGAACGTAAAAACAGGACATGTCCTGGGAAAACAGGACGTTTGGTCACCCTAAATTATATTTAAGTGCCAACTTTGATCACAATAACAAACGTATGTAAGTTAAAGTCAAAGTCAACTTTATCGTCAATTCTGCCATAAGTACAGGACACAGACAGGATCGAAATGCCGTTTCTGTCAGACCTGGGTGAAAACAAACAAGACACTAAGAAACATATTATGCAGTGCAACGGACAGTGCAAAAGTGCAGTAAATACTTAAATACACATACAGTCATGGAAAAAATAGTTTCCTTCAGTTTCTTGTTCATTTTAATGTCTGGTATCACTAAACTAGTCCAGTCATCAACAGTCCAATCCTTGTGATTCTCAGCAAAGAGTAACCAGGCTTTCCTCTGCCTTTCTTAGATGAAGGGTTTCTTCCTGCCCTGTGTGACTTCAGACCAGCTTCAAGAAGTCGGTTTCCAACTGTCCTTGCTGAACAAATCACATTTCTCCGGTGTTCACTAATTTTTAAGGTCCCTGGAGGTATGAGGATGATTCCTGACACAGGAACGGATGAGTGACGGTCATCTGGTGGGTAGAAAGATGTTTCCTGACCAGCTAGCAGTTTGGTAGAACCATGTTGGGCTTGTTTTTTCTTGGTGTAATGAAAGGCTGTCTTGGAGATCTTCAGTTTTTTCACTACCTGTCTCTCACTCATGTCAGTTTCCAGCAGGGCCAAGATGGCTGCCTTTGTGGCTTCACATAATTCTTTAGTTTTAGGCATTATGTGAAAGCTGACAACTTCTGAGTTGTGCTACAGCTTGAATGTCAGGAAACCACTCTAGGCCTTTGCATGTGCTGCTGATGACATTAAATGGCCTCTTATATACCCTGGGAATACAGTTAAGCTGAAGCATGTCAGATAGGACATAAAGTATGATGGAATCAGCTGCAGTTTTTGTTGTGTTCATTATATTCTTCAGGTAATATACCTTTGGTGGTACCAGGCATTAAAATGAACAAGAAATTGAAGAAAACAAGGGTGATCTAAGAATTTTTTCCATCACTGTATACACATCTGCATTTTAAAGAGGACATTAAAACACTTTTCATATATTGCGGTCAGCTCATTGTCTTATGTCTGAATAAACAAGAGGTCTAAACTCTAAAACCGATATGGTGGAACACAGAAGTCAACCATGTTCTGAGGTTACAAGCATTCAAGGCTGAGCTCCCACTACAAGAGTTTTAAAAATCGCTTTGTATCACGTATATAAGTAGAAACATCACAGGTATTCTTCTCTCTAATCTCAGACATATGCACAATACAAGACTGGAAAATAATGGTGCATCACACAAGATGTCAAGGTGGAAAAATGATTTACATGTGTTAAATTCCTTCATGCTTCAATCATATGTTTAATAATTCTGAATTTCTTTTTTTGGCATTATTGTGCAAGAAGCAGCACTAAGGGAGCAGTGTGGCACCCTGTGTAATGTCATGGGGAAGTAGATGTGGATAAAATGGAGACTGGACTACCACAACTTGCTTTAAGACTAATAACACTTTGCACCGAGGAAAAACAAAAGCAGAAGGATAAATGAGTCTCGATGTAGAAATGCTGCAATCAACACGGGTTGTCCATTCGAAGTGAAGGTGAGATTGTAACTAGCACTTTTAATATCCTTACATCCAGATATCAGACATGTTTGATAATAACCCTGATGAGTCTGTGAACAGTACGGAAGGTTAAAGACTGAATCTGTAAACCCGGTTCAGGTTCAGAACAGATTTACGGGGTTAAATCAGCTGAAACTCCCACAGTGTGAATCTGTTGTAAGGCATCGATACTGTACAGTTTACAGACAAGCACCACGATGAGGACATCAAAACATTGTTTAAAGTGGATTTATCAGAGTAACTGGACCAGTTTCCATCATGAAAGGCAATGAAGACTGGGCAGGAGAAATACATTTCAAACTCTAGCAACCAATGTTCTCTTATATCATCTTCGTTCCTGTTATTTTTAGGTAATGAAACATTCAACTAAGCTGCAGCTCATTTTGGTTAATCAATGCATGCTTCAGTGACGCATACATTAATAAAACTGGTGAAATACCTTTAATCTACTCTGACATTTCTGAACTGCAACGTCTCCTTTCTTCTATTCTGACAGCTTGGCATGTACATTTATGTCTGCTTTCTGTGAATAACTGCTGCCTACTGTGAATGTGGCCTGTCGAAACTATCTTTAGAAATGAAAACATGCAGAAACCTTCCTCCTTCTCAGTTGTTGTTTAAAATATCTTTGTGAAAATCTTTTTCAAAAGGAAGCTAATATTTCCCCAGACACCATCTGTCATCTGTTATAAGGATTGAAGATAATCAGAGGGAGATTAAAAAAAGAAGAGCATTATGTGTTTAGTGAGTGGACACTGGCTGGAGAGGCAGCTGGGCTGTAAAAAGACAACACAGCACAGGATCAGAAAAAGATGCCGCTAAGAGGCTCTAAGAATTACTGGTCGCACAATATGTGATAATATCAGATAATTTATCGAGTGGCTTTTGGGAATTTTATTTAAAAGTTTCTGAGAAGCCTACAGGGCAGTAGGAAGGCAGAAAAAGAAGCACAATTTAAACTCACTGCATTCACATATGTGAAACATAAAGACAGTATCCACCATTAACAACACAATCTGTTAGTCAAGCAAACACTGCATGAGAAGCGGAGAGCTACGGTTAAATGGTGCATATAGACAATGCAGAGGAGGCCAGATCCTTTGAATTACTAAAAACAAAGTCACACTCCTCAAACCAATTCCTCAACCGCATGACAATTCCCTTCGGTGAGCTTTATAAAGTGTGCAAATATGCAATGCAAAGAAAAAGACCATATAATTTCCTCCTTGTTTTTTTTACCCCTCGCTATCGTTACCCCCCCGTTTCTCGACAGCTCCTTCTGGCCTTTTCCACTGAGGGAAAAGAAATGGCAGCAAGATTAAAGGAATTTATTTGTGTGCGTTAAATTAATTCATGAGGTTTCTGTTCCTTTGTTAAAATCATCCGGAAAGCAGGCCTCTAGTCGCTCTCTTTGAGTGTGGGGTGATAGATTCATCCCATACCTATGTTTGATTGTTCTCAGCATCAAATTCATCACCGCTTCCTCTCTCGGACGACCGCTCCGGCGGTTACGAAAAACCGAGCGGAATTTCTCTGGAAAGCCTGCGCAGGTTTCTGGTTAATATGTTGGAGAGGAAGAGAAATTACACTGAAGTTTCACATCAAACGCTTGCGGCCTGGTTCAAAGCAGAACGCCGAGCGGAGAGGAATGTGTGCGTGGTGGGATGAACACGGTGGTGGGATGCTTAAACATGGACATGCACACACACCAAATTGCCTCCGGATCCAAGCTTGCTGGTTGATGTTGTTAGTTCCACTGTGTCTTCCCAGGCTGCTCTTAATGAATGAATGGAAAACAATTGCAGGGCCTCTGCAGCGCCTGGTAATGGATAGGCATCATTATAAGCCTATTAGCTCTGGGTACTGACGACTCACCTCCGTGTGGGACATGGCTAACGCAGGACATGACAGGGCAGCATGTGCATGCATGAGTGTGTGTGTCGGTGTGTGTGTGGTCCGCTGGTAAGCGTTTCTGGAAGAGGAGGGAAAAAAAAGACTCATCGGAGGAACTGTTTAGCCTGGAAAACTGGATTTCTAGATTTGAGGTGTTGATAAATAGTTGGATTTGCATGCTGTTTTGCAATTGTATGCTGTGGTCTCACCTGGAGAGCAAACAGAGTAAACCACAGGCCTCAGGAGGCTTTTAAGGAAATAGAATGTGCAGGAAGAACTGCTTTTTGTTTGACAGAACAAAAGGCTGAATGCCTCTGAAAACACGTCTTTTAATTCCACTATGAAATGTTGATAGGAAAGATTTTCAGAACCTGTCACTGTTTATGGCCTTGCATCTACTTTAATGTGTCAAACTTATTTCAAGTTGTACAAGTTAAACCCCATAAATTTTGGTTTTACCATTCTCCGGTTAAATTCCTGCTTCTCTGTAATCTTTTGCACTTGTATTATTTATTTATACTGATTTTTGTGAAGGAAAGAGAGATATAGGCAACATATGCCAAGAGAAAAGGATGTGGAATTGCAACACAGGTCCCCATGTGGTGCTGAATCAGGCACAAAAACTTCAACTAATTGTTCTTTTTACTGTCGATTAATCTGCTTGATTAGCTGTTCGGTCTATAAAATGTCAGAAAATGGTGAAAAATGCTGTCTTGTTTTGCCCACAACCCAAAGATAGTCAGCTTACTGTCACAGAGAAAAGAAAATATTCAGATTTATGAAGCTGGAATGTGAGAAATTTGACCATTTTATCTTTAAGAATTACTCACTTTGATGATTCAATTATCAGAAAAGTTCATTGCAGCCCTACAGGGGATGTTGTGGGATGCACTGTAACCATTCAGCCACTGAGGCTACTATTTGAATTTCAAATTATTATTGTAAATTAGTAGGTTTCTAAGTGACATACTGTATATGCCAGCATCACTTATAATACACTATTTATTATTTCTACTCCTTTGAAGCAGGTTTCCAGATTTCCTTCTTGTTTTCTCTCTACAGTATATTTCCTTATCTTAGATTTCTATTTTAAACTCATGCATGTGTGAAACGATCATAAGTATCTTTAACGCTATCACTGTTCTATGCATCTAAACACATTACACCAGATGTAGTTAAATAATTTCACAGATTTGCACATTGTCCTTTGAGTATTCATACAAGTATTTAATTATACAAGGTGCAGTATAACAAGGACTGTGCAAAATCTTGATAGAAAGTTGATCGGAAATGAGGATAAAATCATGTAAACAATGCGCCGTGCATTTCAGCTCAACAATTAATGAGATCAAGGTGAACTTTACAGACAGCTGAGAGATCAGTTGTATCAGTCATTACCGTCTCTGGATATTTGGTTACATAATGTCGTGTTAAATGCAAAAAAAAAGCACATTTAGATTTTACAGACCACCAGAAAGTCTGACCACAAAAAATGTGAGTTGCCCCTGCGGACAAAATCCACGAAGGAAACGAGGGAGAGAAAAGAAGTGAAAAAAGAAAAATAATCCATTCCTTCCTAACCTGCGGGTAAAATGAGGTCATTTCCTCTTCTGTGACAACTCACACGCAGACACACACACACACACACACACACACACACAGGCAGAGTTTTGTTGCTATCTTTCACCCCAGAACAAAGGGCTGCCTGAGTGATCAATCAATTAGCATCTGAGACACAGGACAGAGAGGCAGGTCAGGTTTCATTTACACAGAGTGATGTGGGGATTCGAGTTCTGCTCTGGCTCACTTTTCCTCCAGCGAGGACCATCTATCTGTCCGACTGTGCTTTGGATTATTTTTACAAAGCTTAGTTACTGCGTGCTTGTCCATATGAGACAAACAGATACCGGTAGGAAGAAACGGTACTCGGTTGTGTGAGTGCGTTCTCTTGTGTCTGGCTGGTTGTGTGTGTATATGTATGCGATCGTCTTACTTCAGGGAAGCTGCTCATGTTGACCATAATGAGCTGAGGTGACTTCATGGAGATCTGACCCAGCTGGTTGAGAGGAAACTTCCCGTCTTGAGTCGTCACCACGATGTGATCCAGAGCTCCTAAACAAATACAGATCAGAGGAGGTGTTAATTTATGTATTAGCCTAAACAGACGATATGTGGGGGCAGGAAAAAAAATACTGATATGTCATTATCACTTCCTCTTGTGATACATTTTCGATACACTTACAACTAACTTGCACTTAAGAAGAAGACAGTCACAGGGCTAATGATTTGATTTGACTTTTTTTAATTGAATAATACTCAGAATAGAAACACACACTGACACCACAATGCAGTGAAAGTTCTGCTTTTGACATTTTAGGGATATTTTTTCTTCTTCAGTTACACAGATATCTTGTAGATTATTGTCTAGCAACGTACTGAGTGTGACAGAAATCGCTGTATCGTGATGCCATCATTTTCATGGCAAAATTGATATGTCAAAGTGATGGTAAACTCCAGCAGCAACAGTTTTACAGGCTGCATTTTATGGATATCTGACTTAATTTTTCCCATTTCTGCCTTGATAAAGTTTAATCACTTATCTTTTGTCTTTTTCTTACTGCTATTTTACACTTTAAAGTCTACTATAAAAATAACTTTTTCCAGACATATTTATCATAAACGCTTCAGAAACATTAATTGATATCATATTCTCTTCAGTCTCTCCAGGAATTCGCAACAATTACCACAAATTCAACCAATCTCCGTGAATTCTGTGCAACCTTGCAATTTTGTCATATCAGCGCAACTTTTCTGCAATTTTGGCCTCCCACGAGTTCCACCAATCATAGCAGTCACCAGCGCACACGTAATGCACGTACATCACCGAGTTCACTTCCTTGTTTATGGTTTGAAGATGCAGACATGTCCCATTCTAATGTCTCTAATTTACCAACAAAAATTACTGCTAAAGACCGTGAAAAACAATTCCCTGATGTTCTTCACCAAAGCGGAGGTAAAGTGTTTTACACCCTGTGCAATATTGTAGTGGAACACAAACAAAAATCATTGATTGACAAACATTTTTCTACCTCGAAACATATTAGGAGAATGGCTGAAACTAGCGGACCACAGACCAGACAAATCACTGTGACAGAAGCTGTTCCATCCAGATCTGTTGCTGAAAGAATGAAGGGAAGTCAGATTAATTAATTGACGTGACAAGCTGTGAGCGTGTGAGCGTGTGTGTGTGTGTGTGTGTGTGTGTGTGTGTGTGTGTGTGTGTGTGTGTGTGTGTGTGTGTGTGTGTGTGTGTGTGTGTGTGAACACGTATGTGCCAGGATGTGAAATTAACTTTTTAAGCCAGTGACAGATTTGTCCAAATATGATTCATTCAATAGTGAAAGATCATTTTGTCCCTTAAATCTACCAACCACTTCATGTTAAACCAGTATCTGGCTGCTGCTAATTTCCCACCATGGTGTGTCAGTTTGTGGAAATGGGTTGGAGCGCGTTAAAGAATTAGTTTAGGAATACATATTGTCAATTAAAATGTTGAAACATGTTCTAAAAGCTGAAAAAAATGCAACTTTTTAGCAATTATCACTGTCTCCCGCAATTTCATTGCAACAAATACACTGAAAACATCGCAATTTTTTGGAAAAGTTGTTGCAAATTCAGGCATTTTAGGCCGCAACAATCTCAAAAAAAGCCCACGAAATCGGTATGAAATCGGACTGTCTCTTACAATGAGCATCACTACAGACATATATAGTAGCTTTTCTGGTTTGATAAAACAGTTTCCAAGCAGATATTGAATGAATGAAAACATAAAGTAAATCATTTAGTCACTCAGGCAGATCAACAAATAGAAGAATGTGCAGCAGAAGTCACAAACTGCAGGAGTGGGTTAAAAAAAAAAAATCTAGATTAGACTGTTGTCTGACTGTTAAAGGTTTCCATGATCCATCGTCTCGACAGCGAGAGCAACAACGCTGTTTGCCAACACAAGCCGACAAACGTCCCACCCTCCTCCTCCTCTTCTCTCCTCCTGTCCCTTCTTTGTGCTCCATCCATCCACCCCTCTCTCCTCCATCTGGCTAACCTCAGACGCTGCTGTTTCCTTCTTCTCCACCTCTGCCTTACATCACTCCCTCCCTGCTCGCCCACTGGGGGCTGTGTGTGGAAAAGTGAGGTGAAGGGGAGGTGAGCCAGTGGTGTAATTTTCTCTAGAAGATTCATTTATCAAGGACAAAAAAAGACGTATCAATCAGAGCTTAAAACAAAAATAAAAACCCACCACTGGCACTGACAAACCGTCCACCTGCCTGCCAATTACATCGTCTCCCTGTTTGACTTTCAACATCCATTTGTCCCGCTGTTTTCCTCACAGTGTCTTTGTATATATGTAGGCCATCATACTCAGATCTGTCTGTCTTTGTTACCTGTGCTTCTACAATAAGCTCCAACACATCTGCAAGTACTTTAGGAGGGCAGACATCATTTCTTTATATATAAAGATGGACGATGAGGTGTGGGGCTAAGAGCTGAGCAGAAGAGAACGTATTTGGCAAATATCAGAAATTCGGCCAAACAGTTTTTGATCTAAACTTAACAAATGATGCAATATAATAACAGAATCTGACATGTAGCCACTGTCATAACATTAAAAAGGCCCTTTTCGTTGCTCATTTATTGCATGTCAGTTTCCCTTTCTCATGACCTTTGTTACCTGTCACCTCTCTCTGGCTCACTTTGGAATAAGAACAAAACACTCCAGAAAGGCGGGCCTTCAAAATGCCTACATTAGTCAGAAAAGTGTCATTAAGACAGCACAGTTCATCTGTGGAGCAGCCATTTACACCACCCGGGTCACAAAGACAGCACACATCACTAAGGACCACACCCATCCAAAGCACACACTCTTCACACTCCTGCAGTCTGTCTGGCAGACGCTACATTAGTGTGAAAGCAACGACCACCAGCCTAAAAAACAGCTTCTATCCACAGGCCATCAGGCTACTAAATCACTGACTCACTTGCAGTAACCAGAAATAGCAAAATTTTGCACACATCCCTTGACTGTTTACATATGACAGTACTGCAATATTGCCAACATTTGCACACAGAATTTATTTGTAACTATTTATCTTATTTTATTTTTATTATTTCTTATTTAATTTTATTTTAGCTCATTTTTTTGTTTCAGTTGTGTGAAGGGAGTTCGCAAAATAAGAATTTCATCACTGAGAGTAACCACTGTGTTTCTACTGTGTGTATGACAATAAAGTTCTTGAATGTTTTATCAGGTGATTTCTGTGCAGCTGAATGACAGCGTCCTCGCCAGCCTGCATTAACTGGACCAAATGATGGCAAATTAAACAAATAAGGTTAAAAATCAATTTTTTTTGCCTTGTTATCATGTCAATATGGTTTTTTTTTTGTTTAATATGCACATGATGTGAGATATAGGAAGTCAAGACACAGCTGAGCATTTTTACCTTAAAAAAGCACAGTACCAACAACAGTCTCAAAAACAGACCTCCAGGGTCTCATAAGTAACAAAGGCACTCGTTGAAATGCATATAGTGTTATTGGAGGACATATGACTTTTTCAAATTTTTCCAAATTTTTTATTTTCAAGTTGAAATTCAAGGTCAGTGAAGTTACCATATATGTTCCTTGCCCGTTAGTGGTAAAAAAATATTTCAAGAAATGTACGCATCATCACTTAGCACAACTTCTCAACTGTAATATGTATGAGTTTTGTTAAATAACCATGGTTAGTTTTGACGGCAAATATGGAAGAGGACCCAGCCGCAAATCTGTCTTCTTCCAACTTCGGAGAAAAGAGAAAGTTTGATCCGTTCCAGGCCTCTGCTGATTGGTCAAATGCCACGATGTAATGTCCTGTAATGTAGAGTGATCTTCGCTGATTGGCTGGGTCACAACCACATGCTTCTCCACCTCCTTGAGAGGTGGGAGCAATGCCATATTTAATGTGTGCAGAAGTTACCAAATACAATCACCTGCCCGATAACGGGTTAAGGAACTAATCTTGATACTCGTGGGGTGAGGCTTTCGGTATCATCATTCTTCTTCTTAATTGGTTTGTGGTAAGTATGGCTGAATTACTCCAATATTAGAGTTTGCTATTGTGAAGCATAGAGAAGTTTTAGTGCTCGAGCAGTTGTAGGCGAGGCGGTGTGCTCGAGCTGCAGCGAACGGTGACGGGTGAATGAATAGAGAGACAGAGACTTCATAGATCTGCACATTCTAGAGGGAGATTTTCTGTAGAGGCACATCTAAGCCGTTTTTACATAAGAAGGGATTATTATCACTGAAAAAAGTCTAAATCTGCAACTTAATTACAGACAACAATTTTAGGGGTTCAATCAACATCTGAAAAGAGACTTTAACATTAGAGAAAATTTCCATACGAAAGAATTTCCCTTCAAGATTAATAACCTTTATCTTATCTTATCTTAGAGCCAGGCAGACTAATTGTTTTCCAGCTTTCACGCTAGGCTAAGGTAACTGTCTGCAGCTACAAGAATGTGAATAATCCTAAAATGCTAAACTGTACTTTTAACAATGTTTTCACAGAAGTGGAAGCCGATTATCCATCTGTGCTTATCACAACACGCTGGACAAAAGCAATGATCCCCCTTCTCTCTCTCTCTGCATCTACAGTATCTATGACTTTCTGCACACAACAAACACATGCACACATACAGTATGCATTCATGGCAACACACTGCAGCGCATACAGCCATGTCCACACACTCATAAGTTTAATGAGAGCCAGATGAGAGGTTCATGGAACAAACACACACATTCGGACAACTGACGTCATCCCATTCCACCATCTCATCTCTGCTGTCAGCTCTAAGTCCTGCTGCCTCCCTGGATTACTGTGCAGCTGGACAGAAGAGAGGGGGATGGACGGACCGGAGGAGAGCAGCGCAGGACAGACGGACTGAAGGAGAAGACAGGAAGGATGACAGAATGGAGGGATGGAAGCACCAATGATGAAAGAGGTGGAGGACCTGGAGCAAGGAGCTATGGAGATGAATGAACAAATCTTTCCCTGACGAGAAATGTTAATTCAGAAGTATGAGACAGAGGCTGAAAAATGTCACATTAGCAGAGGCCAAAATCTGAAGCTGAGGAAGAGTAGAGCAAGTGATGGAGGGAGGGGCCGACTGTAGAAAATGACTCAGAGCAAAAGAAATGTTGAGTTATGAATGGAGAAAGGAAAAACAAGGTTGGGAATCTACATGAAAAGATGTGACACATAAGGGTCATACATAAAAATCAAGGGTGAATTTGTGCTTCTGCTGTTTGCATTTTGTGAAAAAGTAAAAATTCACGACAATTTCAGCTTGAAGTGTGATTCAGGTGGCCGCCTCCTCCCTCAGGAGCTTCCATTATACACCCCACCTCACTCCCTGAGCCCTGCTCCCATTAGTTAGAACCCAGAGACAAAGGGTCACGGCCTGGATGTAGTTGGGGAAACAGAGGCCAAACCAGGGTCATGGTAATGTCACACGGGGATCTCCTCATGCTAAACCCTCGGGCGCTTTGTCAGGTAGATGAAAACACAGAAAAGGCTTTTATCCCAAAGGAAAATGGGTATGTAAAGGACTCGCGAATGCAAAATTTCACTGAGTCGATGCACAATTCAAGTCCAGTTACTCTTATCTTTATCAGCACATTCAACTCAAAATAAAATAATAGATGCTATATTAAAGTCTTATCTATAGCTTCACAGGTTTACAAAACTTTAAAAAGAACTGTGTGAGAGACACAATACAAAGCAACAAGGCAATGATGTCCCAAGTTTTGGATCCACAGACATCACCGGACGTTTTCTATCTTCTCCAGTGATGATCTCCTAGAGCTTCACTGCAGCTACCTTCAGCTTTTTTTTGTTGTAGCCTCTGGCTTCAGTGTAATGCAGCTCAATCTAAATGAGATGAAGTTATTTATTAGGATAGGGTTAAGGATATTCCGACTCTTCATCCTGAAAAGCTATCTGATTTCTTTGACTGTATGTTTCGGATATTTTCTCTGTGATAAGATGGGTCAATATATAATTGCAGGACTTTTTGTATCATAGTTGACATTTTTGCTGTTTTCAGGTCTAAAATCAACATGGCCGCCTAGAACCAAACACCACATGGCATTTTTAGAAAAAGATTCTTCTAAATATTATATATACAACTGAGTAAAATTGAAATTGAAAGTTATTTATAAAGATTTTGTAGTAAACCTGTTGACATCCCATAAATCCACACTTGACTCACACACTACTTTATATTAAATAACTCACAAAGCCTTGGAGTCTGGCCAGTCTTTTCTTCAACAGGAAATGACATCATGTGGAGGAGGTCATGTGATCTGGAATTAACTCACTTCCTTGAGAGGTGTTTTTGTAATGAGTAACTTAGTTGAAAGCGATTCCTGGGACACAGATACAGTTAGTTATTTTCCATATAAAATCTGATATATTGCCAAAAAAATATATCTGTCATGATTATCTCAACTTAATAAAAGGAACACAATCAAAACAGTTTTTGAATAAGCTCATTTTATTATTGTTTAGCTAATTAGAAGGTGGTTGTTAATAAATCGGGACGGTTATTTAGTTGACATTTTAGTGATATCCAGTCATTTTTTATTAATAAGTGATTGTTTCCATAATAAATAATTATGGAATTTGTAAAGACATGATCATAATGAACATAAAAAAACATTAATTTATTTACTTTTAATAAAAATGTATGCAAGATATATCCCATGAACTTGAAAGTCTCTCAATTATATATTGACCCAGATATTTTGAATGCCTACTTTTCATGTCTTTCTGAAAGCTCTTTTTTGTTATCTTTTTCCCTTGTGTGGTCACCTTTTTAGTCCTAATATTGACAAATACTGGTCTAAAAGCAACTCACACCCTTGTAATTTGGACACAAGATGCAATAACGACTATCTCACACACTGCCTATTCAAATAGCATTTCATTGCAATATCCAATGTTTATGTCAGATAAAACGACCTGAACCTCTGGTTTGCTTCACACTTGCGAGTCCGTACATTCATGCACGTTTTGCTGCGTTCTCTGTTGAAATGGTAACATGTGAGAGTCAACAGAGCGCGATGCAAGGAGAAACAGGCAGATGGAAAATAGTTAGAGGGAGTCCAAGAAAGAGAGAAAGATAAGCCGATTACCTGGCGAGGTTCGGATGCTGAGGTTGCGTGTAAAGTCATCTTTGAGCGCGCTGAGAACTGCGGTCATGTCTTCCTTCACTTCATCCAGACTGATGATGTCTTGCACCAGAGCTGAATTGATATTCACCTTAGCTGACTGGCCCTTTGCCTTGGCTTGGAAAGAAGGAAAGCATTGAGACTCATATCTAAGACAAATAACATATAATCAACAAACTCATGTTGGCTCTGATGGAACCATAGAGGCTGTCCACATGTGAGCTCCAGTGTCCTCGCTGACCTTTTGCCTTCTTGGTGGCATAGAGCCTGACGCATGCAGCAGGGTGGTGGGTGACGCTGGGGCACAGAGGCGGTCTAACGCTGACCCTGGAGGCGACCATGACAGGAGACCGGACATGTCGTACCAGCGACTGACACAGGAAAGGTCGCAGCAGGCTCAGATGATTCAAAGCCATAACTGTCAAAAACAAGAACAGAAAGGGAAAAGTCCAGAGTGTAATTTAAAAATGTTCCAAGTACATAACTATAATGCAGCAGAGTTTGGAAGGAAAATGTCCGATTACATTTCATAGTCACAAATCATTCAGAGACCAATCGCTGGTAATATTTGTCAAAATGAGGTAATAGCTCTCATCAGCCAGCAGGAGGTAGGACGACATCTTCTTCTAATTCATTACAGCAACATCATCTCTTTTCTACTTTCCAACTATCTGATGATAAATGGTGACAAATATATACAGCAAAATGAAAAAAAATACAAACCAACCTTTCATACGCTATACTTTCTTTGCACTGTCAGCTGAATGTGAAGCACATTCACATACATACAGCAACCGAAGAAATTTAACTTAGAAAAGATTGAGTTCTTGTTTTTGTGCATCAGTCATACTTGAAAGTATTTGCCTTTTTAATTGCTTTAAAACACTTGATAAACATTTCACATACAAGCAGATGTGGCTGTACATTACATCTAAGTCAATTTCGAGCATCAAATTCTGCATTTCCTGCATTCAGGTAAATTTTTATGGATCAGTTTGCTCCTTTTCTGCATCAACATAATGTGGAAACATCTTTGTCTAAAGGAAAACAAAAAAAAAAAAAAATCAGGCACCTGGTGGCAATTCTAAATATACTGCAATATACGTTAATTTAATAATGTTTTCAACAGTAGACTCAGATTCATAATTTTTATTTTGCAAGTAAAAATGCATCCATATTGGAGCAGGCAATATGGACATAAATCTCCTTCATTGTAAATGATTTCTATTAGAGTTATCAAAGTACAGGCTATCACTGGTAATAAATCATGTAAGAAAATCTGCTGACAAATTTATAGTTCCGTCACAATGTCATCAAGACACTGATTGATCACTTCAATCAGCTTATTAAAAGTCTTTTTGCTCAGTTTAAGAGTGATCTTGAGTTCCATTTCTGTGTGAATTTTCGGAGCGTGGTGACCTTTTTCGATTACACTTGGATCTTGGAGTGAAAATAACATTTATTTTTTATCAGCAATTCATCTGCTGACTATTTTCCTGATCCTTCAAGTACTTTTTTCTTTGATATAATGAAAAAAAAAATGCCCACTTAACCCTCAGGAAGCCGGAGGTTACCTAAAAGTATTGGGTTTAACATCACGTAAGGCAAATAAAAGCAGCAAATCATCTTAACTGAAAAGATGTTTGACATATTTGCCTGAAAAATGGCTAATTAATAAATGAAAACAGTAGCCGGTTATGTTTCTGTTAATCCACTAATCCAGCATCTGTTTAAGACAGTGCCTTTAGCTAGAATTTCTCTGACTAAACAAAGTGCAGAAAGGGGAAAGCGTAGCTGTGAATCCAGTCAGTGTTGTTGGGGAGCTTTCTGCCATCAGGCAACAAGTTGTTACACAATCTATAGGATACAACTAACTCAGGCACAGTTGTTTGGGAATTCCTGAAGGGGAACGTCCCATTCAAAAACACACGGTGAGACCAGCCTCCGCCTTTCTGTTGACGAGTCACACCCTCCTCGCAGACTGGTTCTTGACCCTCAGTGTACACACAAGAGCAGACAAACAGATATTCAAGCCTGCAGACACAAACACACACCAAAGCCCGTCTTTCACAGTCAGTGGCTGTGAACAGTCTGCGGTGGAGTGAAGCCCGGCTGACACCCTCCAGTGTTTGCTGTGGATTTACAACTGATACCTGTGAGGAGAAACAGTTATGGGTTCTCCTTAAAAACTTCTTACCTTTTTCGCAACAAAATTCAAAATCAAATACGGCCAAATAGTACAGAAAAAGCTGTTTCTTACCTCAAACAAGAGACTTGGATTAAACTACATTAATGGAATGAGTTCTGACACTTTATAAGGCTCCAGCAAGGTGACAGCAGATACGCTCATCACGTAGAGTTTCAAAGTAAAGTTAAGAACTCAAGACTGAAGGTAAAGCTGGAAATTAAAAACAACACTGTGAGTGTTTTAAACTGACAAAAGCTTCCAAGATGTTTCAGAAACCTGGACGGTATTTCTAGTCAGAATTCTATTCCAGTAAACACTTTTCAACGATCAGCCAAACTCTCCAAAAGAAACTTCCATTTCTTTCTTTTTAAGTTATTTTGGCCATTTTTGGCTTTATTTGACAGGTTAGTCAAGAGGTAGACAGGAAAATAGGGAGCAGAATGGGGGGAAGATCTGCAGCAAAGGCCGTGAGCTGGAATCAAACCCAGGCCACTGTGTCGGGGATTATAGCCCCTGTTTTTGGGTCACCTGTTCAACCTGTTGAGCCATCTGGGTGTCAAAAACTTGCATTTCTAAAAAATGTTTCATTAATCAAGAGGACTTTCACTACATTCTGTCATTTTAGTTTTTACTATCTACATTGTTTTTGTCAGAAACTGCCAAATATAAAGTTTTTCAAGTCATAAAGTACATCAGAATGAGCTTTTAAATAACCTTCCATGTGTAATTTGTCTCTAACAGTGAATCCACACATCATTAAAATCACAAAATCCCAGACAAAATGCTGCCCTCACTGTCCTCAAGTGTACGCCACACTGCTAATCCCTGGTGCCTTTCCAGATATTGACCAACATCCAAACATAATCCAGTGGCAATATTTAGGCTACACAGCGGACCACCACCGCCGATACAAACCCAAAACAGCCATCCACGGCAGGCAGGTTTCCTGACAAGCTGATATGATTCGCCACACTGTGGCACAGCAGATCGGCAGAGATGTGGGACGCTGACGGATCTCTTTAGACGGGAAGCCAAGCAGAAAAAGTGAAGCACAGGTGTTCAGTGGGATACTGTATTCTCATATCTTGTAGATTTCCCACACAGCAGCAGCTGCAGACACACCTCTGTTTCTTCCAGCAGCAGAAAGCAGCTGCTGAGCCCACATGCTCGCTCTGCTCTGAACATAACACTGCAGAGTATCTGATAGTGTTCTGCTCCTCAAACAAACTGTTCACAATGGGGGTGAAACTAATGATTTTGTTTATCAATCAACCACTCAAATTTTTTTGTGTAATTGATTAATTGTTTAGTTTATGCAGTTCCAGAAAAGGTGAAAATTGATTATCTCAACCCCCTCTGGGGCCCAATGTGACGTCCTCAAGTTGTTTTTTCTGCAGATAAAAAATTCCAAACACAATTATAGTCTTATTACAATACTATGTAACAAAAAAGTAAAATATCCTCATAGTTTAGAAGCTTGAACCTTGCTCGTGTTTGACATTTTTGCTCGACAAATGGCTTCCTAATTGATTTGTTTAACGTGATTACTTCAGTCTGTCAATCAATTAATCATTTCAGTATCAGAGACTATATGCATGGTCATTTGACTTCACTGATTAGACTGACCCCAGTGCATTCTGAATGAATCAAATCAAATATACCAATAGAATAAATTAATCAGAAATATCACTTAAAACTGAAAATGACAGTTCAGTTGGGATCCTAAACAGAATATGTTCCACTGTGAGGAACGTCACATGAGCAATTTCATACGTAATGTTCCATACTGACCAGATACTCTGGTAGATGTCGGTATCAGAAGGTCTTTTTGATGTTTCTATTGATTTTAATGCAAAATGATATGATATGGTTGATCAAAACAGTCAGGATATTATTTTACTGATGGAAGAGTCTGATCTGCTTACTATGTCAACTGTTTTAATATGGAAAACACATATTACTATTATATATTAGAGATTTTTTTGCAAGCAACACATGCAGCAGATTTGTTCTAATTATTATTAGTTTTTTATTTTGAGCATTGTGTTGTGGGACTCTATGGGTGAACATTTTCTTCTCGTGGACTATTAAAAGGAATGGTCACCCAAATTACTTTTCCAATGCACATTCTGACATATGATTCTAGCTGTGCAAGTCACATGAATAAGACTAATTCCAAGGCACACAGAAACACTGCTCTAGCTGTCCTGCACTCACTGTGATACTGATATGGAACATGGGCTGACACGGAAAGGAGTTGGGATGAATGTACTTTGTTTTTAAAAACTGAAATAACTTGATAATTGTGTAATTCTCAGGTTTAAATCTAAAATTGCTGGACTTAATTAGGACCCCAGCGTGCCAAGATTCCGATCATGTCTTTGTTTGTGTGGGATATATTTTTAAATTTGAATTTGAAAAGGGACACTGGATAGACTAGTGAAGAAGATTTTTTCTGTAATGGGCACAAAGCTGGACTCCACTGAGACAGTAGCAGAGAGAAAGACAGACAAATTGCTGTCCATTCTGAACAGTGCCCTCCATACTCTCCACTCCTTGCTCCACAAACACCCACAAGCCGGCCATTTGCCTCTGCAGCAACTCACAATGATGCCGGAAATATCCACATGCTACAGAGAGTCATATCATCTGCCAATCTCTCTGCCTTGTAGAAGTTCAGGCTTTTAATCTATTTTTTCTTCCTTGTACCATGCTACCTGCTCTTGAGCAGTCATGTTATGTTGTAGCGTTTCCCAAATTCCTCAAATTTTGCCCTCCTCAAAAGGGAAACTGGAGAAAAGTGAGTTTAAGTCTCATTTTGAATGAATTCTGTCCAAACGAACATATATACTTTGCCTAACTTCCCAGCTTAATATTCCTCATATATATATATATATAGAATATATATGTGTGTGAATGTGTGTGTGCGCTGTTTTTGTACAGCACTTTTAGTGAGTCTATCAATCCTTTCACATGCTAATTACAATATTACCTCTTCATTGTACATGCACCACCACAATTATACTGTATTGCATCCCACCTGGTGTTCTTGTGTTGTTTTTTTAAGCTACTGGATGCTTGACTTTCCCCCGGGATCAATGAAGTATCTATCTATATGCTGCTGTTGAGACATTTACCGTATCATAAAGAAAAATACAACCACATGAAGACCTGATGTAACTGCAGCAGTGTGAAGGTCGATGTGATGGAGGCGTACATGCCACACTTCTTCGCCTCTTTCTCAAACTGTAGGCGACACGAACCAAAACCGCGTAGTTGTTCAACACTAAACTGTAGTAAACTCGAGCTGAAACCCGCTGAAACGCAGCGCTGAACTTTAAATAAAGCCAAACTGTGTACTTACTTCAAGTTCAAGCCTTTACAGAAGCATTTCAGCAGCATGAACGAGCACCAGTGAAGACACAGAAGACATCTGTGTCATCATCAAAACTCGCCTGCGTTGTGTATGTTTGAAGGTATTTACGGGTCACATCGAGTGGGCGGTGCTCCCGACGCAAGTGGCTATGAGAGAAGTACGGGAGATGCCGAACAATAAATCGAGCGCTTCCACTGGGCTCCGCATACTGTCGAAGCAACTACAGCATCATCCTGCGCCTTTGTTGTCAGACGGTAGCAAGGCGACTGTTTACCCTTCGAGCTAGCTAACCTGCTCAGTTAAACAGGAGCAATATCAACATATGAAATGTTTAGGATTACGTTTTGACGTAACTGAATCATCCCAAAAGTGGATGTAATTAATTTGAAGACGTCGCCACCGAAGAGGAAGTTTGACACCACCGAGGTAAACGGACTGTCTGAGCTAGCTAAGCTAACTGCTACTAACGTCTATAAGGGACTGATTCAGTTTCACCTCAACGTTTTTAGCTGACATTCTCACTGTCTGGATGTTCAAATCAGGTTTACGCAGTTTGATTTATCTTAACTAGGTAAAAATAACAATGTAGGAATAATAGTCAGTCAATTACTTAGCTAAAGTTAGCTAGTAGCAAGTTAGCGTTTCCTACTAGTGAACCTACAGTTCTTCTTTTTAAATGCTTTAAAGGAACAAGAATTTAGATGACTATCAACCCATATCATTTTCTGATTCTGTTCAAAAGTAATACTGGAGATGTTATAGACCTGTCAGGTAAATGATAATTTAAAAAAAGAAGATAGATAGATAGATACTTTATTAATCCCGAGGGAAATTCAAGTTTTCTGCGGCTTATATATAACAACAGAAATAACAAACAGACAAGACAGGTAGGTTATCACTTTAACATTAAATGTTAGTATATACTCTGAAAAACATGCTGCACAATACTATAAAAACACTTCTAATTTTAAAATCTATAGAAATATTAAATGTATTAAATGTCAATATACAGTATTTGCACATTTCGAGGCACCGTGATTTAAAGTGACTTAAAGTGACTTTGACAGGTAGTAAGACAACAGTTGTATTAAACTACATAAGGTGCATGACATTTTACAGTCACATTGGTTCTAATGTGATCCAGACTGAGATCCCCCTGACCACTCAGTGATGAGTTGTACAGTCTGATGGGGGAAAAAGAACCTGGACTGAACACACTCCTCTACCTGATCACAGTCCTGTGCAGAGGATGCTGGGTGTTGTCCAGGATGGAGAGAATCTTCTCCAGGGTCATTCTCTCTACTACTGAAACCAGAGAGTCCAGCTCTGTGTCCACCACTGAGCCAGCTCTCCTGTCCAGTTGTGCAGCGTCCCTCTTTTCAATGCTCCCTCCCCAACAAACTACAGCATAAAAAAGAACGCTGGGCATGACAGACTGGTAAAAAATCAGCAGCAGTTATTTGCAGATGTTGAAGGACCCCAGTCTCCTCAGAAAGTACAGACGACTCTGTACTTTCCTGTAGATGCTGTCCATGTTGTCTGACCAGTCCAGTTTATTGTCCAGCGGCAATCCTAGGTACAGATAGGTCTTGACCACCTCCATGTCTGTACCCCCGATGGAAACGGGAATATAAATATATTGACAGCATCCTTTCATCTTCTCGACGCTATTTTATGCTGTTGCTTTCGCTCACGATTATTTTCCATTGTCAATTAATCTGTCGTGTTTAGTCTAATGAATAATGAAAATGTTGATCAGTGTTTCTCAAAGCCCAAGATGATAAATGTATTGTTTTATTTGCAACACAAAGATTCTTAGCTGACTGTCATAGAGGAGTAAAGAAACCCAAAATATTCAATTCAAAGGAGCTAGAATCAGAGAAATTTGGATCAAACTGATTAATTGATTTTTTAAAAAAATACATGGCAATTACTTAGAAGTTGATAACAAATTGATGAATTCTTGCAGCTCTACTTCTTACACATGTACAACATCATATGGTCATCAAAATCTAATTATTACTGATCATTTTGGCTAGACTTAAAGAAATGCACTCATCAATAACAGAAGTTATTAGCACATGTACGTAGACTTCACCCATTTCCCGGAGCCTGTCTGATAAATCACAGATCGTCGTTAAGTATCTCTGCACCACAATATCTGTGCTGTACTATAAACAGTTTACTTGTCTGAGTTGTGTTGGCATTTACCTTCCTTAATGACTGTTGAGTGTGTCTGTGTTAATAAAGTTTCTGACTTTATGCTCAAAAATGTGCAGTGCTTTAATGACACAAATGCAAAATGTTAACCCACCTCTGCCTTTACTTTTTAAATCTCTCTTTTCTCCCTGCCTCTCTCAGAGTACACATGTCGTCTGCAGCAGAGACGGTGGAAAATGCCTCTATTATTTCAGAGAGCATGGCCCATGATGGAAACCGCTTGTGGATAGGCAACATCGATCCCAAAATCACAGAGTGAGTAAATCCACTGCTGCTTTCAGGCAGGCCCACGTTTTCTTCACACATTTGGAAGATGCAGCTCTTCATTGAAAGGCTTGGTTTCCATTAACTAGTCAGTACTACCTTACAACGTTTAATTTTGTCTTTTATTTAACCGTCTTTTACCTCATCATAATGACTTTAGGGCTTTTGGTTTTAAAAAAGCTATCGTAATCACATTTTTACATTTTTATAGAAATGCAACTCAGATTATATTGGAGCTGAAACCAGCAACGACACTCTATAATTACACATTTAAGACGTGAAAAGCTATTGAAATTTAAGACAAATCTGTGTTTCACTGCAAAAGCACAAATCTCCAGTTTCAAACATGTGAGCCAACTGAATGAAGAACAACATTTGCTGTTGATTTTAGCAGCAGTGAGTGTTCGATTTGTAATAGCTGTAATTTAGTCTACGTTATGAACCTCAGGCATTAGTTTTTAACTCGCCTGGCTCTACATCATAGAGAGGCAATGTATTGTATGTGTGCATGTATGATTGATTAACTGTGTGCGTAGCTTATGTGTGTGTGTCAGCGTGTGAGACAGAGCAGACAGGGCTGGGTGTGTGAAAGAGAGGCAGTGAGGCGAGGAGACCTGCTCTGCTAAGGAGCAGCCATCATTCCTCACTCACCTGCCCTGTTTACTCTCTCTGTGTCAACCTGGACCCGATTGTGTGTGTGTGTGTGTGTGTGTCTGTGTGTGTAAGCATGTTTAAACACACAGCTGAAGCTTGGGTGGCAGCTGGTAGAGGTTCCAGCTTCGACACATTGAGGAGTCTGTGTACATTACCAGCCTGTCTCACTTGACACGTCGAATGTACAAGCAAACATCTTTCTGTTGTTGGGTTTGTGTGCAGGGATGTGTGTTGTTGAATGTCCGTGACACATGTTGTGATGGAGAGGAGGTAGTTTTTCGGGGTGAGGGGCGTGTTTGTGTGCCTGTGGGGGCTGCTGGAGAATGTACGGTCCGCAGCTCTGGTGGGCGTCTAGACAGGCGTTTCCTTCCCCCTTTTGCCTGCTCTGCTCTACTTCTCCCTAAATAGCCCACTACCTCGCAGTACGGAGGGAAAACAAGAGAAATGCCCGTGGCCCCCATTGCTGATTGGGAAGATTAATTAGCTCCAAGGTTAGCATACGCAGCGCTGCCTCTGTTTGTCCTGCTGAGCCAAACTCAGTGCAGAGGAGGAGTGTAGAGCTGAGGTGCAAGGTGCTGTTTACATGAGGCGAGATCATTAAACACCACACATTGCTCTGTAATTTTTAAATTCGTGACGAAAAGAGAGATTTTAGCTAATTACATAAATACAACCTTATTCTGCGAGATTTTATCTGAGGCATTAAATCCAAGCTAGAATTTCACTAAGATGTTTTTATGTGTTCTTCATCAGCCTGATATCGCTAATTGGAGTATAAATAACTCACCATATAATCCCTGTTGATTCCTATAGTGCAGAGACAGCTTGTTCTTTTACGCCTAAATCTTATAAAGAAAACTTCATTGTGTTTGGTTTTCTACGACAAATGCTGCTCCTTCGTCTTACTCCAATCCTGTTGGGTGCTTTTTGTGTCACCAGGTTGTGAAAATGACCGTATAAGTGGCATGGTATTTATACACCACCCCAAAATATCACATTCAGTTCATTTATCCTTTATTTCTTTAATTCACATTTCTATATTTTCAAGTCTTTGGAAGCATAGTTGGTTTATTTGCATTAGTAGTTGACCATTACACAAGTTATGGGTTTTTCAATGACTTATTTATTATTATTTATATATATTTTAAGGCTTTAATATATACCCACAACACACTCTATTAAACCTTTCCCACACTCTTATAAAGACTTGCTATGCTCTTAAACACTGTCTACACTCTTAAACCTACATAATTTTCACCCTTTGAAACACCACGTGTCAATAGTGACCCAAATCCAATGGAAAATGGGTATCTCCTGACCCACACTGCGCATCAAAGGGTTAACAACATCTGAAATTCTATATGGGTACTCACCAGTGAATATATGACAACTTAAATGATGATGAAGATGATGATAAATTAGCTGTGCAGCACTGATGATGCTGAACGCCGCTACACATGGGAGACGGAGGAGACTGATGCTACGGCTGCTGAGCCAATCAGCACCCAGCGCTGTATGGCTGTTCAATTTAATATTCTTTTAATATGTTTTAGTTCTTATTTTGTATATTTTAATATATTGTTTTCAGTTTTGTTAGGCTGGAACATGCTTAGTTTACTGCATAAATAATTAAAATAATATGTAAAAGTACCTATGTACCGCAAATCCTGTGATATAGCGAAAAATGAACCACGATACGGCAAGGGACCACTGTAATAGCAGTGTTGTAGCGCTGTAAGGTCATTGTATTTGGCCCCGGCTGCCTGCTCATTTACCAATCAGAGCATTTAGGATGTACAGTTCTGCTTTGGTTGGTCAAGGGGAAATATTAGATTAACATGTGATGATGTAAGAAGCCAGCACTTTAATTTTAATGTCAGACAAATGAATTTTGGCTTGCACGTAGTTATGATTCATTACTAGTTTCCTCGCTGGAAGAGTGGACTCATATCTTAGAGCTCAAACCGAGATGAACTTGCTCTTTATTCGGAGAAAACTATAAATTTCTTGCTGCTGCTCTTTTAAATACTCAGCAAGGATGTTATCATTTGTCTCAAAGGACCAAACATCAGCCACACGCTCTTTTATTCTTCACTAGTGAAATGCGTTCCTCAGAGCAGAGATGAACATCCCATTTAGTATCCAGTGAGAGTTTTTCATCTTTTTCTTTCCCTGCTCACAAACAACTATAGCAGGTGTAGCGAGTGTTCACCATTTACTTTTTTTTTTGCCTGTTTAATAGTAATCCATCACCTTCTTCCCTTTTGTTCCCTCTCTGGTCCTCGTGTTACATATTAAGTCATGTACCTGGAAGTTGTCTTGAGTTTTATTGAAGAATTTCACTTGGATGAAAACCATCGTCCTGCTGCAGTTTTACTTTTTTAGGAAAATATGATGAAACTGCACATACTGTCGCCACACTGCCAGAAAGTCAAAACCCCTCCTCCTCTTTAAAATGTTTCCCTTCTGACCTGCACTTCTCTGGACCGAACCTCTGGTCTTATCTTTTTCTGGACTCGACTCCCATCCCTCCCCCTCTTCCCCTTCCTTCCTCTCCCACTGCTTCCTAGCTCTTGTATCTTTCTTACCTGGCTTCTCACCCCCACTCCTCTTTTGGCCCATCCTCCTCTTCCAACACCTTTCACCTTGCCATCAACACCCCCCCCCCCCGATCTGAACTTTAGTCTCCCTCTGCTCACCTTTCCCTCCCTTTCCTCTCTTTCCTCCCCCCCATCCTCCTCTTCCTCCGGTGGTTTTTACAGCCCCCAGGAGGAGCGGTCCATTGTGGTTCAGCTCACTAGCATCCAGAAATGTTCTTAGAGTGTCTGCCATCTAATCTGTCTCAAAAATACATACAAATATACATATATGCTGTATCAATGCAACTGTACAGCAGTGTCAAAAGATAATATTTAATGCCTTGCACTTTTCAGAATTAATCCCTTAAGCTGAAATTGTGTTTTTGTTGTTTGTTTGTCAGTGATTCTACAATTCACTTGTGCACAAAGAAGTAAGGAAATCTATATGTGCATGAGAAAAGTAGTGTCAGTGGTATGATAAACTTTATTTAAGTTGTAGGCTTTTCTGTGTGAGTGAGCCCAGTGCAGGATGAGCTGCCATCACATGGGAGGCTTGCAGGGTGTTGTCTGGGAAAAGCAGAAATTCTCGTTGGCCTAAAGCCCTCCAGGGAGTCGTAGAAGGGTGGAAGGCATTAGAACAACCTGCAGCTTGAACCCACACTTCATCCTTAGCATCCTTAAACACTGAGTCTCATTCACACAAACGAACGCACATTTTCACGTTCACGTCATACTTCCAATTTCAAACCACTTCAGGTTTAAAAATAACAGGCGCCTGAACAATAAAAGGCTGAAGCATTGATTCCTATTGAACAGCTGTACAAAACACCTGGGGTCACGCTGAGGCCTGGTCTGTCACACAGAGTAGTGGTACAGAAACAAAAACACAGGAAGGTGGTTGTTCGTGTTTTTTGTCATTGTTGTGTAATAGTCCAATTTGACATATGACAATTAGGGATGTTAATGCTTATTTGTTTACGGATTAATTGTTGTTAATAATTGAACCAATTAAAATTATATTAAACAGGAGAATGATATCAATTTGTTGCTGTTTAACATTGTAGCGACCTGAGGATGCAGTCGCTTGGACTACTGGCAGTCCCATGTTGGCAAGCAGAGAGCATTTTGGAGTTAAGCTAGTAATGGGCCACCATGAGAAAGCCTTCTGTGACACTTAATGTGCTCCAGCCAGAGATCAATCAATGCCTTAGGGCATGATAATTTATACCAATGGAGTGACCTTGTCATGTGATCTGTGGAGCAACTTATGTTGTGTAAATGAGACATGTAGAATTAAGTGATTTATTTGAAATGATACTATTTTTAGCAAAGACTTAATTAAATTTTCTGATGGAGCAGCATATCAAAAGGACATTCGGAAAGTTAAAAACCCAAGGATTCTTCTCTTTTTACAATTTGTGGTAGTGGAGTAAATATATAATTGTGGGACTTTTTGTAACATAGTTGACAGGTATCATAGTTGATATTTTTGCAGTTTTCAGGCCTAAAATCAACACGGCTGCCTATAACCAAACACCACGTGGCATTTTTACAGAAAGATTCTTCTAAATATTATATATACAGCTGAGTAAAACTGAAATTGAAAATTATTTATAAAGATATTGTAGTAAACCTGTTGACTACTTTATATTAAATAACTCAGAAAGCCTTGGAGTCTGGCCAGTCTTTTCTTCAGGAGGAAATGACATCATGTGGAGCAGGTCATGTGATCTGGAATTAACACACTTCCTTGAGAGGTGTTTTTGTAATGGGGAACTTGGCTGAAAGTGATTTCTGGGACACAGATACAATTAGTTATTTTCCATATAAAATTGGATATATTTCCAAAAAAAGAAATATCTGTCATGATCATCTCAACTTAATAAAAAGAACACAATCAAAACAATTATTGAATAAGCTCATTTTATTATTGTTTAGCTAAGTAGAAGGTGGTTGTTATTAAATTGGGACAGTTATTTAGTTGACATTTTAGTGATATCCAGTAATTTTTTATTAATAAGTAATTGTTTCCATAATAAATAATTATGGAATTTGTGAAGACATGATCACAATGAACATAAAAAACATTATTTTTTTTTTACTTTTAATAAAAATGTATGCAAGATATATCCCATGGACTTCAAAAATCCCTCAACTATGTATTGACCCAGCAAGTGTTTGTGACAAATGATGTGATTTAAATATTTTACAAGCAGGTTTGGGGGTTTAGAGGGTTAATATTTGAACATTAGACAAAACAAGCAGTTTGAATATTTCAGTTTCTGTCTTTGGAAATTGTAATTGCCACTTTTCAGTATTTTCTGTTTAGTGAAATTGAAAAGCACCTGCTGC
The DNA here is from genome assembly GCF_022539595.1 of Amphiprion ocellaris. Classification (NCBI taxonomy): domain Eukaryota; kingdom Metazoa; phylum Chordata; class Actinopteri; family Pomacentridae; genus Amphiprion; species Amphiprion ocellaris. Next base: position 5,912,952 of record NC_072782.1, read on the forward strand.
TCTGCCTGTGTTCATTCAGTCAGTCACTGTGTATTTACAGGACATACAGTCTTCAAGTGACCCTGAACTCATTGCTCTCTTCTGTGCCGTCAGAAGAAAGATTTTTTTTTCCCATGGTGTCAGCTACACACACACCTACAAACTCACACACACTGCATAGCTCTCTAGTGACCACATATATAAGCTCATTTATAGCCCAGCAGTCCCCAGCAGCTCCACACAGTCGGTGGAGGTTGTTTGTGCAGAGCTCTGCGCTCAAGAGGGATTTGAGGCTTCCTCTGTTTTATTCCCTCATTGTCCTGCTACTGTATCCTCAGCATTGTCTCAATAAGAGATTTACTGTCACTGGCCTGCCACCCCAGCTGGCCTGCTGCTAAAAAGGTGTGAGAGAGAGAAAGCTGTCATTCTCATTAGCAAAACTTGACAGATTCAGAGACTGTTTGGTGGCAAATGCTGTGTGAAGCTGGTTTCATATGTGACTGTATGTCAGCACTGCCTGCTGACCTACAATAGTACATGTTGCTGATCATCATGGGAAGATATGAAGATTAGGTCAGATACTGGACTGTTTTACCAAATACAGCAGTTTTGTCATCCTGGTCTCCCTCACCATCTCCATTTTAAGAAACATTTACTTTTCATTTTATTTGTCTTTTTCTCACACCTTTTATGTTTTCTGACTCCTCTACAGGTACCATCTGGTGAAGCTGTTGGAGAAGTTTGGCAAAGTGAAACAGTTTGACTTCTTGTTTCATAAATCTGGGCCTTTGGAGGGACAACCACGAGGCTACTGCTTTGTCAACTTCAGCACCAGAGAGGTACATGTAAAATGTTGCTGTTTTATGTTTTGTTTGGGTTTTTTTAACATGATTTTACCATGTTTTTTTTAACACTGTATGTGGTTTTTCTGTATTCAGATAAATAAAATGCCAAGCTTTGATTTTGTTTTGCATTTAATAAAGTTGAACAATCCTCAGTACAATTAATATGGACCAATACTGTGGAGTAGCGAGAGTGCCAAATTACAACAATAAATCTATAAAACAATAAGCAAATGAAAGTGGAAATATAAGGACAAATAAATGAAAAAAGAAATAAATAATTTTGCTTTATAAAGAAATATTAATCAAAAAATTAATCCACAAAAGAATGGAAGAATAAAAGCAGAAATATGGACAAATAAATAAAATTTTAAAAATAAGAAGAAATGTGCTTATAGATAAAATTAAAAAAATAAGTAATGTGACAATATAAAGCAATATTGTTCAAAAAAATGAATCTTTAAAATAAAAGGCTAATAAAAGTTTAAATATAACAAGAATGAATTAGATAATAAAAAAATAAGAAGAAATGTGCTTTTCCTTTGCTTTTAAAGTGACATTGTAATGTTATTAAAAAAAAGCACATTTCTTGTTATTTTTTTCTTATTTTATTTATTTGTCTTTATAGTTCTACTTTTATTAGCCTTTTCTTTTATAGATTCATTTTTTGATTAATATTTCTTCATATAGCAACATTATTTATTTTTTTAATATTATTTTTTATTTATTCGTCTTTGTATTTCCACTTTTATTTGAATATTGTTTTGTCAATTTATTTTTGTAATTTGGCACTGTCAGTACTCCATACAATACAAGAGTCACATTTTAGCTTTGTATATTCCTCTGCTATTACCAATAGATACGAGGTGCATGCTTGTGGTCGTGCTACTGACCTGATGCCCCTTCTTCAGGTTCAGACACTGCGGGTTCTTCTGCTGAAGGCTGCTGTTTGGTCTCTGGGTCGTAGCTATAGATCAAACTCTTATCAGTAGTTATGATTGAGTCAAAAGACCAAAGATTGGATGAATTTGACAAAGAATTTGATGTTTGCTCTCTGCACAAGTTTGAGGTCCATGGTGAAATTGTAAATGTGCACCTGCAAGTGGTCGAACTGGGATTTCCAGGGAGTATCCAACACTTGGCAGGAGTACTGGGAACAGTGTGTCACTACACAAGACTACTTTGAAGGGGATAGCTTCTAAATTTGAATCAGTTTCGGTTTTTGCTTTGTATAGGCACAGTCTCTGAACTGTACTTCTTTATCAATGCAGCATTCTTCACTGAGTGTAATAATGCTCCCCAGATTGAAAACATTCAACAAACTTTACGAGACCTCCTGAAGCAGCCAGTACCTCATTGTGTGTCTTCTGAAGAAGACCATATATCTAAAAAAGTACTTAAAAGGAACGTGCGCAGGTTCAGCAGGCAGTATTTGTTTTAGAGTGTGCCTGGGGATCATGATAAGCATCTAGTTTCACAGCTAGTGTCTGTCAGTGGGATATGAAGCCCTCCCAAAAGGATTATACAGAGGAAGTGTGTGTTTATCTTACACACTCACACACACTTACATGTAGACACACTTACTTACAGAAGTTCATTAATATAATTTAACACCAAAACCACTTAGATATTTGATTAGACAAAACTACATTTTCTCACGCTGCCTCTCAAACACACAGCTGAGACACACTCACACACACACACACACACACACACACACACACACACACACACACACACACACACACACACACACACACACACACACACACACACTCAACACCTCAGTTATGGCCTTCAGAGTGGCACATCATCAGCAGTTATTATTGTTTCTGGCATTTCTCTGTTGTGAGGACTAATGATTTAATGAGTCGGGTGCAATCATCAAGGCTGATTTTTAATCATAATTGTAAAGAAGCTGTTCTCCTGTCTTTCCCTCTTTTCCTCTTCCTTGTTTCCCTCTGTGTGTGTGTGTGGTTGTGTGCAGGAGGCAGAAAGGGCGATCCAGTGTTTGAATGGGAAGCTAGCTTTGTCCAAGAAGCTGGTCGTGCGCTGGGCGCACGCTCAGGTGAGGGTAAGTGTCAATCCCAAGATACTATACAAAACTTGTTATACATGCTCCACGGGACAATATATTTATAACACTGATTGTGGCTGCAGTTTCTGATCTTCTCTATACGATTACAGACTAAACATACGTCTGTGCGTTAGAAAAATTACATTATTGACTTATAGAGATAAAAGTTTAAGGAAGGGTTAAAAAACAACCAATAAATCTCATGCAGAAGGACTTTTGTGATTGCATGATTTCTGTCTGGGTTGTGATAATAGATATGAATTATTTTAGTTTTTTAGTTATAGTTTTTATCAGTTTTCATTTTAATATTACTACTGTAGTGTCCAGTTTACAGAGAGCACAGGGGTCCCAGCACAACCTATGCCTGTCTCTTAACAATAGACAGCCTACTGGTGAAGGGTGAAGGGAAATCCTGTATAGAGACGAATCACGCCCAACACACACATACACACAAACACATGGTAGAGGGAGGTCAGGGTCAATGCTGCCGCCTCTGAGGCAACACGCTGTGAGATAAATCTGCTCACAGATTCATTCTGAAGTACTAACTATGAACTGAAAAGGTCAACAAATCAGAAACAAAACTAAGTCATTTAGTTTGTTTTTGTAAAAGGGCAGTGTTGAGGAGGGGAATGGTCAACAGGCTAAGAATGCATCTCCTTCATGTTTCCATGTTTTAAGACATGACTTTCAAGCCAAATGAACTTCTTTTTTCAACCTGCCATTGACAAGGAATTGCACTAGAGATTTAAATGAAACAGCACCTCAAATTTTCTTCTGTAAATGTTACTGAAATCAATAGAAACACCTGCTACTGCAAAAACTCATACTGGTAAAAAAAATTATTTTTTTTTGCTAGTGAGATTGTAGACTACAGCAATAACTAGTGCAGGTTTTATTGGATTTTGATTTTAAATCTTCATTTTTCAGCAGGTTGCTTGTATACAGGCTTTGAACAGACTCAGTAGCAGGTATTATGAGACACTACAGACTGTAATGGAGTCTGCAGATATGTCAGCATGAACTCTTCTGGAAGTCCTGAACCTTTTTTTGCTCCCTCTGTGTTTAATGAGGCTCATTTCTACACTTTATTCTAAAACTGTTCTTTGCCAAATTGATCCTGCTTCAGTCTGTTGGGGACAATGCAGGCCTTGAGTTATGCTCATTCATGTTATCCCTGCAAGCCATCCTGCTAGACTTAATTTTAATGATTGATGCTACACTCTTCTCCATCCTCACCTGTGAGAATATCTCTATGCTGCCTTTTGCCAAACTGCTCATTGGTCTGTCTTCCCGTTGACAAAGATGAGTTAGAAAATACAAGATGTACCATTTCATATTCTAATTTTCTTATTACTTAGTTGCAGAGGAAGAAAAGCCTAGAGGTTAATGAATGATTGCCACTAAACATATCTGCCAGCCAACTGTACATTCTGAAAACCTTAGAGATGATACCTCTTTCCAAAGATTAAGACTGCCCATCACATCAAATGCTTTTCCTAAGAGCTGCTGTGTCATTTAAACAGCTTCTAAGGCATGTCTGTGTGCTTGGTAGTAAACTTTGGCATTTTGAGCTGTGCATGGTGATAGTACAAGTGTGCAATTTTAAACCTTTAATGCAACATCAGCCATTTGACCCTAAATTTCTACAAGTCAAACAAAATATGCTGTCATTTTTGAAGGAATATTCTCACTATTCTCTGTTTTTGAATTATATGCCACAAAACGTACGCCTTATCTCACTGTAATGATTTAGTTCGACGCTCAAACGGAGACAGATTTTACTGTTCTCAACAAATGCAGAGAGAGTCTTCTTCCTGAATGAGACGCGGGCAGTAGCAATTCACCAAAACTGCCCATTTAGAACAGGACTAAAACCAGGGCTTATACAGTCATGGTGAAATAACCTATATTTGCAGTATTTTGATCAGAAAAATTGAAAGACACATTATGGGGCCTTTCATTCATTTTCTGATTCGGGGCACAATAATACACGATTACACATATAATATTTAAATTCCAACTGTGGTTGCAGAGCATGCTTTTTATTCCTATCCCAATGAAGATGGTACACTGTGATCTCATGTTTGGTCAAGTACAATGCTACAAAAGAGCTATTGCTTTATGCTGAAGTGCTGTCTGCATACTGGTGTTATAGATAATTCAAGCAGGCTGGTCTGTGAACCTTCGTCTGGCACCAGTTTTGACAATGCAATCTCCAAGTAAGATTTGAGCAATCTTCCACTAGTGAAGCCAGCTCAGGTCTAATCGTCTTCACTGACTCCAGCCCTGAAGTGACGTTCTGGGATAAGTGAGTCAAAAACAGGCAGCATCAAAAGTTGTTGTCAGATTTTCAGGCTTACATCTTGACTTTATTACACCGTTTTTAAAAAGAGGACATTTATTGGCATATTCTTCTAAAGTCTTTTTTAAAAAAGCAGATTTATATTGTGACCTAATTCATTTGTGTGTTATTCTGTCTTCAAGATGAAGCTTATTTCATAATTACAGATAATTTATTACTTTTCAAATGTAAAACAGTAAAGTCTCGTTGAAAGATCATTATAACACAGAGGTTGAACTATACAACCAGAACCGTTTTGGTTTAGCTTTCCCATTATGTAGCCTTCGGGTTGTTTACAGATTCATTATGGCCTGAATGGCTCTATGTAGATCCATATGCATTCCAAGCACATGCCTGAAGGAATAGGTGGAAGGGAAGGGTCCTGGCTGGTGGACTGCTCATTGTTTCAAACTTATTCTTAGCTATACGTGTTCTTTATTTCATGGGACAGTATGTAAGAATGTGTGCGTGCTTTTGTGCGTTTGTGTAACTTCATGTAAGTTAATTTCATTTGGTTCCACTTCCACCACCTGCAGCTTTGTCAGATGATGTCTAACTTATTGTACTTCTGCAAGAAGCTGCACCAGGCGCTGGGGGATTATCATGGCCATCATGTGACTGTTGCTTTGTCTTTTTTTCTTTTTTTTTCTCCACAGGTTTCTTTGTTGGCTGGTGGAGATGTTTGGAAGGTGGTTTTGAGAGGAATGAGTGCAGACATTGGTTGTTGTTCGTCAGCTGGTCCCACTTTATCCTCCCTCATCCCCTTAGGGTGTGATTATGAGCTGGACAGGCAGTCCTGCTCGGTTACTGTCTGTTTGACCAGACACAAACAAGATCAATACTGCAATTTAACAATGTTCATATTTTTCGGAGGAGAGCTGGAGTTGATTCTCCAGAGAGCAGCTGTCTGTATTTATCAGGAGGTTGGATGTTTTCTGAAATTCTGGCTGACATGATTCCTTCTGCTTTCTCTTTCTCTACTTGTTCTGTGGTCTTGTTCAAACTTAGCCTGGAAATGTGTCTCAGGTGGAGGGAAATAAAGTTGGCATTGCATTTTTATGTATTATCAGGAACACAAATTTCAATCTTATTTATTCACTATAACATTTATTTTGAATTTAAGGCCAGATGTGAGCTGTGTAGCACTCTGTATTACATCTGGATGCAACACAGTGTGTCTTAACACGACAGATTCTACCTTTAGTTCATCCCACTGACTGTCTGCTTCTTTTTATCTTGTGTATTTTGTGACCATCCATGTGTCTCTGTTGTTTCTCGCTGTTATTTTACTCCTCTTGTTTGTCTCTCTCCATCTGTCTGTGTATCGTTTCCATCACTGTTTATGTGGGCACCTTTTTTTTTTTTTTTGGCCACCTATATTGTTTACAGAGGTTTGAAGGTTTCCGTAATGACAAGACGATGCCTCCGAGCCTGGAACCATCGTGCAGCGGTGCAGGAGAGGAAGGAACCATAACAACCAACCACCTCAGGTTGGCATCACACAAACACAGCATCATACCTACTGTTTGTAGTTGCATCTTTTTTTCATTCCTCCCAGACTGCGTCCACACTGACACAGCTAAATCTAAAAATGCTTTGTCGTTGTCTTCTGTATTTTGTCCTAAAATCTACATCCACACTAAAACTTTTTCATTTTAAAATGCTTTTTTTTTTGCTACTTTAACACCTAGCATCCCCACAAGTTTGGAGTTTTAGAACCCCCAAAATGCTGCCGACCCAGTTTCATTCATGAATCTCCAGGTTTACATATCAGTCTGGACAAGCAGAAACTGAGACTTTTGGAAATGATGACGCAGATACCAATGTTCACTTTCTGACTGATCAGAACTGTCACTATGTGTTGTTCCCTGATTATTCACGCTGCTATCAAATGAATGTTTTCCGGAAGAAAACAAAGACATGGACCTTGACTACAGTAATTCATTTAACATGGATAACAAATGACAGGCGTTGCTGAGCTTGTTTGTGTGCGTGCAGATAATGAAGGAAATCTGTGACCTTATATTTCACCATTATACAACTGAGCAACCAATCAACTGCTTCAATTTTAAACCAGCACCTGGATCTCCATGTGTTTTCAGGGGTGTTATGGAGATTTTTTCTGAAACACAGCTAAAATGTTTGTCGTGCTCAAGATAAAAATGCAAGCCTAAAATGAGATAGTATTAGTGGACGTGCCTCTTGAAAACAGCCTTTAAATACACACATCTGAAAACGCTGGTCTCACACTTACAGTGAAGCCCGAAATTATTCATACCCCTAGCAAATTTAAACTTAAAGTTACTTTTAAATGTAAATAAAAGCTGAGAAAGTATTTCTTCCACAATGATCCCTCTTGTACATCATCTTACTATCTTTTGAGAAACAACTGTGTCATTTCCAATCAAAAAATAATAATAATTTGCTCGTTCAATAAAAATAACTTCAAAATTTGCTAGGGGTATGAATAATTTCAGGCTTGACTGTACGTTTTAGCAACAATGAGGAAAAGTAAGCTTTTGACGTTGGCATACGTAGACATAATAAAAAGCTACATAGCTGTAAAGTTCAGAAAACAAAGCTCTTTTTGCACCTAATTCTCCCTTGATGTCAGTGTAACGACATGAATAAATGATTGGCTGTTGTGAGTTGGTGTTTTAGCATTTCTGTTCTCTCTCTTCAGTTTTTGGGGCTTGCTTTGCTGTGATTCCATGAACAAACCTAAGAGTGAAAATCCTATAATGGATGATCAATCTCTTACAATGTCTGGACATTTTGAAGTGAGGGAATGCTGCTTTCCTTTGGGGTAGTTGAAGTCTCATTTGGTAGTTTTGTTTTTTTTTTTTAAATTCATTTTGACACAGACTTGTTTTATCAATTGTTTTCTGCAATGCAAGGCTTATGAATGTGACAAACAGCTATAGGTGTTGCAGATTTAAGATCTAGTGTTACCAATAACCTTTTGTTTTTAACTTTAATTGTATGTAGACTTTAGTTGGGCACATGTGCACTTCTGAATGTATAGTAATACTTCTCTTATGGATCTGGGACGATGTTTCTGCCATCAAGGTTTTTATGGTGGTCATATAGTAAAAGCAATAATAGAGTTTAACAGGTCAAAGATAAGCACAGTTTATAGTATATATAGAGCCTATTTTGAATATCTTAATGAGAAAATGTGTTGAAATGGTACATTGAGTGAGTTTTAATGTGATATCTATAAGAATTGTTCAGGTGTCTCTGTTTTAATTGTGTAGCTGTGCACAACAATGTCTGGGACTTTCAAGCCCACTTCATTCAGCGATGAATCACGCCCCTCCTTCCAATGTCATCCATAAACATGTCTAAATCCAGCCGTGGTCGGATGGCACTTACACAAACATGTTTTTTTTAGCACCTACTGAAACCTTAATTCACCCAGGTAGCACAAATACCTTTACACACACCTCCGCTGTTACAAAAGAGCTGCTGAGCTTAGTGCTTTCACCACAAACCGCATTTCAATCTGAGTTCATTTCAATACAACTGGACTAACACTTTAGCTCCAAAACCATCTGGGTCCAAGTGTTGAAGTTCTGTCAAAGCAAATTCCAAGGTATGCCACCACTGTGGCTACATTTGCTGTCCATGTTCGCAGATACACCAATGAAGTCGGTTTTGTGCTGTCTATTGTGCTCACTTTGACGACTCTTAGGAGCTATGATCGTTCAGGTTCTTCTCAGGAAAGACTGCACACTTTGATTCTAGTGTAAACTTCAAAAATCACTCTCCACACAACACTAGAACACGCTTTTTCTACCTCCCCGATGCCCCCTCTGTTCTGTCTTTCCTGTTTTTTTAGATACTCATCACACTCTCACACATTCACTCTTTCGCTCTTCTCCTCACAAGCACCGTCATTTTTCTCACAATCTCATCTCACTTGCTCCTCCAGATTCAGTTTCACCATTTAAACACAAGCTTTCCTCTGTTTTTCGTGCAGCACAACCGGTAATCTTTTGCTTGTGCTTGAGTTTTTTTGTCAGCCATCCTCCAGCCTCTTTTTTCCCCCCTCCTTTTAGCCAAAATCTGCCCATCACTCAGTTTGTCCTCCACCCTCAGCACCAGCACTAGCATTTCCCCCTCCAGCTTCAGCGTCTCCGCTAACATCTCTCCTCCGTTTCTGTCTCCAGCACGAGTGCTAAGATCCGTGCCATCGAGGCCAAGCTCCAGATGATGGAGGAGAATCCAGACGATGACTACTCGGGCCCGTCGGCCTACGTTTACAACAAACCGCCAGAGAGGAAACGCTGGGAGCCCTACTCTAAATCACACCACAACAACCAGAGCAGGCCCTTCCGCAAGTTTAGGAGATGACCCATCCTCCCACTTATTCTGGAGATCCCCCCCTCTTTCACTTCCCCTCCCTCCTGGTATCTGCACCTCTGCCCCCCGCCTCCACGTAAACAGCCTCTACACTAGATGCTATACAGACTACACACATCCTATCTGGGAGTAAAAGAGTTTGATCCAGGTGAGCAGCTATACCCAGACTGTTTGGGAATGACCACAGCGATCGTGGACAAATACCCAAAGTGGTTTATTTTTTAGTTTTTTCAGGTGTTATCAGTTATTACCCTGTCAGATATATGGACCATGTCTGACTTGTGTGCAGGTTGGGAGATTTAACAGGTGATTCACAGAGAAATGCTATTGTTAAGGAGTCTAAATGCTGTTTGTTTTTGTCTGCTTCACATCACATTATTTAAGTTTTTCTTTTTTTAGGAGGGAGGGGATTGGCCTTACTTTTACCTTTATTTAAGGTGTGTAATTAATTGGTTTGTGTTATTGGAGTGCAGATAATAAGCCACAAAGCCACTCAGCGACACTTACTGTGAGTTGCGCTATTTTTTGTGTGTGTGTTCCTTGTTTTGTTTTTGTTTTTCTCCCCCCTAATGGTTTGCTGGTTTTTCTTGGATCCAGTTTTTATAAGACTCTTTTTACTGACTTTTGTGTAGTGTGTAGATTTTTTTTTTTTTGGTATTTCCCTGGTCACAGTCTTATTATTTAAATTTTTCAATTAAAGCTAAATAATCACACCTTTAAAGTGTTTTTTTCTAATGACAGATTTTCTATATCATCATTAAAATTGAGGATTAATTTTTAGGAGTTTCAGTACTGATTAATTTAACCCTCGGTGTAAGCTTTTCTCAAAAATATGTTAAACTAGCTTCATGCACTTATCCATCATGATCCAGAATAGATGAAAAAAAATCTATGAAGACCTGAAATATCACTGAATTTTTAATAACCACAAACCTAACTTTATATATAATATCTGATCATTTGGTTTTTGTAGCATTTTGGGGCTCTGCTTTAATTTTTTCCCCAGACATGATGAATAATAAATATTTAAGTATTTTTTTGCAGTCTACTAAAAGTCCCTGTAAATAGCTGTGACATTTTGTAGGCCTTTTTTGTATACGGGTCTGTTTCAAGGTTGTAATTCATTTCCATGTGCTGTCATAATGGAGCGCAGTGCTTTTCATGTGATCTGAGATGTTCTTTCCTGCAGGTGTGAAGCTATAAAACCCCCCAAAAAGATGAAATATGTTGGCGACCTTGTAGTCTGAATATGTCATTGTGAGTTTACCGATCAAATCGCAGCAGAGAAGGAGATCAGTAGACTCAATTTCGTGCGCAGCGATGAACCAAATCCTACCTCTTGACGTTTATCGAATCAGTTTGTTGTTGTAAAATCATCCACCCGATGCCGGATTATTTCTGATGTCCATTAGAGCAGATTAATGAATTCTTTTCAGTGTCTGTATTTATCTGTTTTCAATAAAAAGGCCTATTCGTTCAAATATAATTTCAATTTACGGGGGAAATATTATTTAATTGTACTTCTGATGGGACAGTTCCTGAGCTATAGATTTACAGATAATTGTGGAATCCTTTGCGGATAGTTTCGTGATTGACACGTCGATCTAAACCACTCTGGGCTCCAACATATCCTGTAATTATCAAGCTTCCCTTTTGTTAAAAGACTCCGTGAGTTTCTGTGCGCCTTTAGCTTCATCTGCAGCAGCTCCTGTACAGTATGCATAAATTACGCACGCCTTTTTTTTCATAATCGTATTATATGTTATGGGTTAGGGGTATATTTAACACACTAAAACACCAAAAAATAAATAAATAAGTAGCGTTAAAACATAGCATAGACTAAAATGGAGCACTACGTTTAAAAACAATAAATCTGCAAATTGTATATTTTTTCTTCCCTGCTAATAGCATGCACAATATTGATGCCTTAATTGTGCACATTCAGTTTAAATGTTTTATCATCGCTGAAGCCTTAAATCTCCATAATAATGGTCATTAAACCCACATAAAATTAAAAAGTTTTCAACTTAATTCGATTTTCCACTATGGAACTTCTGTCTTCTGTATTTTTAAGCATCGTCATTTTTCCTTCTGAAAGTAAATACAATTAAATCCGAGTAAACAGCAAGCACATTTATCTAAAAAATATCAATTCAAACCTTATCTAAAAGGTTTATTTACATGCGCAAATATTAATTGTTGCGTTTCTACCCGTACAGCCAGCACCAGCTGAATATTCCCAGTAGCAAATAAATGGCAATTATGTAAACAACTATAATTTACATTTGCTGTTTTTTCTCTCTCTCTCTGGCTGCTGCTGCTGCTATAAATGTCTGAGATATCAAACACACACCAGCAGAGCCTGAGTAAGTTTCTGTCATAACTGTTCCAAAGTGCGTCCAGCCTTCTCACGCATATGAAACTCTTTCCTCGCCCTCCCCCTTCTTTAACTATAAGGCAGGCCAGAGAGCCCCACAAACTTTCACTCCAGCTCTGCAGAGACACTCCGATTCTCCGCTGCTCTGCTCCGCTCTTTTTTTTTTTTTGCAGCCCCGCACTTTCTCCCGAACCTCCGCAGCCTTTGGAGTTAAAACCCTCAATCTGATTAACTTCCTGCACAAAAGTGGAGCGAAAAAAGGGGGAAAGGAGGAAATCTTTCTGCTCTAAATAAGGCTCTCTGAGGAGCAGCGGGCAACTCCTCGTCTCTGCATCCTTAACTTTGTGCGTCGCGCCCTGCAGCGTTTTCAAACTTTTTTTTGCTTTAAAAAGCTAAATCTGTGCGCCAGTTAACACCAGAATCCATGCATGGTACGGATGGTACAAGTTTTGACGCACATCGCCGATTCTTCCCCTGATCCCCGCAGGCACCGAGTTTGGAGACACTGTACAGCTGTGAGACATCCAGGGGTTCATGTACTGGAAAAATGAAGTTTTGTCCCCTCTCTCAGAGGGAAATAAGATTCTGTCCGAAGGAATTCCCACGAAGCAGGTACTGACACGTCGGAAACGGTTTCATCTTTTGTGCGTAAAAATGCTTCATATAGGACTCTGGGGCCTTGACTGTCTGAATGAGATGTTATGTGATGACGTACTCTGGTGATGTAATGATGCAATAATGTGAAATTATTGAGCAAATTTTGTTGATCTTCTGTCCTGATCGGGTGAACAGAGTGTGTTGCTCGTTCACCCAAAAAGGCGCGTTTTATTCGCAGCTCCGCATCGTCTCGTGAGTTTTGTTGCGGGTCTCTGTGATGTCACCAGAATCACGGACTTGTGTACTGAGATCAGCTGCACGCGCCAGCCGCCGTGAAGAGGCACGCGCCCCTCTGTTATGAATAGCGTGATTTGCGGTCCGCGAGCCTCTCGAGCGGTGCCAATTCGCCTGAAGAGAATTAGATTTTAATTACAGCCATTAAAAATCAAATTTGCAATTCTTTGGGTGACCCGTTGCCTTCCTCTGATTGACAGTTGAAATTGACACTCCGGGTCCCTCTTATCCGCAGCGTTTCAAGCTATTTGTAATTACAGGTAGTTTTTTCTTCTCCCCCCTCCTCCACCCTCCTCCAACTCTCGTGTCCTGGATTGCGGAGAAAATACTATTATTGTGAGAGGCATGGGTTAAGGGCAGGGAAAAATCAATCCAAATTGAAATAGCTTCATTAAAATGTGCCTTTTGTTGCGGGGGCCCCCTTTTAACAGCTTTAACCGGCGCTTTTATTGTCAGGACGACTTTATATAGGGAGTAGCCCTTCAAGAGCTTGTCTGCAAATGTCTCCGAATGATGTTTCAGCTGAGGATGAGACGAGCAAAGTGATGAAGACGTGCCGTTTGCCGACCGTTTTCTTCTAGGTGATCTCCACCGAGCATCAGAGTACACCGGGAGCTTCGCGCTGCAGTGTGGACTCTAAACACACACCAATGGTGAGAGCTTTACTGCCTGTTTATGCTTCTTTTATTTTTTAAATGCATGGATCAATCGGTGCGTAAATTACGCACAGTAGCTGACCGTTTGGGCTCTGCGCAGCGACTCCATGTATAAATACATATGATTTTACATTCTGTGCGCATTGCAATAAAAAATGGCGACATCTGCAAACTGTGTTGGTGTTGGAGCGGATCAATGTGTTCGTGTGTTACTCAGCTCTGCTTGGTGTCCCTCTTGCAGTCTCACTCGGACGGAGAGTCCCAGCGGTCCAACATGGAGCGGGAGGACACTCGCTCGTCTCCCAGCACTCCGTCCACTCCCTCCGTGTGCTCGCCGACCTCCACCACCAGCTCGGTGCCGTCCACCGGGAAGAACCTGTGCGCCAGCTGCGGACTGGAGATCCTGGACAGATATTTGCTGAAGGTGAGAGGCCGAGGAGGAGCGATTTTTCTTCTGACTGAGGGAGCTGCGTTTGTTTGTTTGCGTCGTTATTTTTACGCCGATATAACGGCAGCAGCTTGTCAACACAAGACGAACAGGAGAAGGAGGCTGCCATGTTTGACCCCGTGTTTTGGATCAGACCGGCCTGCTGGGTGTTTAAACTGAAATAAAACCAGGGAGGCGCACAACTTTAGGTGACCTTAATATTAAAAGATGCGATTCTGATAAATATTTGGCACAAATTAAACCTCAAACGGAATCAGAATGAATTCCTATTACAATACCCACTAAACAAACTTAAAGTTGTACCTCATAATTCAATGTTAGAATTAATTTGCAGGCGTAAAACAAATAATCACAAAATAATATTTTTTGAAATGCACAAAAGGTGACTTCTGTCGTGTGTAAAATGTGCGTAAACGTGAATAAAAGCGCCCGTGTGTGTTTCCGCAGAGCGCAGACCCAACAGGGATGTTTTGCGTCGTCTTGTCGCGTGCGCTCGCGTGCTCCCAATCAAAACAGTCCTTTTGTCGCGCGCAAACGTGTGTGTGTTTGTCCGGAAGTGTGAAAATCATCAGTGTGTTGCACTTTGTTCTCAGGATGCAGAGAAGAAACACCGTCAGGACGAGAAATCCAACCAGCCTTATTAGATTTTTATTGCAGGCTTTAAAATATTTTCATTTTTAATTTAAATTAATCTAAAAATTGTACTTTTGTGGCCTGAGTCTATTGGAGGTATCACCTGCAACTGTAATGATTTTCTGTTATCCAATTTACATATATTTTTAAATATATATACAACTGACTGGGAACAACATGTCTTATATTTTTTCCATAAACTGTAAGTAGGTTAAATCTAGTTTATATTGTAAATTTGAAAAAAATCTTGTGTGCAACAATTTGATTTCGTTCTCTGTTTAAAAAAAAAAATGAAATGTGTGTAACTAAATAATTCCTGAAGATCTGATAAGTCCTCAAATTATGAAAAGAAATCTTGCTTTAAAAAATTATGAAATTGCCTTAATTTAACAATGCATTCATTTACGAAACATTTGTTTATTATTTACACTTTATCTTTTATTTTCATCAAACAAAAATCATGATTTTTCTCGCCGTAAATAATTAGAGGAGCAAAATAGAACCAGGGCGTATAAAATTCAAGCCGCGATGTGGCTTTTCTTCAATAATTTCACTTGTTATTGCAGAGTAGTCTTTTTACCATTCTCCAGGCCTGACGGTGATTTTTTTTTATTATATTATATTTGTATTTTTATTTAAAATTCTTAGCTGTTGTGGAAAAAAAACATGACACACAGATTTAGAGAACAGTAGCTGAGGCCCAGACATTCGCAGTAATAATCTGACTGGAGCAGGCTGCTTAAAAACGAATCTGATCCACAAATCTGATAAGAATAATTGAATCAGGTGTGATAGGTTCTCTAAGGGGGCGGGGGGGGGGGACTCTCTTCATGAATATTACACAATAGAAAAGTCACTTTTTGCGTTAAAAAAATTATGATTTTGTGATTATTTATTTTCCGGCTGCAATTTTACGAATTGAACAAAAATAAAACATCTAAAGCACTTAAAGGCTAATAGAATAGAATAGAACAGAATAGATCTCTCTGGGATGTTTTTGTTAGAACTGTTTTAAAGGTTTGAAAAGGTTTTGAAATACTAACATAAGGGTATTATACACTCACTTTATTAGGTACAACTGCAAAATCTAATACAATCCAATCTGACAGTTCTGTATTAAATCGTCCTTTAACGAAGCTCCTGCATTTTTGTCTTCTGTCGACTCTGTAAAAAGGCTGATAATTGTACTTTATATGTATTATTAAAATAAGAAGCTTTATTGTCATTGCAAGGGTACAATGAAATTCGGTATTATTATATCCTTTAGGTCATAGCTGCTGGTGGTGCACTAGTGGACAACATTTAGAAGGGCCTTATCCACCTCAATAATAACTTTATTATGTTTATTCTTAGAAGATTTTTTAAAAACAAATAATATGTGAACAAAAAGAGAAAATGTAGAAGCTTCAGATAAGAAAGTTTGTACCTAATAAAGTGGCCAGTGAGTTTCAATAAAGTAAGAAAACTTTATTGACATCGTTTTCTATTTTGAGGAAAATTAACGATCGACTCCTAATTGAGCCGATGTGCGCAGGCGCATTAGACTTACTATATAACATAATTAAAAATAGCTCCACTGTATGACAGAGTCGTTCATCAGCGCAGTGAGCCTTTAAAGTGGTGTTTTTCTGCTCACCATCGTGTGTGTGCGCGTGTGTGTGTGTGTGTGTGTGTGTGTGTGTGTGTGTGTGTGTGTGTGTGTGCGCGTGTGTGTGTTTGTCACGGTTGGTGTGTGTTCGCAGGTGAACAACCTGATCTGGCACGTGCGTTGTCTGGAGTGTTCAGTGTGCAGGACGTCGCTGCGTCAACACAGCAGCTGCTACATCAAGAACAAAGAGATCTTCTGTAAAATGGATTATTTCAGGTAGGGTAAGTCTGCGGCGCTGCTTTCAGAATAACACGTCCTCTATCTGGACACACACACACACACCAACACACACTAACACACACTAACACACACGCTGCTTTGAAATGCATGTGGGCCGCCTCATGTGTTCCTGAAAAGGTCTTTTCAAAAAAACTGAAAGTGTGTAACAAAATACAAGCCTTTACCTCCAGTGAAGAGCTGACAGATCTGCACTTTTGTTATGGCTATCCACAACCTAACATCTCCAGACACTATACAAAAAGACACACAAAGAATCAGCTGCACCACTACAGTCTGCAGAAACTACCTTTTAATTTTTTTTTTTTTTTTAAAGTAATGTTTGGCACTACTTTGAGATCATATCTGTTTTTAAGTGCCATATTTGGCCACTTTAGGTTGTCAAATATGTGTGTGGTGCCCCCACATGACACACACACACACACACACACACACACACACACACACACACACACACACACACACACACACACACTGCAGTTAGATGTGTTTTATCAGACTGTGAAAGGAATCATTAGAAATGCCACTTTCTGTGTTCTAATCTGAGTTTAGAAGCCTCCTATATGCAAACGAAGCATTAAATGTAACCTGAACATCCAACAGACAAGAAAAGTGCCCATATTTTTACTACATTTTATTGTATTATTTTCTATTCTGTTCATTTTGAAGGCCTATATTTGTGCATCAACTCTGAAAAACATAAGAATGTGACCATAAATGAACATATAACGTAATATAATAATAATACAATCCATCTTTTTTATTTTTAGAGAATAAAATCTAATGAAAACAATATGACTATGTAGCATTTCAATTTAATTTATTCCCAAACTCATCTTATTCTTTATACATGTTGGTTAGAATACAATTCTTTTTATTATTTTATATTCATGTAAAGTGGAGACGATGTGTGGTGGTTTCTCTCAGATTTTTTTTTTGACTTTATTCATCGTGTGTGTGTGTGTGTGTGTGTGTGTGTGTGTGTGTGTGTGTGTGTGTGTGTGTGTGTGTGTGTGTGTGTGTGTGTGTGTGTGTGTGTGTGTGTGTATGAGAGAGAGAGAGAGTTTTAAAAAGTGATTCAGAGATATAAAAGTGTGTGTGTGTGGTACTTGAGGTTAAATGGGGTTCACACTAACTATAGCAAAGTTAAGATTCAGTTCACAGCCTGGAGCTCTTATAGACACACGTGCCCATTTGTGCTTAATACTGCGTGTGTGTGTGTGTGTGTGTGTGTGTGTGTGTGTGTGTGTGTGTGTGTGTGTGTGTGTGTGTGTGTGTGTGTGTGTGTGTGTGTGTGTGTGTGTGTGTGTGTGTGTGTGTGTGTGTGTGTACGTAGCTGTGAGGTTTGGTGTTTGTCTGATCAAAACCTGACACCACACCGTTGCTCTGAGGTTTATAATCACCAGCAATTAGTTGTCCCCCACCCCAGAACCCTCAGGCCTCCAGACCAGCAATTAGACCGCCCCGAGTGCCTGGTCAGCATGTTTTCTGATCTGAAAGTGACTCCTATCCAAACTCAAAAAACTTACACACTATTACAGATACCTGCATGACTAAACAAACCTATAATGTGAAATATAAAACATTTACATGCATGAATGTTCACATGTATAATCCTCCTGTTACAACACACACACACACACACACACACACACACACACACACACACACACACACACACACACACTGAGAGCTCTGTTTATTTATGCACATCTAGCAGCTGCCAATCATTTTGCTCATTTTTTTTTCACTAAATGGAGACTTTTGTGTTTGTTCTGCCACACCAAAATAATATTTTAGCTGACCCATCTGCAGTTAAATGCTGCCTCATAATTCACCTCTCTCACCCTTCAACACTGCACCGTGGATTTTAAATATTCCACAGCATCAGCTTTGCAAAAAAAAATATAAATAAATAAAAAATGGCAGAGAACAGGATAGATGTCGTAGAATTAATAATAATAATAATAATAATAATAATAATAATAATAATAATAATAAATTTCATTTATAAAGCGCTTTTCCAAAAACTCAAAGACGCTGTACATAAAATACAATAAGATAAAACAAAACTGTTAATTAAAATCAGTAGGGTTTTAAAACCTCGACTGTTTTCATTTCTAGTGATGGAATTTGCTGTGAAGTTAGGTTCCATTAAAGTGCACCTCGGTGTCATTAGAACACAGGAGAACTGTGAGAACTTTTAATAATTAACTTATTGTTTAGAAGCACAGAAAATAGTGAAAACTGTCATTAAAGCACAGGCTAATCTATGCTGAGGCATTCTGTTGTTGTTGTTGCTCCACAGTCCAAACCCAAAGATGTTGAGGAAAACTGGCAAATATTTGAGAAGCTGGTCCTGGAGAACTATTGCCATTTTTTAAAGACTTCAGCGATTCATCAATATTGCTGCCAGTTTATTCTCTGTTAACTAAACATTTGAGCTCCAGAGAGCTGCTCGGTTTCTGTTTGCATGATGAAATATTTAAATGGCTGCGTACTTACAGTGAAGGTCAAAGGGGGCTTCTGTGAGTCTCTGCCACGACTGGAGTAAAGCTGCATGAAAATCACACATATAGGAATATATATACAGTAAATCTCTCCATTAATTCATTTAAATGGACGAGAAACCTAAGAAGCGTGTAAATTAATAAGTTATTTAGCTTCCCATAGTTTACCTAATTGTGTAGTTTTTCCTTTTGGCCCTCATAACACAGTATAGCTGCAGTTTGTTGCTTTTCTTAATCTTCATTTCTTGATCATCTAAAAGCATAAACTACAATTGTTTGTATGTGCACATACTTTTTTAATTTAACAAGATATACATTTAATGATTTTATAAGTTTAGAAAAGACAAAATCACATCATATTGTAATAGCTGTTCATTTTTAATTGTGCAGTGACTCTACAGACAGATAATAACAAGCAAAGTGATAGATAGATAGATAGATAGATAGATAGATAGATAGATAGATAGATAGTTAGATAGATACTTTATTAGTTCAGCAGCTTACATACAACAACATAAATAACAAAAAAACAGGACAAAATCTTCATTTCCATAATAATATTTGTACGGTTTAGATTCTACGTCCATGTAAGTCGTTATTAGTATTCTAAAAACGTTGCAGTAAGAGCGAGGCTTTCCTGCAGGGCCGAGGCCTGCGCGCCGCTTCCTTCTGCAAATATAAACTGTAATCTGGGTTTAGGCCAGATTTAAACTGGGCTAAACACCGCTGAGAGTCCAGATCCTCTGGGCTGGTTTCAAAAAACCTCTGGAGATATTTCCTCATCTGTGTCAGCCTCTCATCTGGCTTTGGACTGACAGCTGCTTTAATGGGGCGTAATAGCAGGAAATCAGAGCGGGTTTCCCTCCCAGTGCATGTGTATGTGAGCTTGGGGTGGGGTGGAGGGGGGCTGCAGGACAGAGCCCCCGCTGTGCCTCTCAAACCCATGTCAGGCCTCGGGGGTTTACCCTCTCTCTCTCTCTCTCTCTCTCACACACACACACACACACACACACACACACACACACACACACACACGCACACACACACGCAAACCATTTCTTTATCAGCCTCCCCCCTTCCTCACCCCGTCGCCTCCCCCTCCGTAGAAACCTCATCCAGGTCCGTGAGCTGCAGGCCACACGGGAAGCTGCATTGCTGCACTAATCAGCGGCACCCTGGGATCCTCACACTGTAACCAGAGTCCATGTATGTGCGGGGAACGTTCTGGATGCATACGTGTCTCTTTATACATGATTTCTCTAATAATAATTAGTCATCAACCACCCATCTCTGGTTAGCTGATTAGGTCTCCATAGCAACAAAACAAGCAGCCGGTACAGAGGAAAAAAAGATTTATTAGGAACTGAATTAATTAAAATTATAATACGACATCTGTCACACACAGGCTGCTCAGTTAAAGCTCTGGAATGGATTAATTCATGCTGAAAATCAGACTGGCTATTACAAAAAAAACCTCAAAGAGCAGATACTTGTTTTCCCTGCTGAGTAGATGTTTTAGAGCCTTATAATCTGTCAATAAAAAGATCACTTCCTCTCCCGGTACTCTAAGCCAAACACAAACCTCTTGTCTCAAAACTGCACACCTCTCTCAGGACAAACCTAATAGAGATTAGAGTATTCTCATGGCACATCAGAAATAATCCGAAGCAGCAGGTGAATTAAAATGAAAAAAAAAGTACAAATATGATGACAAAGGGGGAGCAAATAGGAGGGATCTCTGGTAATAAGGCACTTTTGCGGTGTAGAATTCCTGTAGAGGCTGCGAGGATTGACATCACTCCAAAATAAACATCAGGTTTTTTTTGGTTCAAAGATGAAAAAGGAGATGAACACAAAGAGTACAGAGGAAAGATGAAGATAGAGAAGGAGGAAGGAGTTAAAACGAGGGATGATTTACAGCTTTTCTGGGTTCTGTCTCGGAGCATGAAACTGACAAGCTGTCATGCTGGATTAGCCGCAATGCTCTACAAATGTTTTCCTCTTTACTGTAGAAACAGGCTGGAATTCTCCATAACAGTCTGCAGCGATGTGAACATAACTGTACAGTGAACCGTGGAGTCGATTTGTCTCTGGAATGGCTTTATTGCTTTATAAGAGGTTGTTGGGCTAAGCTGAGCTGCTAGAAGGTGCCATGTAGGCCGAGGTCACCACGCTTGTTTTTGTGGTTTTATTGCTTTAACCCTCCTGTTGTCCTCATTTACAGGCACCAAAAAATATTATTTCCTTGTCTGAAAAAAATCAGCCAAAAATTCCCCAAATTTCTGAAAATTTGCAAAACCTTCAGGAAGAAAATTCCAATAATTCCTTAAAAGTTTCCCTTAGAAGTTTTATTTTAAAAAAATAATCCCCCAAATTTGGCAAGAAAATTCTTGTAAATATTTTCAAAAAATGAGTAAAAATCTTCCAAAAAAAATCCTAAAAATATCTAAAGTGATTACATATATATCAGTAAAACTTCTAATATTTTCTTTAAGAACATTCACAAAAAAATCAACCAAAATCCAGTGAAATTCGCTAGATTTTGGTTGATTTTTTTTGTGAATGTTCTTAAGAAACATTTTTAACATTTCTTTTTTTTTCCCACCCAAAAATATTCAAAAATTTCCCAAAAATGTTGAAAATGTGGACATCAGAAGTTTCACTATGAAAATATATATTTTTCCTACATTTTCAAACTTTAAAACGGGTCAATTTTGACCCACAGGACGACATGAGGGTTAATGCTGCTCTGAATTTGTTTGTTGTGATGCTACGGCTGGTAATAAATCAGTGTTTTCAGTACAGGGATAGATGCACATTTGATCCTGGTGGTGGAATGGTGACTTGGGAATCTTCTCCACGTGTGCACTGAAGGTGAAACTTATGACCAACGAGCTCATACACATAAGCAGGGATACCAGCTTGTGAGATGTCAGGGCTGTAGCATGCTTTCATCCCAGATAGAGTGGACTGGAGTGCACTGATACGCTGCCAAACCCCCTCACTTGGCAGCCCTCTTGCCCTCCTGCAGCCCCGTCCTCCTGCTCTTTACTTTGCCATTTCCTTCGGCACTACAACCCTCCGTCTCAGTCATTTACCTCCCCTCTCAATGTCTGTTCTTTTCCCGGCTCCCTCTCCTCACTGGTTTCTACTCACCTCTGCTTGCTTGTGATGCTGTGTTTTGTCCCCGCTCAGGTTGAGGAATGAGGAAAGCTATGCATATTGTTTCTACTTTGTGTTTCACCATTACACGGTTGATTTTTTTAACCCATGAGGGAACACTTTCTTTCAGGCTGCTTTACAAATCTTGCCTCCTTCACCAGAATTGGCAGCTGCTGACCCAATAATGGCTCTTGACACGATCATAACCGCCTCAAAGCCCTATATGCCTATTTACACGCATAATCTGCTCTTTAAATCTCTTTTTATTCTTGTGCAAAACAGGGAAAGAGTTTAATATTTCATTTGTATTAAAATGGAGGCTTATCTGGATTCAGTCAAACCCATATCTTAGATGTTTTTTTAGTTCAACAATAGTGAATCAGTCCAATCTAACAAGTATCGTCTGTGTTGGATTATTTCTCTGGGTCATGAAGCTCCATTGTAGTCTTAATGTTTTCAGGTCATTTTACATACACACACATTAGTAGATCAACATCAGATCTGCATGAAGAAGCCCAGCCATAGTCTACTTTAAAGGTATTATTTGCTCGTTTGACTCAAATTTGCCAACAGTGTTCAGTTATTTTGGGAAATTGACACTTATTAAAACTTTGAATTCACTTTTTTTAAAAAAATTATTGCCACAAACAGGATAGGAAAGCAAAAAAAAAAAATATAAAAAATTTAGCGATATCTAAAGCATCATTGCATTTGCTCTTTTCTATGGATGTCCGATAATATCAACCCACTGACATTATTGGCCCGATAATGGGACAAAAATGTAATATTGTCATTTTTTTGCTTATCATGAAAACTGATAAATTAATGCCTGGATTTTGCTAGCGTTTACTGGACTCATAGAGGGAGGGGAAGAGGGAGAGTGTGAACTGTTGTTTGAGACAATTTTTGTTGAAAAATGGCATAAATATGGTATTTTTTCCATAAATTAAATTGAAGTAGTTTTCTTATTTGGAAAACCTTGTTGCATTTGAGAATGCATCCAATGAAGCATCACAATAAAATTAGGCATGATGTGTTAATTCCACTATAGGAGATATGTGATGTTACCTAAAATTAGTTAAATAGCCCACATATATCAGTATCGTTCAATATCGGAATCGGAACTCGGACATCCCTACTCTTTTCATGGGATTAGTTGACATTAGAACAACTTTCACACACTAACTACACAACAAACCTATGAGATAGAAGTTTTTGCTTTACTTCTTTGCCTTAATGTTCATTTATTCCTGTCACGTTGTTCCTCTGGTCACATTTACAGCAGCAGAAATGTATAACATTAGCAGAGAAGGGTTATTTTAGATGTTAATATCTTATTTGAGGCTAATTCTTAAGGGAATTTACTCCCAACTCTCTTTCTGCTGTCCATTTATGTCTAATCCTCTCTTTCTGTTCCCTCAACTCCCCCTCTTTCTCCAACCGCCCATCCAGAACAGTAAGTCAGGTGGTTTAGGTTTATACGCCGCTGACCTCACGGTTGCTATCGGTTACAGCAGGGCGCTCACGGATGATGTCATCCGAGTCTGTCTTCATCTTCCACTGTGTGCAAACCCACCGCTGGTTTCTGTGTGCATCGGTGTGTTCCCTGGTCTTTGTGTGTCTGTGTGTGTGTGTGTGTGTGTGTGTGTGTGTGTGTGTGTGTGTGTGTGTGTGTGTGTGTGTGTGTGTGTGCGTGCGCGTGCGTGTGTGTGTGTGTGTGCGTGCATGTGCGTGCGTGTGTGTGTGTGTGCGTGTGCGCGTGTGTGTGTGTACATGTCAGGCCCTTCATGCATCAGTCAGGAAATTGCAGGTGTTGGTTTGTTTGCATTCAAGGCTCAGCTTGCAGCCGCACTCAGGAGTCTTTTCTGAAACGCCATATCCTCCTCCAAGGTTTCTCCTGTGAAGCCTTTGAGTTCTGCCAGAGCTTCAAGTTGAAAAACACTCACTTTCAACTTTATCTCACTCTGAAAATTCCCAAAGAAAAGGCTGTCAGCGTGTGCTTTTCCATCTGCTATCTAAGATATAAGATACAAAAGGCTATTGCTACAGTTTTGACCCCCAAAATGTGGCTCTTACCCCTCGTTCCTCATCGTCTTTCTCCCTCCAACTTCCCTGCCTCTGTCTTTCGCTTCTTCTCTCCCTCACAGTAGGTTTGGTACTAAGTGTGCCCGCTGTGGGCGGCAGATTTACGCCAGCGACTGGGTGCGCCGCGCCAGGGGAAACGCGTACCACTTGGCATGCTTCGCCTGCTACTCATGCAAGAGGCAGCTTTCCACGGGAGAGGAGTTTGGCTTGGTAGAGGAGAAGGTCTTGTGCAGGATCCACTACGACACCATGGTGGAGAACCTCAAACGAGCAGCTGAGAGCGGTGAGCAGCAGAATGAATGCGGTGGTTCCTGGTGGTGGTCCAGATGTTTGCACAAGAGGGACTTTCAGCAACAGAATTCATCCAAGCTGAGCATTTCAGAGCAGAATATACATGCTATTTCTTGCATAAACCAACACTAATGCATGGATTATTGATATCTATTAAATTTAGCTCCTTTATTCACAATTTCTTAGTGGTTTCATACCCACAGGATTAGTAAATCACGCTACATGAGCTCAGGATTCAACCGTCTCCCAGCTGAAGCAACAAATATCCCGAAGCCCCCTTTATGATGCAGTGTCCAAGTGCTGTGGTTTAACTATGTTTCCTGACATCTGTAGTCACTTGGAATTATCGTGTAGCTCATCTGACTTGCATCTCTGTGTTTTTCAGGCAACGGCATCACACTAGAAGGAGCAGTTCCAACAGAACAAGACAGTCAACCCAAACCGGCCAAAAGGGCGCGGACGTCTTTCACCGCCGAACAGCTACAAGTAATTTGGAATTTTTATTTTGTAAACGTGCACCTCAGCTCCATATACAGTGTTCCATGCTTTCTTTAACCCTCGTGTTGTCTTAACATCTTGTACACTCCCCTCGTCCTAATGGTCAAAAATGACCCGCCTCCACTGAGCCTCTAAAATAAAGCAGCTTAACTGAATTTTCAACCCAAAATCTATTTTACGTGAAGAAACAACCTGTCATGCATCACACACTTTGTGAATGTCTGGGTTTTCCCTCTTCAGTGGACACAATTTATGTTTATGCATCTTATTATAGCTGTTTTCTTCACTAGAGATTTATTATCACTATTATTGTTTAGTAAGAGATAGTACTTGTATAGCCTAAGAAAAACTACCAGAATTGTGCAGAAAGTAGTTTTAAATGCATTTTTTGAAGGGAGACTAGAGCACATAGGAAAGCTGATGTAGCACACATAGTTTTAATTTGTCATTGTGTGTGTTTTAGTCCACTGTGACTGTCAAAAATGACCCTCAGACAGTCTTTATACCCTGGTGATATTTTAGTTTTAAAACATAAACAAAGACGATGTTCCACTTTTTCTGATGTTGGGATCATTTTAGGAAAAATCGTCCAATTTCAAGTTTAAAAAAAGGTTATTTAGGGGTTTTTCTCTGCTGGCTGCGTTAACACAAGAGTTAATGGACTAATATTGAACAGCAGCTGATTTTGTGCAAATATATTGTCTCCCCACGCAGATCATGCAGGCACAGTTTGCTCAGGACAACAACCCGGATGCTCAAACGCTACAGAAACTAGCCGACATGACGGGCCTGAGCAGGAGAGTTATACAGGTGAGTACAGTTAGAGGTCCACACTTTCTGGTTTGTAATCAATCCTGCAACATACATACAGCAAACATCTACAACTTGATTCAGAGATGCACAACAGCATGTCAACAGTAAGATGTTACCAACTATATTTCCACAGTTTTGAAATAAATCAACATATTCTATTCCAAGAATGTAGCTACATGATGTCTGGTTACATTGCATCTTCATAGGTGTGGTTTCAAAACTGCAGAGCAAGACATAAAAAGCACACGCCCCAGCACAGTGCTTCCCAAGGTCACCCTCAGTCCAGGATCCCCTCGTCGCTGCCCGATGAGCTGCATTACTCCCCGTTTGGCAGTCCTGAGCGAGCGCGCATGGTGGCCCTGCACGGCTACATCGACAGTGAGTTGTCGCTTTCTTCAGTGCTGTGATTGCCGTATTTATTCCACTGATCATTGGGTATATTTTCCTTTCGTAAGGCAGATTTTAACACATTTTGCTGTGTTTTTCAGGTCATCCCTTCTCCGTTCTGACCTCTCAGAGCCTCCCTCACCAGGCCATGTCGCTGCCCCAGCTACCCCTCAGCCGCTAGTCCCCCACCTCGACCCCTCATGACCCCCTTCACCCCCTGGACCCTCACCCTTGATCTCCCATTCAGCGACCGACCTGACTCCAAAAGGTCAGGCAGGAGTCAACCTGGAGAAAAAGACTAATCTAACAGGAGCCCTGCCCACTTGGACACAGAAAAATGGAAGAACGAGGAAACAAACTGAGATACATCTGTTGTTATGGGGACAGGAATATCTCACCTGCAGCCACTTTCTCAAACAATGATTGTGAAGCGTTTATCATTAGCAGGAACTCACAGACTGTGATTTTACACCACATAACGGACCCATTTTTGCTTCACGTGTACAGCGTCACGTTACCCACCTCCTAACTGGATGGTGAAGGGAGTTTTAAAGGAATGAAACAGGCCAGGGAAGCAGGACTGAAGCTTCTCGAGTGCCGTCAGAAGATAAATTTAAAGGGGGGAACCATCACTGTGGGTTCACACACTAGACCACAGTAGAGGTAAGACTCCTCCCTCTTTTCTCTCTAAGCAACATGAAGGAAGCCTAAATGTAAACAGAATACTTTGATTGTAGAGATATTTTCATTTGGAATGACACGTTGACTGTATGGCATCTCAAAAAAAAAAAAAAAAAAAAAACTTCCCGCTTTCAATTATCCAGAATTACATTTCTGTTAAAGAATAAGAATATTATGTGCCTTATCTTCATTATTAAGAGAAATTAAACTGATTATTCATCATTAAACAATGATTTTGAGTTTTATTATATATGGACGGACTCCATATATAATTCATAAATTGCAAAATACATCTCAGCTGTAGCATTTTGACTGTTTGTCATGAAGTAAAACTGCAAAAGTCAACATTAGAGCTTGTGTATTATTAGCTACAACATTAAAAGCAGGTGTCAGCAGAACAGAGGGAAGTCTGAGATGAACATACTAGTCAATCCACACATTCCTGCAAAATCTGACATGTTACATATTTTCATATTTCCAAACTGGTGTATTGTCACTAATTTATAATTTATACGTTTGCCTGTTCAGCCTCTGTGTGCTTCACACAAGGAGGGAAAATGGAGTATTGGTACAATATGGACAATATAAAACTGACTGGGTTTGTACATAGTAAGACGTGTGTGTGTGTGTGTGTGTGTGTGTGTGTGTGTGTGTGTGTGTGTGTGTGTGTGTGTGTGTGTGTGTGTGTGTGTGTGTGTGTGTGTGCGCAGTGTGTTTCCGTGTGCGTGTGTATGTGTGTGTATTGGCAGGGGTAGAGAGTGTGCATCTGTATTTTAGTTCCATGGCCATTGTGTGAAGAACAGGATCCAACAAGACCTCAATGTCCTTGTATTTATTGAGATGGTAAAAATCCCTGTAAAGCACTTTCCCCTCCACCTCCTTCTGAAATTGTTTTGTTTTGTTAAAAAAAACATGAAATGAAACAAAAAAGTTTATTTGATAGACTGTGCATCATAAATGTTTTGTGTAATAAAATACAATAAAATAGAATGTGATATTTCTGTGGGTTTGGATCATTTCTGCAGGATAAATTAGAAATAATTCACTTTCCTAAAGAGCATGTGTGCAGTCGGTGATAAAATTAGACTTAATATAACAGCTTTTGAAGGATAAAAATAGGAATAAAATCAATAAAGTACCTGCAAATGCCATGTGCGTTTTTAATAATCATTATGATTTACTGTATCTTCACTGCATGTTTATTGTTGTTTTTCATTGTGCGTATGAATTTGCGCTTAAATTTGTAGTTAATTGTGTTCATTGTTGAATGTGAGTTTGGAAAGGAGTGCATCATGGGAGAGATCCCATTTGCCGGTGCCTTTAAAAAACTCTATGCATTATTCATGTTATTTAATGATGGCATTTTCAAATGTCATCTTGTAAAGTTCTGTTAAAGAAAACAGAATTTCACTCAGCAGATTAGCACCCTTCATATTAGTTCTAGATATTATGTGGCATACATAGTTTTCACTCAGCTTTTTATTGACAGCTCACTATCTGGAATCAAAACTGCACCCTCTAAACACACACTAACAGTGTATTTGTGTTAAACAAACAGGATTCCACACTGTTTGCATCGCAGCTCATTGTTTAATTGCAACCAAATCAGTTTTGTGACACGGAAGGGAAATTTGTCATAAGGTTAAAATAAAAATAGCACAGTGGGTTGGACAGCATATATTAGATTTTTGACCCAGTTGGAGACTGAGTGCCTATTTAGAATGAATGTTTCTGGGTGGTAGGCGTATCCGATATGATGATTTCACAATCATAGCAACTAAAGTGAAAAACTTAATCAAATTGGAAGAATGCCTGGATATAGACTACGTTGTCTGAAATTGAATGTAAATCCTTTTACTTCTATTTCTCAAAAACACATCCACGCACACTATTATGGAAATTAAGATAAACGCACTGAAAGGCAGCCACAGCACCTTCTAGAACGTATATATAGCAAATGGGAATAAAGATTAAATGGAATAATATCAACAAACACTTTCTTTTGATTTTGTGTCTTATACAAAAACAAACAAAAAAATAATTTCTTATAGTCAAAGTGCAGTTTATTTTCTAATGTTTCCTTCTTCAGATCTGGTTACAACAGATTTTTCAGGATCAACACCAACAAGCTCATCCCAGGTCTTCGGACAAGTCCGCACAATCCACTCATGTTCACAGTCATCTGGAAGAAAAATTCTATTGGTAATATTGAGAATTTTAAGATAAGATCAGCTTTATTCATCCTGGAGGAAATCATTTTGCCAGAGTACAATACAATAAACAATGGTTAGTGGAATATACACAATTACACAGAGGTTAGTAGTAAAACAGAAAAAACAAAGAATGCAAAGTACAAAATGCAAAGTTTCTAAAAGTGTTTGTGTGAAATGTCTAGAAAAAATAAGAAAAATCAACTAGAAAATAAAATAACAAGTACAAGATGTAAACTGTATACTAAAAACAAGAAAGATTAACAGAAAATGAACTGAAAGTAAACACATGTATTGCACGAGAAATATTGCACTTGAACAATGACAATAGTTTAGTTAATATTACTGGAAACAAAGTGTGGATTGAAAGTGTTTATGTAGTTGTTTAACCAAAGCTCAAATTCGAACACACACACACACACACACACACACACACACACACACACACACACACACACACACACACACACACACACACACACACTGCACTCATTTGTGTTGAACTCACTTAAAGCGTTTAAATCAAACGTCTAACAACGTGCATAATTAAACCGCAGGTCATTTGTGGGGTGTGAGGCGCTGAAGTGCCATTATTCAAGTCTCGGGGTAAATTCGTCAAAGCAAGATAAGCCCAACAATTAGCAGAAAATAACTTCTCAGAGCCACTTCAGACACCGATAAATAATAACCTCCACAAAAATGGACTCTTTTTTTCTTCTTCTTTTTAAACCCCAAAGGCTGCCAGAGGAGCCGATAATAAACCCGTTTTTCGTTGTCAGAAAGTGAAACGAGGAGCTAATTGCGGGGGAAGTGAGCTTTCTCTGGAGCGCGCGCAGCTGCACGCACTTGAGCGGCTCGCGGGGGCCTCACTCCCAGGTTGCACTGCTCGCTGGGGCTCCATTGTACCGAGGAGCAGGTCTGCGGCTCTCGGACTGATTGTGCGTAATTGCCAGCGATGGGCGTCAACACTAACAGCCACTTCAAGTACATAGCCTGCCCACCTCCCCCCGCCGTACTCCCTCCAGGCTCTGCTCTCTTCCTCCGTCTGCTTTTCTACCTGCTCCGAGGTCAATTGAACGCACCGGACACGAGGACAGCTGCCACGGCAAACATTTAGCACCGAGTCTTTGTGGCGCACTCGCACGCAGAAAAGGTAATTATTGGAGCCTATATCCCATCATTGTGTTGCCATGAAACACGCTGACCTCAATTAACCACAACCCGCAACCGGCCTTAATGATAATTAGATTGGGACGTTTTCATATTTGCTGTAATTCCGCCCTCTTCAGATTGTATAGCAGCGTTTATCCCGGGATTTAAGTCACGTGTAATTGGCACCTTGAGTTATCTGAGGGCACAGGTGGCTCGTGTGTTTCCTGCAGTCTGAGGGCAGCAGGACATTGCTGTCATTTAGATTTAACAGTAAGCTAGGGCTGCTGGATGGTGGGGGAAAAAATGCAATATTTTGTTTTTCTGCTATATAAAAAATACAAGAATTTTCCTCAGATGACTTACATAACTGTATTGGCAAAGAATTATTAATTCTTGAATGATTAGGTTGATTTTGTAGCGTGAAGCATCTACATCAAAAATAAGAAATTATTTACAAAAAAGCCATTCTGAACCTTTTCATACACTGTCAGAAGCATCTTTTTGCTTTGGATGCCATCAGATCTGGCTTTGTACTCCTCATACAGAGCTCTGTGGTGCTGATAAATGATCAAACACACCAGTTAAGTTGTCTTGTGTAGGGGCAACAACTGTAAGACAGAATACCTATTTCTCATGAAAACAACCTCTCTTAAGCCAAAACATTTCCATACAACTGACTGATGAGTTTCTTTTTGCAACCAAATCTTCTTCTCCTGTTCCTGGCTCGTTTTGCTGAGAACATGTGGAACCTCCATGTCAACAAACTCATTTTCTTGTAAATAAAGTTTTAAAAAACACTCCAATGCATCCAAGAATACTTCATAGAGAGTAAATTGTGTTCTATCAGACAGATTTCTTTTTGGAGATTGGTCATGGAAAATGAGAACCGGCCAAGTGTTCTTTTTGTGTAAAACAACAAAAAAACGTTGTAGCCCAATGTGTTAGAGTTAATTTGACTTATTTCACATCGTACTTCAAGGGATGTGGCTAACTATCATAATGCTGAAGCTGAAATTATATACTGTGCAGCCCTAGTCAGTCATTTCTAGATAGGACTGAGACATTGCAGTTAAACAGACAGAAAACAGAATAACAGCTTCATATATTTATATATTTATGTAACAGCTTTAAAAACAATACCCGAATAGCGAGGAAAAATTAATATAAAGGTAAAACAAGAAGAAAAATGACACAAAAAGCAGCATGTTACCATAAATACATACAAACAAAATGAGAAATGCAACAATAACCCACAAAAGTAGCGATGTCTGATATTGGCTTTTTTGCCAATAACCGATATGCCGATATTGTCCAACTCTCAATTTCATTTTTATTCCAATATTGGGCTGATGTTATCGGATATCCCTACTCAAAAATAATAAAAAGATGAAATCACAGGTTTATAAAATGTTGTGGGAAAAAAAGCGATTTAAAAGAAGTCGCTAATTCTGTGAGCCTTATGTCCTCAGGAAGGTTGTTCCAGAGGTAAACACGGTCACCTTCAGATTTAAGTCTCGACATTTGAACAGCCAGAAGGGCCCCACCTGAGCATCTAAGGCTGCAAGTCCTTTCATATGTGGTCAACATTTCTGTGATGTAGCTTTGGGCAACAGACATGTTTTAAAAGTGATCGGTAAAACTTTAAAATCAACTTCTAACAAACTCAGAGCCAGTGGAGAGAAACAACCAGGTAAAAAGCCAAACCGCTGCATTCTGATATAACTGGAGGTGAGAGCGTGAGTTTTGGAAAAAAGAAGGAGTTACAGTGGTCAAGGCTGGAGAAAATAAGTGTGTGAATGACTTTTCCCAGGTTGGAGTATGAGAGTGTTACACCATATCTGTAAAGCAAATTTCAGAACAACTTTTCATGCACCTTAATCTTCAATAAGGTTCTGAATTCACACACTTTAGCAGTTTCCTTGTTGGTATCCATCTGGACCAGCAACCTGCATGAACGACCTTTGTGTAACGTACACAGGAGAGAGAGTGTGTGGAAGCGATAATGGCACCTTGTTAAAGTCTGTTTATCTTAATCCTTAAAATACACTCGGAGGGAAAAGTGTTTCCTTCCAGCCTAATGGCAGTGATTTAACACACACACACACAGAGACATACACGTATACAAAGACATACACACAGGCTTAATTACTCACAGCAAAACTCCTCTACCATGGTGATTTGCATAAGAGAGGATTAAGTTCTGCTGGATTTGATGGTGAAATAGAAGCAGGTTTTCTTTAAAATTCACAGAAACATGAGAACTGTGACTCAGAGATGTTATTAAGACACCAAATCCTGGAGCTGCCCCGCTGACACTGACCAGAGGCTCGACTTAGTGGACTTACAGGATCATAATGTGTGGTTTCTAAGTGGAGGCGCTGCAGCGAAATAGAACTAAATGTGAACACTCAAAGAAACATTCAAACATGTAGAAGTCATCTGTCTCCAATTCAGTCAGCAGATCAGCCGGTGGTTTTGCGTCTTGATGACACATATCACAGAAAACAGTGGTGGTTTTCCGGGTTTCTGGCTTTTAAAGAGAGATATTGATCTTTACAGTTATTAATCCATCTGCCACATTTGACAGGATTTAACATGTGAATCCTGTTTTACGGTGAAAATTTGTCCCGAACATGTTTGAAAAATGAGAGTATTGAGGGAAGGCAGTGTGAGGATATGTTCCACTCCCCAGCGCCCCAGCTGATCGTATCTGTCTGTGAAACACCTCGACTGGACGGGGACAAAGGGAGGGGAGCCGTGGTTTGGTCACCAGAGGTGTTTTGCTTGGCAGTGGAATGTTTTCAGTGTGGAGCTCCCTCTGTGCCGAGTTTCAAATGGAAGCAGTTCTCCCAGAAACAGGAAAGTGCTACACATAATATGGCAACACATGGCCCCATCTGAGCTTGCCAAGAGAGAACACAGTATACACAAGCGATGTGTGTGTGTTTGTTTGTAATAGCAGAACATATTCAATCAGGCAGTGGTGGAGGTTTGATTGTGCAGATGTGGCCTATGCATCTTTTTCCCTTATTCTGTTTTTAATTGCAGTTTCATAGAGTAATGCAAATGTGTTAGATTGTACCTCCAAACTTGAGCAATCTTCATCAGTGCTGACAAATTAAAGTACTATTGTATGTCTCTGCAAGTGTGTGGGAGCGCAGATAAAAATAACCTCTTGAGTCGCTTGTATTTGTAATATTTAGCTTGTTGATTATGTGATTTGTATTTCAGATTTAACGGTAATCACTTCCTGGTGCTGTAGTCTTTTGGCTTTAATTAAGCAGGGCTGGTTGGGACACACTGAGGTGGAACCACATGTTTGTTGTAATGCTCTCATCAAAATAAAAATGGAAATTAAATCTAAAAAGCTAA
The DNA here is from genome assembly GCF_022539595.1 of Amphiprion ocellaris. Taxonomy (NCBI): domain Eukaryota; kingdom Metazoa; phylum Chordata; class Actinopteri; family Pomacentridae; genus Amphiprion; species Amphiprion ocellaris. The sequence goes on from NC_072782.1 coordinate 5,946,610, forward strand.
ATCAAGCCACATCTCCGATCTGAATTCCTGAACTTCATTAGCTGTTTAACGAGCAGTATGTGAAATGGTGTTCTGTTATTTGTGTTTAGACAATGGCCAACCCTTGTGGAAAAAAAAGCCTTTTATCTAACTGTCCTTCCTATAAACCATCTCAATTTCATCTTAATTCCCTGAGTTGGATTCGCACCTGATGTCTACCAGCAATGATGAAGACAAAAGTGTTTTTGCTTCTGCCATATTTATGCAATGCAAAGGTATTTAGCAAGACACAAATAATCAGCTGCTCAGATCTTTTTTTAAATTACAATTAGAAGACAAAGATGGATCAGTCTGCCATCTATTATACTATCTGCTGCTGAACAAGTGTGTGTGCACTGACATGTTCTCCTTTTCTTCTTTTCACATCACCTGGTTTACCCATTATGTGACAGATGAGTTAAGGAGATTGAAAAGCTGCAGAGTAATAGTTAATGGCATATTCCTGTGGAAGTAAACTGGAACTTTTTTCGTCTTAAGGAGGTAGTTTTGCAACCAAGTGACCTGTCTAATTCCTGTTGATCCTGCTTGCCTTCCAAACTCCCTTCTTCTTACTTGTCTTGTGGTATCGTCACACAAAAAAAGTCCTCTTACTGGGTCCAGCATAAGGGAGCTGCACCAATCACTGAAATGTTGGTTTGGATGATGATCTGGAACCCCACCTCTGAAACCCCAGTGAGCAGCTCCTTAAATGTGGTGTTGTAGATATCAACTAACACATGATTCTGGAGGTAACTGCAGTTTTTCACTTAAAGTTAATCGGAAAACGAATTTAATGGACAATTTAGGGAGAAGATTGTTTTTCAAGACAATTTGCTCCTAAACAACGATGCAGGAAAGAACAAGCGATGCCAGCCCAGTGGGTCGGCACTGAAAAGATCAGTTAGAAATCTCTCTCCCTCAGCTTGCAGAGTCTTTTAGTTCAACACCTACAGTCATGACTTCTCTACTCCATGCAAATACTCCTAGTTTTTCCCTAAAATCAATGAGTAAAATGATGTTTGCGGTGTGTTTTTGTGGGCTTGGCTCAGTGAACCATTAACAATCAGAATCACTTTCAACTTTTTACTGTACATTGGTGTCTCAAACGCTGAACAGGCCGTAAGTCAGGGTCGTGCATCTGATTATTGTTGTCATTGTTTGTACTACAATTATTTGGCACACACATTTATCCATGGTGACTCCCATTTGGGAAATGGTTTGAGGTTTCCTATCAGGCTTGAGGAACAAACAACCAACTCTACTCTTGGCTGACCTCCTCTTTCACCTCAGATACAGCAATTCATAGAAAGGTTATCAGTTATTTCTATGTGTGTAAACCAATCAGCCACAACATTACAATCACCTGCCTAACATTCTGTAGGTCCTGCTTATGCCAGGAAAACAGCTCTGAACCATCAGAACATGGACACAGGACATGGGGTAGAGCCTGGCACCAAGTTGGACCCTGTGGGTTGCAGGGTGGAGGGTGTTCCAGCATGTTCCCTGGATGCGTGATCAGATTGGGTTCTGGTTGTGTTCTAGGTCAATGCCTTAGGCTCTTAGTGTTTGTCGAGTCGTCCTTGAGCAGTTTTAGAAGCATGGCAAGGCACACTGCCTTTAACCCTTGTGTTGTCCTGTGGGTCAAAATTGACCCATTTTCAAGTTTCAAAATGTGGGAAAAAATATATATTTTCACAGTGAAACTTCTGATGTCCACATTTTCAACATTCTTGGGAAATGTTTGAACATTTTTTGGTGGAAAAAAGAAATGTTAAAAATGTTTCTTAAGAACATTCACAAAAAAAATCAACCAAAATCCATGAATTTCGCTGTATTTTGGTAGATTTTTATGTGAATGTTCTTAAAGAAAATATTTGAAGTTTTACTGATATATATGTAATCACTTTAGATATTTTTAGGATTTTTTTTGGAAGATTTTTACTCATTTTTAAAAAATATTTACAAGAATTTTCTTTCCAAATTTGGGGGATTTTCTAAAAATAAACCTTTGAAGGGAAACTTTTAAGGAATTATTGGAATTTTTTCCTGAAGATTTTGCAAATTTTCAGAAATTTGGGGAATTTTTTGCTGAATATTTGGATTTTTTTTCAGACAAGGAAACAATATTTTTTGGTGCCTGCAAATGAAGACAACAGGCGGGTTAAGGGAATGTGCTTCAACTAGAACAGAGTTTTGGTAGGTGATACGTATCAAAGTGACATCCACATGAATGCCAGGATCCAAGGTTGTCCCACAGAACAATGCATTGTAATAAATTGATCAGTGTTATTCACCTCTTCTTGTAGTTGAAGGGTATATAGAGGTTCACTGTTGAAAATGAGAGCAGACAGACAGCTGTATTCGGATGTCAGAACTTACTCTTGAACCCTTGATTAGCATCTACTCACACCACTTTTGATTTCCTCTGTCAGTCAACATTTCTACATCGGGCACCAGTATTCTTGAAAAATCCGTCCATACATGCAGGCGTTGATGACAAGAAATCCAAAAATAACCTATAACCTCTTGGGGAATATTAGCAGCAGATCCTATTGTTTTGCTATTTGGCACTTTTCCAAGGCGGACTGTTTGTCCAAGTTAGCAACAGTAACTACGGAGGGCAGGACTTCACAAAAGGTCCGTTTTGGCCGGTAATTCAAGTTTATCCTGATATTTCCTAGCAACAACATGCAGTTCCAGGGGGTGTAACGTCAGTCATCTGGGGTTAAAACAATTCCATACGCATCTTTTCTGCAGCTTTTGTAAATATGAGTCTTTGTCTTCGCTGGTTCAGTCTTCCCTTGCCCACAGCTACATGGGGAGCTCCTTCCTCTTTCTTGCCACAGCAAACGTCCCAACTGGGAGGGTGGGTCTTCCCCGTGTCCCATCATCCTCGTGGTCCTCATCCTGGGCGGAAGCCACGAGGCAATAAATTCAGTCTTCACACCCACTCTGACAAATATGCCTTCACCTCCCGGGGTTGAAAATAAATCCATACAGGATACAGGAGCATTCTTCTCAAGAATTGTGCACCAAGACAAAAGCGACAGCACATGGGCTTAAATAGTGTATGTAGCACTAGCCACATAGAGAGCACATCCCTCCGCACACATGCACATGAACACTGCCAAAATAAAAGGCCCTCATCAATTAAACAGTTCCTGTTTTACTCCACATTTATCTAAATGAAAACAGAGTCAGAGTATAGTTGGAAGTGTTCAGTTCCTCTTCTTTTTCATCTCATTTGAAAAAAAAGTCTTTCCTTCTTATCCTGTCTTCTTGTCCTCCCTCATATCTCTTACCCTCCATCATTCCACTGATCAATACCAGAACTGTAATGATGATGAACAACTCACATCAAGGAAAGGATCGCAAAACATATTTTTGTCCTCTTACACATGCTGATGACATCTGGCGAGGATGTGGGTCTTCTGACTCTACACTTATGTAAATGAGATTTGCGTGCTTGTGGAACTAATCTGTATTATGTTGCAAGTAGTTCATCCGAATACAAATATTCTGCCCTAAAATACATTTCTACCTTAGGGAGCGTATGAGTCATACGTTAAGTTCTGCCAGGAATCATATGTTTGCATTTGTGATGTAAAAAAAAAAAATAATAAAATTATTTATTTATTTATTTATTTTTTATATATATATATATATATATATATATATATATATATATATATATATATATATGTATATATATGTATATATATAAAATAAAACAGGTTTGGAAATGATTAGAGGAGAATCCAGCTGCTGAGGCTGGACTTTGTCTTATTTAACAGTGAAAGGATACCAGAAAAAGCCTGTTTTGAATGTTTGGTGTGTTTCTAAAATTAAAACCAACATTTCAAGTGTTCTGCAAGAGTTTGCATCTCAGTAGTTTGTTAAGATACTGTGCAGTGCATGTTCAGTTAGAAGATCACAAGACTACAGACTCTACAGCCAAGATACCAGCTCTATAAAGACAGAGGGTCACTGAGGTCAGCATGGTTCACCTGCTGGGGACCAAGAATGCTTGTAAAAAGTTTCATGACAATTCATTCAGTAGCTGTTGAGATATTCCAATCTGGACCAAAATGGCAGACAGACTAGCTGATGACCAGTGGAGCAAAGTAACTAAATAGATTTACTAAAATACTATATATAGCTAGAATTTTCAGTTACTTGTAATTTTATGGAGTGTTTCCATTTTTCTTCTACATGATACTTCGACTTAACTACAATCCAGAGGTAAACACTGCACTTTTCGCATCACCACATATATTTGATAACTTTAACTAGTAGTTACTTTGCATACTTATAATACAAAATATAATACGATATTACTAGTTTAATTAGTTTAGTTTAGTTTAATATACATTTACACTTTATTGGGAGCTTTATATGTAAATCAACTTCACCCTCAACAGCAGTGAAACTATTTTTTTATATGTCAGTGCATCAATAATTAGAATCAAATAATATTATTCTGAAATGAAACATTCTGCATAGTGAGTATTTTCCCCTCTAAACAATTAGGTGCAGTTTGATGCAAATACTTTTGTACTGCTACTTGAGTATTTGTACAGTGTGGTAGTAGTGCTACTTTCCCATAAGTATAAAATCTGAATACTTCTCACCACTGCTGAGAACATCTCCACATTGCCATCCCTCGTCTAACATTATCTAACTATCTGGCATTGTGTAGTGATGTAAAAAGTGCTGGGAGACATGATGAGCGGAGGATGTCAGAATTTAGGAATTGCTATCTGGACACCTGACAAACTGCATCCACTTCAAATCAGGACTTCCAGACTGGGCACTCACTCAGTGGAAAAATGTGTCTTCAATTTTCCACTCTTGACAAATAACAAAAGAAAAAAAAACTTTTGAAATTGCTGCTTTTGCCTTATCAACGTGCTTATCATATGACATGCGGCAGTAATCTCACATCAGAAAATACAGAGATAATGCATTTAATATTGCTTTATGGGTTCATTCTTATAAATACTTTCCTCTTATAGCCTCGCTGTATGATCTCAGAGTTGTAGTTTAAAAAAGGGCAAGGAAAAAGTGGTCCTCCCTCAAACAAATTCAATACAAGACTTTGACCTTTGGCTGCACAGTGACTTGGTGGTTAGCACTTTCGCCTTGCAGCTAGAAGATCCCTGGTTTGCGCCCCGGCCTTCCCAGGATCTTTCTGCATGGAGTTTGCATGTTCTCCCTGTACATGTGTGGGTTTCCTCCCACAGTCCAAAAACATGCTCAGGTTAATTGGTAGCTCTAAATTTTCTGTAAGTGTGAATGCGAGTGTGATTGTTTGTCTGTATAAATGCGCTTTTCCGCTAGCACCTACTCGGTTTAGGTCGTTTTCCATTACAATTGAGTACCACCTCATGGTGGGTGGAGTCGTCATAGCACGGTGGCCCTGAAGTCCCTTAGCATCATTTGTATGCGACACAAATGCAACACAACAATGGAGGACATCGAGGCGATGGTATACCTGCTGCTCAGTCTATGGCTTTTTGCCAGATTCCTGTTCTGTGAAGAGCAATGCGCACCGTCACTGTTGCCGTCCAGGTGTCCTCTGTCTTCACCCTAAGTCAGCTGGGATAGACTCCAGCTCCCCACGACCCTAATGAGGATTAAGCGGTGTATAGATAACGGATGGATGGATGGATGGATGGATGGATGGATGGATGGACTTTGACCTTGCTTGAAAGTAGCTTCAGCAAAGCTTCAAGTCAAAATACAATCAGGAATACTATCTAAAACTATTTATTTACATTCTCTGAGTGCATTCCTCCTTCTGTGCCTCTGACCCAGTCACTTTGAAGTCAGCTGTTCCTTTTTCTATTGCTATCAGCTGCCATTTGACAGATCAATCAACCCTCCTCCACCTTCAGTTTCCTCAGTATCACTCTACATCACTGCTCATCCACCACCTGTGTCTAGACATGATCAGCAGATGTTCCGGGTTGTGAGTACAGCTCATGGACTCACAACCCCCTTTAACCAGTCTTTAAGTCTTTCTTTTATTTGATTCTTGTCTTATTGTTTGTTTGCAGAAGTCAAGTTGTTAAAAGGTAGACATAATTTTACACATGTATTGTTGGAACACAACTTCCTGAACATTTCCCTCCTTAAATAATCCCGCATTTTCAGACTCTGTGTCTCCTTATGTTTATATCTTGGAGCAACATGACTTAAGGAGTCTACATTCAAGAACTCCACCAAACACTCCAACAACATTAGGTGCCAAATTCATGTTGTCTGCAGACATACTAAAGCAGCCGTGTGTTGCAGTTTCAAAACAGAGATTACATCAACAGCAACATGATTGCTGGAATGAACATTGTTTCTAGTCATGGTCAATTATAGAAACTAATGGTGCTGCTTTATTCAGTTTCTAAATAAATACATTTCACACACAGCAATCCATCACTGAAAGGTGCTTCGCTGGACGTAAGAAGTTGTGTACATAATTTGAAATGGAAATTTGTGTTTGCTCTTGACTTCCATCTTTGCAATTGACCTTGGCACAGCAGATTACGATGCCTGGATATTACTCAACATTCTGATGGAACCAATTTGGCATTAGGTTGATGGAAAGAAATGTGCACAAACAAAAGGGATGCAAACAGTAAAAAAAGTAGGATTTTCAGGTTGATGCAGTTAACGCTACTTTATATGTGGACTGTGGACTACTACTTTTATTCACCTCACACTGTAAGTATAGTCGAGGCAAGAAATATATTAAATGAAGCCATGTCTCAGACAGGCCAACTATCTTTGGTATAACAGATTCTTTAAACAGCATGTTTTCTGTCTCACCTGCATTCCTCAGGAATCTGCCAGTGTAGGAAGTGACGACTCTTGTTTTGGGGTCATAGAAACCGTCTCCACAGTCGTAACATCCATCAGGAATGACTCTTGGAGGATGAACATCAGACATCTGAGATTCTCCTGTATGAACACAATGGTTGTTTTGCATTGAATGGTTTTATCATTCTCTTTTTCAACTATTGTAACTACTCCGGTGTGATGTATAGAAGGCCACGCATCATACGGATGTCTTTCAACATTTATTTGCTCTTCAGTCAGCCGACACCGTGAAAATGAAAATAAATGACATACAAACATTTCGGAAATACACAAAATTTCACAAAAATGTCTCTAATTAGACAGATTCCAAAAAATCTTTCAAGCTAGTTATCTGTCGTTAGACGGGTCCCACATGCTAGCTTACGACAACGCTGTATTAAACCGTCCATACAACACACTTCAACAAATAATGGCAACAAATATGAAACAAAATAAAACTTATAAGTCACAGTTACTGTGTGTGTCTCTCAGACCGTGCAGAATAATTAGGTTTTTTAGGTCTTGTCTTTTCCTCTCTGGCAATGTTGGCGTTTTCCTCTGCAGCTATATTGTATCTGACCCGCAATCCAAACATATGACCCTAAACTAAACTGCAGTCATGTGACTTGTTTCATATTACATCAAATGAGCATGGTAAAACAGCATTAGACTGTTAGCCAAACATCAGTTTTTAAAGGTGTACATTGATCTTTCTTAACATCTTATTTATTATGCTTCCAATTAGTTTTAATGATCACATGAATTCAAACATTTATGAAATAACGACAAAAAACAACAACCAACTTGAAACCAGAAATTCCAGAATTATTGTCTTATGGACAGTTACAACTATTAACAACATTAGCAACAGTTTGGGGAGTGACTTAGTGGTTAATGCTGTTGCACACCAAGGAGATTCTGGGTTCCATCCTAATGGCTTCTGCATTCCACCAACTATTTGTCTGACTAATGGTGGACATAAACCTTGGCTTATGATGCAGTGTTACAAGATCACCTGCTAACTTTGCTTGGTAAAACTCACAGTCAACTAACTTATTCTACCTTGTGGGAAAGGCACTCAGTCTAACAATAGAGAGATAAGAATTTAAGACCTTACAAGGAAACTTATATTAATTTACTTTGTAGACTGTGTGCTTATCACATTCATGGGTTTTAGTGGTACTCCTCTTACTATCAGATTTTCTCAACTTATGAAGTGCGTTTTATTTCAAGGATTCACTCTAAATGATGCGTGTGTTTGCTTATAGAGGGATTAAGGAGAACTTGTAATGTGACCAAATGAGCAAATACTTAAGCAAATAAATAAATTCCAACCTGCCGGTCTGAGCCCGTTGCACCGCTCGCTGTAGAAACGCCTGTCGTAACCATCACAATAGTCCCAGTCCTTCTCCTGATACTGCAGACCATCAGCAAACGTAAATGACCCCTTGGGAGGAAATACAGTGAGAAACACAGTGAATCATCCTCATTATTAAGTCAACTCATTCGAAAGGCAAAAAAATCCTACTTTCCAGTCATCTCAAGTGTAATCTTGACGTGTAGTTTCAACTTTTCATGCCAGAAATTTGGGATAATCTGCCTGTGCAACTAGTACACAATTTCATTTGTGCTCCTCACAGCATTTTTTTAAAAAAATGTCGAAAACCCCAGAGCAGAAAAAATGCCCCTGTTACTCCAGATAATGCACAGACCTCACTGGTGACGGGTTTCACTGGGAAGATTCCTTTGATAGAAAGTAGTTCCAGTAAAAACTATCAAATGCGAGGTCTGGGGGTTATCCTACTAAGCCCAGACGGGGTTTCTGGCGAGATAAGTCGCTGTTGAGGTTTTCAAATGTCAATTTTCAGTGCTTTCGGCCCCACAAAAGAATTTAAATTTCCCTCCATTGTCTTTGGGTTGAGGAGGAACTCTCAGAGATGGATATCTCCAAACCTCAGCAGATAAAACCAAAACTGTCTGTGCAGATATGCATCGCTGGGGGAAAGCAGAAAAATATGTCTTTTGGTATCTTGGATGAACTGAAAGACTGTGTGTGTGTGTGTGTGTGTGTGTGTGTGTGTGTGTGTGTGTGTGTGTGTGTGTGTGTGTGTGTGTGTGTGTGTGTGTGTGTGTGTGTGTGTGTGTGTGTGTGTGTGTGTGTGTGTGTGTGTGTGTGTGTGTGTGTGTGTGTCTGTGTGTGTGTGTGTGTGTGTATTACTGAGAATGAAAACAGATTTTTTTAAAACAGCATACAATGTCCAGTAATTTGTGTACTGAACTCATAACTGTAATATTTTCCATGCTGTTCTGACAGTATGCTTTGCAGTTACCAAAAAATGCCATCAATTCAGATTTTATAACATAGATAACACAGATCTATACTTAGCTGGGAGAGTATCAAACACAAATTCAAAGAGAAGAGAAGAGAAGAGATTAAATTGAGGAATTTGCTGGTGTGCCAGAATCACATGAGTTTTATGTAAAAGACCTTTTCCACAGTATATATTTAGACTGCATTCACTGCAGGAGAAGCACAGGTGTGACAAATAACACTGATTTCCCTACATGATGCAAGTGAATTTCCATTATCTTGCACCAGGTTCGCATTTGTTATATTCCTTTTACTTTTTTAGCACATTTGGATAATGTTTCACTATACAAGATATATAAGAAATCATTACACATAAATAACAAAATGTTAAGAAAAATAATTATCCTACAAGAATTTTAGGCTATCTTGTTCATTAATGTACACAATGAATTTCCCTCTTATAGCCTCACGATACCTTGAAATGCTTGTTAGGATCATAGAAGCATTAATAATAATAAAATAAATATCACAGAGAGATATTTGTAGTATTTCAAAGCACCAAAATCAGAGAATATACCAAACAGAGAACGTCAGCCCACAGGCTGAGAGGCATGGTTGAAGGAAGAGGTAAAGCTGAAGAATGAACTGTGAGCTACCAGATATAATTTCCAGAGTTTGGATTTCTGGGATTATTGGATGGCTATCGGTCTGGTTTTGAATAGATGCAGATTTCCTTGGGCTGGCATAGAATGCAGGTGCAGCATAGACTGTTCCAGGGTTAGTCATGGTTCAGAGCTGCTATCATTTCACATGAACCGCATCTGCAATGATGATAATAATTGGAGCGATCGCCATTGTGGCAAAGCCTATGAAACACTGCATCCGAGCAGAAGAGACTAAATCTTTTACAGGGAAAAACGAGAGAAACCTAATTACTACGACAATAACGGTGAGTGATTGCTAAGAGGGACCAGATGTAGTATCAACTATAACCAATTTGAAACACACAGGGGCATGCATGTGGATGCATGCATTCTGACATGCATGCAGACACACACACACACACACACACACACACACACACACACACACACACACACACACACGCACAGCTCCTCACCTGTTTGGCGATGCCGTTCTCCCATTCGGCTTCATATTTACTTCCATTTGGAAAGTGCAGCACTCCTTTGCCATGGAACATCCCATCTTTCATCTCTCCTACATACTTAGTATCTGTGGAGAAGGTGTACTCTCCTACACCTTCCATCCTAAAGAAGAGAAAGAAATAGCTTCACCATGCTTTGTCAGTTTAGTTAGCTCAATATAAATCACTTGGGTCAATATATAATTGAGGGACTTTTGAAGTCCATGGGATATATCTTGCATACATTTTTATTAAATGTTAAAAAAACTAATGTTTTTCATGTTCATTATGATCATGTCTTTACATATTCCATAATTATTTATTATGGAAACAATCACTTATTAATAAAAAATGACTCGAAATCACTAAAATGTCAGCTAAATAACTGTCACAATTTAATAACAACCACCTTCTAATTAGCTAAACTATAATAAAATGAGCTCATTCAAAAAATGTTTTGATTGTGTTTTTTTCATTAAGTTGAGATAATCATGACAGATCTTTCTTTTTTGCCAATATATCACATTTTATATGGAAAATAACTAATTGTATCTGTGTCCCAGAAATCACTTTCAACCAAGTTACCCATTACAAAAACACCTCTCAATGAAGTGTGTTAATTCCAGATCACATGACCTGCTCCACATGATGTCATTTCCTCCTGAAGAAAAGACTGGCCAGACTCCAAGGCTTTCTGACTTATTTAATGTAAAGTAGTGTGTGAGTCAAGTGTGGATTTATGGCATGTCAACAGCTTTACTACAATATTTTTATAAATAATTTTCAATTTCAATTTTGCTCAATTGTATATATAATATTTAGAAGAATCTTTCTGTAAAAATGCCATGTGGTGTTTGGTTATAGGTGGCCATGTTGATTTTAGGCCTGAAAACAGCAAAAATGTCAACTATGATACCTGTCAACTATGTTACAAAAAGTGCCACAATTATATATTGACCCACTCTGTGATTCTTTTAATTTTGTTGTATTAGTGGCATGAATATAAATATGTGTAGATTTCAGGGACGGCCAATGTGATACGTACCCCCCTAGTAAAGGACTTTTATTTTACAAAACTTCTTTCCTCATAGAAACAACAAATCCCCTGACACAGGCTAGTCTTTATACTTAAATCTATATCAAACATAGATACATGCTCTGAATATTTGAACATGAGCAGAAATCTTGCTGAAACACACATGACCTGTTAAACTCAATTTGTTTGCAAATTAATTCAAATAAAGAAATTTATCATCGACACAAATAGGTGTCACATGTGCATTCAAAGAAGTTATTTCCCCAAACAAAAGACACCAACAAGAACAGATGAGTAAATTTAGTCTGTGTGTTGACTCAGCTGGGATAATATGAGCTACATTACTAAATGTTGAACTAGAGGAAAATAAATATTTGAAAGCAATAAAGGATGCCTGAGAGTCTCATTGCATTATATTCCATTATATTTTGAATTTTGGTGTTTTCGTTTTCATAGTTAAAGAAAGGCCGACCACAAATTAACACAACTGGTGTATAAATATTTACAACAATGCATGAAATTAAGCGTTTGACACAATTTTCCCGAAGAACAGGACCCCCAGAGCTCCTGCTTTAAGGAGTTTAACTGCTAAGTTCAAGTCCATATAAAAGAATACTTCATTTACCTGCCATTTTTACTATCTCCTTTGTAGCTGCTTCCTATTAGCTCCATTAAAATACTGACTTGCTGGCGCCCTTGTCGCTTTTGTAAAAGAAATATAAACCAGTAGTGACTAAACGAGACAACACAACGGTTAAGATGTCACGTTGCTATGGCAACAAGCTTGAACTGTTCCGCATAAAACGTAACACACTGTCTGTTATATATACATTTTTTTTAGAATTGTAATATTTGTTAAATGAATTGTCATGGGTGTAAGATATGCACAAAACAGAAAAGTTTATTGTACTTAAATAGTTTTCTTTGTTGTTCATGAAGTGCGCATGCGACTGTCGCCCTCTCTACGTCATCAGAACGCGCCCCCCGACTGACGGCATCGGGCGCAGTAAAGTGACCTTCTTCTTCGCGGCCTCGTCGCTCGTCCTGGAGCCCGGCGAGGACCTTGAATGTTTTTAAACGGCGGCGTTTGATTTTCTGCGTTCGTTTTATCGTACAAGCACGCAGCCATGCCCACGACGCTGGAAGTACCCACACTGCAGGAGCTGAAGGTGGACGAGGTGAGCCGCAGTTTTTGTTCAGCTTCAATGAGAAACGAGACAGCTAACAAGCTAAGCGGCTAGCAGCTGTATGCATCAGTAGCTGTTAACTGTTCCAGATGGGGTTACTTTCCTTCACAGTGCTCTAGGTTGGCTGCATTACCTAGGTTGATGTTGTGTCTGCGGTTGAATATATCCCCGTGAAGCTGGTTAATGTATTAGCATCATTATGATAGCCACCTTGAGCATATTAAATTGCGTTAGCATTAACTTTGTTTTATAATCTCTGTGTCACATTTGTCACAGTCCATATTACGTCTTCAGTGTGTTCATGTGAGGGCAGTAACTCTATAACGACTGGCTCCTGTCAGTTTTCTGCCTGGCTTACGTTAGCAGTGTTGTTAGCCCACTTAACTTGTCCTTGGGAGTCAGGTGAAAGTTGACAGCAGTCTGTGTTTGTCCAGCTTTATAAATATGGCATCAAGGATCCGAAAATCTAAATACAGAGACAAATTAAGTAGTTAGCTATTTAGAATTACATTGCATTGTGTAATGCATTGACATCCCGACTATGATCTTTAGTCTGTTTTTAACAAACTTAAATCACGGAAGCTGTAATGTTTCCGGGACCTCACAAATAGTTGTTTTTTAAAATTTGTTTGTTTGTTTTTTTTCAAGAAAAAAATGGAAATGGTTAACTTTAACAAATAAAAAATGTCAATACTGATTTCTGTATGTAAGATTTTTTTTTCTTAAACAAAACATTTCATCATTTATGTAATGAAAAGACAGTTGGAGATCAGCACAATGTTTGAGGTTGGCAACACCCTTGCAGGAGAGAAAAAACAAGGGGTAGTCCTCTAAAAGCAATGCTCAGACTTCATAGCTACCTCTTAAACAGTGTCAACTGTTGCTATATTAAAATGCATAAATAAGTAAACAAGCCAGAACTTGTGAGCTCTATAGGACACCTATGGCGTGTTAGATTGTGCAGTTTACACTGGAGGAGCCAGAATTGTAATTCCTAGGGGCCAGCTAAAACCAGGCGGAGGTTAGGCTTAGGTTTGGTTGATGACACCAACATTACATCCATTCTAAAGATCGTTCCCAACTAAGACCAGCTTTGCAGTTAGGACCAGGGTTAGTCAAGACTAACCGGTGCAACTAGGTTCAGTTGCTCCAAATTATGCTTCATAACATCAACTCTACTTTTGAGACGTAAAATTGATGCACTGTTCTTTATTACATATCAACAAGTGCCATTCTATTAGCTGCTTTCTTTAAAAAATGAAATGTTTTTTTCTAAAGCTCTGTGTTACCTGATGATTAAAATGTTTTTTGTGTTTTGTTTTTGTCCAGTCTAATTGTTCTTCTTGTTCTTGTCTCTTCTTCTGTCCAGATAAATGTGTCCTCTGCAGTGCTGAAGGCTGCTGCCCACCATTATGGCTCTCAGTGTGACAAACCCAACAAGGAGTTCATGCTCTGCCGCTGGGAGGAGAAGGACCCCAGGAAGTGTCTAGAAGAAGGGAGGAAAGTCAACGAATGTGCACTCAACTTCTTCAGGTAGCTCACATTGTGGATTTTTATGTGCTTTTGACCAAATACTCTTGGTATAAATAGACACAATATTTAGAAAAGTCTGTGCATATGATTTAAAAAAGATTTGTGAAAAAGTATGAAACCATACCTAAATATACATCGGGTCCTCGGTTAACGGTGTCGTCGACCTACGGCGTTTCGTTGTTAAGTCGGAACTGGTTATGTGGAACTAGTTGACGAGTGGAGTGGACAAATACGTCGTCACGCGGCGCTATAAGACGGCTTTGTTTACATTCTCCGGTTGTACGTCGCCTTGGATTGTGCTACATTCACTAAGTTATTGCCCTTCATTTTGGTTCCCAAGTTAAAGTAAGGCTTTTCTGATGCTTTGAAGAAAAGGAAAGCCGTCTCCACGGAATTGAAATTAGATATAATAAAATGCTCGGAACAGGGTGAAACACCGACAAACATCGGTCAAGTTGCGAAGTTATAACTTGACTCCAGCAACACACACACACTACTGCTGACTCTCAGCCAATCAGCGGTGAGCTAACTAAACATGGTATGTTCACTTACATTTGGTAAATCTCGAACTGAACAATAAACATTGAAACATCAACAACAATATCAGTCCGTTACAATATTCTGTTATCTTCTTGCAAAATGAATCATACATGCATGAGAGTCATTAGTATTCATAATCATAACATGATGCACATAACGGCTTTGTTTACATTTTCTTTGGAGTTTCGACTTATGGTGAAAATTGACTTGCGTAGATCAGAAGGAACGGAACTCCAACGAAAGTCAAGGACCCCCTGTACTAGAAAATGTATGTGAGCAAAAAAGTATATGTAAACAGTGGGGTTTTAAAGTTAATGACGCATGCTTTGGGTCCCTGGATCCTGTAATTGAATAGTTTGGCATGGTGAAAACCTGCCAAATGCTTCATCTCTTTTGCCTTGGCTTGAAAAAAAAAAGTCCTATAGCATTTGAAAGAAAATGTCCAAAGGCAGAATAATGACATTTTTAAAGCTGAAGGCTGCTACAATGTTGTCATCTTAAAAACTGACCCAGTGGTGCTTGTGGTCGGAGAGTGATTGAAGATGTGGCTGAACTCTGAAGCCGACAGAGTGCAGAGTTTAAAAGTCTGCGGCCAGAGTTTTTGCATTTCTTACTCAATGATGAACACAACTATGCTCTGAGGTTGCAGATACTGGTTTTGGACAGTGGTTCTTCCAGAGGTTAAAGTTATTAAAGTTTATACAGATAATTTCAGAGTAAGGAAGTTTCCTGCACTATGTGTTGTCCTGTTCACAAGCTTTCATAGTCTTTTGGTAGAGGTGGGAGGAAATCTCAAGTAGAATTTAAAACTAAGGATGCAAGAGTAGAAGAGAACAATGCTGTCATTATTAAGTTTCTGTGCAGCTTGTGAGATGGAGTTGATCAAGTTGATTTTACAAAAAAAAACCTGGGTTAAACTTCAGGATAAGTTGCTAAATCTGGTCCAAACTACAGGTGGATTTTTATAACAGTTGTCTTTCATGAATTTCCATACAAGGCTTCTGCTGGATGCTTTGTGGTGTAACTGGTGATAATTTCTAGTTGTTTGAGATGTCTACAGACTCTCTGAATGTCTACAAGATATTAAGGAAGTTCAGGGTGAAAACATGCACATGTTGTGTAGAGTATTCCGATTTTTAATTGAAATAGGGAGAATTACATGTCCGTAATTTGTGCGGTAGCCTGTGGGTATGACCAGCCTTCTGTAGGGCATTATGGTCAAGATCATCTTGCGTTTTTATGGTGTGTTTACGCTTCACACAACGACCAACTGGACTTCTATGAAAGCAATATTTCTCAGATGTTGCCAGCTCGCTGAAGAGTTATGTTCTGTTGTGTAAACATAATTTGTCAAAGTATTAATCATACAGTTGTTTATATATTTGGATCATTTGTGTTTGTCTTTTTGAGTGAATATTTATTGCTGCAAAGCTTTTTAATGTATTGTTTTTACTTTGCTTTAACCTGTTAACACTCACTGCAGCCAAACACAAGCCACATGAAAAAACTGCCACTGTACTTTGAATACCATCTGACTCATTGTTTGAAAGCACAAATCCTCACATTCAAACAACGTAAATCATTTTAGGATACTAATGCTAAAGAAACAATCACATCAGAAGCAGTAATAGCTCCTTACACAGTAGAACCATAGTTCCTTACCTTATTTGTTGTATATAGGGACACATTCTTGTTGAATTACTATGTGCTACATACTGCTTTTACCCTCAGAGTTCAACAAACAAAATGTTTCCAAGGTTTTAGTTTTAAGAAGAAAATGGGTGGACATTAAGGGGATAAGTAAATTTTTATTTCATAAAAATCTCTAATTGTGTTTGTGATTATTGAAAGTGATTCAGCCTGATCAACTAAACCTAACCAAATGTCATCTTTTTTTTCTTAAGTGGAAAAAAACTAAACAGCATTACATTTAAAACATGAATAAATTATGCATAAAGCCTATTGTGTCTATAAACCTTCGAGAAAGTGGTCTGGCATTTTTCACTCTTAAGTACTGTCTGTGTTTACTGAAAGTTCCAGATTGAGCTTTGTGCTGATGCTTTTGCAGTAACTATGGTGCTTTTGTAAGTTTGTATCAAACACGTTGTGTTTTTGGTTGAAAAAAAAAGAAGAAAAAAAACACATGACCTCTAGAGAAGTACCTGCAATTATTATAATGAGGACAGATTTGAGAAAAATTGTAATTGCACCAGGGGCCTGGTTTGATTCTCTGGTGTTTCTGGCAACTGCCAGCCGCTTTGAGGTACTTTCACATAGTTCTTGTTGTGGAAACCTGCCCATAGCGATCAAATGGGATCAAGGAGTGGAAACTGACAAGTCATAAGTCAAGTAGCCATGAGTTAATGAACGTTCCTTAAATCATTTACTCTCAGAATTTAGAATTTGAACATGTTTGGCTCATAAAAATACAAGTTGATGTACAAGTCTTTAACTTGCATGTTGTATATTCCTTCAACGTCTCCTCCATTTTACCCCCTGAGTCTGAGCTTTTAAAATATCTTCTCAGCATTTAAGGGAGCGATTTCTAGCTCATGCATCACAACTACATATTCTTGACTACTTCTATCCAAATCTTGCATATTTGATTCTGATTCTTTTGTCTGTCTGCCTTTTAGGCAAATCAAGGGGAACTGTGCTGAGTCCTTCACAGAGTACTGGACCTGTCTGGATTATACAAACTTGGTAGAGCTGCGCCACTGCCGTAAACAGCAGCAAGCCTTCGACAGCTGCGTCCTTGATAAACTGGGGTGGGAGAGACCTGACCTGGGAGATCTGTCTAAGGTGAGACTGGTGAAGGATTGACTGCTTTTACAATGCCAGCAGCTTGGTTGATGGGCTCTATTCTTACTGATTGTGGACTGTGCAAGAGGCTCTGATTGCATCTGCGTAGCGGCCTCATTCAGCTCTGGTTGTGAGCAGGCAAATCATGTGTTTTATGCTGCGTCGGTTTTTCTTTCCATAAATTGACATCTTTAAGGGCCTTCACATAACTGACAAGCACTAATTAAGTATCAGCAATCAAAACAAGACCAAAAACTGATCTTGATGATAGAATTTTGGGTATTTATTTATGTAGCCTTTGAAAAGACACTTGAACAAACCAGCAAACCTGTGAATGGCTGTAATCAACTTTCTGGCTGTTTTGCACTTATCAGTTCGAGCCCTTGTTCAGGCTTTCAAATCACGTGAGCAGAGAAACAAAAGAACAGAAATATGGCTTCAGATTGCTTAAAAATATGACTCTGCACTCTGTGTTGTGCTCATGGAACAAATCTGTAACAAATTATATACTTTAAATGATGGGAATAAACAGAATTTTGATAAATGTTGATTGGATTTGCAATAGATTGCACAATTTGGCTGGGAGATGTCCAGACTTGAAGAATGACATGAGAGATGATGAAAAGAACCTGGTCCAGGAGCTGTACTGAAAAGTGTAAAGGAGGGATGAAGCAGGGAGAGAGGATGGGGGTGGTAAAAGAAGAGCTGAGATGATGTAAAACATGACATAAGGAAAGAGATGAAGGAAATGGACAAAACGGCAGTTCAATGCTTATGCATAATGGTTATTTTTCTACGTGTCCCATGTTCAGTGTCCCTGCTTGGTCTCATCAGAAATTGAAAAGCAGAAGGTGTCCATTTTGCTATTTCACTAGCAAATATCAACACACATTGTGAATTTGGGGCATTTTTGCTTGGAAAATTGGGGAATTATCAGAAGAGTTGGATAATATTTTCTGTCAACCATCAATTGGATATTCAGCTAATCATTTTAGCTCTTGTGGAAGGCTTTTATGTTAATAAAATCAGTGATTTTTGAACTGCTTATTATTTTGTCATTAATCGATCTCTCACAGGTTAAAACAGATTTTCAGCAATAGAATTACTCTTTTAAAAAAATTTTTTTTGGCCTTTTGTTGACGTTATTAGACAGGAAAGTAGGGAGAAGAATGGGGGGAACACTTGCAGCAAAGAGTTGTGATCTGGAATCGACCCTAAGCTGCTGCATCGGGGACTATAGCCCCCGTTTATGGGTCACCCACTCAGCCAGCTGAGCTACCTGGACATGCAGCAGTAGAATTTAACTATTTAGTCAGAGATTGGTACAATATAGCCTTTGTTTAACTATTATGTTAACTATTTTGCTTCATTCGATAGATAGATTAGATAGAATAAACCTTTATTGATCCCGCAGCGGGGGAAATTTACACTGTATTATAATTATAAGAGAAGCAGGCCCTTGAAACTGAGTATGTTCATTAAAGCATCTTTTCAGGATACTCCAGTGTGTTTACTGTACGTTTGACAAGTTGTGGGTTGCATGTTCTTTGCTGTCGTAGGTAACCAAAGTGGCGACCTCGCGGCCTCTCCCAGAGAACCCCTACCATTCTAGACCACGTCCAGAGCCCAACCCAGCCACAGAGGGAAAACTGGAGCCTGCCAAACATGGCAGCAGGCTATTCTTCTGGAGCTGGTGAGGCAGAACATCAGTCACCCTCCACAGTCATGAGCTCTGTCCAAAAACAGCCTGACCACTGGTTAATCCATCGGTGACATTTCAAGGGTTTAAATCTCTCAGGTGCAAACATCAGCATTAAGGATGCTGGTTTTGGCACCAGTATGGTGTGAGGGTTGGATTTGGACAGGGTTCATGTTCCAACGGTCTTTTCAGCAGCTTTACCTCCAACATTGTCCAACAGTTCGATAAAGGAAAGAAGGATGGATGATTGTGTGAACAAAGTCCATGAGTCCATACTGCTTTCTGACCACTTCTGTAAATGTAATAAGTGAACAAAAGCAACATGCTGTTATTATTGTTGTCAGATAATAAAGAGATAAATTATAACACTGGAGTTGAATCTGTTTTTTTTTAACATCTTTAACCCTCCTGCTGTCTTCATTTACGGGCACCAAAAAGCATAGATTCCTTGTCTGAAAAAAATCCCCAAATTCAGCAAAAAAAAAAAAATTCGCCAAATTTCTGAAAATTTACAAAACCTTCAGGAAGAAAATTCCAATAATTCCTTAAAAATTTCCCTTAAAAGTTTTATTTTTAAATCCCCCAAATTTGACAAGAAAATTCTTGTAAATATTTTCAAAAAATGAGTAAAAATCTTCTAAAAAAAATCCTAAAAATATCTAAAGTGATTCCATATATATCAATAAAACTTCTAATATTTTCTTTAAGAACATTCACATAAAAATCAACCAAAATACAGTGAAATTAGCTGGATTTTGGTTGATTTTTATGTGAATGGTCTTAAGAAACATTTTTAACATTTCTTTTGTCTACCAAAAAATGTTCAAAGATTTCCCAAAAATGTTGCAAATGTGGACATCAGAAGTTTCACTGTGAAAATGTTTTTTTTTCCCCCACATTTTCAAACTTTAAAACGGGTCAATTTCCACCCGCAGGACGACCTGAGGGTTAAAGACTCAGTTGCTATTAAACATCTCCTCACCTTAGCAACAGCAAGTGTTGAGGAGCGGTTTTGCACATCTGTGTTTTGTCAGAGTGTTTTGTCGGAGCGATGCAGCGTGAGGTTGGAGGTCGAGGCTCAGGGTCACTACCTGCAGCCACAGAGAGCTGCTTCTGCTTCCTCCTTTTCTCTCCACTCACTTCCTGCCTCTGACCTGCACTGGAAGAAGACCAGAGGAGTCGTTTTCCGAGATGCACGGCAAAGCGTGTTATTGCTGCCGGCACATGTGTCCGTGCACACGCGTGTTCATGACCTTGAGTGGAAGGAGGACGAGAAGTCGGTTCAAAGGCTTGCTGGGCCGTGAAACGTGGAGGACTGTGCCAATGTGAGCACGAGGGCTGAATGATTTGGGAAAAACATTGAATTTCAAGTTTTCTGGCTGATGCGATTTGATTTGCGTTTTTTTTTAAAATTTTTTTAAACATCATGGAGCATCACATCAGTTCTGAGTTCAATGCCTTTTGAATTTGGGCATTTCATTTCAATTCATTGTCTCTTTAATCATTAATTTGTATTGGTTGTGAGTTTGGGTTATTTATTTCATAGCTTAAATAATCAGTTAAATATGCTGATCGTATTTTCATTTGTAGATTTTGGCCTCCACATCACAGAAGCATGAGCTGCCAAGTGCTATAATTATACTGTTAACACCTTGTGTTGTATATATATATATATATATATGTTGTGTGTGTGTGTATATATATATATATATATATATATATATATATATATATATATATATATATATATATATATATATATATATACACAGTGAAACTTCTAATGTCCACATTTTCAATATTTTTGGGAAATTTTTGAACATTTTTTGGTGGGGGAAAAAAAATGTAAATGTTTCATAAGAACATTCACATAAAAATCAACCAAAATCCAGCAAATTTCGCTGGATTTTGGTTGATTTTTATGTGAATGTTCTTAAAGAAAATATTAGAAGTTTTACTGATATATATGTAATCATTTTAGATATTTTCAGGATTTTTTGGAAGATTTTGACAAATTTTTTTGAAAATATTTACAAGAATTTTCTTGCCAAATTTGGGGGATTTTTTTGAATAAAACTTTTAAGGGAAACTTTCAAGGAATTATTGGAATTTTCTTCCTGAAGGTTTTGCAAATTTTCAGAAATTTGGGGAATTTTTTTGCTGAATTTTTGGATTTTTTTCAGATGAGGAAACAATATTTTTTGGTGCCCGTAAATGAGGACAACGAGTGGGTTTATATCAGACTATAGCATACATGTCTAAGGCACATAGTATACACTGTTCTATGAGGAAGCATAAACAACACCTTAAAGTTTCAATATGTTAAATTACAGTATTATTGTATTGTGATTTCATATTTACATCGTTTAAAATTGCAAAAAGGGTTTTATTTAAATAATTCTTCAGCCCTTGAGGTTAATCTGCATCATGGTGAGGGAGATCTGTTGAAGATAATTTACCATAGAAGTTGGTTTCTGCACACATATCATCTGTTCAAAATCTTCACTAGTCGTCACAGTTTGATTTGCTTCATGATAGACATCAGGCGAGTCCAGTGTTTAACCCCTATCATGTGGCTGATTTCTATAGGGACCAATAGTAATGCAAAATTTGACATCTTTCTCATACTCCAAAGCAGAGAAGTGACCCTGAGGTTTCTGCCTGTGATTGAAAAACATCTTTTTTCAGAGCACAGAAACGCTGGAACTTGACTTACAAAGGAGCTTGACAGCTGTCAGCAGACAGTCGCTTTGATTTTTACTAAGAATACTTAAAAATACACATTTTGCGTGTTTTGTTTTTGCCTATTCTAGACTGTAAGTTCTCAACATTTTTCCCACAAATGTCTCTTTATCCTACTGATGACAAGTTCAACAGTGCACAGCTTATTTCCAAAAACAAGTCGTATGTTTTCATTGTGTAGCAGAGCACCATGTATGTACGTAGCGTGTTTCTATCACTGACAGCGGCTGCAGAAATCCCCTGGCAAGGTGTGGTCTGGTGCTGCAGCTCGCACAGGAAACGCCTGACGGACCTTCTTCTGACCTGGAGAGTGGGACAAAGGGAGGAGGGGGAGAAGAAGGGATGCAGGGAGGAAAGGAGGTGTGGACGGAGGGAAACGTGAAGGAGACGAAGTAAGAAAACAGTGGAAGACTGAGATGCAGGAGGGATGAAGGGAGAGAAATGAATGAAGGAAAACAGAAGAAGTTGAGGGAAACATGAGGTGGGACCAGGAAAAACAAAGTGAGCTCCAGAAAGGTTAAGAAGGAAAGGGACGGAGTGGGGGCTCGGAGGTGGTTGGGTGGCTGGCGGTGAGGCCCCAGGGCTCGTGGCGGGCCCGTCTCCATGCGACTTGCAGGAAGCGGAGGGTCATCTTTGTTTGACACGGCACCGCCACAGGAAACGGGCTCTGGCACAGGAAAGAAATACAATACGGGGCTTTCAGAAAGCTACAGCCCGCCTGGGAGCCCGACGCGCTAAAATACTCAAACAACCCGGCTTGTTCACAACACACGACTGTCAATATCCCCATTGTTCAGCGTCACGGTCAACATAATAAAGTGAATGTTTGAAGTGGAGATGAGCACCAGCGGTCATAGCTGGAAGATGTTTTTTGTTTTGGAGTTCAAGGAGACACCAGACAAAATTTAGCAAATTTATGGTAAATGTGTGGACAAAGATGCATAAATCAAGTGCTATCTGAAATCTTTTCCAGTAAATTAACCCTCATGTCGTCCTGTGGGTCCAAATTGACCCGTTTTAAAGTTTGAAAATGTGGAAACATATATATATATATATATATATATATATATATATATATATATATATATATATTTTTTTTTTTTTTTTTTTTTTTTTTTTTTTTAAATTTTTTTTTTTTCAGAGTGAAATTTCTGATGTCCGCATCTTTTTTCCACCAAAAAATGTTCAAAGATTTCCCAAAATGTTGAAAATGTGGACATCAGAAGTTTCACTGTGAAAATATATTGTTTTTCCCCCACGTTGTCAAACTTTAAAACAGGTTAATTTTGACCCGCAGGACAACACAAGGGTTAAGAACATTCACAAAAAAAATCAACCAAAAATCCAGTGAATTTCTCTGGATTTTGGTTGATTTTTATGTGAATGTTCTTAAAGAAAATATTAGAAGTTTTACTGATATATATATAATCACTTTAGCTATTTTTAGGATTTTTTTGGAAGATTTTTATTCATTTTTTGAAAATATTTACAAGAATTTTCTTGCCAAATTTGGGAACTTTATTTAAAATCAAACTTTTAAGGGAAACTTTTAAGGAATTATTGGAATTTTCTTCCTGGAGGTTTTGCAAATTTTCAGAAATTTGGAGAATTTTTTTTTTGCTGAATTTTTGGATTTTTTTTTCAGACAAGGAAACAATATTTTTTGGTGCCTGTAAATGAGGACAACAGGAGGGTTAAATTGAAAATTGCTTGGAAAATTCATTTTTAGAATTTTTTTCACTCGAGTTTTTATTTATTTTTATACAATTACACAAACCAAGAAAAACAAACAAAACAATTGAATTGAGGAATTTTGTTGCAGATTTTTTGGGATTTTTTTTAGACAAGGAAACAATATTTTTTGGTGCCCTTAAATGAGGAAAACAGGAGGATTCCTTTATTTTCTGTAACATATTGCTGGTTTTGTTTCAGCAACACTACGATCAACTCCTTCTCCTCCTCCTGGATACATCTGCTGCATCCATGTCCCTAAGAGCCCCCAACATGTGGGCGCACTTCATTGGACAAACTCTAAAAGTGTAGGTGCGTTTGATTTGTTTATGTTGGTCCTCGCCGTTTGCCTCTGTGATCTCTTAGACCGTACATGTTGTCGAGTGCTGCTTTCATGTGTCCTCTCATCCCCCCTCATGCAGCGGCAGGCGGCTTTGAACTGACATGCAGGTCGCAGCAGAAAACACACGACCCGACCAGGTCACAAGTACCTCCACCCGTCCACAACCAGCACTCACACAGATTACTAATCTGAGAGCTTCAAAAGGGGTAAACTTCCCAGGACACACTCACATACGTGCACATGTGCTCACTTAAAGCAGCTTTGTGTTTTCTGAGAAGCACCATACAGGCAGCTTTACAGAAGAAATAAGATCCCACATGTTGCATCCATCACATTCGGCTGAAAATTCTCAAATAAATTGATTTTCTTTGACGCTAAGTGACTTTGTAGAGTGATTTTAGTAGAATTCAACATACATTTACATCTTGTCATCATCATTTATATCATTTCTGACTGAAATCAAGTAATTAATACCATAATAGCTGCTTTAGTTATAGTAAAAGTAAAAATAAAACAAGCTTTAAACTTGCTTTGAATAAACTCGTAAAGCAGGGATGTCAAACTCATTCAGGGGCCACATTCAGAACAATTTGATCTCAAGTGGGCCGGACCAGTAAAATCACAACATAATAACCTATAAATAACCACAAATCTAGATTTTTCCTTTGTTTTAGTGCAAAAAATTCCATTCTGAAAATGTTCCCATTTAAGGAATTATCTTTTTACGAAACATTATGAACAACTTCGAATTTTTTAAGAAAAATTAGTTCAATTTCAGCAACATTATGCCTCAATTTATCAATTACCTGTGCATTACAACTTCCAGATCACAGTTTATCTAGCTCAGAAATGACAAAAGCAAGAAACACAACAAAAAAACACAAAAGACACAAACGATACACAAAACAACGAATAAAACAAAACACAAAACGACAAAAGCAAGAACCAAAACGACAAAAACATGAGACAAACGACAAAATTCAGACAAAAAACAACAAAAACAAGACAAAATATTACAAAAATGAGTAATGAGTAAAAATGAGTAATTTTTCCACTTTGCGGGCCGCATGTTTGACAGCCCTGATGCTCTTTCAGTTTCTTATTCACATTGTCCAGCCTGTTTTGATTCGCTCATCCCTCTTTCTTGGCTGCATCAAGCAGGTGTTTTTTAGTTGTTTTTTTAATGGCTGAGCATTTCCACCTTGAAACTGCAACAAACGAGTGACCGTTTCACAAGCATGGATTCAAAACTTCTAAATAAGTTACTTTTACACATTTTGATGAGTTTTTAGGGGTTAAATCAATGACCAGAGATGGATTTTAAAACCTCTGGCATCTCGTTTCTGCTCTTCTCTTCAAGTGTGTGGCGTCATAATGCCAAGATCTAAAGAGCTCTCTGAATCCTCCACACAAAAAAAGCCTGTGGATGACTACGAGTCTGCCAAGGGATTTAAAAAAGATCTCCAAATTATTGGAAATGAATCATTCCACTGTAAAGAAAATCATCTACAAGTGGTGTAAATTTCAAAGGACCGCCAATTTGTCCTGGACTGTCCGCCCCAGCAAATTCAGCCCTGAGAGCAAAGTGAATTCTGCACCGAATCAACGGGTGCTTGAAGATAATGTGAGGCCATCCAAAGCTGAAGTTGAACCGGAAGTGGACTTTTCAACAGCTGTGGGGGGATTTGGGGGATTTGAAATGGGCACTGCATGCAAGAAAACATTTGGATTTCTTGCAATTGAAGGAATTTTGCAAGGAAGAGTGGTCAAACATTCCAGCAAACTCATGTCAGAGACTAAAGAACGTCATTCAAGGGGTTAATAAAAGGTTCTGACGTCAAATGTCCCTTTTTACGCAGAAGAATGTTACATCTATTGATGTTTTTGTGGAATAAATGACTGAAAAAGCTAATTTTTCTCGTGGTTGTGCTCAACTATATCACATTTACTTTCTTTTTGTTTTGTTTCGTGTCATTTGTCTTATTTTTTGTCATTTTGTGTCTCAATTTTGTCATTTTGCGTCTGATTTTTGTAATATTTTGTCTTGTTTTTGTTGTGTTTTTTTGGCTTTTTTTGTCTGACTTTTGCCATTCTGATCATAAAGTGAAATACGATATCATCAGTTCCAGATAGCTGTGACTAAATGTTGTGTTCTTTTGTAGACACTCTGTGATGTGGAAGTTCTAATGTGGAAATGATAAACTGAAGCATGAAGCACTTTTTTGCACTAAAACAAAGGAAAAAATTGGAATTGTGGTTATTTATAGGTTGCTATGATGTGATTTTATCAGTCTGGCCCACTTTAAATCAAATTGTTGTGAATGTGGCCCCTGAACTAAAGTGAGTTTGACACTCCTGCTCTGAAGCTGCGTGGAGATAAAAGGAGCTGCAGACTTTAGCCGTAAAGTCGCTTTACACACAATCATTTAATCCACAGTTGTTATAAAAATATTCATTACTGTTTCTTCAAATAGTCTTTGCATTAACTTCTATTTGCTGAGGATGGATTCTCTTTATCTGTATAGCTGCTTCACACTAATAACACATTCACACATCAATGAGGATTAAGTTCTTTTCTTAAGGGGAAATTTAACAGAATCAAAACCACACCCCCACATAAAGCTCCGGTCCTCAGCGTGTAAATCTGCCCGGTGACAGAGTGATGACCGTGACTTTGTGTTTTGCATTCCGGCCCGACACGCTCCACAGCAGCTCTTTCACGCTGCAGTGTTGCCTCTGAATGCTGCGCTTAAGATAATATTTAGCAGGTTTTAAAAGTTTCGCTCAAGGTGTTAGTCGGCTGGAGACAAGACAAGGCAAGGAGAGTGTTCGCTTCACGGCACACTAATGAAGCTCAGTCACACGCTCAAAATAAAAGACACAGTAGAGATGAATATCTTCCTACCATTTATGATGAAATCTACAGTTTTCTCTCTCTCTTGCCAAGACTTAACCCTCCTGTTGTCTTCATTTATGGGCACCAAAAAATATTGTTTCCTGTCTGAAAAAAAATCCAAAAATTCAGCTGAAAAATTCTCCAAATTTCTGAAAATTTGCAAAACCTTCAGGAAGAAAATGCCAATAATTCCTTAAAAGCTTCCCATAAAAGTTTTATTTAAAAAAAAAAAAAAAAAAAATCCCCCAAATTTGGCAAGAAAATTCTTGTAAATATTTTCAAAAAATGAGTAAAAATCTTCAAAAAAAAATCCTAAAAATATCTAAAGTGATTACATATATATCAGTAAACCTTCTAATATTTTCTTTAAAAACATTCACATAAAAATCAACCAAAATCCAGTGAAATTCACTGGATTTTGGTTGATTTTTATGTGAATATTCTTAACCCTACTGTTGTCCTCAAAAATTCTACAAAAAAATTCCCCAAATTTCAGAAAATTTGCAAAACCTTCAGGAAGAAAATTCCAATAATTTCTTAAAAATTTCCCTTAAAAATTTTATTTAAAAAAAAAAAAAAAATTCCCTGAATTTGGCAAGAAAGTCTTGTAAATATTTTCAAAAATAAAAATAAATCCTAAAAATATCTAAAATGATTATGTATATATCAGTAAAACTTCGAATATTTTCTTTAAGAACATTCACAAAAAAATCAACCAAAATGCAGTGAATTTTGTGAGTGAATGTTCTTAAAAAAACTTTTTTTTTGCATTTCTTTATTTTCCACCAAAAAAATTTCAAAAAATTCCCAAAAATGTTGAAAATGTGGAAATTTTCACTGTGAAAATATGTTTTTTTTTTTCCCACATTTTGAAACTTTAAAACGGGTCAGTTTCACCCACAGGACAACACGATGGTTAAGAAACATTTTTAACATTTCTTTTTTTCCACCAAAAAATGTTTAAAGATTTCCCAAAAATGTTGAAAACGTGGACATCAGAAGTTTCACTGTGAAAATAGTTTTTTTCTTCACATTTTCAAACTTTAGGCACAACACAAGAAGACTTAAGAGGGGTTTTCTGAGGCCTCAACTAACTCTTGACTCTGTTTATTCCACATGTTCAAAAATAAAACTCCAACCATTTCTTTTCACTCCGTGTTTACTCTGTGGTATCTGAGCAAATGGACTAATGGGAAGTATGTGATGAAATGAGACGTCAGGATGACAGGCCGGCCTGTTGTCACACAGCTTAACGCTCAAGAAGCTGCGGTGTGGGAGCCATACATAAACGCTGTTTATTTTCCTGCAGGTGTGTGTGTATGGCGGATATAAAGGGCCTCGCAGCCGTGCAGCGTTTGGATGCATGTGTGCATGTATGTGCCGTGCAGTGGGTGGATGTGTGTGCTGCTGCAGCTCCTTCTGGGCTGCCTTGTGTTTATCTTGGCCTGATCCCAGACCTTCATCACTTCTCTGCTGATAGCTCCATTCCTCCATCCCTCTGTCCCTCCGGCTATTTACAAGTCTACCGCAGACAGCCTCTCCCCTGCGTGCCAACTTCCAATCCTTTTTCTTCCCAGTCCTCTTCCCTTCTCCTCTCCTTTTCCTCTGTATTCTCCTCATTTTCTCTGTCTCGCTCTTCTTCCTCTCCTGCCAAACAGATCAAATCATGGCCAAGTGTATATCCATATCCACCCTCTGCTCATTTTTTCCTTCGTGTGATTGATTGTTTATATGTTCATTTGTCTTGCCGTGTACAGACACAAGTATTAGTCATAAAGCTGACGAAAATATTTCTTTCGCGTGAACTTTTGAAGTAGGAAATCTAAGCTGCAGTTAGAGGATTATGTTTTTGTATTTCGTGTTAGTGTTAGCTTGAATTAGATCATGTAAAAGCTGTGATTTGTCACAGCAGGTAAAGCACAGGTGGTGTTAGTAAGATTAATATTAATGTTTTCTAGTCAAACGTTCCTGTAAGTCATAATAGTGTCCCACTGAGAGGGCACAATAGCAGGAAGAGACATCCATCCATCCATCCATCCATCCATTATCTGTACACCGCTTAATCCTCACTAGGGTCATGGGGGGTGCTGGAGTCTATCCCAGCTGACTCAGGTGAAGGCAGGGGACACCCTAGACAGGTCACCAGTCTGTCACAGGGCTACATACAAAGACAAACAATCACTCTCACATTCACACCTACGGGCAATTTAGAATGATCAATTAACCTCAGCATATTTTTGGACTGTGGGAGGAAGCCGGAGTACCCGGAGAAAACCCACGCATGCACAGGGAGAACATGCAAACTCCATGCAGAAAGATCCCGGGAAAGCCGGGACGCGAACCAGGGATCTTCTCGCTGCAAGGTGAAAGTGCTAACCACTACGCCACTCCCTGAAAACAGCAAAAATGTCAACTATGTTACAATAAGTCCTGCAATTATATATTGACCCATATGACTGATGATTTTAATGGTAACAAAAGTTTTTGCATTTCTTTTCCACTTTTCAACATAACTATGCGACTTTTGCTGCCACCTGTACCAAACAAGCGTGTTTCCTTACATCTGGAGAATTTAATTTGCAGGCCGGAGCATCTCTGTAGCACCACGGTGCTTCATTTATTACAGTATGTTTTGACACATTTAACCTTTATCGTACAATTAGAGCTCCTTTATCGTGTCGTGTTGTCCTTTTGATCATATTTTAATTGTTCAGCCCTTGTCAACACAGTCTTAAATGAATAATTAATTACTACAAAGCCTGTCTCTTTTATTTTTACAGTTCTGGGATTTTACTCCGTCATAACTCATTGATTCAGATCAAGCGAAGTCTCACGAGTCTCACAAGTCTCCGATGTGTCTCTGCTGACGAGTGAAGAGCGTCTGATCCATGCATCAGCAGGTTTGCTTTAGATCTTACAACATGTAATTACTAGCTATCTGACAAAGCAGGATAGATGGGGTTCTGATCATCGCTCCTTGTCACCAAAAAACGCATCGCCTCCCTTCTAATATCAAGTCTCGACTGCTGCAGATACCCGCAAACCAAACATGACCCAAAACCACCTCAGAGGCACTTTGCTGTTGTCAGATCTTATTGACTGTTTGCTCTCAGCATCAAAGGCAGCTTCTTTTACTGAAGAAGCGCAGAGATACACACCAGCTAGCGCACACCGAGCAGCGGTTATATCCTCCAGCTAGTAGCCAGAGTCGTCTTCTTCCCATGGAGTTCCCTGGGAAGTTGACGTCGGCCTAATTCTGTTGTGCTTGTGGTTTCTTGCGAGGTACACTGCAGCATTCCTCCGCCGTGTGTTCATCTAAACACAGCTAGTTAAAGAGGACGCTCGGCGGCTCGGGCTACACAGTTGTGGCGGGGCTCCTCTGGGTGGTTCCTATCTGACAGAGGGCTCGCAAAGTCTTGGGTTTCCTACGCATGTCAAGGTAAGTTAGCTGTTCCCAGCGTCGGGCCGCTCTGAGGCCCCGGTGGCCTATCACTCACTCACAATGCATCCTCCCATCTTTCTCCCTTTTCCCCCTCCTCCCATACACCACCTTTCCTGCACTGACGCACAGGCCGTCTTCTGACTGTCGTCCCTGGTTTACATGTCAGCTTTTTCCCCCCCTCCCCTCCTTTCGGTGTCTCTCAGACCTTACTTCCCCCTTCGGTCCTGCTCTCTGTTTTCCACTCAGATCATGGCGTGTCAAAGTACAGTGCTCACTTGTCATCTTTCATTTTCATTTGCATTAAAAGCAGGCTCTTGCCGCTCTGTAATTGTCTGCAGCCCATAATAAGCCACAGGGAGAGCTAGGTTTCACTGCCGTAGGTGTTGAGGCCATATTGATTCCTGGTTTGTTTTTTCCTGGAAACATCATCTTCGCTAAGGCTGCAGCCCAGACGGATCTATCAAGGAATTAACCCTTGTGTTGTCCTGCGGGTCAAATTGACCCGGTTTAAAGTTTGAAAATGTGGAAAAAAACTATGTATTTTCATAGTGAAACTTCTGATGTCCACATTTTCAACATTTTTGGAAATCTTTGGACATTTTTTGGTGGGAAAAAAAGAAATGTTAAAAATGTTTCTTGAGAACATTCATAAAAAAAATCAACCAAAATCCAGCGAATTTCGCTGGATTTTGGTTGATTTTTATATGAATGTTCTTAAAGAAAATATTAGAAGGTTTACTGATATATATGTAATCACTTTAGATATTTTTAGGATTTTTTTTTGAAGATTTTTACTCATTTTTTGAAAATATTTACAAGAATTTTCTTGCCAAATTTGGGGGATTTTTTTTTTTTTTTTTTTTAAATAAAACTTTTATGGGAAGCTTTTAAGGAATTATTGGAATTTTCTTCCTGAAGGTTTAGCAAATTTTCTGAAATTTGGAGAATATTTTTGCTGAATTTCTGGATTTTTTTCAGACACGGAAACTATATTTTTTGGTGCCCGTAAATGAGGACAACAGGAGGGTTAAAGCCTTATCAAGGATACATCAACATTTCTTGTCGTTTTGCAACGTTTTTTTGTCAGAGTGGACAGTCCGGTCCTCCTGTCTCACCCGTCCACGCCTCAACACATAAATAACCAGCCTGCTTCCAGGTTTACCGAGCCAGTTAGCATCCCGAGCAGAGCTACAACACTGTTGCCTAATTGTGAATGCAGTCAGTTTGTGAGTCAAAACTAAAATAACTTTATGCAAAAGAAAAATAAACTGACAGGGATTTTTCCTGAGAGGAAACCTTTAGTTTACTATATGACATGTTTCTTAATAGTGCTAAAGTGTTCAGTGTTCTTTAAATAAACAATGTGGAGTTTTGCATAGTGGGGCATGAAAGAATGCAGGAGTCTCGCTGCCCCTCTCACACATGTCAGCAATTTGGCTGCCTTGTGTATTTTGGAAGTTGAAAAAAAAGGAACATTTCAAAGTAAACGAAAGAAGGAAAGTCTTATCCGCCTGGCAGCTGCGCTCCGGACCAAATTGCTTTCAGCTGATGCGCTGCAGCTCAAACTTGCTTGGGTAATGTCAAGTGATGCATTGCAATACTGAGAAAACAACACAGACAAAAAATAAATAAGGAAAAGAAATGCTGGAAAGTTCCAGTGCTTATTCAGGCAAAGCCCACAAACTCCCAGCGAGGAGACGAACTCGAGAAGTTTTCATTTTCAGTTATTCTTTTTTAATTTCATTTGCATTCAGTCATAATGAGAGTCAAACATCGGCAGCGTTGCATTGTGACCTACAGAGTGAATTACTGCAGAAATGAATGGATAGAAGTAAAAGAAAGATCAACATTAGGGAAAGTGAGCACTATTGTTTAAAACTCTGGGCGTAGAAAAACACAGAAAAGGACTTAAAAGAAGTTAACATGAAGTTTTGCAAGATGTAAACATGCATTCATTATTTAAAAATCACTCTAAGTACAAATAAATGAGATCTTGGTTAAGCAAAACTGAGATTTTCTCCCTCCAACATGCATCTCTGTCCAGGACATAATGATGATGATGATGATGATTATAACATTGTGTAACTGCATGTTGGCATCTCTGGCTACCTGACAAACACACTGAAATCCAGCACAAACAAACACTCGGACAAACAAATGAAGGAGCGAATCAAATATTATGCAAGATTTGTTCTTCCAGCATGCATGCAGAAATACACAAATACATGAAATCCTCCAGCACACCAATAAAAAAAAATGAAAATACACACACACAAAGAATAAATAAAATTAGATTTTGAAGCTTTTTAAGCCAATAATGTGGAGATAATTGATTTTTGAAAAATGACTTTGAGATTCAGTCATTTTTATTTCATATTTTTTATTAAAGTGTCATATTTTTCCTCATTTTTCTGGAAGGAAACTGAGGTGTTTCCCTACATTTTCAGCCCAGGAGTTCAGCACATTTTAAGTTGTTCGGAATCGTAATCATCTATAATAACTTTAATATGTTCTGGGTAGAAATGTGGATGTTAGAATGAACCTTTAGGCTCCAGAAATTAAACCTTGGGTCGTACCAGTAGATAGTATTACCTACTGTCTGAAGAGAAACTAAAGAAAATACTGAAAGTACAGTTGTTAAATATGTTTGGTATGCAACTGCACTTTTAAAAACATGGTCAATTTGAGCAGAATTCTAATTTTAGCTAATTATATTTAGTGACAGATGGATAACTTCTGTTTCAGTATTAAAAATAAAACTCCTATTACAAGTAATGCAGTTATATTATTCACTCCATAATACAGAAAAGTACATATCTGTGGTTATAAACACTCAGGCAAGACTTTAATCATTATTTAACATAAATATGCAGCATATACATAATTAATAAATAGCATATAACAGATGTTACATCTATAAAATATGTCTTTATGTGAAATTATAATGCCTATTGTTGATTAAATGTACATGCTTTTTGAAAAAATCCAGCTTTTAATACACAGTTTGTCTGCAAAATGACACTTTTTTTGTCACCTTTTCCTGCCCCCTGTTCACTTAACTCAAATTAAGCGATTTAAATTCCGTGAGGAACAGAGGTGTGATTTTTCTTTCATCAGATTGACACAGAAAAGAGTTCAGAGAGGGAACGAGGGGAGAGTGGGTGGCACCAAGCGAGGACACTGAGATTATACCGTCAGCGTCTTTTTAATTGCATCCCTCAGAGGAAAATACAACCTCGGATTCTCACCATTGTTAATTTTAGACATGAAGGAATAACATGAAATATCCGCTGACGTCTGGTTCATCTCAGTATTCTCGCTCTGACAAAATATTTCCCCATCAAGAGTCGCCACCTGCACACCCTTGACTTTTTTGTGCAAAAACAACACGTTTCTTTTAACAGGGGTTGGGGGGGAAAGAAAAGAAAAAAAAAAACAGTTTTGGAAACCTCGGTCCCAGCCAACCAAACCAAGCAGACCGGTCAGAGCTGTGTTGTGTGACAAGACCACAACAGGTTCACTTGCTCTCTCGCAGCCCCCGGCTCTGTTTACATTCTCCTGGCAGGGGGATCTGGAAGTGTTTGGCTCGGGCTCTGCGCTCACTGGGAACTATCAGACAATTCACATTTTAAACTATTTTGATATCAGCTCTGTGGAGAGTTGCTGTTTCCCTGAGAACATGGCTCGCCTCTGGGCTCTGGGGCCTGCTGTACACCACCAGAAGAATAAACAGAGGGAGGGTGGGGAAAAACAGAGAGGGTGATGGGAAGAGAGGGGAAGACAGGGCCGACCAGAGTGGTACTAGATGCAGAAAAAAAAAACAAATATGTAAAAAAAACCAAAAAGTATAATCATATTGCTGCGTGCACTTCAAAAAAATCTCACAACTGCGAGGCTGAATCGAGAGTAAATAGACCAAGCGGACACAATCAGGGCTGGAGATGAGAAACTGCGATACCCACTTGGTTACTCGATGGAAAAACACAGAGCTGCTATAAATAGAAAAGCACAGAGATCACAGTGGAGCAGCGCCACAGTTAGAGTGAGGTTGAGGTTTTTTCCTGGTGAGTAGCTGCCTCTTATGTTGAGGTTAATTAGGTGAGTAGTTGCGTTTCACCCTTCCAATGCTTTGCCTGGAGCTGTGTGTGTGTGTGATGTGTGTACACAGACAGGAAAAACCCACGACACAACAACACAACGCTGCAGGAACACTGGTTCAGATAGTGTTTGATTCATTTTATCAAACAAAAACTGCGACTAAGAGATGTGATGCTTTATATTCTTCAGTGAAGCCGTGACTCTGGTGCTGGATTGTATCTATTGTATCTATTATTTTATTTTATTCTAATTATTGTCATCAGTTATGCTCCCAATGATTCAAAAGAAATAAAATAGAAATAAAAAGAATTCTGGGTATTGATCTACATCTTGACCCAACCCTGGAGATCTGACAGACAGAGATAGTAGCTACCTATTAAGAGTCCTGCTTTTGATAGCAAATAAAACGATCACAATCAGCTGGTTCAAGCCACATCCCTCAACACAACATAATGCAATGGACAGAGTAAGAAACCTTTTTATTATGAAAAAAAATACAGCAAGACCACAACTGAAACTAGAAAAATTTGAGAGAAGATGGAAACCGAGAACACAAGCGATACCAGAGCTCTAAATACCTCTTTTTTATTTTTTAAAATGTATTTATGTTATTTACATATGTTGCTTTTTGGTTGCCTACTTACCCATATTAGTGAATATTAGAGAGAAGTCAGAATTGTTGGTATCTGTGTAAAACATGTGATCTTGACTTATGTTTGACTTGAACAGAAAGGAGGTATTGTATGTATTTATGACTGAGGGAAGAATGACATGGACTGAATGTGTTGTAAACTGTGGTGTTTTTGTACATCTTCATCTGTTTTACTTGTGTGGAATAAATGAAAAGTATAAAAAAAAGAATGATAGTAAAAAAAGTCAAAAGTAGCTTCGTAGTGACCAGATATCCATTAAAATACTGCTTATATATCAGATTAATGCAGCAGATCTAGCAATCAGTGGAAAAATTAGGCTATTCTGAGCTTCTTGTACATTTTAGATTAAGTTTCATGTACAAATCTTATGATCAGATTATTAAAGGAGAGATTTTGATAGAGAATAAACCAAAAACAAGCCTTATAGCTTGACTTAACTCCTACATTAAGGAAGTGAAGTTTTTGACAGTAAATAAAAGGATCCAACAATAAGATCTTAACCTTATGTGTCCTATTCTGACTATTCTGACTAGATAGATAGATAGATAGATAGATAGATAGATAGATAGATAGATAGATAGATAGATAGATAGATAGATAGATAGACAGACAGACAGACAGACAGACAGACAGACAGACAGACAGACAGACAGACAGACAGACAGACAGACAGACAGACAGACAGACAGACAGACAGACAGATAGACAGATAGATAGATAGATACTTTATTAATCCTGAGGGAAATTCAAACTAATAGTGCTTCATGCATTTTGCCAAAAACTGTCCTTCTTTTACATGAACTTTTAAATCCTATACACGTTTATAGTGTGATACTGGAAATATGGCATGTCATAACATAACACACTCATATAATACTTGTAATATTGTTAGTACTGTTGCATGCATACAGTATTTTTTTCAAGTACTCTAACAACTTTTACTTAAACGTAGAAGCTGAATCTCTCATTGACCACCAGTAAATGTATGTAATCTTTATATCTTTGAAATTCGATCCTCTTTTTGACAATATGGATTCACTGTGTGGAATAAATCAAACCGACAGACAAATTAATGCTCTTGTTCTGTTGCAGTTGTACTTTCCTGTCCTAGTTTGTGAGACGTTCTCCTCTTACAAAGCTGCATAATTTCTCAGAATTTGACTAACAACCCAGAAATTCATCCAGAAAGCTGCTGTCTCAAAGTGCCTTGTGTTGCCGAGAACGCTATTAAAGCTGACACACCCTCGCTGCTAATTGTAAGTCATCTGTGCGACTCATTTGTGTAGCTTGTTTCCCCTGAAATTGTGATTTACAGTAGTTCTTATAATTCCACGCGACAGTCTTAACAAAAACCCAACACGAGAAGCGTTTGTGTTGCAAAGTTTTTGTGTGTTTCTGTGAATAAATCTGAGCACATGTTGCTAATGTGAGCACTCAGAACAACCTCCTGGCCAATCAACAGGCCAACCTTCTCCGCTTCAGGTTTGAATGACCTATTAGCCAAATGTGTTTATTCAGTGTTTAGTCACTATTACCCTCAGTATGATCCCTGCACTAAAGGGCTAATGGCTGAAAATTTCCCCCCAGACCGACTTCAACGTAAAATAATTGATCGCATGTGAGAGCGACTGGCACGCGTTCCCTCTTGTTTTTCCTAAAGAGGTGGTATCATGCGGTCAGGCCGCTTGTTCGTCACCGAGATAGCGTGATTGCTTCCGGTGCTGAAGAAAGAAAAAGGGCTGAGATGGATGAGAGGGGCAGCGTGTTCTCAGTGAGAAGCCGTGGCAGTAAATCACACATCAAATCGTTGGGTGTTATCGTTCGAAGGCCAAGAACTGCCCCCTGGAACGAAGCCAGAGTCCGTTTGTTTTACAAGCTGCATTTCAAATGCTCTGTCATTACATCGGCCGGAAATGATCCTTCATCAGAAACTAAACTCAGCAGCTTAGTTTATAGTCTCTATTATCTGGAGATAAAATTTCAGCTGCAGGGTTTATTGCTTTTTTTTCTTGTTTGTTTTTTTTGCTGAAATGTAACATTAGGTGAAGAGTTATATGAGAAGCTTTTATTTGAGGTATTCTAGATGTATTTTCCCACCTTTTTTTCAAGTTTTCCTTTCTAATTTTGCAAATTTGTCTCCCTGTGACCACTGAGACGATGTTTCTTCAGGGATCTTAGTGCTTGTATTTGGATATTTGGCTCCTCTCAACAATGGATGGAAGTTTTTTAACTTCTAAAATCCATGGCGACAGCAGGGATGTATTAAAAGAGCAAAACTCATTTGCACATTAGACACATTTTGCATGAAAACACACCACTATATGAATGGAATCCTAAGGCTGTGCGTGCATGTGTGTGTTTGTAGTAAACCTTCAGATACTGAGTAGATGTTTGTATTTATTTCAGTCTTTGTATTTGCAATTATTCACCATGTGCATCCCCGTGTAACCCGACCCGCAGCTTGGTGTGTGTGTGTCCAGTGGGTTGAAGGGACATATATATATATATATATATATATATATATATATATATATATATATATATATATATATATATATATATATATATATGAGTGTGTGTCTGCATGGGAGTGTGTGTGTGTCCATGTGTGTGTCCCCTATATGTTACATTTACCTAAACTGCTGCTCTCTCTTTTTCCTGCTTCATTTTGACAAATTTGTGTTTCCAGGAAGCCTCTGAGGTCAGCGCAGCATCTGTTGCTACTTAGGTCCATGATACAGTCATGATCGCACATACACACACACACACACACACACACACACACACACACACACACACACACACACACACACACACACACACACACACACACACGCATGGTGCATAAGCTGCTCTGTATAAGTTACCCTGAAACTGAGACCCAATCAGACATGAAGGCGTGTTTAAAGTTCTCAGAGTGACTTTAAATGCAGCTCCATGTCTAGACTTCCACATTTAAAAGTTTTAAAACAATTTTAGAGTTATAGCCTTTTAAATGATTGATGAGTTTTACTGCTAAATGCAGAAAATATTTTAAATGATGCAATAAAAAAAAGATTTTTGGATGTTTTCCTGTTTCTTTTTTGTTTTTATACATAAACAAATCCTCGGTATGACCTAATGCTGTCTTATCTTCTTCCTACCTTGAGTGCATGGACATCATGTTCGTGTTTCTTCTTTGTAAATCAGAGTATCGGCATGCAGACGGTGGTACATTTCTCAGAGTTCACCGAATCAGCCCATCCAGACGGTTACTTTGGCTGTCCGTTACGTCAGCTCTTCACCTTCAAGTGTTTAACTCTGTCAGTTTTCATTCCCTTTCATTCACGTCTCTTCGCCCAAAACCACGTTCCTGACCAAACAAGGCCTGATCCCATCAGAATGATGCTCCAGCATACCTCACTGAAAGCTCTCAGATATCCCACATCGATGGAAGCGGAGGAGAAGAAGCCCGATCTGTTCTCATGGTTTCTGAAATGACATCGACAAGACATTGAGTAGCGAGATGAGAGAAACCAGACATCTAGACAAGCTCTGTGAGGAAAAGGGTCTCTGATCTTGGTTTGGTCTGAAGCCACAGAACCAAGGCTTCACAGCCAAGTCTCTGAGCAGAACCGACATAACCTCAGCGAGTTTAAATAGAACCCAGAGCTGCAGATCCCCTCTGTGTCTGTATGGAGAGAGGTTTGGATTCCAGTTAAACCTCATGTTTGTTGTGCTATGAAGAGAGGTAAGGATTAAAATGTTCATTGTTAAATTGATTGATTTCACTTGATAATTGAATCACATTACAAAATGAAATGCATAATTTTTCACCTCTGCATAAAGAAACAATATCAGAGGCCATTTCAACCAGTGTGTCATTATGTCTGCACAGTTTGAGAGTTTCTAACTTTTTCACATTGTGCTGGTTGATGTTGTATTCTGACAAATCAGCAGTGGTTGAAACTAACAGGCCCAGTGGTCTGAGATGCACAGCAAGTGAATGCAGTATCCCTAGTTTGCTTCTAGCTGAGGACTTTAACATTTACTTTGACATGTTGTTTGCCTTTCTTTGTGACACTCTTTATATTTCCTGCTGGGAAGGTATGATGAAGAAGTTTGGAAAAAAAAGGTAGGAAGAGCAGCTGTTAGTGATTTAAATTTGGTCACCATCCCATTCAAAGCACTCACCTTGTGCAGCAATACACTGCTCCCAGTGCTCCTGCAGCATTTGGAAAACTTCCTGGAAGTCCTTTTTTGTAGCATCAGCATGCAAAATAGTGACCTTCAACCTTGAATGTCATTTTGGGAAAGAGGAAGAAGTCACAAGGAGCCAAATCTGGGTCTCCTGGGTCTATATATAATTGCGGGACTTTTTGAAACATAGTTGGCATTTTTACTGTTTTCAGGCCTAAAATCAACATGGCCGCCTATAACCAAACACCACATGGCATTTTTACAGAAAGATTCTTCTAAATATTATATATATAATTGAGTAGAATTGAAATTGAAAGTTATTTCTAAAGATATTGTAGTAAACCTGTTGAGATGCGATAAATCCACACTTGACTCACACACTACTTTATATTAAATAACTCAGAAAGCCTTGGAGTCTGGCCAGTCTTTTCTTCAGGAGGAAATGACATCATGTGGAGCAGGTCATGTGATCTGGAATTAGCACGCTTCCTTCAGAGGTGTTTTTGTAATGGGTGTAATGGACTTCAAAAGTCCCTCAAATATATATACTGACCCTCCTGTTAGTGGTCAGAATTGGACTTTTAGTGTTTCTAATGTGGCAGGAGAACTGGGATTCATGTATCACTGGACAAGAGGGCTACTTCAATGGAATTAGCAGCAGTCAAATTTAAATCACATACAGTTTTTGCTTTTTATAGGTAGAGTCTCAGAACTTGTTAATTATGTGGGAGACCAACATTGAGTGCAAGGTGGCTGATGTGATCATCTTTGTGGGTCAGGTCATAACAGCACACAATAAATCAAGAAAAAAATATTATTTGATACATTTCACATTAGCAAAACAAAGTATCCTTTATATCTATATGTCTATATCTATTCATATATCTTAAACAGCACTGTAGCAGTGATGTTTATATTTGAAAGCCTTGTTGCATTTGAGAATGCATCCAATGAGGCACCATAATAAAATTAGGCATGATGTGTTAATTTCACAACAGGAGATATGTGATGTTACCTAAAATTAGTTAAATAGCCCACATATATCGGTATTGGTTGATATATATCAGAAATTGAGAGTTGAACAATATCGGCATATTGGTTATTGGCAAAAAAGCCAATATCAGACATTTCTAGTTGTGAGCAAGGAAGTCGCTGGAAAATGGTCCATTTTCCTGACAGATCTGTGAGTTTTGTTGATTTTATTCATGTTATTATAAGCAAGAAAGTCAATAAAATTGCAATTCAAAAGTATAACTCATATATCTGTGACCTTTGCCTTCCTTATTAAAGAAACACTGCCTGTCCCCACCAGCCCTCAAGCTAAAATCCAACCTTTTCATCAGCTTCTGCTCTGCCACACCGAGCTGTAGCTGCTGCCGCTCTGCATGGAGCTGAGATGTTAAGATGTGAAGGTGCTGGCCTGCAGGCTGATGGACTCGCCGTGGCCTGCCGTGTTAACAGGACCGACGTGTTAGAGGAGCGAGGACCACCCAACTGCAGCTTCCCTCCGCAAAACCCAACCAGATGTGTAATGAAGGCCAGCGTATGCATGAGGACGCCGTGTGTGTGTGTGTGTGTGTGTGTGTGTGTGTGCTGATACAACCCCCTGTGTGGAGGCTAATGGATGCAACCCAGGGAAGCCGTGTTCGCCGTTTCTGCCTGTCTCCCCTCGTTCTGTCTCCCCCCTTTTTCTAGTTACATCACCTCACCCACTGCCGCCTTTTTTCTTTTTGTCATGTCCAGAATTTTCTTTTTCAGTTTGCAGCGTTTTAGGTTCTCTTCACCCCTCGGGGTTCACACACGGAATTAATTTTCATATTCCACTTCCCTTCTACCCTTCTACCCAAAATCCTCCTCCATTTGACAGCCCTCCCCCTCCTCCCCCTCCGTCCCCTCATCCCTACCTTACAGCTGTTGTTTTGGATTAGTCAAATAGCTCCTGTCAGATCCAGTGATCCCTCTCCTCTGCCACCCACAGAGCTGCGCTGCACTTTTCTGTCTCTCCCTTTGCTCTCTTTCTATCTCGTGCACGTGCTCGCAGACCATATTGACGTCTCTGACAGGTGCGTGTCAAGGTGTTTTTCGTGGGCAGGGCCGCGAGGTTGCCGTGGTTTCAGAGGCCTGTGCAGGTTTTCTTTCCTTTCAGGTCCAGAGAGGCGCGACGGTGCTGGCATACCGCTCACACCTCTCGAAAAAACAACTCAAAAAAAAAAAGGGTTTGTTGTTCTAAACCGGACAAGGAGTTTTCCCAGCGTAAATTCCCAGCGTTTTACTTCCCTGGAATCCACCTTACTTTTCAAGTGCTCCTCTTTTCCTCTTCATGTGTCTGGAGGAGTCTTTTCACGAGCCACTCTATTATTTTTCCTCATCTTTTTTGGGGGGGAATTTTGACAGCTGGAGGTCTGGTCATCCACGCTGGGTGAGACAGACTGACACTGAAAAGGGTTTTGACATGATGATGGCAAGAGTAATAGTGTTATTTCAGTCATTTGGAGAAAAAGGGAGTTACTGTGTGTGCTGGGTCCAGTTGCAGGCAAAGCGTGGCAAAGATATGCATCGGAGCAGAAATAGGAGAGGTGCTACACAATAATTTGACAGAGACATGTCAAATCAATTATGTTGTTTCAGTGGATACAGAAATAGGCTCCTTTAGGTTTG
Organism: Amphiprion ocellaris; assembly: GCF_022539595.1. Lineage (NCBI taxonomy): Eukaryota > Metazoa > Chordata > Actinopteri > Pomacentridae > Amphiprion > Amphiprion ocellaris. The sequence continues at coordinate 5,988,477 of NC_072782.1, forward strand.
AATTTCAGTGATACAGTATAGGGGTGGGGTGCAAAGTTAACAAATGACTAGTTGTCACTGAAACTTATAAACTTATGACAATAAAACATAAATATTGTATGTCGTTGTTGTTGGTTTGACATCAGTTGACAAATTTATGAATAAGAGGTTCCCAGATATGGTCCCAGGTGTGAGATAACAATCAACATATACAGTCCTTAAATGAGACAAAGATTTAGATTTTCTCTAAAAAAAAAAAACTTGTGATATTCCGAAACACAAACTGTAAGTTGTTTATAAGTACATAGGTTAAGATACATTTATTCCCTGTGCAGAAATGACATAATGTGATGACGAGGTCCTCTTAGGGGGTTGGATTTTGTGAACAACCTGGTCAGCTATGGTGCCCCTTTATTGGACAAGTGATCATATTTGGTAACTTATACACACATTAAGTATGGCGTTGCCTCCTGCCTCTCAGTGAGGTGGAGAAGCATGTGGTTTCCACCCAGCCAATCAGCGAAGCTCACTCTCACACTACATCGTGACATTTAACCAATCAGCAGAGGCCTGGAACATATCGAGTTAGCACAGGGGTAACCAACACGGTGCCCGTGGGCACCTGGTTGCCACAGAGACCATGAGAGTTACCCCAGACCCTGTTCTAAAAATAACTAGTCACCATGAAATTCCTTATAAAAAATTATAGTTGCTGTTCTTTTTAAATCAAAAATACTTACATTAAGCCAGATTTCAAATTACAACATTTAATATAATTTTTTTAAAAACAAAAATTGTCTTCGGTGTAAATGAACTTTGACCTTGTCCGAGTCAGAGTTCACTGCGCATGTCAAACCACCACGTGATTCTGCTGAAGCTTCCGGGCGCAGACACTTTGGGAAGTTAGATGTGGTTTTTACCCGCAAAACATGACAGAAAAGCGAAAGAGAAAACACTGTTTTCATGATGACTGGGAGGAAGAGTTCTTTTTCACGACAGTGAAAGATAAATGTATGTGTCGTATTCGCGGGGCGACTATTGCGTCGGCAAAGCGGCACAATGTGGAGAGATGCTACTTTAGCCGCTACAAAGCTTCCATGCTAACTAGCCACCTGGTAGCGCACATAGACTGTATGCTCACTACGGACAGGAAAAGCCGGGACTTAAAGGCTGCTTTGACATCCATGACGGGTCGCCATGCAGGCTTCATTGTACGATGCAGAGGTGATCCAGAATTCCCAACATTCCTACATTACCACTGCAGCATTCACCAGCAGGACATATGTATGTACAAAAGTGGCCGGATTTGATCATGTGATGACTCGTGTCGTGAAGATCATAAATGGCTCCAAAGCCAAACAACCAGGACATTGAAGGTGCTGCTGGAGGAGCTGTCAGCTGAACATGATGACCTGTTACTACACACAGAAACCCCATGGATCAGCAGGAGACCAGTTTTGCAGCGTTTTTTGTCACTGTTGGCTGAAATCAAAGAGTTGATGCAATCCAAAGGGGAAGACACCTTGCTGCTGGAGGACACTGAGTGGATTCTTGACCTTGCATTTTTAACGGACATCACTGGGAAACTGAACCATCTGAACTGTGAGCTGCAAGGTAAAGGTAAGACATGATAAACTCTGAAATGCCAGGCTTCCCACTAACACACATTTACAGACAAAGAAAGAGGTAACATATGTTGTCATTCAAAACACTGTGCCATTACACAAAAATGTGAAAAATGATTTGTTGAAAACATGTAATGATTTGTTGTTATGATCTGTTAAAAATGTTGCAATGCTGGTGAAAAATGCTGGTGATTAGTACTAATGTGATAGAATTCATTTCAAAATGGGAAAGAGTTGATTTTTTTTCTTGCATAACTGATAAATTGTACAAACATGGGACAGAGTTCATGAATTGTTAAAAAATGTTACAAAGGTAGGGGTTTGCACAAATGAAGCATGATTTGATGACAGTTAATGATTTCCTAAAAATGTTAGAAGTGATAATTTGCACAGAAATGTAACTGGTGTGATTTTGAACAAAAAGCTGCAAATACGCTGATTCATACAAAACTGCCAAGAAAGATATTTACAAAAAATTTCATATATATACCCTAACCCTATGTGTGTGTGTGTGTCTCCTATCATCATTGTTGTGGAAATCATTGTTAATAATTATTGTAGGGAATAATTAACATAGATGTGATCAGACAGTCTTTTTACATATTATTTTCATTATTATTATTCTTGTTTAAAGATGATGGCACAAGTTTGCTATTGAGGAAGTTTGTATCAAACAAGGTGCCCTTCGTACTACTCAGTACCCTTGAAGTTGCTCTCAGGTTCAAAAAGGTTGGTGACCCCTGAGTTAGATAGTCAAAATGAAAATGCTAACATGCTGATATTTATACCAGCGTTATGTTTATTTAGCTCATTTAGAATAACTCAAGTTAACCCAAAGTGTCTTCCAACTGAGAACAACATTCTGAATTTACACTGTTTACCATATTCATTTAGCATGTTAGAATTAGTTAATTACTACTAAACACAAAATGTAACGGTCTGGAAAATGTCTGGAAAATTTAGGAGACTCAGGCTAGTTCAGTAAAAGGAGTGGACCGATTGATGGGTCGGTACTTATTTTATCATTATCCTGGTCTGCGGTGCAAAGTAACACAGGTCAGTTACTCAAGTAATGTACTTTTGTTTAGTTTTGAGGTATCATACCTGAGTATTGCTATTTTATGTTACTCAATACTTCCACTCCACTACATTTCAGAGGAAATATTGTACTTGTTGCTCCACTATATTCAGTTAACAGCTTTAGTTACTTTGGAGCTGACAAATTTCCAGTTGATAATGAACTGTTAAAATACAACACATTGTTAAAGATTAAACCAGTGGTTTCCACGGTTTATGACATCTGACCTCTCATTTAAGGCCACATTTCAGTTGTTAGCTGCTTCCCCAAACTATGTTTTTTTCCCTATAAACTTGAAGAAATAATCAAATGATCAAGTATCTCACCAAAACCCATGAGATGAAGACGAAGTCCTAGAACTAAAAACAGTGTTTATCACAACTTATTGTTTTTACTTCTTTAGTTTCTGGCAAATCATCTGATGAAAGCACAAATTTATCAGCTGTTTGTTTATAAAACTGAATATAAAATAGTACAAATTAGCTGGAGTTGTAACTGATGCTTTATTATTAATTATGTACTTACGTCATATACAGCAATATATTAGTCAGAAGGATCAAATTTGCACTTTTGCAGCTAAAACTTATGTATGTATTTTAACACAAGTGGGATTTTTCATACAGAACTTTAACTTGTAACAGAGTATTTTACATTCCTGTGTTGACAGTTTTACTTAAGAAATGTATCTGTCTTTAGTATGAGTCTGAATTCGTGATGAAGTTAAGGCAGATTACAGAGAATATAGATGCTAAATATGTCTGTGTATTGCCGTTTCACTTCTTCCTTCTTTACGTTGACCTCTTTAGGTGTTAAAACCCATTTTTCTCGCTTGTATTTACAGCTACATTACAACGTATTTACATTTTAATGCTCTAAAATCACAAAACTGTGCTTCTACATACTTCAGACTCTGTATGCAGATGTGGTGGTTACAAGATAAATTACACTTTGGAGGATGAAAACAGTCTTTGATTTTCCCTGAAAATGCACTTAAACCTTCTGAATGTTCTTTCAAATAGGCTGCTGTTTCCTTTGTTTCAGGTTGCACATATCAAGCATGGTAGCTGTTAGCTCTTTATGACTGTATAAATAACGTATCAATCACACACTGGCTTCCACACACAGATTGATGTGGTGGCTTTAATCAGCTAAATGGCTCTATGCCAGTCAAAGTGTTTCAATCCAGTTAGCAGACACTATTATAACGCCATCAGAGGCTCTCACACTGGATGTATGTGTGAGAGACATTACTGAGTGTATAGGCTGACATTCGAGGTTTTCAAATAAACGTACAAAACCCATTTGTTCAGGTTTTTGTCCCACAAAAGTTAAACTCGCTTGATACGAGATTTCAAAATTACCAGTGAAATATTGACAGATTTCTTATTTAACCTCCTCAGACCTCGGTCGGGAGCTTTACTGGTCCCAGATTTAAGTTTATCTACATGTGCAACCTCCTCGATTCACTTTAACCCTCCTGTTGTCTTCATTTATGGGCACCAAAAAATATTGTTTCCTTGTCTGATAAAAATTTAAAAATTCAGCAAAAAAAATTCCACAAACTTCTGAAAATTTGCAAAAGTTTCAGGAAGAAAATTACAGTAATTCCTTAAAAGTTTGCCTAAAAAGTTTTGTAAAAAAAAAATAAAATCCCCCAAATTTGGCAAGAAAATTCTTGTCAATATTTTTTTTTTAAAAATAGTAAAAATCTTCCAAAAAAATCCTAAAAATATCTACAGTGATTCCATATACATCAGTAAATCTTCAAATATTTTCTTTAAGAACATTCACATAAAAATCAACCAAAATCCAGCGAAATTCGCTGGATTTTGGTTGATTTTTTTTATGAATGTTCTCAAGAAACATTTTTAACATTTCTTTTTTTCCCACCAAAAAATGTCCAAAGATTTCCAAAATCCCCAAATGTATAATTTGCAAAACCTTCAGGAAGAAAATTTCAACAATTCCTTAAAAGTTTCCCTTAAAAGTTTTATTTTAAAAAAAAAATTCCCCAAATTTGGCAGGAAAATTCTTGTAAATATTTTTAAAAAATAAGTAAAAATCTTCCAAAAAAATCCTAAAAATATCTGAAGTGATTACATATATATCAGTAAAATGTCTGATATTTTCTTTAAGAACATTCACATAAAAATCCAGCGAAATGCGCTGAATTTTGGTTGATTTTTTTGTGAATGTTCTTCAAGAAACATTTTTTTAACATTTCTTTTTTTCCATCAAAAATGTTCAAAAATGTTGAAAATGTGGAAATTTTCACTGTGAAAATATTTTTTTCTCACATTGTCAAACTTTAAAACGGGTCAGTTTGACCTGCAGGACGACATGAGGGTTATATTAAATGCCTGTATCTATCCCGACCACACTGTCAGTGAGGATCTGCATTTACAGCGATAACGTTTTGCCTCCTCCTCATCTTCTTTCCCTCCTTCCTCTTCCCTCTGTGCCGCCTCTTGGCCTCGTCTTTTCCATCCTGGTGTTTTCTCCCCATCGACCTCCCCTCTGTCCCCCCTCAACGTTCTCGATCACACCTCCTCCTTTACTCGCAGGCTTCCTCTGCAAGACAATGGCAGGGCAGGAGAGCTGTGAGGTGTGTGTCCTCGTTTGTTATCAAATGCATGTGCATTCTTAGTTATTAGCAGGACATGTATGACTCTTTTTAAAGCATTTTCACATCTGTGCATGTCTGTGGAGTTTTGAAGTAACTCCGAGGTGTGTTTTTGCCTATAAATTATGGTTTGCGTGTGTGTGAGCGTGCAGATTTATGATGCAGGAAACAGCAACTGTGCCACTGTAAAACAATAGAAAAGATTCACGGTGCAACTGTGAACACGTGCGCGCTCTTTTGGCTTGTCCTGAGAAGTCTCAACCACAAGGAACTCCCTTCCTGCTGCAACGCTGGAAGAAGCCCACACCGAGTGACACATCCCCCTGGGCTCACAAGTCATCAGGATGAAGCGTCAACAGTCGTGCATCCTCTTTCTTTTCTTTTTTCTTTTTTAACCCTCGTGTCGTCCTGCGGGTCAAATTGACCCGTTTTAAAGTTTGAAAATGTGGGAAAAAAAATATTTTCACAGTGAGACTTCTGATGTCCACATTTTTAACATTTTTGGGAAATCTTTGAACATTTTTTGGTGGAAAAAAGAAATGTTAGAAATGTTCTTAAAGAAAATAATAGAAGTTTTACTGATATATATGTAATCACTTTATATATTTTTAGGATTTTTTTGGAAGATTTTTACTCATTTTTTGAAAATATTTATAAGAATTTTCTTGCCAAATTGGGGGGATTTTTTTTAAATAAAAATTTTTAAGGGAAACTTTTAAGGAATTATTGGAATTTTCTTCCTCAAAGTTTTGCAAATTTTCAGAAATTTGGGGGATTTTTTTGCAGAATTTTGGGATTTTTTTCAGACAAAGAAACAATATTTTTTTGGCTACCCATAACTGAAGACAACAGGAGGGTTAACGTGAGGGGCAAAAAGCATAAGAATGAAAGCACACGGGAGACAGCTGAGACAGGATACAAAGCCACATACTTGTGTCAGGTTTATTTATGAGGTTATGGCTGCAAGAAGAGAAAGACAAAGTGTCAGGTGTCATATATCAGCTAAAACTCCCCTTTCTGAATGTGCAGCCACGTTGGAGAAAATGATAGATTTTCAGCGTGTTAGCCCTTCGCCTTGTCCACAGTGTGTAATCGCCATGAGACAATGGCCTTGAGTGCCAGTGTTCACTTATGGACGTATAATAAGCTTTCTTTCATGTAACCCCCTCCTCCCTGTGTTTCGATGGAGCCACTGAAGGCCCACTTCAGACGGGCAAAGATGTCGCAGCCACTGTCCCCCCCCCACCCCACCGTGAATACAGACAGATAAAGGTGATATAAAATACAAGAGATTATGGTTGTTTCATTGAGCTTTTTTTCTTTTCCCTCTAGTTCTCCTTTCACAATACAGTAACAGTCAATCACCTGCATAAAACAGCCTAAATATAGGGTTTAGGACTTGTTACACCACTACCCGCAGCCTTGGCTTATAATTGAAACTTTTCCATTCTGTTTTTTTTTTCTTTTTCAAATGCTTTGGCTGCCGAGGGGAGATTGGCAGCTCTGAGTGGCCAGCAGATGAAGCGGCTGGCGCGGTAATGAATAGAACGCTGATTGCAGGATCCCCAAGATGCAAATTACCATGCCTGCCACCCCTGACGACCGGCAATTACCGGGCCGCCGCGGCGGACGCCTCGTGCATATTCATCGCACCCGCCGGGCATATTGATCAACAACTTACTTCTGAAATATATCATGTCACTCTGAGCTAAAGAAACACTCTTTTCCCTGTTCCTGTTGTCAAATCTGACACAGTAATATCTGGTAGGACGGGCCCTTTAACTATGGAAGGAGTATTTATTCTAATCAGGCCCAGGTATAGGCTAATTGCTAATATGTCTCGTACACGAAAAAGTGACAAAACATGCCATTCATCACAAAATAGTCTTAATTCAAATATTAATTTCGGCCTGTACTTTACCTAATTAACTGCACTTAAAGTTCACTGCACCGCCTAACAGGTTTAGTTTTAGCCTCAAAAACTGGCAAATGTTTCATTTTTTAAACATTAATTGTCTTAATTAAGGTTTTCTCATTTGATTTACAATAAAAGGCAACGTATCCATCAACAGTCCATTGGGAAACATGCATCACTAAATCCTTGTAATCCAGATTTTTTTTCTCATTAACAAACTAGATGAGACACAAACAAATACAAAAGAAGAAGACAACATTTTCAGAATATTATGTATGTATATGTATGCAGCACACAGTATGTATAGTGTATGTGATGATATGCACAATTAACTTCATTTTAAGTTCATTGCCCCTGGTTTAGTTTTAGCCCCAAAAACTGACAAATATTTCATTTTTTAAAGGTGAACTGTGTTAATCAAGTTTTCTTCAGTCGATTTACAATAAATTAATCACCAAAAGTATTAAATGCAATGTATCCATCAACACTGTCCAGTGAAAAAACTGCATCACAAGTTTCTGTAATCCAGATTTTTTCCCCCTATTTATATTAGAAACATATGAATAATGTTTGTAATGATCTTCACAGTTCCCTGCGTTAACTTCATTGTCACCAGCGATGTCTGGAAGGTTATTTTAGTCTTTATTCTAACCAATATTTCAGTTTTCAAACTTTTTCAATTGAGGTTTTCATATTAGATTTATAATAAATTAAATCAGGAAGCATGTTAAATCCAATGATTTTTTCTAGTCAAGTTTACACTACAGATACTGATTAAAGATTAATTTCATTTTGATTTTAAAGGCATATTAAATCTTTGTTAGAATAAAATGATCAGAGCGAAGGTTGTTCATTTGAAACTGTGTTAAAACAAGAATTTTTCCGGTTTCGTTTCAGTTTAGCCACCAGCTTTGGACTGGAACATACTTTTTTTTTTCAGAATAATTCCTGAGGAAACACACACACACACACACACACACACACACACACACACACACACACACACACACACACACACACACACGGAGTGCAGACTTCAGAACATGGCATATGAATATGAAAGGGCTTCTTTCAACAACAACGGAAAAACAAGAGTGCTGCCAGCAGTTAATGGGACCAAATGAAGGAAAGCTGAGCAACATCGGATTTTGAGCTCTCTGCCTGAAAACAAACATCCAATGATCACATTAGCGATGGATCACAGAGATATATCATTATTGTCTTGTCTGGTTTGAAGCTTTCGCCTCAGTCGTTTTCGCTTTTGAATGAAGATTTGAAATGGTTAAAACTTTATTTTTGAGGAGAGATATTTCAAAACCCGTTTTTTGTTGTTTTTTGGTGCCGGTATAATTTTTGCTGCTCATGACATGACCATGGTGGTAAAAATCAGACATTAGAAGGAAGGGACTCGCCACTTAAAGAATCCTGGATGGAATTTTGTTACACTATAGATCACAGTATTCTTTCTCCTTGCAAAAAGTCAGTTATACGCTTTGAAAGAGCCAAACTGGAAAACATCAGGCCAATCATGATGATGCAGGTGTGGTGTTGTGAAACTGTACGCATGTGTACTCTAAGTAGAAAAAACATGTTTAAACCTTATTTTTGAGCAGTTACAGACATTTTTAAGCAGTTTAGAGACAATTCCTGCAACTTTTAAGTCACAGTGACCATTGAAATTGCTGTTGCCACTGTTTCTGCATTTATTTACGCATCGTCCTGGTCATGTTTTCCTGAGATGGCTGCCAAGGGGTGAGACTTGCCTATGAGACTTGCCTATGAGGACTTTTTCTGTACTGAAATCCCAGTTATAGTGCATGCATCAGACTGCACATGGCAGCTTTAGCATGTAAATAGAGGCCCACTCAGTATGACAATGAGCTTTTTTGCTAACTCTGGTAGTATATATCAATGATAAAAGCATTTAAGATAAGCTAAGCTCAACTTTATCAGTCCCAAAGAGAATTCTTTTGCTAGATTTTGCTCTGAAAACAAAGATAACATGAGAAAATGCGATGAAAATCAATAAGATGTAAGCGCAATACATTAAATATATATTTAAAAATGGATAGAATGCTTGAATTTTGTTACCAGTTTTATCAAATTATGAGTGATGCAAAGAAATATATGACATTTCCTCTTTCCATGTCCTGTCCTCCAGTTTATCAAAGTGAGAAAAGCAATTATTTCCCATGTTCCGCATTCACTGTCATATCATCCTAAAAATGAGGCATGATGGGAAACAGAGTCAACAACATGTCAAGATTCACCAGACTTTGATCATACAATGCTGTAACTTTTCCATCACTGGCTTTCTTCTAATAAGTAATGCGCTGCTATTAAAATTCCTCTACAATAACCTAAACTATTGAGAAAATCTCACTGTAATGCAAACAACCCTCAAGCGCTTATTTCCAGCTCACTATTTCCACAACTTATTCTTTCCCTCTGCCATGTTTCTCACAGTTCCCCTATCTAAAGTTTAGATCTAAGGTAACCAGTGGAAGTGGATTCGTTATTCCACCAATTTAAGCAACTCAAAGCACTGCTCCACTCCAGACGCTGATTGATGTAATTTGGGCCCCAAGTCAGTGTTTGATGGGCGGACTTCAGTCCACCAGCCAGTCTCTGATAAGAAGATAGGAATCTGCAGAGGAGAAATTACACACAGATAACAACATATGTGAGCAACTCTGGAGGTCAGCACCTGCACTCCTACGCTCTTTCTTTTCTTTTGCTTTAACTGTCTGTTTTTTTCTTTTTTCCTCCATTTGGGTTCCCCCCCCCCACCTCCTCCGCTGCATAAGTGCAGGTTGCTTTTGTGTGACGGAAACACGTCAGACCACTCAGTATGTGTGTGTAGATTGTTATCAGGAGGGTTGGTAATATTTAAGATATGGATCTATGTGCATAGCTGGTGACTGTATAAAAAGTTGAAAGGGAAAGAGGTCTGTGTGTGTCCGTTTGTGTGTGCGTCAGCCCTTATTTAAGAGGGAAACTTGGCTAAGAATGCAGTCTTATCCTGTACATGACCTGGGGAAGTAGCAACAGGAGCTGCTTAGTGGTGCGACCATGATCCTGTTGACAGCTGAACCACTGGACTGGACAAGTTCTGTGAGTTTAGCTCTTGGTTTGGTGGCACCTTGGCAGCAGTTGTGGTGAAAGTTTTCCCACGAGATTCTCATATGAGGGTTAACACTGCTGAGAATCCCATTTTGAGCTGACCTACTAAAGCAACAGGCAACCGACCCGAGACCCTTAGACCCTTGGATGCCCCAAAGTGTCTGTTTAATTGTGTGCCGACTGGTTTTATTGAACTGATTAAATTGAAAATTGTTTGGAAAATTTTATAATTTTTTTCACTCAAGTTTTTATTTATTTTTATCCAATTACACAAACCAAGAAAAACAAACAACAACTGAACAATGCCTGGGTAGTAACAGAGCATCTACATCATCCTTCAGTCCTGTTAATCATCATTTTCCCCTTTCATTCCCCTCCAACGTTGCCATTTTGAGTCCTGTATTCTGTCCACTTAGTTCATTTTTTGTCCATGTGCTTCCTGTGGTCTCAGTTTGTGAGTTAGTTTTTCCATTATATAGGTTTCCTCAGTAATTTTCAACCATTGGTCCATTGTCGGTGGTCCTGTTTTGCCCCAGTTTCTCGTTACGGCTTTTTTTTACGTGCCACTAGCAGCATTTTGATTGCATAGCTGTCATTTCCCATCATACTCTCTTCAGAGAAATTACAAAGATAAAGCACAATGCAACTCAAAGGGACCTTATAACCCATTATTTGTTGTAGTTCTTCACATACAGTTTCCCAAAACACAGTTATTTTCTGACATTTCCAGAAAACGTGAGTGATCTACATCAAACACTCCACACTCTCAGCAACATCTCTGATGTTGGTTTAACTGTTTACTTTTTATCTTTTGGTGTAATAAAGAAGCATGCCAAATTTTTCCAGGAGAACTCCCTCCATATCTGCGAACTAGTGGATGTGTGATGAATCTGTTTGGAAAATGTTACCAATATCAACTGATGGAGATGCAGCATTATTACTGCAGCTTCCTAGTTTTAAAGGCTCCTTAAAGGCAAGTTATATAGCAGGTTTTTGAATGTCTGAGAAAAACTATGATCTAGGGGGTTCCTTTGACTGGAGAAAATACTCCAAATCTAAGAAAAAATCTAAAACCGAGCTGAAAACAGGTTTGTTTTCCTCATTTGAATTAAAGCTGAAATGTTGATGCTGCGTTTCTGCTGTGTGAATCATTGACTAAACTTTGTACTTGAACTTGAATTACTTGTCAGTCTTTTTACGTTTTTTTTTTTTAATTTTTTTATACCACCTTCACAACTTCAGCTCACAGATACAGTTTTCAACAGTTTTCAGTATCTGCTGGTGTCTAAACTCTGACAGAATGGTGAAGACTAAACACACAATGAGAACTTGTGGAATCGGATCAGTCTGCTTTGGCTGAATCTGGCTGTGGTTGTTTGTCTGTTTCCAACATGAATGATGGTGAACCAGCAGAACAACTGCAGCAGGAAGAAACCGCTTCCAGCAGAATGACTATCGAGACCATTATGTTCTTAATCTGGACTTTACCTGATCTAACTTTGGTCAAATGGATTTGTTTATGAGCTGAACTATCATATTGATTTCAGTGTGAATTTTATTTTCATAAACCATCAGTTTGAGCCTGTGTGGTTTATTACATATTATTCCACTATTATAGCGAAGATCTGACCTGTCTGCCATCAGTAGCCCTATAGTCTGTGCTGTGGGTTTTTTGCTGCTGTGGTCACATGATCACTTGTGACAGAGGTCACGAGGGGTCAAGTGGGGTCATGAGTAGTATCCTGACATCCTGCCAGTCTAATCACCTGTTTATTTATCTAACAGCCAAACTCTGATCGACACTCACCGAACGACGAGAGTGAGAAAGTGAAAGTACGTTGAAGGGGTTGATTGAGGTTCAGCTTGACCATGATTGATCTGACGTTGGGGATCTGATTGTACGTTCAACACACTTTGTTTGTCATTAAGGTTACGGTTTACAAACCTGCTGTGCATCTAAAACAATATTCAGACTCAGATCTTGATTTTAAATGTTAGTGGAGATCCAAAAGTTGCTAAAGATACAGAAAATACCAGGAATTGAATGCAGATTTGGAGAGATTGTGTATAAATTAATGCACAACACATGCAGAATATTTTAATTTGAATTAGTGGTGCGTCCAGTTTAAAGATTTCCATTTGAGTGTACAGAAATTAAAAGGCAATGGCACATGTTAAGGGGTTTAATACGCTTGTTTGTGTTTTTGAATCCCTTTCTAAATGCCATTTTTCTCTCATCATATAAAAAAGTACGTTTATTCATTCAGCTGGAATAATAAGCAAAGATTAGTAGGAGCGCTGTATCAGTACGGCTTGTTGCTGCCCTCTTTTGGAAAGTGCCAGTGCTGGTCTCAGACGAAGCTGAGCTTGTATTTACCAGCCTTCACCACACAGTGGAGATACATTGCAGCTGCAACACTGATAGAAATAATGCAGCAAAGCAAGAGGAAGTTTGCAGATTTGGTGCAGATGGAATATATGTTTAAGAATCAAATCTCTTTGCCTGTTTTTATTTGACTTTGCATTGTTGTCTTTCACCACTTCTGGTTACAATATTGTCATCTCACCATAAGAACTTGCAACAGAAAATCATTAGTTTCCTTTGTTTGTATCACATCTTGAATCCTCACCTGTTAAAATTAGCTTTTGCCAGTGTTTATTTTGTGTAAAGCAATTTTGACATGTGCAATACAAATATATTATTATCATTTATTAAAGGATGCAAGAGAGTCACTGTCTAAGTCCTGATAACAGGATAACAGCAGTCCAAAAGCAGAGTATTTCTTAAAAATAGCTCTTTAATTTGCTGTTTTTGTGCTTTTTAGGCTGATATTGCAGCTAAAAATGCCTTAATCCAAACATCATCTCAATTATATCATTTTTCGATGAAACAGTTGCGTAATAAATATGAGCGAGACACATATAGCATATAGCATAAGATCCATACAGCATGCATCAGTGATTCTGGACCAAACCAGAAAAATAACAGCGTTCTGTTCACTTTTTGCTGACGTGCACTTTGCTGGTATAAAATGCAGAATGTCTGCGGATCCAATGCAAATCCAGACATTTGCAATTCTGAGAGAGAATACTTTCATCTCACTTGAATTTGAATGTGATCGTCAGTGGGAATCACATGAGTCACCTGCATGGTTTTAATATCAGAGACTCCTCTGTGTTTGTGGAGGACTTTGCATGGTCGAAGTTCACGAGAAGTAAAGCTGGAATACAGAAGGATTAGTCACTCATCTCTCTAAATGCTCAGGGATATAAGGGTGTAAGCAGGAGACTGAGCTACAGAACACACATATTTAATCAGAGAGAAATGCTTTAGGTATTTCACTGTGAACAATTTAAATTTCAACACAACTTTCATTTGCACGTTAACTTTAATGAGTCAGATACATTTGATATTGATATTTTTCCATCTCCCTGTTAGAACTGAGCCTCTAACCGTGTTTGTTATAAAGCGCTTCACGAAGCAGGTTTTCTTTCTCGACTTGTTGAATATTTTATCTCCGGCAGGCAGAGGGAGGCTCAAGTTACAGCCGGATGAGCGACTGCAGGACAGGACGGATCAGAGAGCTGCAGGTGAAGCTCCACACGCCTCGATGCTGTTAGTAAGGATAATGAGATATTTAATAGCACAGATACGTGAGAAGATGTGCGTTATTGTGGTCAGTGATGCTGCAAGATGGGAGCTGAAGACTGACAGGACAGTGGCAGCATCTTTAAACCACCGACAAAGTGTCTGTGGAGGGGATTATGTTGGTATAGAGCCACTGGTTTATATGATTTAATATCTAAACCTGCACTAATTAATATGTTTGTATTAACCCTCGTGTCATCCTCTGGGTCAAAATTGACCCGTTTTAAAGTTTGAAAATGTGGAAAAAATGAATATTTTCACAGTGAAACTTCTGATGTCCATATTTTCAACATTTTAGGGAAATTTTTGAACATTTTTTGGTGGAAAAAATTTTTTAAAATGTTTCTGGTTGACAAAAATCAACCAAAATCCAGCGAATTTCACTGGATTTTGGTTGATTTTTATCTGAATGTTCTTAAGAGAATATCAGAAGTTTTACTGATATATATGTAATCACTTTAGATACTTTTAGGATTTTTTTGGAAGATTTTTACTCATTTTTTGAAAATATTTACAAGAACTTTCTTGCCAAATTTGGGGGATTTTTTTAAAAATAAAACTTTTAATGGAAATATTTAAGGAATTATTGGAATTTTCTTCCTGAAGGTTTTGCAAATTTTCAGAAATTTGTGGAATTTTTTTGCTCAATTTTTGGATTTTTTTCAGACAAGGAAACAATATTTTTTGGTGCCTGTAAATGAGGACAACAGGAGGGTTAACAAGAGAAAAACTGACCACATTTAAGGGATGACTGATAAAAATCATCCTCTATCTCTGCTGTTTCTGCAGCTTTTTAGAGCCTTTCAGCATTCAAAGCATCTTGCAGCTCATTGTTTGTACCCTTGTTGTGGTTCCATCTCACTGATTTCATGAAGGCAAAACAACCTGAACTATCTAACTATCAAAGGCAGTGATCAGCTGGTGAACATAGCTAGATATTTTGCTCCAAAAAAGAACAAATGGAGCTAAAGCGAGAGTAAATATTGGACCAGAAACACAGCCTGATGAACACAATTTATGCTCCATGTTTGCAGCCACATATAAATAGGCAGGAAATGTCAATATGGTCACCTGATCAGCTTTATAAGGTGATAGAAGTGTTATTTTTAAGGCCCCCCCATGTTTAAAAATGTGCTTATTTCCTGGTTGTTTCAGAGTGATGGATGATTATAGTTTGACACTAGTTCACGTGCTTTATGTCCACCTTAAATCTTGCTTAAAGACATCATAACTGGTCTGGAAGCTCTTTGTGGCTCAATATACAACTTATACGTGCTACTTTTAATAGTGGAGAGTCTTTACATATACTTAGATTTTGGATGTCCTGTTTACAATGTGGGAGAAGGAGTTGAATTAATTTTAGGAGTCTTTTATAAAAGATATGAGACATGAATTATTATTTGAAGAAGAGTATTTTTCATACGTTTAACCAAGCCTGGAGAAGCACTTTAAGCACTTTTTGGAAGATTTTTTGACATCCAAACAGTTAAAATCATTAGAAGAAGGAAATTATTTATGAAGTAAAGGTGAGGCAACACAGAAACTGCAATAAAGGCTCCTGATTGAGCTGATCCTTAGAAATCAAACAATCAGACTTTCTTATACAAATGAAATACAACAAGAAGGACACGTGGCCTGATGAAGAGTCGTGTTTTACCTCCAAAAAGAAATGTGGATCAAATCAGAGCATCATTTCAAATTCAGGCCAAAAGAGGAAGATGTGGACTGAGAGCGTGACACAGAACTTTAAAAAAAAGTATCAAAAAGTTAGGAGAGGGCAACTGGAAACAGATAAGGACATATTACTCCTTCAGTGATCGAACGAATGTCAACCTCAAGGACCGATGGAGAACAATGAAGAATCAAAACATGGTCTGACTTGTTTGTTTTGGTCCATCAAAATAATTTTATTTACAGATTAAAGGAATAAAAAGGCAATAAATTGAGGAACTGAAGAAATTCTAAACAACACATGCAATGAGGAAACAACAGATAAAATTCAATTCAGTTCAATTCAATTCAATTCAATTCAATTCAATTCAATTCAATTCAATTCAATTAAACAAAATAATCTATTACTGAAATATAGATAGTAGGTGAAGGGCAAAACAGAAGCCAGAATCCAGAAAAACAGAATAAATAAAATGATTTAAGAATGAGGTAATAAATATTACATTGAACAATTGGAGAAATTGATGAATAAATAAAAATAAAAATCCATCAGATCAACTAAATCAATCAAAAGTCTGACTCTAAAGGCATGTCTTGAGTTTGCTAGCGTCAAGGTTAGGTGCAGGCTGTAGCTCCGTTCCCATAAAAAGGTACCGAGTGGGCATCGAGTATGTCAACAAAGGATCGTGTTGCATTTCAGTGGTAGATAAGAGAAATGGAAATGTGTGTTGGTTACATTACAAGACTCTGCACCACCTCCCTTTCTCAAGACCTTCAGGTGCAGAAAACACACCTCCTGCCGAGAGTTAGCTCCGCCCCCTTCCTGCACACCTGCATATAAGCTCACCTGCAGCATCAGCAGCACAGAGCCTCTGTCCTGCATTCCTCTGGATCCCAAATTCACTCTATCTGAAGAACATCAAGGTAAGAAGAATATTTTACATGATTAGAGTTAGAGCTACCACGCATCTTTAAAAGAAACATTTAAATGTTCCTCAATTATTCTGCTTTCTTTTATTGTTAAATTGTCGGGATTACGATGAAAAATGATAAAAATCCAAACTGTAACTTGAGGAAAAAGCTTCTACAATTTTCCTCCTGTTTGCATTCATTCAGAGCTGTCAGCAGCTGATGGTGAGATGATGTGGACAAGAATGAAACGAGAGCTGATTTCCTGCTGAACAAAGTGTCTCCTTGTGTCACTGGAATTTCGGTCTGAATATTTTCTAGATCATTTTCCCAAGCTCTATCTTTCATCTGAACAAGGACTGTCTGTCTCCCGCTGGGTCCTTTGTAGTGTTGTGGGAACAGTGTTGTGAGGATCAGGTGACAGAGACACAGAGAGGTTCCCTTGACCACTAATCTGCCACTGAAACTTTGCACACAAAAGCGAGCATGCGCTAAAACTCACACTGACATGCACACATAGGGCGGACAAAGCTGCACTATGTCCGACATCCAGACAACAGCTAGTCTTGCTTCAAGTCCAAGAAGTAATGGGAACACCTGATGAAGCCAAATGAGCTTTAAAAAGGAAGACAGAAGAGTCACATCACTGATAAAGAACAAATAGAGCCAAGCTGATGGACACAATTTATGCTCCATGTTTGCAGCCATGTATAAGCAGGAAGAAAACATCAATATGTTCACCTGATCAGCTTTATAAGGTGATAGAAGTGTCATTTTTAAAGGCCCCTGTATATAAAAATGTGCTTATTACCTGCTTGACACTAGTTTATGTGCTTTATGTCCACCTTAAATCTTGCTTAAATGTACATGGAGATGGACAAAGTTGCACTATGTCTGACGTTAAAACAACAACAAGTCTTGCTTGAAGTCCAAGAAGTAATGTGAATACCTGATGAAGTCAAATGAGCTTTTTAAAAAGGTAGAAAGATTACACATCGCTGAAAAATTTGTTAGAAATATTAGATATTTCATGACATTTTTGCAAAGCTTCTCTTTATTGGACAAACAAGCCACCTGTAATATCTTCTCCTCTGTTTCTGTTTTCATAAATCTCCTTCCAGAATACAAAAAGCATCTTATTATCACAGTAAATATGTGAGAGTGTCCTCATTCTCACTGAGAGCCTCTCCTTTCTCCCATAGCTGAGCTGTGTTCATTTACATTTTGATTTCATGCTGACTTGAAGTGGCTCCGACCATAAAGTCAGTCATCTCTGTGACGCAGACGGTTAGTTTGAAAAGCCACTAACCAGCCGTACATGCACTCACTGAAAGGCTCCTTTCATTATGTTCAGTGGGCAGCCAGTGGTCTTGAGTATAAGACCCTACTTGTGTGTTCATTTAAATGCTAGAATAAAGCCCATTTGCTTAAGGGCACAAAACCAGATCTCATGTAACACCAGCATTAAATAACTGCAATAGGTCAAACAGTCTGGCAGAGACAGGACGCCGTAATGGCTGTCAAAGCTTCGTTTTTTCTTTACAAGTTCAAAGTCATGTCATGGTTTAACTCCCAGTTTCTCTGCTTTCTCCTGCCTCCACAGCCGCCCATCATGGCCTCCAGCATCTCAGTGAGAAGTTACTCTATGAACCGCCAGCCCTCCTTCTCCAGTCGCTCCCTGATGGACACCAGTCGTCGTTCTCGGGCCTCGGTGTCCTTCGCCGCCGCCAGCCCGCTGTCCCGTTCGTCCTCCATCAGCCAGGACCTGAACGGGCCGATAAGCCTCCAACTGAACGGGCTGCACGGAAACAGCACCAACGAGAAGGAGGCCATGCAGAGCCTCAACAGCCGCCTGGCGAACTACCTGGACAAGGTCTGATGCTTAACGCACAGCTGCAGTGTTAGGCTGGCGAGCTGACCATTAAACTCCAACCCTCCTCCTCTCCTCCAGGTTCGTACGCTGGAGCGCTCCAACGCCGACCTGGAGGCCAAAATCAAGCAGCTGATGCTCGACCGCATTCCCAAAGGTCACGACCTTGACTCCATGATGGCTCAGGCTCATGCTGTGGAGCAGGAGGTGAGCATGAAGCCTCAAAAACACACACAGGTTCACTTAAACAGCCAGTTTTGCAGGAGTTAACCCTCGTGTCGTCCTGCGGGTCAAAATTGACCTGGTTTAAAGTTTGAAAATGTGGAAAAAATGATAATTTTTACAGTGAAACTTCTGATGTTCACATTTTCCATATTTTGGGGAAATCTTTGAACATTTTTTGATGGAAAAAAGAAATGTTAAAAATGTTTCTTAAGAACATTCACAAAAAAATCTACCAAAATCTGGCAAATTTTGCTGGATTTTGGTAGATTTTTTGTAAATGTTCTTAAAGAAAATATTAGAAGTTTTACTGATATATATGTAATCACTTTAGATATTTTTAGGATTTTTTGGAAGGTTTTTACACATTTTTTGAAAATATTTCAAGAATTCTCTTGCCAAAGTTGGAGGATTTTTTTTAAATAAAACTTTTAAGGAAAACTTTTAAGGAATTGACATTTTCTTCTTGAAGGTTTTGCAAATTTTCAGAAATTTGGGGAATTTTTTTGCTGAATTTTTGGATTTTTTTCAGACAAGGAAACAATATTTTTTGGCGCCTGTAAATGAGGACAACAGGAGGGTTAAGGTTGTGACGACTTTGATCATTTTACAGACAAAACATCCATGCAAATGTCCGGCAGCTCGTCTTTTATCTGCATCTTCATCAGAGGCAGAATTTAACCTACACTTGATCTCTGAGTTAACTCACAGCTAAGATGATGTTAATGATTATTTTGCCTTTTCACTACAGAAATAGTTACATTTTAATCAAACTGGAATGTGTTGCCTCATTCAAGACGGATTTCAGTGTGTTTATTACTAATCCCACTGCATAGTGCTCTTATTTGTATATCAAATACAGCATGATTACATCACATAAAACGTCAAACGAAGAAGGCCTTCCTTTAGATTTCAGTGTGAAGGATGCTGGATGTCTGTCGTTATATTTAACTCGTGTTATTTATTTGCCAGGTGAGAAAGAAGACCTTGGAAAATGCTCGTCTCATGCTAGAGATCGATAACGCTAAACTGGCTGCTGATGACTTCAGAATCAAGTGAGTGATTAATGATTACACTGTAGAGATGAAAAACTGCAGTCCTTAGATTTTACGCTGTAGAGGACACTGGCTGGCTGCACAGCATGACGGCCATAAATGGAGATTTAATTATGACGTATCAGTCACTTTTTAGTGTAATGTTTGGTCAGATTAAGGTCCTCATTGTTGATAATTACACTGTAAACAATGTAATTTTCTGTTTTATTTAAAGACTTTTCAATATTTTTGAAATACATGAATAAAATTACTAAAATATACTCTGAATTTATTTGTCTAATGTAAACTATGAAGAAAACTAAATTACTATAAAATATTTGCACATTTAATAATTTGTTTATAAATGTTTCCTTTCCATTTATTGAATGAAACTCAAGTTTAACACAGTAAGTATGTTTTTCAGTTGAGATATAATTAATAATAGTTGTAGTATGGGCTCTGTATTATTTCTTTTTTTGTTTTATTTTACTTTTTTGCAGCCTCACTTGGTGGAATATTACAGTTTATTTACTTTTTTGTACTTTTTCAAAAATGTTATTTTATTTTTACGGTGTAATGGAAATTTATCTTCTTTTTGGAAATACTTTACATCAGTTTGAGTTTAGACTTTGTACTTGTGCAGCCATGAGTTTCCAGCTTTTGCCTTTGCTTTGGAAAGCCTTCCTTCCTGCATAGAGATTTGAACTACTTTGACTAATCAACATTATGTAAATCGAAGTCCTGGACAAAATTTCTTTTATTCATAAAAGTTTAATTTCCTTCTAGAGATAAATACTAGTTTTAAAATGTAACTGTATAAAGGCACTTTCTATTATAGTCAATATACATAAAACATGTTTTCTGCACTGTATATGTATATATAGATATATAAATATCATCCCCATACTTCCTGCAAAAACTCCCCATGAAACTGAAAGTCAAACATTCTGGATGTTTACTCATATTTTTAATCTAATCTTTAGTTAACCAGGAAACGGCTCATATATGAGCATATCGCTGAAGACAGGCAGAGGCATAAATGAACAGATTGCAAACATAAGACTATTTAAATAAAGTTTACATATAGATTAACCATTAATTAGGCAAGTTTACACTTGAAACAACTTCAACTGACAGAGCATAAGTGAAATTTATTTGCTAAGATGTTTTAAAATAAGACTGATTATCATTACAGCACGCAGACTCTTGAAATAATACCAAAAACACTGATTTAAACTGACATAGTTAAGCCTAGTGGATGCAAAATAAGCTGCTTAATGGACATTTCCAGTGTAGCCAATTAAAAATAACTCAAATAACGATGTTTTTATACAGAAAAGTGGCAATTTACTTGAACTAAATGAGTGGATTTTCCTTTCAAAGCATTAAATAATCCATTAATACTAAGAAGATAGATAGATAGATAGATAGATAGATAGATAGATAGATAGATAGATAGATAGATAGATAGATAGATAGATAGATAGATAGATAGATAGATAGATAGATAGATAGATAGATAGATAGATAGATAGATAGATAGATAGAGAGATAGATAGAGAGATAGATAGATAGATAGATAGATAGATAGATAGATAGATAGATAGATAGACTATAGATAGATAGATAGATACTTTATTAATCCTGAGGGAAATTCAAAAACAGTGCCAGTGATATTTTTCAGTCTTAATATAAGTTTTCTTAGATCTACAGTTTATGCTGTAATATATCCTGCTGTTGTTTTTCTTTTCCAAACTTCACCAGGTGGGAGACTGAGCTGGTGATGTGTCAGTCTGTGGAACGAGACTGTGTTGCTCTGAAAAAGGCCAAAACTGACCACGAGCAGATCATTGCTTCTCTGAGGGGAGATCTGGACAGTCTGAAAGAAGAACTTTACTTCCTCAAGAAAAACCATGAGGAGGTATGTCTGTTTACCACCACAACCTCTCTTTATGCATTTTTATAGCTTCCATTTCCCCCATTTTTTCCCCTTGTAGTTCTTTTGCCGCTCTGTTTAACAGCATTAACTTTTCTCAGTGCTTGACATTAGTGTAGTCTCGTTTTCATTTTGGCCGTCTCTCTGAATCTCCAGCCTGCCCCCACAAACATCAGGTTGTTTGGTATCAGTCTGACCTAATTTGAAGGAATCACTAGTTTCTTTTAGAGTCAGATTTGACAGAAAAAGGCTGTGTGAGGAGGGAGAACCCAGAGAGAGGTGGTCGTCTGGTTACTACACACAAAAGGAGCAGGTGGATCCAGTTGCTCAAACCTTCTCTTTCTGTCCAATCAGCTGATCCTCTGAGGGAAGGATAGACTTACTCCTTTACACCAAAGGAAGGACTGATATCCCTCCTGCTGAAACATGCAGGTCCAAATAGATCCCACTTATGTACACGAGGATAATGTAGTTATGTGTTTAATTTCAGTATTTGTGCAGCATTAGAGATTTACTGGCTTTAGAATCACAATTTGACACTAAAACTACAAGTATTAAAATGAATTTGAACCACTGAATTTGGGCTTCTGTGAAATCTCAAATCCACACTTAACATTAATATATATATTTTTAAACAGTTTTTAACAATTTATTGTTTTCCCTTTGAGCATGATACTTCTCCATTTCTGTTTTGCATTCACTGGTTTGTTTTATTTGACCACTGTGTAATTGTTTGGATCTTAGCTGTGCAGAGATGGTGTTGTTGTTTCCTAAACTAGCTCATTATAGACTTTAAATGCCTCTTTATTTGCTCTCATCTCCAGAATCTACATCGGTGAATGTAGGGGCACCAGATAAGGAGCATCTCTTGGGGTTCGCTGGGAAATTAGATCCCACTGTATCCTCTCATATTTCACCTTCTTCTAAGCAAGGATTCAATAGCTATGTCCAAAATAAGAAATATAACTGCTCAACAAAAGCTGGAAAAATTGTACATGAATATATAGAAAGAGCATAGATAACAGACCGCTTTACATAAACACAAACTGCAAGTAACAAAACCCAGAAGAGAGAGTGAAAGAGATCCTCCAAGAGTACATGATCAGGGGTTTACTGTGTGAGCTGAAAGACCAGGAGTAAGCTGAGCTCTGTGTCATCTAGTATTGATGAAGAACATCTAAATAATAAAAATGCAGTACATCCTTTCTGCTGCCACGCGGTGTAGGATTCAGAAACTGTCCATAGTTCCATATGTCGCCAGTTTACACACACGTTTAACAAGATGCAGCTTTCAGTGAAGTTTATCCAGAAGAGACATTTGATCCCCAATGCAAGTTTTGTGACTGAGCAACATAATGAATATAACTGCTTGTATCCCTGCAGGAACTGGAGCAGATGAAGTCTCGCATTGCCAGAGATGAGGTGAATGTGGAGGTGGACTCTGCCAGCGGGCCGGAGCTCGGCACCATTCTGTCCGACCTGCGCTCCCAGTATGAGGGGATCGTCAAGAAGAACAAGGAGCAGGCAGAGCTGTGGTACCGCAAGAAGGTGAAGGGAGACATATTTTATTGGACTGACTGGATTCATTTTATTTATGTAGCGCCAATTACAATTCAAATTCTCTCAAGACGCTTTACAGAACCCATATGCCTGAACATCCAGAGCAGCCCTAAGGTGACAGTAGCAAGAAGAAACTCCCTTTTAATGGAAAGAAACCTTGAGCAGAACCAAGCTCATATGGGGAGACCCATCTACTGGTGGCCGGCTGGTTGAGAGGGACAGAAGAGGTAGAGGAGGGTGGGGGACAAGGAAACATGTAACACACATTGGGATACATGCATGATCAGAGTAACATAGATGATACATACAAAGTACCAGCCAACATATAAACTGATTCATAAGTTTACTGTTGGTGGTGTACGGCTCTGGCATTAACCCTCCTGTTATCTTCATTTATGGGCACCAAAAAATGTTGTTTCCTTGTCTGAAAAAAATCCAAAAATTCAGCAAAAAATATTCCCCAAATTTCTGAAAATTTGCAAAACCTTCAGGAAGAAAATTCCAATAATTTCTTAAAAGTTTCCCCTAAAAGTTTTATTTAACAAAAAAAATAATAATAATAATTCTTGTAAATATTTTCCAAAAAATGACTAAAAATCTTCCAAAAAAATCCTAAAAATATCTAAAGTGATTCCATATACATCAGTCACACTTCTAATATCTTCTTTAAGATTCACAAAAAAATCGTTGATGAAAATTGGTTGATTTTTTTTGTGAATGTTCTTAAGAAACATTTTTAACATTTCTTTTTTTCCACCAAAAAATGTTCAAAGATTTCCCAAAAATGTTGAAAATGTGGACATCAGAAGTGTCACTGTGAAAATATGTATTTTTTCCACATTTTCAAACTTTAAACTGGGTCAATTTTGACCCACAGGACGACACGAGGGTTAAATATACTACGTAAGTAGCTGGTAGTAAAATTCAAACAGTGTATAGATGAAAATATCAAGTATAGTGAGGGTGATACAGAGTAGATTGGTGGAAATGGGCAGCTGGAAGCAGTGGGATGGAGGAAGGTCAGCAGCAGCATCCCACAGTGGACATGATGGAGACTAAACCAGTTGGTGGGACAGAAACCACAGATCTAAAGCATCCAGCTCTGGGACCAGGGACACTCAGAGAAAGGACACAGGGAGGAACAGAGTGAATGTAATGCAATAATGGTATATATAGTAAATACATAGGTAATGAGAGAAGGGCTCAGTGCATCTCCAGCAGTCTAGACCTATAGCAGGTTAACTAGGGGCAACTAAGGGATGTCAATATGTGGACTCCAACTGACCCCCTCCGGGTCTCCTGAGTCAGCTCTAACTATAGGATTTGTCAAAAAGGAAGGTTTTAAGCCTGTCAAAGTCTACAAAAAGCTTGAACAAAAAATGTTTCTTTGTGTCCCGTCCAGCTGGAGACGGTGCAGAACGAGGTGAAGGAGAGCAACGAGGCCCTGAGAGGAGCTCAGGGAGAGCTGACTGAGAGGCAACGCTTCCTGCAGACGCTGGAGGTGGAGCTGGAGAGTCTGCACAAACAGGTGAGCTGCCACACCTGAGAGCAAGTTTTTTTTTGTTGCTAAAATTAGGAAAATTAAATTTGTGGTGTCTGGAGGGATTTGTCTTTTCTGCAGACAGAAGTCCAATTTCTACGTATAGAGTTGACTCACCTGAAGCAGTGCAAACACCACAGCCATGATTGTAAAATGATGGTTATGAGTATTAACGTTTCACAAAGCTACAGTGAATTATAGTATTGCTTTAAAGAAGGGGATTTGTCAAACAGGAGCAGAGAAAATCCTTGAGGAAGTTCAGATTCAGTGTCGATTAGAGTTTCTTGTGCATTCTTTGTCCATTTCCATGTCGCTGGATCGTATTGGGTGGGAAAAAATCTCGTTGTTTTTCTTTCTTCTAATCCAGTGTTGACACTAAACATGTTTTCTCACGTTGATAAGTTGTGCAGGAACCTACAGGATTCCGTTGCTACATATTATGGGGGCGAGTTTCAGTGGTGAGACGGGTAATCGTGTCTGAGCAGCCGGTGTTTGCTTTTGGTGCCAAGGACTTGTCAGTCCACCAGTGTTTGCTGATAATGGTTTAGGAGGAAATTTCAGAGTCAGGACACATTCTTGAGGTTTGATTTCAACTGGCAAACACCTTGTGAGGGAAAGGGAGGAAGCTGAAGAGCCGGAACTACCCACCAAAATAAAGCATCACATTACAGAATTTGTCCGAGTCTGCCAGTCCTTTAACATGTAACTGACATTATGAATAATGCTAAAATAATGTAGGTCAGCTTTAGTGTTATTGGTCCTTTCTGTGCTCAGATAGCAGCTCTGGAAGGAAACCTGGGTGAGAGCGGTCACAAGTATTCTGGTGAGATGGAGCGGCTGCAGACCACCCTAAGTCATCTGGAGGATGACCTCTCCCAGCTCAGACTGGACATGCAGCGCACCAAGACCGACTACGAACAGCTGCTCCGCATCAAGCAGAACCTGGAGATGGAGATCGCCACCTACAGGCGCCTGCTGGAGGGAGAGGAATCGTGAGTTTTTTGATAATAGGGTCAATATGTAATTGCGGGACTTTTTGTATCATAGTTGACATTTTTGCTGTTTTCAGGCCTAAGAGCAACATGGATGCCTATAACCAAACACCACATGGCATTTTTACAGAAAGATCCTTCTAAATATTATATATACAACTGAGTAAAATTGAAATTGAAAGTTATTTATAAAGATATTGAAGTAAACCTGTTGACAAGCCGTAAATCCACACTTGACTCAGACACTACTTTATATTAAATAACTCAGAAAGTCTTGGAGTCTGGCCAGTCTTTTCTTCAGGAGGAAATGACATCATGTGGAGCAGGTCATGTGATCTGGAATTAACACACTTCCTTGAGAGGTGTTTTTGTAATGGGGAACTTAGCTGAAAGTGATTTCTCAGACGCAGATACAATTTAATATTTTCCATATAAAATTTGATATACTGGCAAAAAAGAAATATCTGTCATGATTATCTCAACTTAATAAAAAGAACACAATCAAAGCTATGTTTGAATAAGCTAATTTTATTATTGTTTAGCTAATTAGAAGGTGGTTGTTATTAAATTTGGGCGGTTATTTAGTTGATATCCAGTCATTTTTTATTAATAAGTGATTGTTTCCATAATAAATAATTCTGGAATTTGTAAAGACATTATCATAATAAACATATATATTTTTTTACTTTTAATAAAAATGTATGCAAGATATATCCCATGGACTTCAGACATCCCTCAATTATATATTGACCCAATAACAAAGCTTTGGTGCAAGAGGAAACAATTATTTATTACAACTTTCATCTCCTAGTTTTGACTGTTCCCATTCATGTAGCATTGTAAAAAAAAAAGAGTCAGACACCATCCAAGCAAACCTTCAGGTTAGCCTGGTTAACTCATTTGGAAGAGGTAATGAAGGAAAATTACGCTGGCTGTTTGTTTTCAGCTTCTATCACAGTTTAGAGGCCGACTTCCTGGTTTGACTTTGACCCGCTATACTTGGCATGCAGACTGTTTTCCTGTGGATTATTAACAACGCTATGATGTAGCCACTTTCAGTTTAATCTCCAATTAAAGTTTACATAATCTGGCTGCACTGCTGGCTGACTTACAAATCCTTGCATGACCATCTTACTGCCCATGTTTCATTACTGGACTGTAGCTGTTCTCAGATTCTCACATGTACTGGTTCTAGTTTAATACATGTGGTTATAGGGAAATGGTGACTATTATGGCAAGTTGTGTTTAATCAAACAGACATTTTGGGCAATGTGCTTTTTACATTTCTTACCAAGAGTTCAACGAGAAAATAGATATCACTTTCATGTTCAGTTTGGACCAGAACAAAATTAGATTAATGAACAAATTACTAAGCTTTTGCAATTGTGGAATGCTGATTTTTCTACCTTTAGACAGAGTGTTTATGCTAAGCTAACCAGCTGCCAACTGCTGTTGTTTATTCATAGTAGAGACTTCCACAGTGTCGTTTATCTTCTGGCCTGATTTCTCTAAGAAAATCAACAATATCTTCAAAAAGTCAAAGTTACTTTAATTGTGTTGACCTTGTTTTCAGGTAATTCTAACAGATTTTCTTTCTGTCCTGTCAGAATGAAAGAAGTTCCTCCTCCACCAAAAAGTGAGTTGTTGCTTTTCAATTTTTGACTTTCAAAAGAAAGTCATTGCTTGTATGTCAGAGCAACAGAATAACCTCCTGACTGACTGCTGCTGCGTTTAATCATTCATTCTGAAAGCAGCTTGTCGGAACCTGAATGTAACATTAGGGAGGAAAAGAGGAGTTCAAACGGTTCACAGGTGCTCATTTAACAGTTGTTGCATAACAACCATAACCAAACATTATTTGGAATTTCAAATGAATGTGAGGCAACTTTGTAGTGACAGTCACATACAGTCATGGAAAAAATATTACACCACTCTTATTTTCTTCAATTTCTTGTTAATTTTAACACTAAAGGTATATTACCTGAAGAATACAATGAATACAACAACAAATGCAGCTGATTCCATAATACTTCATGTCCTATTTGACATGCTTAAGGTTAATTGTATTCCAGGGTATAGAAGAGGACATTTCATGTCATAAGCTGCATTGCACATGCAAAGTCCCAGAGTGGTTTCCTGCTGACATTCAAGCTGTAATGACTGGATTTTCCAACAAGACAATGCCCCTTACCACACGGCAAGGTCAGTTAAAGCCTGGATGGAGAACCAGAACATTGGAACCATGCCTTGGCTGCTCAATCATCAGATCTAAATCCAATTGAAAACCTGTGGAAAATCATCAAACGCAAAATGGAGAACAACAAGCCCACAAACAAAGTATATTAGTTTGAATTAGTACAACAGGAATGGGCTGCTGTGACAGCAGAACAATGTCAGAAGCTGGTGGAGAGCAGCCAAGACGCATGGCTGCAGTCATCAGAAACAATGGTAATGCAATCAAGTACTAACTCCTGTGTGGATCATGGCACTAAAACAAACAGAAAAGAAAACATGGAATCCTAAAAGCTGTTTTTGGCAGTACAATGCCATAGCTACTGATGGAAGAACTGAAGTGATTTTGGTTATTATCAAGTAAACCACGGAGAATGTCTAGATATCAGCTCTGAAATGAAACTCTTTTGAGCCATTTTTGTTGTTATCATTATATTTGTCCAAAGAAATGTACCTTTAGTTGTACCAGGCATTAAAATGGACAAGAAATTGAAGAAAACAAGGGTGGTCTAATCATTTTTTTGATGACTGCATACCTTTAACACTTTTACACACCCGGTAATAACTAATGTAGGTGTGAAAACATTTATCCCAGTGTTGAAACTGTGTCTTAATTTGACTGACTCACGCTGCTGGATTAATGAACAGTCGTGTTTTGGAAATGTTCATCTCTGGTCCGACAACATTAGAAGCCAAAGACCACAGAATCAAAGGCTGCAGTGTCTTTATGAAGGGTTGAAAAGGCAAATCTGTTGCTACAAAGCAAGTGTTTTTGTAAGAACCATACCTCAGCCTTTATCTGAAGCTGCCAAGGTGTTGTGTTTTTAGCAAGTTCTCATTATGTCATACGATCATAGCATCCTGTCTTTCCTCCTTGATTAAGTCTCATTCCTTTCAATCTCACAACTCCTGATTTTACAGTAGAATATCTGATTTCATCTCAACTTTCTTATTTAAATACATCTCAAATGTGAGCTTATCTTTTCTGAATTGTTTACCTTTTTTTCCATCTCATCCATCCACTCAATTCCATCTTTTTCCTACACAGAGGAGCCTGATGTTCGCACCAGGAAGATCGTGAAGGTTGTGACTCAGACGATGGTCAACGGGAAGGTGGTGGATGAATCCAGTGAGGTGGAGCAGATTGAGGAGACCAAGAAATAGAAAAAAGAAAAAGGGATAGAGTCAAAACAGTAATACAAAGAAAAACAAAATATGACAGTGTTGTACAAAACAAAAGGAGACAGAGAGAAAAAAAACTAAAGACAGATTAGTGTGAGAATATTACACACGATTTGTGGAGATTCATTCACTTCACCCAGAAAAACATGTTTTGCAAAGGGTCATTTGGGGGCATTACTTGACTATGAATGTTCTGTGTTTTCAAAGAATAATGTTAGTTTATCAGTGACACTTTGATTATTTGCTCTGGAGAAGCATAACCACAAACAAATATGTCCTGTACTGCGGTAGCTGTACATGTGTTGATGAATTTTAGATAGATATGTGTGTAAGAGGAACCAACTAACCATTATCTATATCTTCACACTGTTTTACGAATAAAAGGTTGTGTAGTTTAACAAGATATTTATTTCCTAGTGTGGTAAAGTTTACTTTAGTAAATGTAGTACAGACTTTATGTCTTGCATGAATATCATTTTGACTAACTTTGCCGTTTTGTTTGTACTCTGTCTAAATAAAAACTTGCATTAATCAGTGACATATCATGGTACAGCTATTCTATCACTTACAATACGTTTTCTCGTTTTTGGTCAGAATTAAATAGCATACAGTGTCAAAGTGGACTCTATTGCTCTAAACCTCTGTGAGATCACCCAAAAGTTTTCCAAACCTCCAAAAATTGCCATCTTGGCAGTGCCTGTCTCCTCCTAACTCCCACCTAATCTAGAAATGTAATCTAATTATGTAGAACTTTTATTCATAATACAATTCAAATGGTTGAGTTATATAAAAAATTATCCACCTGCACAGTGGTCGTGAATGGGGAAATTAGCTCTAGAGACCACAATAGTTTTTTGTACCAGGTTATAAACATGTTTATTTCTACAGTTAAGTCACGCATTTTAATGGGTGCATTTAATGCATTCTATGGGGATCGACTCATTTTTGGAGCAGCCTCATGTGGCCATTTGAGGAACTGCAGCTTTGATAACTGCATTTTTCAGCTCAAGAGGTTTCCACTTGATTTAACAGGCATGTTTTAGCCCAGTCTCACACCAAAATCTGTAATAGCTACTTTAGACAACGGCACAAAGCATATTCTTGTGAAAAGGTTGTGAAGTTCTGAGACATTTCTGTTTTTTAGATCTACTCTTGTGTCAAAACGCACAGCCCTAGCAATATAGCAAAGCAATTGGAGCTTTGTGTTTCAGGTGCATTTTATCCCAAATCTGATTTTATTTTTCTACACCTAGCCAAGTCATTTAGGAGCCTAAACCTAATCAAGCAATCTTGTAGTGAAACAAAAGTAAAACGCGACTGAAAGCACAACAAAATGTAAAAATAATACAAAAAAGAAAGTGCTGTTGGTGTTAGAATGCATTGCAGGTTTACAATGTTCACTGCAGTTTGATACAATAGCATGCTGGCATTTGGTAGTTAGTAGTAAACACATTACTACTACTTATTATCAACAAATTTAACACTATTTACTTTGTTCTGTCACGTCTTGTCTCATTACCTGATAACTTTCTATAATGAATCAGTGATGAAAGTGTTTTTTGTTTTTTTTTTATTGCAGGAACAGAAGAATAGAGTTAAACAAATATTTTTTGATGACTGTGTTGTTGGGGTTAATTAAATTGGCTATAAAACATGGAGGGAAAGCTACACCAAAGGAAAACAGACATTAAATGGGGTAAAAACATCTGCTTTATAATTAGTACAGTTGCTAACATGTAAAGTCTCCCCACAGTTATTATGTGGACGGACATCTGTTGTTACTGAGGTTCAGTGTGAAGTAATGTCTGATTGTCTCATCAAAGACACTCACTTGTAAAATGCAGTAATTCAGTGACAGGGGATGTATGTGTGTGACTGTCAGGTCATATGCAGTACCAGTGATTTTGACTTTTGCTTTAATAAAACAGATTATCAGGAATGACTGACAGTACAATAGCTCATTTGTTAGGTTTTCATACACAGATTTAGAAGTGAGTTGGTTGATTATATAAGCTTCAAAAGAGACTTTTAGGACTTTTTTTCATTGCTCTGATAATCCCATAATAAGCACATCCTCCTGTATGAGTATTCACTTTGTCCATCATGACATAATAACGCCACTGTGGCCTCTAATAATAAAAACATGTCATTTAAGGTGACAACCTTTGGAATAGGGTCACCAAGCTACAGGAATCCACATCATAAACAAAGAGAAAGCTAAAATTAAATGATGATGAAAGGAACATCTTCATTTTCAATTTAAAATGTAAAATCTAATATGCAGAACCAAGTTCATAGTAATGAATTTTAATCTATTTTCTAGGACATTTTGCAGTTATAGCAACATGCAGCTTACAATAACAATTTTATTGATGCAGATCTCTGAAGAAATCAACACTACACACTTGAACAAGCACATTTTGTCAATTTTCACACAATATGCTGTTTACAGAGCAAACAAGACAAACAGAATGGACCAGTAAAACACTAAACAATACGACAACAACAGACAACCTGAGATCCTCTTACAGAGTCGCTGAGTTTTTTTAAAAAGCAATAAGACTCCAGAGCCTCAGGAAATCCCATCATGAGCACCTCGCTGCCCCGCCCCTGGCAAAGGCTCGGCCTGTTTACACAACAGTCACACAGATTTGTCAAGACCCTTGGCTCAGAGAGTCGTAAAACAACAGACAGACAGTCGGATGAGTCAAAGTAGCCCTATAGACAGACAGGTAATCAACATGGTTAATGAACATTTCAACAGGACAAACAGATGAGAGAATTGTGAGAAATGTCTCACACTGGTGCCACAAGATCATCAGCGTTTATTATTTCAATGCCTCCCACCTCTGTAGGTGACTGATGCCTGGTATAATTTATAGATTCACTGTCCTATGTGCCGCCACAAACAGCTGCCCTCCAGTGGAAAGTATCTGAATGAAAACCAAAATCCAACCGCTGAGTCTAAGACATAGACCTGTTTTTATACTGAAGGATTAACAGAGTTTAAGGAACTTTTGAAATTAGCTCAGAGGTCACTAGCTCAGAACTGATACCATGTCCGCTACAGTGTCAACACTACAAACAATTCACTTAGTTGTATGTCTGTGTAGATTCTTAGTAGTGCTGTCAAACCATTCAAATGTTTAATCAGATTAGTCATAGGGTTGCTGTGGATTAATTTTGATTCATCACGGTTAAAATTATTCGTTTGTGATCTATATTAATCTAACCTTAACCCTATCTACAAAGCAGCTGCAAAGATATGTCTGGTGTGAAATGTCTCGGTTACTGATTCAGCTGATTTATAGCGAAAGGATCTATATTTATCTTCCATTTACAACCACACAGAAAGAATGGCTTTACAGTTCAGATGATGTAACTTGTAAGTTTACGTCAATTCTGTCTGGAAAATAATTAATGAACAAATGCTACTGTGTCATAAATCCATTTGTCTCAATATTTTTTTTACAGCTTGTTTTATATAACTTTAGGCAGCACAGTTCATGGTAGCTGCAGCTCAGTGTGTGTCTGTGTGGTTGTTCATCTCTTCAGACAGTTCATTAGAATACACTGTTGTTAACTATGCAGATTTATAGTCAATAATGACCAATCTGCAAGCAGAAGCGTGTTCATGTTTTGTTGTATCTTTTACACAACAACAGCTGAAGTACAGAAGTAATCTTTTTTCTTTTTTCCTTCTTTCATACAGACAGAAACCTGTGGAGAAAATAGTGGTGCAGGTGAGTAGGAGACAGACGGGTCTTTGGATTGAGCAATCTGGTGATGTTTCAAAACCAAGCACACCTCCAGGTATTTTTGAAAATAATGACTCATTTCCAGCCTCATTCCAACACAACACTGAAGTAAATTCATAAGGAAAGTCTACCTCTAACAGCCGCAGAATTAGCTTCTATCATAGCTAACTGCTCCTGTGATAAAACTGATGTTGTATTTTTGCAACAGTGGGCTTTAGGGGGTTAATGCAATAATGACAATGAATACTATATGAAACTGTCATGAGCTATCATTCTATAGAGTTCAAGTTTAGTGTTCAACACTAAGTGTGGTTTGATGGCCCTCTGGTGGACAGATCTAACTGTGACAATTAACATTAAACATTCACACTGTGTACATTTATCAAAGGTAATGAGTTTAACATTGGGCAGAGCTGGTTATCAAATGTATCAAAACTGTGAATATAAGCGGAAAACTACCTGTCTGACAGATGGAAATATGACATTCAATCAGAATTTCTAACTATTTGAGTAATAAGTAAAGTTTTGTTGTCACTTCAACTTTCATTCATTTGGCTGCAGAAGGAAAAGGCATCAGATTTTTTTGGTTGAGGCCTCAACAGAATCAAGCAGATGAAACTTCTAGTTTTACCTCTGTGTTACAGTCTGAGTCTGAATTTGCAATGAAGACACATTACAAACTCCTTATTTTTCCTCAGACTTATTTTCTTTTTTTTATTCAAATTGGTGTCTACTGTATATATGAAATGCTGTGTGTTATTTTCACTACTTGGTGTTGTGCAAAATACAACATTATCACAATCCACACCCTGTGATTGAAGGTATTTGTCAAACCGGCCTAATGAAAGCATTGTTGGGGTTCAGCAGTTTTTTTCTGGAGATTTACAGATGGTCTGATTCCCAGTAAGGCCGAACAGCTGATCCTCTCAGAGTTAAGCTAGTTTACAAACAGACTAACTGTAGCTTACACTGTCCCGCCAACCAGTGTCACTACTCACAGACGATATCCACAATCCCCTGCTGATCCTCAGTCACACACAGCCCTACTTTCCACCTGCAGTGTTTCTCCAACATACCGCAGCACGACCTGACAATAAACTAGAACAGAGATTAAATAGTACTGCAGGTTTAGAAATGGATGCATCTTTAACAGTTAGTTCAGCCTGTTTTAGATGTGTCAGGCTGATGAATATGTCACTGTAAGACAAATATGTCAATATAAACTGTATTATGATGTTATCAGGATCAGGGGCTCCTTCGTTCTCCCTTCCCTGACAGCACCTACTACACAGATTGAGACATAAAAGCAAGATCATTTCAGCATCATGGTTTTTAGTGGTGGAATGTGAAAGTATTTTTACTAAAGTTTGGTACTTAAGCACAGATTCAAGGTACTTTTCCATGTTGTGCAGCGTACTACTTCTACTCCACCACATCTCAGAGCGACATATTGTACTTTTTGCTCTTCTACATTGGCCTGACAGCTCTCCTTTGTGAGGTGAAAACATTCTCCTTCTTCTTGACATCAATAAACTATTAAAGAACAAGCATGGATTAGCTGGAAGATGTGTCTCAATGAAGCTGAAAACAGTGCTTTTTTTCAGAGCTCATGAGAAGTAGACTTTTTAAAGAAAGTTTGCACAGGACATCAATGCTACAAATTTATGATGATCCTAAATATGAATTGTTGTAGATTAAACTACCCAAATGAAGCAGTTAAACTGAGCTCAATCTCAAACAACTACAGCAGTAAAATGCAAAATACGCAGCAGTAATATCAACACATAGTAAAACATAGTAAGACTTTTTAAGTAGGACTTGTATGTTATTAGTACTTTTACTTCAATAAAGGATGTGAATAATTTTTCCACCACAGATGGTTCTGTTGCTTAACTTGTAACCATGAAGCCCTGAAGTTATTTCAGCAGACCAAACCAGACATGGCTTTAGAAACATTCTTAGTTTGGTCCTTCACCTTGCAGCACCCTGAGTGGTCTAGCAGCTGAGTTAGTGTAATAGGACTAAGATCTCTAAGCATCAGACCACCAGTAAGCCCATTACTGCTCAGAGCGTGTTGTACTGTGTTTGGCTGCATTTTCTTGGGCTCAGAAGACATTAGCCACTTACATGGTCAAAGTGCAGCATGTTTTCAAGTCTGAACTGCTGATAAAGACTATTTTGTGGTGCAGAGTTCACTTTTTTTTATCCATCTACATGTGTAACTAAAGCCTATTAAAGTGAATTTACAAGAGCACTTCCCAAGAGTACAAAGGACATTTTTGCAACATATTTGTTTAGAAAAATATTTTTATTTTATTTGTCACATTCACTCCAATCTCTGTTGCAACAGTAATATTTTCCTCTGACAGACAGGATGGATGAGCGAAACAAGGAGGAAATGGGTAAAAAAGAAAAGCAGATGAAAATCTTGGAGAGTCTTGCAGATTTTTCAGTGTTATTGTTTTGCTTTTTTTTTTTGCAATTTTCTCTCACTTATATAAATGCACTCTCTCATTCTCCCTCTTCTTGCTGTCAAACCACCTAGACTGCAGCTAGCCGGTGTACATTCCTCCCCTCCTCTCTGTCTAGCAGGCTCCAGACTGCAGGACAGGCTGAAACTGTCCGGCCATGCAGATATCCTCCTGTTTCTGACGGACGACGCGCTGGATGGCGGGAGGCAGGCCGCGGGGGTTCCTGGAGAAGACCAGGGAGTAGCCGTCCTCGCAGCTGCCGTCTTCTTTCAGGGTGCGGCAGGCGTAGGTGATGGCGTAGTTGTCGTAGTCGGTGTCGATCACCCAGTAGTTGTCACCTGGTTTGGAAAGAAAGGTGTGAGAAGGACCACGGGGTAGAAGAAGAACGTGAGGTGCAGAGGGAATGTGTGCAGAACTAACCTCCGCTGGACAGGTAGCTGGCGAGTCCCTGGTAGTTCATGAACATCTTGCCGGGGGTGGTTGGGTCGGGAACGGAGTACTGAGCAGCCATGTCAGCACACACAACCCAGAAGCTGCAAAATTATGGTACAGACACATATAAGCACTATGCAAAATGTGGAACAAGTGCAAAAACTGTCATTTTTCTAGCAATTACAGACCATTCTTAAGGTGTATGTCTCATAAATTCTCATTCCAGTCTATAGTAGGCAGAGTCTTTTGCCAACAGTATATTTTACAGGTTCTTGAACACTGAACTCAGTTTTAATTCTTTTGTTTGTTTGTAAAAGTGCATTTAAGTCTGCACTGTTGTGTAAAAATCCCCTTCTACCTGCATTTTCTTCCTAATCCTTCATAATCCAGGGAAAAACACGTGTTATAATTAATGCTGTTCAGCACGTTCTTTGCAAAAGTTCCTTTCATAAATCTTATCTTGGATCATGAGCAGAACCTGATGACATTTCTTAACTTCTGTACCCAGGAAACTGAATATCTGAAGTGGCCCTCAACCCCCCAGGTCTTGACAGAGAGGCAAGAAGGTCTTTCTGCCTGAAAGGACCCTTTGCCCTCAGCAGGGATGAGGATAGCGGTTGTGCAAAAGCAGGAAGGTCAGAAGGTCTTGCTTTTGTGTATGATTGTATGTAAGTCTAAAAAGTCTAAGCCAATTCTGTAATTTTATCTAATTTTATCTAACTTACCCAAACAGAGTGACACGTCCCTTGGAGGATGCAGTCATGGAGCCGTCATCGTCGATGGTGTACTCAGCTGAGATGTTGTCCTGCAGGAACAAGCCTTCGGGGTCTTTCTTCTGCAGTGCGTACCACTTTCCTGCATACTGCAATGAAAATGAAAGACGGGCAAAAATCAGAAACCGCTTTCAACTTTTTTTTTTTTTGCAAGATGCAGGCCATTTGTGTGTTGTGCATTAACTCACCCTCTGGGGTTCGAAGTCCTCTTTGACGGAGAAGCTGTCAACAACACAGGAGGCGGACAGAGAGAGCTCGACGCAGGAGACAAAGACCAGCAGCAGGGCAAGCTTAGACGATCCCATTCTGTAATGAACAAACATATCAGTGTTATATGTGCCAATCACGTTTTGGAATTCAAATTTCATTGTTTGAAATTAAATTTTGCTTCTTCACTCTAAAGTAGCCCATCAACTCCTGTCGTCTGATGTAGTAATATTATAAATGTACCATCAATAAAGGGCACAGTTTAAGATGAAATATAGAAAACAGTAGCGCTAGTTGACTGCTGGTTAGATTTCAAATTATGCTGAAGCAATGCATGTCAGTCTAAAAACTAATTCCGTGTTAAATTCCAAAATGTAAGCCAAGAAAAATGTCTTTTGGACACTAATAGCAGTTCATACAATATCTTGGTAGAACAGAAAAAACATAATACTTGCTGACAATGATATAACTACAAAGTAAATTGTCCTACCTGTTTTGGTTCAAAGCAGCAACAGTGAGTAATATTCTGTACGTGGTTATCCAGCAGATTGGGTGTTGTGTCAGGGGCTGCCCTTATATATGTGCACTGTAGACAAGCTTATGGCTGATTTTCGCTGCTTGGAACTAAATAAGGTGCTTAAATCTAGAGGTAATCCTGTTGGGTTGAAATCCTTACTGTAATCTGGCTTGTACGTTCAAACCTGCCCAAGATTTACTATAAAAATGATTAAACCTTTATGTAACTGATGGGAAGCGCGGTAAAACAGACACATGCACACCAGGACTGGCCAATGAACTGTATTATTGAACGTACACAAAATACAAACGTAATAGGAAGTGGATTTTTTTTTTTTTTTTAATTAAATGTGCCAACATTTGTATAATGAATAACCCAGGGTCCAGTCAAATAGCCTTACAGTAGAGAAATAAGATTTTAGTATTGTTTGTTTTGTAAATTTATCTTAGTAATTAGTAAAAGTATTAGTTATATTGCATTTAAGACACTACAATAAGATATTAAATGACACTACTGCACTTATTTGTGGAAATAACCATGAATAGTGCAACAAAGGAGACTGTAAGTAAAAATGTCCATTTATGCATTCAAACAATGTTTGTATTGTTTTTGCACAAAGTTTTGCAGCATTATATTATGCTTTCTTTGCGCTTTATGTGAAACAATCTTAGCTACCGAGCTAGCTAGCGTACATATGCATTAGCATGTTAGCATATTATGCTTTTTAGCATTGTCAAATTATGTTTAATCTGTGACAGACGTGTATTCTTCTTTAATTACTTTTTCAATCTTTCAAGTGTGTCTGCGTTTTAATACATGTGCCTTAGCCCTTTTGAAAATTAAAATAGCTTCTGTTGTCCGAGGTTTGGACGAAGCTAACGTTAGCTTATTTGATATCGCAAGCTAACGCGGACGTTAGCTTCGTCTTTAGCTTGCGACACGAGCTGCATTTCGTGACGCATTTTCAAGCGACAAGCAGGTGTGGCAGTTCGAAGTAGGCTTGTTTTTTCTTTCTGAGCTGGTAACTTGTAATGGTCAAGTTGCTTATTGCATGTTTTTGAGCACAGTAATAATGTTGGGTGTCTACAGTTGGCAGTCACTTCCAAAATTCCAGCATAAGAAGAAAGAGTTGAAGGAGTAACGAACCTTGCCAAGCCAGATTCAGACAACCAGCGGACCACAAGGTAAAGCATGATGATGGAAATGTCCAACAACCATCTCCCACATAATTCATTTTTATCTGAACTTGAAAATTGCCAGGTGGGGATTACTCAAGTTCAGTAGGCATTTTTGTTTACCAAATAGTCACAAAAGGACAAAAAAATCCTGTCAAATAAGCTGACAGACTCTGCGTTGACTGTGGATCGATCATGCTTAGTGCTATTTTGAAATACAGAAAGTCCTTATCACCAGACTAGGAGAGCTGAAAAACCTATAAAGTGCTGTTTTTGATGTATGTTCTAAAAATTGTGAACTTAAACTCAAAAAACGTGATGCAGCTGAAGTGTTGTTGAATGTACCACCCTTGGCAACCTTCAAAAAATGGCACTGGTTGTGTTTCTATAAGAAGAACCTCCAGGGATGAACACTCACAATTCATTTTCTATATACAATCTTGATGAATGTTTTGATATTAAACCATTTCACTGAGGTACAGCAATTAAATAGTGAGCTGAATGGTGTAATTTAGTATAAATAAAGAAAACCTAAAGTTAAACTTGTTTCCTTCTGGTTTTCCACTGAGAAAACAGTACAGTAGTCTTTTTCTTAATCACTTATGGAACTCATAAAGTAGGTTCCCTTAAGTGCAGACTTGATTTGAGGGAAAAGAATAAAGCTGTATGGTTGTAAATGAAGTGACTAAGGAGGATGGTCAAGCACTGTGTTGTGTTGTCTTCCTCAGCCATGATCTGCTTCACTGTAGCTTCTTTCTTCTGGCCCATTCTTTGCAAAGTTTCTAGAACCTAATATTCATATATTGACGAGGAACGAAACTGAAATGTAAGTTGTCGTCACTTATTGTATTCTGAAACTCCTGGGAACTTTGACAAATCCATCGGTAAAGCACAGAAGATGGCTCAAAGTGGCAAAGCATTGCGTGAACATTTTATTATGTCTAG
This sequence comes from Amphiprion ocellaris, assembly GCF_022539595.1. Lineage (NCBI taxonomy): Eukaryota > Metazoa > Chordata > Actinopteri > Pomacentridae > Amphiprion > Amphiprion ocellaris. The sequence goes on from NC_072782.1 coordinate 6,027,895, forward strand.
ATGAATTGCAGGAAAATGTAAAGGACTGGGAGCAGACAGACTGCAGGTCAAGGACGTAGGTTACACTCTGTCACACCACCTGCCGTAATACCTGCCAGGCGAGAGTAAACAGAATTGGACTACCTAGTTACGCTGTCTTCTTTGGCTGAGTAATGAGGGTGTAATCCTCTGAGTAGTAGTTTGTGAACACATTCAAATAATTCAGTTAGGTAATTAAATACATGAACTAAAAGTATGTTAAGTTTGTACTTCATCATCAACAAAGACATTTTCAGAAGAAATTTGTGAGTTTAATGAAATACTCAACACTGCAAGGGCATAACAGTGCAGACAGTGTCCATTTTCAGTCATTCATGCTCGTAGGCACAGACACAAACGCTCATTTCCTGGATTAACCCTGGTCACCTGAGATTACCGCTGAAAGAAAATGTCATGTAGTAACATCCAAAGTCTTTTACAACTCCTGTCTGTGCTCTGTTTTACTATTATACCTTTTACCTCCGTATTAAAGTTCTTTTAAAATGAGGTGACCGTTGTAGACTGACCCCACACTGATAGTAAACAGTTTGTTCAGCGAGGATACAGACAGACAAGTCAGTCAAGGCAGCTGATCTATTTTTTCCATTGACTGTGCTGCTCATTACTATAATCCTACTTCCACAGACTGAAATAGAGTATTGACAAAAACAGAAAAACTTGACACCTTTTTAATTGAATTTAAAGTCCTACAAGCAAAAATGGCATTTATTTTTAACAAAATGCTGATTTTCTTAATTTCAACACTTTTAAACAGGACAAGACAAGTGTATGTGTTTGTGCCAAGGTTGTTTAATTGGACACAGTAAGCAGAGTAGAATTACATGAGGGACTTGCTCTCTGTGAAAACAGAGATTTGATGATAAAATTCTCACAGTCATTTTGTGACCCTGGAACAGTTCTGTGGAAAAAAAAAACAACTCAGCAATGATCATGGGGGTCATTCTTGGCCAGGCTTCCTAATTGGGCTTGTGACCTTTGATTTGTGAATGGAAGAATTTTATTAATTTCAGGAAAAGACAGCTTTTTTATTGGCATCTTGAGCTGGAAAAGATTTATAGACACGAGAGTAAAAATGTGTATCTCTATACAGGAACAAGAGCTTCCTTCATGAAATAGAAAGTGCCCCAGTGTTTGATACGTGACCAGGAGAATAAGATGATGTCTGTCCATCCCATTTTGTAACATATTTTGTAGCATATATTTTAATTAGCTATAATATTCGACTCACATGATCCTAAGAGGCAAAATAAGTCACCTGTGACGCAGGGGTACGTACAGGCTTTCAGGACTACAGGTGCTAAGAAGGTGGTTGAAGAAGTTTGGTTCAGGGCTTTCTGCCAGAAAACCTTTTGGGCAGACAGGCTTTCGGGCAGAGAGGCTTTAGGAAGTCAGGTGAGGTGGAAAAAGGTCCACAGTAGGGAGGAGGCTGTGGGGGATCAATGGGTCAAACACAGGACTTTCACCCAGGAGACTGAGGTTTGTTTCTCATGTGAAACCAAACCAATTTTTGTTCTATTTTTTTTTCCCAGTTTCCAGTCGCAGAGTGGTTAGCTTTAGCCAACAAAATCCACATGGTTATTTTTTGGAAAAAGATCAGATTTTGGGATAAAATAGACCCTTTCACAGTGTTAACCACATGTTTGAAAGCTTCACTGGCAGGATGCCCTGACAGCAAACTATTCTATGGGAGTGCTGCCATCTCATGGTGTATGGCAGCATTACAGATAGTAAGAAGTACAGTAGTGGTGTGACCCGATCCTGTTTGTGGTGTTCATGGACAGGATCTCATGGTGCAGCCGGGTGAGGAGGGTGTCTGGTTTGGGGGCCTCAGGATTGCATCTCTGCTTTTTGCAGTTGATGTGGTTCTGTTGGCTTCCTCAGATCATGACCTTCAGCTGCACTGGAGCAGTTTGCAGCCAAGTGTGAAGTGGCGGGGATGCGGGTCATCACCTCCAAGTCTGAGGCCATGGTACTCTGCTGGAAACCGGTGGATTGCTCCCTCTGGGTTGGAGGGAGTTGCTTCTCCAAGTGAAGGAGTTCAAGTATCTCAGGACCTTATTCACGAGTGATTGGAAAATGGAGCGTGAGATGGATAGACAGATTGGTGCAGCGTCAGCAGTGATGCGGGTGTTGTACCAAACAATTGTGTTAAGGAGGGAGATGAGCTGCAATTTACCGGTCCATCTACGTTCCAATCCTCACCTGTGGTCATGAGCTCTGGGTAGTGAAAAAACTGAAAGAACAAGATCGCGGATACGAGCGGCTGAAATGAGCTTCCTCTGCAGGGTGGCTGGGCTCAGCCTTAGAGATAGGGTGAGAAGCTCAGACATCCAGAGGAAGGTCGGAGTAGAGCTGCTGCTCCTTTGCATCTAAAGGAGCCAGTTGAGGTGGTTTGGACATCTGATTCGGATGCCTCCAGGGAGACTTCCTTTGGAGGTTTTCCGAACCAGGAGACCCTGGGTCAAACCCAGAACTCGCTGGAGGGATTATATAGCTTGTCTGGCCTGGGAAGAGAGATGGCATTGATATGTGTGTAGGAATTTCTCCAAAGTTGTATTACGCTGGTAGACAAAATGTGGTCTATGTTGCATTTAAAGTCGCTTATAAATATGGAACTATATAGGCTGTGTGCTACCAACAAGGAGCACATTTTTACTGAAAAACAGGACAAAAAATTTAGTTTGAAGTGAATGCTTTATGCTGTGTAAGCCCTAAAGAGATCCACAGTGTGGATATGTGAGGTTTTTAGTGACATATTTCAATAAATACCAGATTAGGTGCCATGAAATTTGACACACATTAATTCCCCCTTAGAATGAATTGTAGTAGCAGTATTGATCCCCTGACCTTCACCCAGCACCTTCAGTCCTTTTGTTTATCACCAAATACTTCAAAATGAATGACATTCCCATCAAATTTGGCTGAACATTGTGTTCATAATAGTGCTAATGAGCGACAAGCTAACAGATGGAAAGCTGGTAAAGATGATAAACATTACTACTTATAGACTCTTATTTACTGCTAAATAATTCACTGTTATGCAGATTTTATGTCGGCAGACTAAACAGTTTTAAGATTTAAGCATTCTCACTAGGTAAAGCTAAAACAGCTTCACTTAGATGTAAAAAAGTACTTGCACCATTTCTGAACCCCAGTGAAGTAAAGAACAAGTGTGTACCACAGTTGATTCAGATGATACGTGGATTAATACAGGTGATACTACAGGTACACATCCAGTATACCCTCTCATCAAAGTGATCAACCTGGATCACTACAGCCTCCTTCCCTCGCTCATTCTGTCACACGTACACATGTTGGACCTGCTGTAATGTATTATAGTGGAAGCAGATTATGTCTTTGACCTTTTGTTTAAGGTGTTTATGGAACCTTATTATAGACAGGTCTTCCCAGCTCTGAATGGAAAGATTAATTTGCCTACAGAAGTGCAGGCCATTTCTGTTTTTCCACATTGTGTCTGTGCTCTGCATGTAGACTGCATTTAGGATTGTACAAAGACAGAGAGTTGGGGTGCTGAGATAATCAGCTAGTGTCCTAACTAAATAGGGCTTATGCCAGAGGAGGCCTTGTTTAATAAGGACTTAAAGAGCTTGTACAGATAGACCAGAGACAGAGAGAGAGATAGATGCAGCGGACTGTAATCAATTAAAAAGTAGCGGAAAGAGATATGATAAGGAAACGCCATGCAGTGTATGTAGACTTAGCATTTATGTTTCTGTACATTCTGTTGACATCTTGTGATGAAATAGGATCAAATCAAATCACACATTTGTTTTAAATACACAATCTGTAAGTTGATGAATTTAAACTGTGAAATAAACAAGAAACACACAACAGTTTCTCACAGATTTTTCTCTTTAGTATTATTATTAGATGCTATTCTTGCATGTTTTTAGGCTCTGTGTTTTACCTTCAGCTTTACTAACTTGGTTTGGTAGTTGAAATGTGTTTATCTTATTTGCTGTTTCATTTTCTTGGCGCTAATTAATTGTTTTTGTTGTGTGTATGCTTTGTTTTTTGACTTTTAAAGTTCTATCCATTCCAACTTGTCACTGCAAACAGCCTCTAATAAATCCATCCTTTTCATTGAAATAGCATAAGTGCAATTAAAGGAAAAACTGGAAAGTGTTTCTACAGAGAACCCAATTAAATCATAATTTTTTTCCCGTATATGTCCTGCTTTCATGAGATTTAAAAGCAGGACATGACAGTGCATATGTATTTTGACTTTTGAAGTCAACCACATGTAAATGAACACAGTTTTAGAGTCAGATTTTGACTTGTGCTTTACAGGCACTGAATGTACTGAAGCACACTGGAGGCTGGATCATTTGGCCCACATATCTGTTACTACATGGTCAGCTGATGAGTTTAGTATAGGCAGATCCCTGCTAACCTTCAGCACTATCTGCTGATGACACAAGGATTGTTTGGATTCAGCCCTCTGCCTTCTCCTCAGGGCTCTCCCTTCCTCAGTCTGCTCATCCCACTAACAAGGGGGGATTATGTTTTTTTTCACCTGCATTTGAATGTGTCCACTTCTTTTCTCCCACTTTCAGTGTAATACCTGGGTAAGATTTCATTTTTTTTGGACATAAAGGAGATAAAGTAGTGAAACTGTTTGCATATTTTGCTTTTTGTCTCCAGTTGGAGGAGTTGGAGGTTGCTTCTACAGAGCAGCATTGGACCCAGCGGGAGCTCCATCACTGAGCTGAAGAGGCAGCAGACAGGGACATTTGGGAGAAGAGGAGGAAGAAGGAACCATGGGTGCGAAAAAGGAAGATGTGGAAAACTTCCTTAAAGGGAACCCTGCATTTGCTCAACAGTACTTTGCCAAGAAAATGAATCCTTCTTCTGTAGCGAAGATATCAGGACTCCCAGAGAAACAGGTTGATTTCAGTCAGTTTCAAGAGCTCAGTCAGGTAAATGATATTTTTTATTACTTATTTACTGGAACAAAACAATACTAGTGAACCTTTAATGGTTTTGTAACCTAAAATTTGACAATTTTTTTCTCTTTTTCGAGGTTGAAGAAAGCCAAATCATGTACGACCTGATCAAAGACATGCAAGAAAACATCAACGTGGAAAAGGTGGTTTTCAAGATCCTGAAGAGAATCAGCGCACTCATCCACGCCGACCGCTGCAGTTTGTTCATGTACCGGCAGCGAAACGGCATCGGAGAACTCGCCACGAGGCTCTTTAACGTCAACACGGAGTCAGAGCTGGAGAACTGTGTGGTGCCACCAGACTCTGAGATCGTCTATCCGCTTGACATGGGTATAGTGGGCAACGTGGCCCTGACCAAGAAGACTGTTAATGTGAAAGATGTCAAACAGGTAAGCAGTTAGTAAGTTAGAGGGAAATAATGCACCAAATAACAGTACTCTAAAGTGATCAAGCACTTATTAAGCATATATGCGGCTACATCATTGGCTGTGACAGTGTGATTCATGATATTACCACCAGGTGACATCATAGTCTTCAGTTCTTAAACCCTACAAATATTGGCTTTAAGTGATAAATACATGTTTGCCCTTTAACCAATAATAATTTTGATATAAATAACAAAACTCAGGAGGACTGGTATATTGTTTAAGAAATATGCAGCCTAATAATCTCCTGTGTATGAAAAGTGTAGTAAACAGAACTAGGTCAAGGCTTTAAATAGCATGCTGGAGATGAACAAACATTGATAAATCGCACATGAAAAAGGTAACACAATTTATGTTGGAGAAGATTTTCATTTCATATAACCCTTAAATACCAATTTATTGGGGTAGTCTGGAACCATTTTTGACATAATTAACTAGCTCACCATGATAGATAGATAGATAGATAGATAGATAGATACTTTATTAATCCCGAGGGAAGTTCAATCCAGTTCATCCAATGGACACAATCCCCTGAATTAGACAGTAAATTAATCTAGAAATGTCTCTAGAAACCATATTCGTGTCTTATACGGATTTAATTTGTGGAAGTTTTTATCAACAATGCAGAGGAGTAGAAGCTTAGTATTCTTTGTAGCAACATTGTGGTACTGGTGATACATCAAAAGTGTAGATTTACAACAGATTGTGTAAGATTAGAAACCTGCTCTACCGACCATATGTTAATTTTCAGTATCAGTCAGTGGCATTTCTGTAATTAATCTATACGATATCATGAATTCAAGTACATATCTTGACCAAAGTCTGTTGATCATAGACATGTAAAACACGATTTAGTCACTCATATCTATACTTGACCAAGTGAGGGTGTAAATCTCCTTGTCAGACATAATCCATTTATTTTCAGATCCCATCAGCCTCTGCTCTAGCTGTGGATTAGACTTCTCTGGCACTTAGTCAGCAGTCAGCAGGAATCTAAAACAGATCAAAACTAGTTTACTTCACTGCAATACATTGTGTTCATAGTGGATCTTTTTTATACTGATGTGAATTACATAAAGAGATTAAATGTTTTGTAAGATATCCAGCAAAGTACAGGGGTGTAGATTTAAAAGAAACACTGTATTTTACTTATGAAATTTTCTTGACTGTCAGTAGTGATTGTGGTTTTGATCCACATAGATACTATAGAGGCCTAAAATTCCCTACAAAGCTGCCCATCCACCTACATGCCATTTTTTATTACACATGAATCCACTATGGAGTCACGAAACTACAGTCGACTAAATTAAGATACATGTGTACTCTTTATCATAATATAAAGTTAAAGTACTTGAACTGTACTGTACTAAATGAATAGAATTTTGGATTTATCTTTTGTTTCAAACAATAAGCGTGACTTGTTCAATAGGGAGGATCTTTTCATGTCTACAGTGATAGTAATGAAGGCTTTTGCAAATGTGTGTCTGTCGTTTAGAACCAGCATTTCAGCTCATTCGTCGATGAACTCACGGAGTATGAGACCAAGTGCGTTCTGGCTACACCCATCCTCAACGGCAAAGACATGGTGGCCGTGATCATGGCGATAAACAAGACCACAGGGCCTCATTTCACTGCTGAGGATGAAGATGTAAGCACCAATACACAAAGCGCACACACAGTCAGAACAGAGCAACGTGATGTATGGAGGCCTCAAAATAAAGTCATAGTTTAGCCAGAATTAAACTGTGGATCTTTTGGTTGTTTAGATAGAGAATGTCCATTTGTGATGATAGCTCTAAGAGGTAACCGACAGATATATTTATTACTTCAGCTGGGAGGGAGCTCCCTACGAGGAAACTGGCAGGTTATTAAAGCCTTTAACAAGTGGACCAGATATGCGTCAGGTCCTTAATCCATCACATATGACAACGTCATGCCCATTAGGGATAAACTACCCTTCAAAACAGAAGGAATAAACCTAAGGTGAATGGATTTGGACCCACGACAGATTAATAACACAACTATCAGACAGACAGAAAAATCTGCTAGTTTCCTAGAGAACTGCTGCAGCATATAAAGCAGTTATGAAGAGACCCCTTACTGCATGAAGCTTTTTATGTTTTGCTGCATTGATGACATGAAAAATGTCTATGAAAAAAAAAAAAGAAAAATGTCTATGAATGTGTTTTAACATGGCTGAAATAATGAATGCTTCTCCGATGTCAGACATGAGCAATTATTATCCACTATATTTTTAAAAAAGTTATATAATCCGTATCCTTTCACTATATTGACATATCACACCCCTTACAACACATATTGTATCATAATGTATAATTTCTGTTATTTTATCAGAGGTTGTGTTGTAACGTGCCATTTTTTCCCTGTTTGCTCTTTCAGCTTTTTTTAAAGTATCTGAAAGTTGCCTCTTTGAACTTGAAGATCTACCACCTGAGTTACCTCCACAGCTGTGAGACACGTAAAGGACAGGTACAGGACTTTAACCTGCACAAGATACTGAAAACCTGCGTGAACTAAACATTTCGCACTTTTTACCATATGTGTGTTGTGTTTTCCAGTTGCTGCTGTGGTCTGCCAACAAGGTATTTGAAGAGCTGACAGACATCGAGCGACAGTTTCACAAAGCCTTGTACACAGTCCGAGCCTACCTCAACTGTGACCGCTACTCTGTTGGTTTACTAGACATGACAAAGGAAAAGGTATTATGTCCTCTTGTGTCTTAAATGTAACAAGCCACGTTTTGTGCGTTTATTACGATGAAGTTACCAGCTTCCTCCGTCTGTCCTTCCAGGAGTTCTTTGACATCTGGCCAGTGCTGATGGGAGAGCAGGCACCTTACTCTGGCCCCGTAACTCCAGATGGCAGGGTATATTATTTTATTTCGTTATCAAACTTTTTTTTTCAGCAGTCAATTAATTAGCAAACATCTCTGTACTTCTGTTCCTTTTCTTTTACATGTCCATGTTTCATTTTTCTCCTAGGAAGTAATTTTCTACAAAGTGATTGATTATATATTACATGGAAAAGAGGACATCAAAGTAATACCGTAAGTAAATACTTAACAAGTTTTATTTAGTGTGAGTAATTATTTATTCAAGATGTAACTTCAACTTTATTATTTGTCCCTTGAAAGGCGAAATGTTATATAAACAAACAATAAAACAATACAAGCAAGAAAAGCAATAAAACAGTAAAAAAAAAAAACTATTAAAGGAAATGTTTTTAAAATGTAAAAAAAAAACCACAATAAAACAATAAAAAATCAATCACATAAAATATAAGATAGACATGTGGTGAAGGATAGCAAATTAGTGAAAATTCAGCCTCAGCTGTTTGAATTGCAGAGCTGAGAATAATGTATAATTCTGCTTTTTTTATTGATGATACAAACACATTGAAAAACTTTATTAATCACAGTTTGGATACAGTCTACGGTCTCATCTTCTAACTCTTGTGTCACACACAGCAATCCACCTGCTGACCACTGGGCTTTGAGTAGTGGACTGCCTACTTATGTTGCTGAGAGTGGTTTTGTAAGTTTCTTTTTAGTTCATTACTACAAGTTGTTGAATCAATTAGGACCAAAGCCTTCAGCTTGCACATCTTTCAACTGGATCTCTTTTTCTGCTCCTTAGATCTGTAACATCATGAATGCTGGTGCCGATGAGACGTTCCAGTTTCAGGTAAGAGAATGAACCCAAACCATTTGAGGAAAACATGCAAATTTTAAAGCTTCAGTTCAATATTTTTTGCATAATGGATTTAAGATGTGATGAATCGTTACCACATGAAATCATCAATCATCAAAATATTAAGTGCTTTATATTCTAATGCAAGGAGTATTTCACATTCTGCAGTCAAGTTAAAGTAATATTACAGAAATAATAAACCCTTAATCAGACATCCTGCCTCATGAATGTCCTAATTTGCAGCATTTGTGATTCACTATTTGCATTGGCCCCAATTAGAGGCTTTCACACATCACTGACTGGAAACTGCTTTATAAACAGTGAAGGCATCTTCTAGAGTTATGTTGGGTTTTTTGTTTTAATGTTGCAGACAGAGCCACTGGACAACAGTGGCTGGACCATAAAAAATGTTCTGTCGCTGCCTATCGTCAACAAAAAAGAAGAAATAGTTGGTGTGGCCACGTTCTACAACAGAAAAGATGGAAAACCGTTTGATGATCAGGATGAACAGCTCATGGAGGTAACATTAAACCGCTGCTATGTGACAGTAAAATGTGGACGTCCTATGTTAGAAGTTCTGCGTGTTGATTCTGTTCTCTTGCTAATTTCCCTGTTTCTCAGGCTTTGACCCAGTTCCTGGGATGGTCAGTTTTGAACACAGACACTTACGACAAGATGAACAAGCTTGAGAACCGAAAAGACATTGCTCAGGACATGGTGCTGTACCACGTCAAATGTCGGGATGATGAAATTCAAAATATCCTGGTCAGTACTGTTCTGCTATACTTCTTTCTGCCTGTCAGTCAATTATAAAAATGGGATTGTTCAGTTGAATGTCTACATGCAGGTATCCCAACAGGGGTTTCTCTCCTCCACCTGTCCCACCAGAACATAAACAGTCTAATATCTGGCCAAAAAAAAGCTCAATATTTCCTATTTTTCTCTCAATATAATCGTTTCATTTTGCAATAGGCTTGACAACCGTACTACTGACTGTTTGCTCAGGTAAAGCATTTAATCTCAAAGGTTTTCACATCTCTCTCAGAACACCAGAGAAGTCTACGATTGTGAACCCAGGGAGTGTGAAGAGGACGAGCTCCTAGATATCCTGGTAAACCTGGCACTTGTGTGCTTGACCAAACAGAATTTTAGAAAAGAGTCTGAAACTACTGGTCTACTGAGGCCATGAAAGTGGTGTTTAATTTTTAGTTTTCTACCTCTGCTCATGCGCTATTCATTTCCATCTCAGAAAAAAGACCTACCTTCAATGATTAAGAAGTTTGAGATCTATCAGTTCCACTTTTCGGATTTCAACTGCACAGAGATGGAGCTGGTGAAGTGCGGCATCCAGATGTACTACGAAGTTGGAGTGGTCAAGAAGTTCCAGGTCCCTCAAGAGGTAACGTACGAAGACACAAATGAGCATTTGATTTTAAAATTGTGGACAATCTGTTAGTTTTGCCTTGACATTAAAAGCTGATTATTCAATTCTCTGCTCTTATTTCAGGTGCTGGTCCGTTTCATGTACTCAGTCAGTAAAGGCTACAGAAGAATCACCTACCACAACTGGCGTCATGGCTTCAACGTGGGGCAGACCATGTTCACGCTATTAACGGTATTATTATATCCATTTCATTGGCCTGTTACAGTAGAAGCTATTCAAATTTTATAAGTTTCCACTCATTCTCAAGGGCCTGAAACGCACAAGACAGCAAGAACATACACAGGCATCTGTAGTCATGGATTTTGTGCATTTCTTTGTTTGAGTCACTTGGTGTGTGCCTCTGTGTGCTCAGACAGGGATGCTGAAGCGATACTACACTGACTTGGAGGTAATGGCCATGATTACTGCAGGATTCCTCCATGATATTGATCACAGAGGGACGAATAACTTGTACCAGGTCAAGTAAGTGCTTTTGGGAACTTTTTCTAAACTGTACAACATGTGGTGCATTGTAAAAGCAGCCCCTTTGTGAAGGCTGACATTAGAGGTCTTTTTATTTACTTCAACAGGTCTGGGAACCCTCTGGCTAAGTTGCATGGCTCCTCCATCTTGGAAAGACACCATTTAGAGTTTGGAAAGTTTCTCTTGGCTGACGAGGTGAGAAAGAAGACAAAATAATTGAACCCAATTCACTAAAATATCTTTCCAGTCTTTAATTTTGACCCACCTTTCTCTGCATTTCATCTGCAGTCGCTGAATATCTACCAGAACCTTAACAGGCGACAGGTTGACCATGTGATTCATCTCATGGACATTGCTATCATCGCCACTGACCTGGCTCTTTATTTCAAGTCAGTACAATCTCTCACTTGATCACTGCCCCCCACTTGTTCATTCCCTTGTTAAGCTCATTCTCTTATGTCTTGTCTTTTCCTTGTACCTTGCCAGGAAGAGAACAATGTTCCAAAAGATCGTGGACCTTTCACACACATATGAGGATGAAAAGAAGTGGGTTGACTTCATGTCACTAGAAACAACCAGAAAAGAGATCGTCATGTGAGTACATCAAGTGTACACAATGTTCACTGTTCCTTTACATTTCTCTGATCTTCCAAATCTTTTTTTTTTTTTTTATTTCAGGGCTATGATGATGACTGCATGTGACTTGTCCGCTATCACAAAGCCTTGGGAAGTGCAGAGCAAAGTGAGAAGCACAGAAAATGAGCAAATCAAGGAATTACTGAGCAAATAAAATAGTGTCAATAAGTGAATTGATAAGTGATTAGATATAATGCACAAAACCTCAAGAAGCTGGAGAAAGTTTAGTTTTTGGACTGTTTTACAGCATTTTTATTGTGTTTGTGAGCTGCTTCTCCAAAGATAACTGTCCGTGTCTTCCTTTTAGGTTGCCTTGTCTGTGGCAGCAGAGTTTTGGGAACAGGGTGACCTGGAGAGGACAGTACTCGAACAACAACCCATTGTGAGTTTTCAAATTGTTGGACTAAATCTACATCTGTGTGAAAATTGCATATGTATTGTATTCATGTCGACTGGATTGTTGCCTAATGGACACATCCAACAGCAAGGGTTGAAAAATGCGATTATAATTCTGCTATATGTGCATAAAGAGGGAACCTAGTAATAGTAATGTGTCCCTATCAGCAACCCAGAGCTAGAAAAATGTCAGTTTAGGCATCAGGCTCATTAAGTTCCTTATCAGAAACTCACCAGAATGAAGGTGAATTATTCAGCAACCCATCAGGAGATAAAAAGACGATGTAAGGCAAATTTAAAATGTCAAAAATAAGCCATACTTGTATAAGCAGGAGGTGACTTCCAGGTTATTGTAGAATTAAAGATGCTGCATGGTTTATTCCGCTCAGAAACATGGTAATCAGCATTACCACTGATGACTGGAAGCTATGTTCCAACAGCATAAAGGACCATAACTCCAAATTAAATACAGACCGGCACTGATTTCATGAATATGATGGTTCTGAATGCTGCAAACTTCTGTTCCTCCCACCAGCCCATGATGGACAGAAACAAGGCAGCAGAGCTTCCAAAGCTGCAGTGTGGTTTCATTGACTTTGTCTGCACATTTGTCTACAAGGTAACGAATTATTGAATGATTCTTGACAGTTTTTCTGAGTGAAATCAGTTTTTATTGTGAGCTATTTTTGTGATTATTGTCTGGTTGATTTCTGATAAAACCTAAAATGCACTAGCTCATTAATGTATTTTTGCTCCCAGGAGCGTGATTGTCTGTACGAACCCTCTGGTCTAAACTCTCTGTTTTCATCTTTCTTTCACTCTTTGGCTCTCATCAGGAGTTTTCTCGCTTCCACCCACAAATCCAGCCGATGCTGGACGGCATCCTAAACAACAGGAAGGAATGGAATGCTAAAAAAGAAGAGTATGAAGCTAAACTCAAAGCCATAGAGGAAGAAAAGGCTGCTAAAGAGGCAGCAACAGGCAACAAAGGTGGAGTGATTCTTTTGAATAAATCCTAAAGTACAGTGAACTGGGGAAATGTATGAACTCAGTGTGGTGCGTTATTGTGTTTGTACACTGAAATTAACCACAGCACAACTCAACGCTATTCTTTTTTTTTCTGGATTTGTCCAACAGCTGCTGCGAACAACCCCAGTGGTGGAGGGTCGGGCTCCAAGACCTGCTCTGTGTGCTAGAAGTCCAAAGAACTGAGTGCATCATGGGGTTGCACATAGATGCTCATGACGGATTGATCCACAGCCAGTCAACTGCTCTCTGTGCCGTGAAAAGATGTCGTAAAGGCATGAAGGCAGACACACGAATGCACCACCCCGTAGTACTTCTTCAGAAACACTGGCTCCAATCAGAGAAGAAAAACCTGAACAAGGAGATCCTCACCAAGAAAATTTTATCTTAAAGGGACACTAACCAGGTGAGCCAAAAATTAGCTCAGAACAAAGCAGGAGATCTCCACATCTCCAGCTCTTTTGGTAAGATGTCACTGAGGAACAACAGAAACAGTCCTGAGTAGCTGACGTTATCCATGTCTTAAAAATTCATTGTATTAAAATGAGTCGAGTGAAGGAGATTTTTGCATTTCAGGTTTATCTTATCTTTAAAAACTGTTAGTTGCAACAGACGTGTGTATGTGTGAATGTATGTCCTTGTTGTGAATCAAACGTATAGATGACCACAACCTGTATATATATATATATATATATATATGTATATCTGTATAGTATATATTACATAAGAGTGAACACAGTTTTCATGAAATGTTTTTATGCCCACGCCTCTATAGACTGCACAGAATGTTTGGAGCTCTATTTTTCCATGCATTGTGCATTACTGTAGTTTTTAGAGAACATTCAGTAGAGAATGGCTAGATTGGAATGTCCTCCTTTACTCTTATTCCAAACTGTTCACTCCTTCCAGTCACTCACTATTTACAAATGAGAGTTTGTTTACCTTGACAGCAGAGAGCCAAACATAGATGTTCAGTAACGCTACGGTAAGAATGGCAACTCTTCATAAATATCACCGCAGTGCAGTAGAGATGTGTTTGCTATCAGAAGACAGGTCTGTAGATGCTTATTCATGATGCCTTTATACTGTATATATGTGTGAATGGGAGAGTAGGCTCAGATGTATTTTACAATTATAGTGTAACAAATGTCTAAACAAGAACAGGTTTTATCCAGGAAGTCAGCTGGTTCTAGATAAAACTGATTGTTTTTTCTTTGAATATGACTTCACTGTACTTGGCTGTATTTATGGTGAACAGAGATAAGGGACGTCAGTGTAACCGTGATCAAACACTGGGATCAGCAGCTTCACTTAGACCTGTTTAAAGAATAAATTGTTTTACATGAATCCCCCACATGAGAACTAACCTCAGCTTTGGGGCCACTCAGCCGGAGCACGTCAACATATAAGAGTAATAATTATAGCAAACAACCATGGGTTTGATGTAAGAGGAAACCCAAATATGAAAGGAAACACATGAAGAACATGCAAACTCTTAAAAAGAAAAAAGACATACAAAAAAAGGATCAGGTCGAAGACCTCAGGACTGATGAGCTGCGAGCCATCAGGCTATTCTAATAGCAACGTCTGTATTCAGCCCTGGAAGGCAACAAAGACACGCCTGTTTGAGACAGCGTGAAGAAGAAACAAAGCTTTTGTCTAATGACTTGTACATACTGCCTCCCCTCCTGTAAATATAGTAAGTATGTTTGTAGTGTACATAGAAATGCTTATTTTTTTAAGCTAGTAATATCTGTAAACTCTGGCAAATGAGTCATTAAGTCAGTTGTTTCTTTTTCCATTATTTATTGAGTTACCAGTTTATGATGCTTGCCTAAATTAATGGATGTTAAAGTATTCCACATATGGAATTAAGGTATGGGTGTATTAAAGGTGACTCTGTAGTGTTAGGGAAATGAACCATAATGTGCTGTGGATATGCCCATGACATTTTTAAATAGATGGAGTTACTTTAGTTAGTGTTTTAAAGCTTGCCTCATTGTGTGCTCCGTGTGTACAATAATCACTCAATAAAGCAAATGTATTTTTATGAGGTAACCGAGTGAATTACTTTCTTGTAATTCTGAAGGTCAAACTTTGGTCCTCACTTTTCAACCCCAAAGGGAATAGACTTTTAGAGATGTAGCACTACTTCATCACTAAAAGAACTAAAGTAAATTTAGTTTGGGAGGCACATGTAGCAATATGAAATTGGCCACAGACCAAACTGCAGTCACCTTTTCATCACAATTACAATGCAGTAGCATGTACCATAGGATATAGAATATATACTTTATTGATCCTCACAGCAGCATTTGATACACAGACAACCCACAAACGCGGCAAATACCAACACAATAGTCTAAATATTGATCTAATACTCATTTATCTGTATAAGTTAGAAAAAATATATATAAAAAATTGAAAAAATATGCACAGCATATACTTAAAGTAAAAAATACAGAGAATTGAAAAGTCTGATATATATATATATATATATATATATATATATATATATATATATATATATATATCATATCAGACTTATATAATTTATATAGAAAATTTTATATAGTTTATTATATATATTAAATCTATCAATATTAAATTATTGATATATTACTAATACATTTATATATTAATATAATTTTTATTTATATTTAGAATAAACATCTAAATTTTATATATCTAATATACATATTTTAACTTTTATAATTAAATATATTCTATATATATTTATTTTAT
This sequence comes from Amphiprion ocellaris, assembly GCF_022539595.1. Taxonomy (NCBI): domain Eukaryota; kingdom Metazoa; phylum Chordata; class Actinopteri; family Pomacentridae; genus Amphiprion; species Amphiprion ocellaris. The sequence continues at coordinate 6,043,745 of NC_072782.1, forward strand.
ATATTATATATATATATATAATTTTTTTCAACAACATATATATATATATATATATATATAACTATATAAAATTATTTGTATATTAACAATACATTTATATATTAAGAAATATAATTTAAATATATACATTTAGAGATTTTAATTTATAAACATTTATGTATTATTAAATATAGAAATTTATTAATTATTAATAAATATATAATTCATATTTAAATATAACAATTTAGATATTTGAACTTTTTTATAATTTATATAATTTCTATATTTTTCTACTATTATAATACAAAGTAGAGTTCATAATGAAGGTTAGGATATTACACAGCACACAAGCGTATTGAGGAACGCTTCTGTCCACACTGCACTTTCTACTACTGGTCCCTGACCTCAATCCTGGGATTGCTGCTAAACTAGGCCAGGATTACAACCATGCTCTTCCCCAGGCTCATCTCCCACTGAAGGACAGGTACACACACACACACACACACCTGCTCTACTTACAACATGTGTGTGCAACAGTGTGTCTTTTATTTGCATTGTATGCAACTAACAACAGCAGCAACTTAAGATGGTCATCTGATGTTATTTTCTAAAACTAATTCACATTTTAATTAATTTACTGATATAGAAAAGTCAAACACCACGACAACACTTTTGGAATTACATGAAAAATATTTTCTGTTTTTATTTAATTTGGAATTTAACACAGGTCCAGAAGTAGTTCATTTGAGGATGGTGTCGGAGTTGGCTGCAGAGAGAACAGAAGAGAAAAATGTGTAAGTAGAACATTTTGTGGACCTCTTGTTAGATCTTGGGAAATAACAGCAAAAGTTGTTTGTGCGACACACAGGTAGAGAGACAGGAACAAAGACTGTACGTGTTCCTGTGTTACCTTCAGACAGCTGTTTGTAGATGCGCTCCTGCTCCTCTCGGGCCTTCTTCTCTGCCTCCTCGACCCTCCTCTCCTCCTCAGCAATGGGCTTCAGGTATTCTTTACAAGAATAATAACACTGTCAGTTACTAGTGTACTCATATTAGCACAAAACATCAAAATCAGTCAGGTAATTCACTCTCATGTATGCATGCATGTTGTGTATCACAGCATGAAGAGATTTACAGTAAAACTGCACATTCACACAGACTGTCCGCATAACAGCAGGCTCCAGCCAAATAAATGCTACAGTGACAGCTTTTTGAGGTGAAATATAGTCTGTATTTACAGTATAAATAACTATAGGCACCAGCAACATTATGTCCATGTTAGAAAAATGGGGACCAACGTTGCACAAAATGAGTGTAAGAGCCATGAATGAATTGTTTTATTATAAGGTTGGAATGTAATTTTAATCTTATTGAGGTAATAATAAAAGTGCAAAGCGTCAAGCATTTATCCCCTGTAGACTCCTAAGGTTGTTCACTTTAGTAACGTCTTCAGCCGACATGCCGCACATCTTTTATGATTAACACTAGTTCCTACAGCAGACATTTTGACTTGTAACTGTAGCACAACACAAAAGTTTTCATTTGCACTTTTCTGCTGTGCCACGTTAAAACATCTCAGTGACTAGAAATAATGCATCTAAGATCAACAACACGCCACGTGGCATTACAACGAAGAATCTGATGAGATCCATCTGTCAGAAATAATAAACAATGGTATACAGGAAACGGTTAGGATTTTTTTTTAAAGGCACTGCTAGCTTAACACTGAAATTGACACCATATATATAAGTAGTATAACAACGATACTAATATCATTTATTGTGTAATTAATGTATGAGTTATGTTGACCTGAATAGAGGGAGAGCATCAGTCCCAGGCTCTGAAGGACTGAATACATGAGGGACACAATCAGGGACAGACCAAGCTTGTTTAGGGGTGGACACCACAATAATCCTCCCTATGAGATCCTACCAGTGACTGCATCACATCACAACTAACAAGAAATAAGGCTGAAAGGTAGAGAGCATGAAGAGGGTTCTGGAAGGGTTCTTTTTACAGGATGCGGTTCCTGGAGATTGGATGGATCGTGTGTCAAGAGATATGGACATATCTGTGCACCAGCTGATGGGAGAACTAAGTCACATTTCAAGATTTGAATTATATGTTTGTGTTCTGCAGCCAATCCCATTTCACCATACTGTATAAGATGTTGTGTTCAGATCAGACTTCGTCCTTTTCTGGGAGGCTGTTCCAACAAAACCTCCCTGACTTCTGTTTACCTGATGCCCTTTAAGTTTAGACAGTCGCTGGCGCATGCGCACAGGTAAACTTACCAAACCTCTGCTTGCCATAGAACACGCCGAGCAGCAGCGCGGACCATCTGGCCGTCTGAAATACAAGCGATTCAAACGTGTTAGTCAAACGAAAGAAACGTGATTTACCAGCCAAGTATGTATGAGCTGGAACAAAACAGCAAGGCCAGCTGCTAAGAAAGTTATTTACCAATGCTCAAATTCTCCACTGCGACAATGTCACTTCTCACTCTTAAACACTACTTGCTAAGCGATGGCCACATATACGATGATTTCTGCAGTTCTGTAGTCAACTAGAGCCACAATGTTGTCACCATTAAACACGGTATGACAGAAGTGCACACAAACTGCGCCAACATTAGCAGTGACGGGGCGAAGTCCAGCTTTTCTATGACCTTTCCTACTAAAGAGCATACACTGACTGTACAGCTGCTGACTGATATGACTCTTCTGTAGCTAAACAACCAATTAGCAGTGATAGTCACATGTGACAGGTGTAAAAGATGCTCCAGATGTACAGCTGTTTATGCAGAGACTCGTTCACTTGTCCAGACTCTCAATGTCACCGCTAGCAAACACTAGCTAGCATGCTACGATAATAAGTATAATTCACGGCCAGCTCGGAATTCTGCTCATGTCAAGTTGGAATATTGTGTTTTCAATTACCGGTTTACATTTGAATTCACAAGAATGACAAGTGTCAGCTAAAATACCTGGTGTTATTACCTTGATAAGCGGCGACACTGCGACCGGAGGAACCATGTTGAATCAAAGGCGTGACTTCCGTTGGAACCGGAAGTTACTCTTCTTCTTCTTCTTCTTCCTCTTCTTCTTCTTCTTCTTCTTCTTCTTCTTCTTCTTCTTCTTCTTCTTCTTCTTCTTCTTCGAGGTTTAATGGCGGTTGGCAAGGTAATTTTTTCACGACAGACACTGAAAATTAACGCCCCTTAGCGGTTAAACACAGCTAATGGAGCTAAAAATCAGCAACTTCTCCAAAATGTCATTTCATTTATGGTGTTTTATTCTTTCTTTTTAGCTGCAAACAAATGACACACAAGCCCACTTTCAGGTGGACTGACTGTCTCTACCAGGTAAAGTTGCTCACACAGTTAGCAAATACGTGTAGAGTTAACAAATATATAGCCAAGGATGCTAAACTCGTGTTAGTTCAGGTGCCATGTTCAGCCCAATTTCATCTCAAGTGGGCCAGGCCAGTAATATCACACCATAAGAACCGATAAATAACCAAAATTCCAAATTTTCCTTTGTTTTAGTACAAAAAAGTGCATTCTGAAAATGTTCACATTTAAGGAATTATCTTTTTACTAAACACCATGAACAACCTGAAATTTCTTAAGAAAAATAAGAACAATTTCAGCTATATTCTGTCTCAGTTTATCATTTGCACATTACAACTTACAGATCACAGTGTTTCTACAAAGGAAGAAACATTTAGTCACAGGTATCTAAAACTGAATGATAGTATTTTACTTTGTGATCAAAATGACAAAAGTCAGACAAAAAAGACAGAAAGCAACAAAAACAAGACAAAACATTACACATTAGAAACAAAGAGACAAAAAATTAGACAAAAAAGTTACAAAGCGACAAAAAAACGGACAAATGACAAAAACAAGACAAAAACTTACACAAATGACTCAGACAACACCAAAAATTACAAAAGCAAGAAACAAAACTACAAAAAAGACGACAACACAAGCGAGAAAAAAAAACACAAGACAACACAAACGATACACAAAACAGCAAATAAAGCAAAACAAAATGTCAAACATAAGACAAACAAACACAAGCGAGACAAAAGGGTAACAAAACAACAAACATGAGACGAACGATAAAAGTCAGACTAAAAACAACAAAAACAAGACAAAATATTACAAAAATGAGACACAAAATGACAAAAGAACAATGAGCAATGTAGTATTTTACTTCATGATCAAAAAAACTTGTCATGGTCTAGAAATTTTTTTAAATTCATAGTTTTACAAATTTACAATTTACAGTTAATGTCTTCTCCGTAATTTTCACACTTTACAAAGTCGTCCCATGGGCCAGATTGGACCCTCTGGCAGGCCGGTTTAGGCCCGCGGGCCGCGTGTTTGACACCCCTGATATAGCCATTTAAACCGTTTAGCTGAAAAATGCAATTTAACTATAGCAGTTTGTTTCCACTGAACCATATGCTATATACATTGATCCTATTTACACTAATAAATGATTCCATGGTCATGTAAATTTAAAAATCATATGTTTGGTAAAATATATTCAATATAATTAATCTTTTCCTTGATTTTGTGGTCATTATTTTGGTAAAAATAAAATAAGTTTTTTTTTTTGTTCTCCATTTGAAACTACATTAACCAAATTGATAACTTTAAAAGTCCTCATGTTATCTATATTTTGTCATTACCAAACATATTTTTACACTTTGGTCAATTTTATCAAAGCGGGAGGACTGATGAATCTGACCCCTTTGGAAGCAGCTCAACATGATAACTATTCAAAGTACAATTCAGAGCCTCTGATTTATTTAGAATTTTCTAGACTCCCACGAATCTGTTAAATTGATAATATGCCATTCATTTAGTCAATATTTGTGTTTCCATACTAAGGAATGAATTTCAGCTCCTCCCTGCCTCAGTTAGTTTGGTGAAAATAAGGATCTCACTTACAAATCTGGACAATTATTTATGATCTCTCTCTCTACAAACTTTAGGCTGAAGACCGAAATCCAGATCCCAGTGTAAAGTTTGCTGTTGTTGTAGTTCCTGACGGCTGTCACTAGATGTCGCCGAATCCCCTCTTCTTCATGAGGAATGGAATCACGGTAATTCTTCTTGCCCTTTCATTCATCAATCATTGTTCATTTAGTCACTCACACATCATCCACCTGCAGAAGCATCACTCAAGTTTGCAGGTATCATACAGCAAGAGTCTCCTCAGAGAACAGAAGCCTTCCCTTTATTCTCTTTGTAGCAGACATGCTTTTATTTTAACAACAGACAATGCTGGACGTGTAGAGAAAAATCAAGCAAAACTTTTCATGTATTTCGGTTCATATGTACAATATGTCTCCGGCCATTTCTGCCTAAAACAGTTGTTTAGTCTACATGTTCAAACTTGCATAGAGGCGCGTAAATTCGGCGGTCTTACAGGCAGCATTATTGTTGACTTCAGTTAAGAGGTAAATGGATATAAATGTTTTCTTAACCTTAGCATATACTGTAGCTATTCTAATAACGTGGAAGTCTACATATAAATACAGAGCTCTGGAGTTTTTAAATGATGAAAACATAAACAGAAATATTCAAATACTGTTATTCCAGCAGATGTTTCCCACTTCAAGGTCCTTCAAGTAATATAACCTCTTTACATAGTTTGTCAAGCTGGGTTTTAATTTTTTTTTTTTTTTGGAGCAACTTATTAAGTATTGCATTGTTCAGAGGACTTAAAGCTAGCCCGCAACTACAAATCCTATGACAAGTCAGTCTGATTAACAGGCTAACTTATTGTAACTCCTAGCGTATACCATCAAAAATCATAATAAATAACAAAACAACAAAATGAGCAATATCAGTGTAAAACAATCAAGTGAGTGCAGGATGTTTCTTAATCGTTGTCATAGATGCAGTCTGGAAAGAAAATGTAATACTGGTTATTTAAAGAGCTTGTTTTTCCGAAAAGGAGATTTTTGGTGAACTGTGCAGAAATATATTCTCAACATACCATCTCCAATGTCATCATAGATATCGCCATCGCTGTAATTATGAAGGAAACAAACAGCATAATGTTTAGTTTCTCTCTCTTGGTGTGTACGTGTGTGAATAATTGTGATACTTACTCCGTAGCAATGTGGGAGATCGAAACATAACCAACTGTAAAAAGAAAAAAAAAGAAGCACATTTTAGAGTTGAGATGCAGATAATGCAATTTTGTAAGAATGAAAAAGATGAGCAAAACCGATGAGGAGCAGGGGGATCTTGAGCACATGTGCTGATATGCCCACAAATGAGTAAAGAGATACTCACACTTGCCGTCATCATTTCGGCATATCAGTTTGTTGTCCACGGCTTTCACGATGACGTCAAGTGTCTCGCCTGCTTTCACTGGCAGCTCTTTTGCGCTCCACTTCTTGTTGGTAAGGGTGTTAATGATGGTCACCTGGTACAGCACCTGTACCTCCCCTTCATACTGAAAGAAAGAAAAAATGAAATTCAAATGTCTTATAAAGTTGTTAATGACAGCAGGTATGATGGTGGGAACAGTTGAGGACTTAAATGATAGGGGAGGAGTGACTAACTTTGAACTTTTTCCTGAATTCCTTCTCCTCTTTCTCGAACTTTTTCTGCTTCTTTGGGTCCATATCTTCAGACCTGCTTTTGCCTTTAATGGCCGGAAGGCTTGACAGAAAAACATAGCAAGAGAAAGCAATAAGGACTTGATCAACACTTTGAAACTGGATGGATGGATGGATAGATAGATAGATAGATAGATAGATAGACAGACAGATAGATAGATAGATAGATAGATAGATAGATAGATAGATAGATAGATAGATAGATAGATAGATAGACAGACAGACAGACAGACAGACAGACAGACAGACAGACAGATAGATAGATAGACTTTATTTTCTGTCCCAAACGGTGACAGAAATTCTCCTTTGACAGGCTCCAACAATAAAAATACAACACATATAAAACACAGTTACAGTAGTACAGACATGCTGGTTCATAATATTTAACTGATTTTATTCAACCATTGATGTGGTTGTACCTGCTGATGGGAGGAGGGGGAGGCACATTTTGAGAGTCAACATCGTCATATATCTCTTCATCAATCGCTGCTCCAGACTGATCTGTATTAAGACAAGGAAACAAACAGTGAAGAGGCATTTCAGTCAGACTAACATCTAAAATTTGTTGTTGGAGCAGTCTGCATGTCAACTGGATAAGTAAAATACAAGAAAAAATTCTGATGCTAAAGATAAAAACACTAATCTCAGTGTTCAGAGGAAAGATTAGCCTAAAAAGGAAGGCGATCAACTGTTAGGCGTATGTCATAAGGATGCTATGATAGCATGTATGTAATTGCTCTCACTGCCAGAAGGGGGAGGCAAAAGTTCAGCACTACAGGTTTAAAGACCCCCTTTGATTAATATGAAGTTTCTATTACCTTGTTATGGTGTATTTTTTAAAAAATGCTACAGGACATACACTACCGTTCAGAAGTTTGGGGTCACTTAGAAATGTCCTCATTCTTGAAAGAAATGCATTTTTTTAAAATGAAGATAACATTAAATCAATCAGGAATACAGTCTTGACATTGTTAATGTGGTAAATGACTATTCTAGCTGGGAACGGCTGATTTTTAATGGAATATCTCCATAGAGGTACAGAGGAACATTTCCAGCAACCATCACTCCTGTGTTCTAATGCTACATTGTGTTAGTTAATGGCATTGAAAGGCTAATTGATGATTAGAAAACCTTGTGCAGCTATTTTAGCACATGGATAAAAGTGTGAAATTGCCTGGTTGACTCCAAACTTTAGAACGATAGTGTATCATGAGCAAGATAAGCCGTCAGTGCCATGGCTGAGCATTTCCTTAAAACTGCAGTGTACCAATGACAGCCTCAAGAGTAAAACTTCTGTTTACTTTAAACATAGTAACTCTAAAGAACCAATCTCATCACCTTGCAGGATGCTGCCTTCTGCAACATTAATTTACTTCAGAATTGGTTTCTGGTTCAAATGGCTGAATTACTCCAATAATACAACTTGCAATTGTGTAGCATAGCGAGGTTTTACAGTGTTTAAGCAGAGTTGCAGCCAATAATGGGAGAAAAAACCTTACGAATATGTGACTTTGACACACAGAATGATTGTTATTTGTTTAATTAATGACTGGAGGGGGGGGGATTTTACATCTGCATTCAGTTATGATGTTTTGAAAAGTTCAAAGTTCCAACAAAATTTGAATTTATAGGATTGTGTCTGGTTACTTTAAGCTTGTAGATGCATCAGGCAATAATCAAAAGCATCAATTGTTCTCGACTGGAGAGACTGTAGAGGGTCAGAGTATAACTTGCTGAGCACTACCAGCCAGTGTGGACACAAGTTACAATGACAGTATAATAGAACCGCTTACGTGACTCTGTAGTGGCAGTTACACAACGCCATACCAAACCCATTAACCCTGTATGTGCATTTAATAACTTAGGAATTCTTTATGTGCAAGAGGAGGAAGACTGTGCTGTATTAACCCTTTGATGCACAGCATGGGTCAAGAGATATCTGCTTTCCATCGAATATGGGTCACTTTTGACCCATGTTGTGCATCAAAGGGTTTAAAAAAACTGACATTGGTTTAATCAGGGATGAGTTATTTTTCTTCCAATATCAATATAATACAAAGTGGTCTAATTACAGTGAGTGATACCTGAGTTCCCATCTGCAGTAAACTGGCTGGGTGGAGGCACTCTGGCACAACAGAAGAAAAATATATTAAAATGTTACATAATATATACATATCCATACAATGTCAATATGATTCATAGCATCACAAATGAACCAGCATATTTATCAGTTACAATATGATAATTATATTGACAGTGTTAGCGGTTAATATCTTGATTTTCTGATTCTGACATGCAAATTGCTTGTGAAGATTAGTAAAATCACAAATCAATAATCAGACATGCACATATGGACATCACTGTTAACCTTCACTGTCTCAGACTGCAGTAATTAAACTGCAGGTTGGGATCTGTCGCTGTTATTCAGACAGAGGTGAAGTTGTTGATCTGATGCTGATCTCGGTAGAAAATCAACATCTGTGCAGCCATTTAAGGGGGATTGTTGGCTGAAGGATTAGAGATTAATGACAGGGGACAGAAGATCTGTGATCAGTCTTACTACTGAGTGTATTTTACACTTTAGTGCTGGCAAGACGTCTGTTTCGGTCAAACATCCGCAGGAAGCCACGGGGCTTTGTAGGAGGAGAGGACCTGGGGTCAGGGGAACTAGAACCAAGGATGAAAACATCTATATTCCTTCATTTTTGAATCTCCCCTGAGTGTATTCCTCCATTTAGCATTGTCACTCAGTGTTTGCTGTTTGTAAAAGAGTTCAAATGTTTTATTTTTACTGCAACTCTTATTTTCTCACCTGACTTCCAGGTTTGGATCAACAACATCATCATATATTTCTCCTCCTTCTCCTGGTAGTGGGGGTAGGACAACTATAAGACAAAAACAAAACAACACATAAAAAATGGGAAGCATGTTTATTGTTAGTGGCACAGCCTGACATTAATCGAAAGTGAGTCAATATGATAAGATGAAATATAGTGTAAAATCATACCTCCCGGTCCTTTGATGCCACTGTAGAGAGAGAGAGAAGACATTGAGGTTTAAAAATGAAAGACATGCATTTTGTTTACTCTAATTTCTCACCAAAAAAGTGTTCCATGAGTTCCAAAGAAAAGTAGGACTATTATTCCGCTGACAATATAACTGTACTTTAATGGCCATTAGAACTGCATGTCCAATCAACTCAGGACAAAAAACTGCAAATGGAGTGAAACATTTTCAAGGAACACTCATCTGGTCTCAGAGTGGTGGAGTTGTGAAACTTAGCTTCAGATTCTCAGAGCAACTAAACTGAACTTCAATTAATTCTGTAGATTTCCTTTAATACATTAAATCAAATCTGAAATAAAACCCAACCACAGTACAGTGTTTTAGTCCTAAACTGCAACAATAAAGTGACTTGTAGGTAGTCGAGAATCTGAGACTCTCAGACACTGTGGCAATAAGCACAATTAATTATACTAAAGTTTCAAGAAAAAGGGTAAAATGTAGACAATGAATGTCTGTTAATCTGTGTTTAGTAATAACTCTGTAGAGTTTCTGTTCTGTTTTCTGTTGTTTTGGAGTAGTTTCAGATAGTTTCCGCAGCGCTTCCTGTTTCACTTGTCTCCATTCTTACAAAAAGTGCAACTCGTCTGTGTTAGGATATTGTTAGAAAAATGTGATTTGTTATACTGATAAGAAGCTGAAGCTGCTCAAGAAACTGGAGTCAGACAGCCTGATATCACGCAGTCATGAGGTGATCACGCGCTGAGCAGGAATCGAGAGCATTTGTGACAAAGTTCCCAACTGTCGTATAACTTGTATAAAAATGTGTACTTCAGAATCTAATATTCAGACAACCCTGTACCTCTGTGCGAGGCTTGTCTCCTTGCTACAAGAATTAACCATCCTGCTGTCTTCATTTATGGGCACCAAAAAATATTGTTTCCTCATCTGAAAAAAATCCGAAAAATCAGCAAAAAAAATCCCCAAATTTCTGAAAATTTGCAAAACCTTCAGGAAGAAAATTCCAATAATTCATTAAAAGTTTCCCTTAAAAGTGTTATTTTAAAAAAAAAAAAAAAAATACCCTAAATTTGGCAAGAGAATTCTAGTAAATATTTTCCAAAACTGAGTAAAAACCTTGCAAAAAAATCCTAAAAATATCTAAAATGATTCCATATATATCAGTAAAACTTCTAATATTTTCTTTAAGAACATTCACAAAAAAATCTACCAAAATCCAGCGAATTTCGCTGGATTTTGGTTGATTTTTTTGTGAATGTTCTTAAGAAATATTTTTAACATTTCTTTTTTCCACCGAGAAATGTTCAAAGATTTCCCAAAAATGTTGAAAATGTGGACATCAGAAGTTTCACTGTGAAAATATATATTTTTTCCACATTTTCAAACTTTAAAATGGGTCAATTTTGACCCGCAGCACGACACGAGGTTTAAATAAACTCTGCTTTGACTTCGGTGACTGTGTGTGTCTTTCAGAAAATTTCTCTGACAGATATATAAATGGACATTCATGGATACCTGTTTTCAGAGATCACATCAATGTCATCGTAGACCTCAGGATCATACGACTGTTGAACCTGACGATTCTTTAGCGTGTTGAAGTCAATTTCCACTGAAGTGGTCTTCACATAACCAACTGTAAGAAGAAAATGAAACATTAGTGTGATTTATTTTTCCAGTGTTGTCTAACTGTCTGTAACTGCATGCAGCTCAGTCACTGAAATGTTTACTAAAAAAAAATGAAAGCTGAGAATCGAGCTGCATTAATAGATTTATGTTATATTTACAGATGCCAGACAGCAAAGAGGACAGATGAATGAAGTATGCATCATGAACGTACTTGATCCGTCCTGGGATCGTCCCAACCATTTCCCCTCTGGGTTTCCCTGCACACGGATGATGTCCAGAGAGTCTCCCTGCTTCAGAGCGAGGTCAGTCTTGCCGCCTCTGCAGTCCACACGAGCATTTCCTTGGTGAATGACCTCCAGGGGTCCAACCAACTAATGCACACAACAATGCACAAAAAAAATTTAAATCATAATAATAATAACTTTATTCATATAGCAGCCTTAAGAACAGCGTTCACAAAGTTAAAACATGCAACACAGACAAGCAAACAAGATATAGGAGACAAGTCAGAGCAGTCAGTTAAAATAAATAGTAAAAATGATAATAAATTAAATTAATAATTAGCTAGATTAGCAATCATAACAAACAAAGGAACTAGGCAGGTATGAAAATTACAGAATAAGATTGAGGGTTAAAGTAAGAAATTAAAAATCAAAAAGTCAGAGAATTTAAAAAAATAGAGAGACAACATGGCACCAAAGAACCGTGCAGCTAAAAGTAAAATAAAACAATAGAGAACATCAAAAATAAACAGGACATAATACAGAATAGGACACTAAAACTAAGTAAAGCTAAAAGTAAACCTCATATAAAAGCAAGTCTGTACAAGTGGGTTTCAGAAGGGATTTAAGAGAAATTCTCCTCAGGCAGGTTGTAAATGCACATGAAAACAATAGATGACAACTTTTAGTTATGTTGTTTTAATAGAACCAGGTATTTGCCATTCTTTTGTAGAGCCAAAATGATGTTGATGTATTCATTTGCGGGGCAAATGTCTGGCAAGAAACCCACACAACACAGCTCTAAAATTGTGTTTCTAGTCCATGCACAGCTAAGCTAACTGTCTCTGGACTCTAAAATCATATTTAGTGCACAAGAATGAGACTTTGCACACCTCAGGTTTTATTTGGATTATGCGAATGAGATATAACTTGTCAGGTATTTAACTTTTGAAATGCTACTAATTGGATTTTTTGTTTTTTGCTTTTGGACAAAGCTATGTTAAATGTCCCTGTTTGTAGCCTTTATGTTAATTTTATCTAATTGTTTGCCAGTTCTAGTTTTAGGTTTATTTTTGGGGCATGATAAAGGTTTCGATTTTCTCCTAGAAATCTTTAAAATAAGCATATTTCCTAAATCTGCATTCTGTGTCGATGTTCTAGCAGGTTTAGCTGGAAAATCCACTCACTTTGAATTTCTTTCGAGCATCTTGCTCTTTCTTCTCACGTTCCTTCTGCTCCTTCTTCTCAGCCTCCAGTCTTTTCTTCTCCTCCTTCTCTTCTTTCTCTTTTTTCTTTTCTTGTTTTTGATCAGCCGCTTCCCTTTTGAGACCAAGGGTATAGAAGAGTCAGCAATAGACATAAAATAATTGTTACAAATTATTGTAAGCAATTGCTAGATAAATAGGCACTGATTCAGCCTGCTTTGGCAATTTTAACAAAACTAAATGTATTTTCTACGTCAGCATTCATTTGGTGAAAGACAAAAGAACTCTTCACATATCTAACACATGAGACAGGTGTGTATTAAAAGGGCAAGCATAACAAAAAGCTTCCTCACACTGTCTAAATTATGAAGATACATTTCTCTCTGACATCCTGTTTTGAAATGTCATCAGGCCCGATGAGGAATTAGCACCAAAATTTTGCAAATAAATGTATTTTTGCAAATTAGAAGGTGTGCAAGTGGCTTTTTAAACTCTTTTGACATGGCACCCGAGTAAACCATGCCTATGAAGGCCTATGCAGCACACACATGAAAATGAGCAATTTGTGTTTGTTTTTTTTTTTTTTTAATCGATGCCACGTAGAACACAGGTTTATCTGCTTTATTATTTTGATCACTGAGAACACAACAGATGAACATCTTGTAGTGTTGCAACAGAACCACCAGAGAGTGCTGTTACTAAACTTAAGTGATACATTATTAAATCTGCTTATGCATCATTCAAGGAATTTGTATCAGGAGTTTTCAGCTTTGAAACTTGTGCTCTGCCAAATCCCTCATCAGACTTAGTTGCTGAGAAACCCACAGTTCTTTTCACTCACAGACAACTTTTTTCGTATGTAAATGTGAACTAGCTTTGGGCTTTAGTTGTGTGACAAACAGGTAAAGGTTTAATGTGACATTCTCTCACCATCGTTCATCAAGATCCTCATACATCTCTCCATCATTATCATCATCGTCATTATTTTCCTCCTGGGTAGAGAGGATGCAAAGCAACAATGAGAACAACTGAAATAAATGTACTTTGTGCCTTTCATACCTTATAAATGTGTCAGCTATAATCATGTTTAGACTCATGTTAAAGGCATATTTAATTTAACATTCCTCTGTTTATAATTTTACACCAAAATTTCCATCTTCATCCTTTGCATTGTGAAGATATCCATCCATCCATCATCTAAACACCGTTTAATCCTCATGAGGGTCACGGGGAGCTGGAGTCTATCCCAGCTGACTTAGGGTGAAGGAGCAGACACCCTGGACAGATCACCAGTCTATCACAGGACTACACTTAGAGACAAACAATCACATTCACATTCACACTAATTTAGAGTCACCATTTAACATGAGCATGTTTTTGAACTGTGGGAGGAAGCCCAGACAAAACCCACACATGCACAGGGAGAACATGCAAACTCCATCCTTCCCAGGAAGGCGGGGACACAAACCAGGGATCTTCTAGCTGCAAGGCAAAGTGCTAACCACCGAGCCACTGTGCAGCCCTAGTGAAGATTTTCACAGCCTTAATTTCTGCATTGACTACAGCTTCTGCAGTTTCTTTGCAGAAGACCTAAATAGTAACTAATATTTTTGACACTGTGATTCAAACTTCTCTCTTACTTTGTTCTGATGTCTCTTTCTGATATACTTATTTACTCTACGCACACAATTTATTGTTTAAATGTGGACACGTATTGAGTCTGTTCTGTTGCCGTGTGGTTTTGTTCTCTGTTCCTTCAGTGTCTATATTCCACCACTGTTGTTTTTGTAATTATCTGAGCATCTCTCTGCATCTGCACCTGCATGCAATTATGTGTTTATGCAGCATCTAATTCAGCATATCTCACCTTCGGCCTCAGACTGGGGTGACCTGCAGAACAGAAACAATGAAATAACATGACAAGAGATTATGCAAAGCTACCAACCAAGCTTAACAGTATCACACTGGCAGGATGTACTGACTAATAGAGTTCCTTTTATGCATGTCTTCTTATATGTGAATATGGCACAAGGTTCAACATTGCAGTCTTCTTCTGTCTTCATGTGGTGCTAGACCAAAAAGCAACTTGCAACATGGTAGTCACATTGCATCATGTTATTAAGTAGCGACTGTTACTGAACCTGCAGATGGTGGTGGAGGAGGTGGAGGAGCGCTGCTTCGATCGTCAACATCATCATAAAAATCTTCTTGCTGGTTCCTGAAGAGAGCAGTTATAAAAAAGTAAAGCTGTTGCTAACTTGAGTGGTTTTATCCAGAACATATACAGTGTCATTTATCAGATTGTTTGTTATTGTGTGAGTCTGACACGTACATGGTTCCAGGATGTCGTGGTGGCAAACTGGGCACTGCAGGCTGAGGTGGTTGAGGAACATGATTGTTGTGGTTACTGGGTTGAGAGGTTGGAGGAGTTGGGAAGACGGGTTTCTTAAAACCAGGGCCTGCAACAAAAACGCATAGTGTTTGAACAACGTAGTTTAAGGAAGCTTTACTAGTGGCAATGACCGTCATACATGTATAGCAGACATTATGTATGTATGTATGTATGTATAGACAGACAGACAGGTACCAGCAAACAATACAACAATGGAAAAAATACTCTGTTACTTTAACATAACTTAGAAAGTATTCTGCACTTAAAAGTATTGAAAGTGAAAGTATTCATACTAAACACTCACTTTAAGATTTTTTAGGCTGAACAAAAACAATCAGCACTCCATGTTTTCAACGTTCAATACAGGTTTTTATGTTAAATCACAATCTGACAAGTACCTCATGTCAGATAACTATAGTGGAGCAACAAGAAGCCTTTGAAAATGTATTTGAGTAGAAGTGTAAGGCCAGTGTTAATAATAATAATAATAATGATAATGGATTAGATTTATATAGCGCTTTTCAAGGCACTCAAAGCACTTCACATTGAATCCATTATTCATTCACTCACACATTCTCACTCAGTGGTGGTAAACTACATTTGTAGTCACAGCTGCCCTGGGGCAGACTGACGGAAGCGTGGCTGCCAATCTGCGCCTACGGCCCCTCCGACCACCACCAACATTCACACGCATTCATACTCCAGTGTGAGTAGCAGCACTGGAGGCCAGGTGGGTAAAGTGTCTTGCCCAAGGACACAACAGCACATGACTAGGACAGAGCGGGAATCGAACCACCGACCCTTCGATCATTGGACGACCCGCTCTACCACCTGAGCCACAGCCGCCACAGTGTTGAACTGTGAGCATACATTAGTGTAACTAATAATGAGACTGTGTATAAATAGTGGGTTACTTCATGTGTCTTGTCGATGCAATTTAGGTTTTACAGCACAAGGGCAATACTGTGAATACATACTCATCTACTGCACATGTATGGAACAGAGTCCTCCATGTGGACACAAAGCAGACCAGAAAGTAACCTAATGACAACTACACACCCACAGTGTCCACAACCCTCCATGTGTACAATGCAAAGTGAACAGAATAACAGGAGCACAAGCCTGAATTAGTCAAAAACAAGTACCTCTAAGTGGGATTATGTACAATAATTCCACTCGACAGAAGCAGCCTGGACAGCCAGTTAAAAGACAATATCGCCTGATACACTAATCACATCAAACACATCATCAATCACATGTAATGAAGAAGGCAATGCCTATGATGGTGTAACTTTAAACTACATTCTCAGTAGTACTAAAAGAGAGAAGAGCATAGGTCATAAAAGGGAAGAAAGGAAGAGCGGAAAACAATGTGTGAAATTCCAATCTTTGCTAATGGAGTCATAGACAAAAAACACAAACTAATTAAATTAAAGGAAAAAATCTGAAGTATAGAAATATAGTAGAATATCAGAAGTATTCTCCATTTTAGTTTTCCGTCTTCCAGTGTTTGCACCACATTTTATGTTGAATTTCAGCCAGCAGTCACCCTTCACCTCTGATGGGAAAGAAACTGAGATCAGGTCTGTGTCTAGAAACGGTCTCACGTCTGAAACAATCCCTGTTTGCTTCAACTTACTTCCCCATGTGGTGAAACAAACTCGACTGTCGAGCAGAGAGCAATGGGGGAGGAGAAAGGAGAAACTGGACAGGGAACTTGGCCAGAGCAAATAGAGGAACTAAGTGTGTTTCTGTGACTCAGTCTCTTATCTGAAGCTCCAAACAACTGCAGCATTTCTGTAACTTGCACTAATTATGGACTGAATATTACAAATTCCCATCATTTAGCACCATAATCAGGAACAAAGTGAAGTTTTTTGTGTTGCCGTTTGGTCCGACAACCCAAAGTAGCATCAACAACTGCAGGCTCAACATTGCAGACGTCACTAAAACCACACTGACTTGTGAAGCAAGTCCTTTTTCACACTTTTGAAATGTGCTAACAAAGCCTGGTAAAAGTAGCACTGCAAGTGATGAAAGGGAAATGCACTTCAGACTGTCATGAGACGTTCAAGTTATATACAGTACAGCCTCACATCACTTCATCCTCTCAACAGGAAGGGTCTGGCTCCGCTTAGAGAAAGTGTCCGTTACATAAAATGCTGCTGCCTGTTTATTTGAAAAGAAATTATGCTGACAACTTTTTCTGTGTTTGATTTGCTGTATTTGTTGTACACTGATTGGGAGTATTGGATCAAAGACATAATGGAAAACAAATGATGCAGCCAAATAGTTGAAGTATTCCTGCCTGTGGGGCCACATGTGTGTTCCTGCTGGCTGCCAGAAGTTTCCCTCCTAAACACGTCTCTGTTTTATGCTTTATTTTCCATCTGTTTGTATTAATTAAAACATATCACCTTTTTTATTATAAGTTAAGCAGCAAGGAATCACTGGAAAGCAATGTTTAATTTCTTATCTTTAATCATTACTCAGTTTTCACTACATTAGGTTAAAGCTAATGTGTTGGCTGAGCATTGTCTTTTTGATCATGTCTCTTTCTGTAAGCAGCCTGGACTGTAGTCGTGTCTGTGCAGCCCAGAACTACTTTTTATTAGGGTCCGAGCACCAGCATCTATTGTAATGCATGGGTTTTTTCTTATACGTTCTTCTTCGGACGAAAGAAATGCATTTTTGAGGCCCTAAAAATACTCGCAAACGTGTGAAAATTGGCACACACATCAGGATTGGCAAAAAAAATTGTATTTTGAGGGAAATACAAATGTATGTGGCAAAATGGCTCATTAGAGCCCCCTGCAATGTTATGAAAGTTCAGCCCCTGAACCATGTTTCACTGACAGCTACGAAATGTGGTACACATCTGTAGCACATCAGGACACACAAAAAAGCCTCAAATACCCAAAACCCAACAGGAAGTCAGCCATTTTGATTTATGTGTCATATTTTGGATGATTTTGGACCAATTTTTGCATGTTTTCAAAAGCGATAAACTGAATAACTCAGACAGAGCTCAAAATTCTGCCAGGATGTACACCAGGCATGGGTGATCAAAAGTTACCAAAATGCTCTGCAAAAGTCTGAGGGCATGGAAATGGTGGCCCCTGGAATTTTGACAGGAAATGCTGTATAGCTGACCTGTACATGCACCAATCAGCCTCAAACTTTACATGTGTGATCACAGTCCGGCCCAGATGACAACCTGATGCTGGAATAAGGTCACAGTGATAGCGCCACCTGGTGAACAGTTTTGATAGTTCGCCATCAACAAGGCCTTAGGACGAAATACGCTCTCAGTCGCAGCGCCATCTGGTGGACATGCTTGGATTCGCTGACCAACAAAGATGTGAGGACCCAACCAACGCTGCGTGCAGCTTTAATTTTTCTAGTTTTTTTCTGCATTTTTTTGTATACATGAGAGCCCACAGAAAAACAATCTAGCCACAGCGATTAGCCCACGCTAGCCCTATGGAAAACACTGAATGACTATAAGGAGTTGTCATCTGGAATAATATTATCTTCACTTCCTCTGTCTTGCCTAGTCTCCGCTCATGTCTGTTCCCCGGTCTGTGCAGAAACGTTGTGAACCTGTATGGAAATAGAGCCACAAAGACCGGAGCAGGACAAACACGTGGAAAAGGAGGAACAGCGGCATGCTTAAAAACAGCAGTAGAAACACTAAAATTGGGCTTAAATGAAATGAGCACTAATACGTGAAATATTTTGTTTTAAAATTATGTGAATTTTTAAGACACCAGCTGAATGCTGGACTGAACTTTTACTTTTCCAAAGTGGTGTTGGAGATCAGCAGCCGTTTCAAAAGACGGGACTCATGCATTAACAGGCATTAACTTGCTCTAACATGCACTATCATGCACGCAAGGCCAGAGTGGCTGCCAAAACATAGATCAAAACAGAGAAGCTTGTATTACAACACACACAGAGGGAGTGTGACTTCATGTCTTTACAAAACGGATAGTTGTTTGCTGCTATATTAATGCTGTATTTATATTTAAAATCTTGTCATTTCCGCCTTTTATGAGGATCTAAATGCCGTTTCCAATATTTCCTTACAATGCCAGGAATGTAATAGGGGTTTCTAGAGTGACAAGTCCTTCCCCATCTAATCTGTGACTGGTTGTCTGAGAAGGAGCGATTGTTGGAAAGCAGTTCAATAAAAGACAAAGATCTGTTCACTAGAAACATATTTCTGACACAACACAAACAAATGCATTTGAGAATGCAGTTTAGTTGTATACTAACTTATTTTGGGAGACGGGCCTTACCTCATGACTTTTAGTGTCTCTAAATAGAAATGTGTAGCAGTTCTTGAAGTGTCTTCTTCTGCACTTGATGAAATTAATTAGTTTTTATGCTGCTGGTAATAGTCACCAGGATCGGAACCGCTAAAAGATTTTATTGGTGACTTTGGTAAGAGAGGATGGAATTAAGCTGTAAAATAAGGCAAGGACACCTTAAACATATTGTAGGTGTTTGAGATAGCAAAAATAAAAGTGAGAGTTTTCTGCTGAACCTAAATGAAGGACGCTTGCTTGAGCTTAACTGGGGCAATAAAAGTACGATCACACCTCTCTACATGAATGTGAAGCTGTAGCTGTTTTGGTGATGCCTATGTCTACACTTTGATAAATATAAATATCTTAAAAGCAGTATTCACTGAATAAATTAACTAGTGTTGGTTTAATGTTTAACTGATGGTTTAAGCTTAAGAGTTGACTATGACATCAGTTATACTCAAACAAAGCTGTATTCCCAGTCTGACTTACCATCACTGGAGGCCTCAGCACCTCTTTTAAAGTTCTGCAGGTTGACTTTGGGGGGTCGGTTGGGTTTAGCAGGAGCAGGACCCAAAGCCAAACTGTTGGGGAGGAGGTTACGCTTTGGTTCTGAAGTAGAATCACCATCGGTGCTGCTGGTTGGAGGAAAGGCTTTATGTGGCTTCCTTAAACTCGGCTTTTTATTGGCTGGAGGTTTGGGAGGAGGAATGGATTTAGTAGCAGAAAGGGACGGTTTGTTGGCCACCACATTATCTGTCTGCTCCGTGTTCTCTTTGTTGAACATATTTTGAGCATTCCGAAAGTTGGAGGAGGGTTTCGAAGTAGAGTTAGCAAGAGGTGAAGGTTTGTTTGCAGTGTCTGTGTTTGCTCCTTCCGGTTCTTCTGCATGCTGCCGTAATTTTGCAATGCTGCTGCTTGGTTTTCTTTGCAAATTCGGTATTTTGGGTGGTGTGACGCTGGCGTTTAATGCTGCACCCCCACCGCTGTCTTCTTTTACCCAGCTGGGCTTGGAGGTGAATGCAGGAGAGGGTTTAGGAAAGGAAGGTTTGGATTCAGACAGGGTGGAAGTGAGGGAGGGTTTGTTGAGAGGAGGCTTCGGTCCAAGGCCTTTAGTTTCTGGAGCTTGTGAAAGAGGTGACTTCAAGGGTATCTGCTGCTTATGAACAGTGAAAGGTTTGTTGTTGGCGTCATCCTGGGTGCTGGAAAACCTGCTAGCCAGAGCCTTAGCTTTGTTTGGTTCATGTGCATCAGTGTCACTTTTAGCAGACACTGTGTTTTTCAGGAAAGTTGGTTTTGGAGGAACATTTATGGCGCTGCCCGAGAGACTCTCCAGGACAGGTTTCTTCTGTATGGCCGGGCCAGAGGAGAGGGTGGGGTGCAGGGGTTGTTTGCTACGTCCAGCTGGTGTGGAGGAAGTCTCATCCGTGCTCGCTCCACTCGCCTGGAAGCGAGCCATGATGGCCTTAACGTCAGCCTTGTTTTCCTGAAAAGAAAGAACAAATTTTCAATAGGGATCTGATTCAGATTCGTACACTGAAAAGGACACTAAGTGGAAATGAAATCAGACTGTGCTTGGTAGATGATAAACTGACTTCAGCAGATTAAAAAACAGAAACCGAAAGTGGCAGACAAAGCAAAAGGGGAATAAAAGAAAACAAGATGCATACACACCAACTAACATAAAAGTTCAAATAGGAACAGAAAGTTTCAAAACCTCAAAAATGCCTAATTTCCTTTTTGCACATATCATTCTCTTATTTCCAAACTGTTTGTCCAATGAGTGGACCTGGGGCTTTTTCTATGGTTACTCATTGAACCAGTCAGTTTATTTCTCTTGTTTCCCTCGAGGTCAGTCACACACCGCTGATGTACACAAACACACCTGTGGCTCTGGAGGTGCAGGTGATCCGCTAATCATAGGCAACTGTGGTTCACTTTTGGCATGTCATAGAGAAAACCACACTGAGCCCAAAATGACTTGCTGTGGCCAGGTCAGCACCTTGTCTATGCGTTACCATCACTCTGAAGTTAACTTTAAAAAAAAATCATCCAGTTCTGACATTTATGCCAAAAATCACAACAATCATAAAAAATAATGTATTGATTTTATCCTGTTGGTCTTAACTGTAAAATAATGTCCTCGATACTCTGTTTTTTTAAACATAGTTTAGCCTATAAAGATGAGAACTGAGGGCTGTACTATGAAATGAGATTAATGGGTTAGTGAGGTATTTTGAGCTGAAAGCCAAGTGTCATTAAAAACACTCTCTTTTAAACAGGCTAAGTCACAAATGTAACTGATGGGATTTTAATGGACTGTAAGCATTAGCAATAGGGTCAGTATATAATTGAGGTACTTTTGAAGTCCATGGGATATATCTGGCATACATTTTTATTAAAAATAAATAAACTAATGTTTTTTATGCTCATTATGATCATGTCTTTGCAAATTACATCATTATTTATTATGAAAACAATCACTTATTAATAAAAAATGACTGGATATCACTAAAATGTCAACTAAATAACCGTCCCAATTTAATAACAACCACCTTCTCATTAGCTAAACAATAATAAAATGAGCTTATTCAAAAAATGTTTTGATTATTATTCTTTTTATTAAGTTGAGCTAATCATGACAGATATTTCTTTTTTGTCAATATATTAAATTTCATATGGAAAACAACAAATTGTATCTGTGTCCAAGAAATCACTTTCAACTAAGCTACTCATTACAAAAACACCTCTCAAGGAAGTGTGTTAATTCCAGATCACATGACCTGCTCCACATGATGTTATTTCCTCCTGAAGAAAAGACTGGCCAGACTCCAAGGCTTTCTGAGTTATTTAATATAAAGTAGTGTGTGAGTCAAATGTGGATTTATGGCATGTCAACAGGTTTACTACAATATCTTTATAAATAACTTTCAATTTCATTTTTACTCAATTGTATATATAATATTTTAGAAGAATCTTTGTGTAAAAATGCCACGTGGTGTTTGGTTATAGACAGCCATGTTGATTTTAGGCCTGAAAACAGCAAAGATGTCAACTATGATACAAAAGTCCCACAATTATATATTGACCCAGTAGACTCTCAGCAGAGGGAACACATTTGCAAACCTGTTAAACTATAGGATAGTAATGCCACTGAATGAAGCAATGCATTTACAGAAACACAACCTCTATACATTTCATTGCCATTGGAGACTACATGTATTCAGAAAAAAAGCAGAAAAATGTTTTCATGGTTTGTGCTGATTTGCTGTCAAAGCAAATCTACAGTGCTGGTATTAGAGCTAATAGAACACAGGTCAGTAACATTCATTGATTTACATCTATCTTTCAGTATGGGGAATTGTCAGAACTAACAGTTTTCTACCACATCCTTCTCTTGTATCATTTGCAAAAACAGTGTTTTTAAACTGTGATAGATGTTAATATTCCTCACAGCTCTCCATTATAACAACCTGTTTCTTTTGACTGGAGTACATGGCACGAAGTCAGTCCATTTTGGGCAGACGAAGAGTCAAATGAAGCATTAAACCTCCGTTTTTATGAAAGTGTGCACAGAAGAAGAAGAAAACCTAGGTTAACAAAGAAAGCTGATAACCACCTTTATCTCTGATTTGACTTTTAGGTTTGTCAAGCCAGCTAATGCATAGAAAACCTGCTTTATTTACCTTTCTTTGTAGCACAGCCTTCTGGGAAACACATTCATATGTAAATTTGATGTGTCTTTAAGACAAAAGCATCTTTTTGGTTAAAAGTAATAAATTAATAACAAATATGATACATGACATAAGTATTTCCCTAGAAGCAGAAACATAAAAACAGAATGATTCTATATCTTATCATAAAATGGACTAAATATTCACTACTGACCGTTTATGGTTTTCATTGCAGGTAGCAACTATAAAATTATTATTTTCTTTTTTACCGCTTGTCACACCTCAGTCCAACTTCCAAGCATGTGTTTGTCATAAACACATTAGTTAATTTTTTACCTTGTGTAAATATACCAGAACAGGAAAACAAAGGCTACTTTTGCGAAGTGTTTACTCTGGAAAAGAAGGGAGATGGATAATGTAACAATATGCCTGGTTGGGGGTTGAATCAGCCTCAGCAGAAAAATGGTTTACAGTGTCATGCATTTTGTTTATTTGTTCAGTGGTTACACTGCAAACGATTCTGTAAGTAGAGGTCTATGGTGTTAATCTGGCAGTGATATTAATAAACAAGCCAATCATAATACAGTCTGTTCTATGAGTATACAGAGGCGTGCAGAAGCTGCATTACTAACCACAGGTTGCTTGGAAACTGTAGTGACAATTGGGTTATTAGGTTTGGTTCAGAATCAGATATGCAGCTGTATTGTAGAGTTTCATAATGATGGGCTGATCAAGTAACAGCCACACCTATTTTAATGATTCTGGTTTGACTGGGGTCAGAGACACCATACCAGGAAGTGGAGATAAGAACATGAGGACGCACTATTCCAGCAGCAGAGCAGCAAAGTGAGACGAAACTATACAAGGAAAAGTACAAACTGTACCGTGTAGAGCTAAATGAGATGTTAAAACACCACGGACATCACAGTATATGATAGAGATGTTCAAGAAGAATATTGAGTTGTGTCTTTTGATTGGTAACAAGTCGTCCAGTTGCAGGTAAAGAGAAGAAGTAATGTATGTTTTGAAATTGGATTATCTCTGTAGCTGTAGCTAATGGTCATGCTCATTTGAGACCAGTCTTATTTGAGACCAGACTGGTCTCAAATGAGCATAACCATTTGAGAAACAATTAATACTAGTTATTTTTAATTATTGCCTATATTATTTTCACTTCTAATTTGTTTTCCAGTCCACAAACTGCACAAACTATACCACACTGAAGTTATAGGGAAAGAAATCATGTCACTGTTGTCTTTTGCAATATTTCCTAAAAAAAAACAATCATAAAAATGGTATAAGTTGCTTAAACATAACCATTAATTTCATGGTTGTATGAATATAGTAAATCTAATCATAATTTGTTAGTTTATATAATATGGTATCATTAAATGTGCTACATAAGCCATGTTTCCATATAATTGTCAAGTGATGGAGCAGAAAAGCTTACAAATAATACTACAGTAGTTAGGTTATGTAGTGCAGGCAGCAGCACAGGTTTTGTTACACAGGATTTAAAACAGAGTAGTGTAAGTAGAGTAAGTAATGTAATACTTTAACATGTGCATAAAAATATGTTGAAACAATAACTCTCAAAATATAAACAATGTTTTTCACCACTTTCTAAACTATTTTCACATCAGTCATATGATTTCTACCCAGTCGTCATCCAAAATATGGCTAAAAACACTGCTTTGGTTCATTAGTGTAACCTAGAAGATTAATATTTCATGCATGGTTCCACAATGTATGTGCGTATTTGCTCATTAAAAGATAGATTTTGGGTGTAACATCACTTCAGTAGTGCCACTAGCATCTTATATTGGAGGCATATCGATGTGTGTTAACGTTAAACGGCTGAATATGAAATCTGAGGAAAAGAAACGGAGGAAAGTTCCCTTGTAATACTTCTGTTTCTCAACCGCAGTAAACTATAAATTACCCAATATTTTCTGTCCTACCCGGTTGCAGTTCTTGCTTCTCTAAATATGTTCGCACGGCAGTTGCAATTTTGTACAAACCTGCAAATTCTGCCACGTCCTGAAAACACTTCTCAGAATACA
This sequence comes from Amphiprion ocellaris, assembly GCF_022539595.1. Taxonomy (NCBI): domain Eukaryota; kingdom Metazoa; phylum Chordata; class Actinopteri; family Pomacentridae; genus Amphiprion; species Amphiprion ocellaris. The sequence continues at coordinate 6,068,887 of NC_072782.1, forward strand.
AGCATAATGCAGTTCTACTCAGCAGCACATGGAGCTGAACAGCCAGACACAGTGGTCAACTTTAAGGAACTTTAGGAACATTGTAACTGTCATAAAGGTGTAGTGTATAGTTAGGGGTATAAGTATAATCCAGATGGGTTTTAACTTGCATACAATCCATTGTGTTACTCCTGGGTCATTCTTATTATCTGGAAACTCACAGTATTGCTATGTTGGTTATAAAGCTAGCTAGTTTTGCTCTCACTGAATTAAAAATGCAGTAATTTTTAAGCACCAGTACTTTGGAATTCCAATGGCCTGCTAAAGAAATGACAGAGAAAAGATGAGACAAAGAGGAACCACAGTTTCTATTTCCAGTGTGATGAAAAGTGCAGGCCAAAGTTATCTTGCTCAATGTAGCTGACACTAACCACACAACCGCTGCCAACCCTACTTGTGAATTCTGTTTTTGCACCATATGTGTGGAGAACAGTGCCTTGATTATCAAATGCAAAATTAAAATAATAATTTATGGAGCAGTGAAATGACCACAAATGGGAAAAATGTACATCAGGTTATGTTGAATATGAGGCTAAAGTTTAAATATGACAGCCTTTCCTCTTTAATTACACATTCTCAGAGAATGTAAAGTGAAAATTAATTGATACAAGTGTGTTGATACAAACAACTTGCAACAACATTTCCATTTGCAGCTTTTTTTAAAAATTCAATCTTACCAAACTCTTCTAGTTTAATTCTAACATCAAGAACGTGATTCTTTTAAAAAGTTTTAGCTGTTCAGAAAGTTGTACTCACCATCTTGAGGACAACAATCCCAGGCACCGCTGCTCGGTCTGACCGGTTGGTGGATTAAGCAGTGGAGAGTGTTTGCTCAGTGCCTCTGTGTGAGTTTCTGTCGAACAGACCGTGGTGAACCATTGAGTATCTGAGCGTGCGTGTTTGTCTGCTGGGGGATGTATACTCCACTTCTGACAGTGACATAAGCATTTGTCTACAACTGACTACTTCCTCTCTTAGTAGTATGTGTGTTATCTGAGAACGCGACTCTCACCGCCTCTGTTATCTGAGTGTTTTGATCTGGTGGATTTGACTATCCCTGGCAAACTCTCTGCAGTTTCCCTCTGTGCTTAACAACCGATGTTCCTTATAGGTAGAAATAAAAAAAAAAAAAACAGCGAGAATTGTTCCTTAGCAACCGCATTAAACAATAAAAATATGATGAGTGAACAAAAATGTCACATTAAACAAGCTGTAAACAATAACAGACAATGGAGCGAACATTGTGGTCATTTAATATGCGACACAACAAGAGTTTACAGCCATGACAGGGCTTACATCCAAATGCTAAGGAGGTGTGACTTCTTTTAGATCACTCCTTAAAACCCACTTTTATAGAGTTACTTTTATGTGAGGTTTACTTTTAGCTTCATTTAGTTTCAGTGTTTTATTCTATATTATGTCCTGTTTATTTTAGATGTTCTCTCTTGTTTTATTTTACTTTTAGCTGCCTGGTTCTTTGGTGTGATGTCATCTCTCTAATTCTTTAATTCTCCATTTTTTGAGTTTTAATTTTAAACCCTCAATCTTGTTCTTTAATTTTCAAACTGCCTAGTTCCCTTGTTTGAGTTGCATTCTAATCTAGCAAATTATTCATTAATTTATTGTCATTTTTACTATTTATTTTTAATTGACTGCTTTTACTTGTCTCCTATATCTTGTTTGATTGTCTCTATGCAAACTGCAGGGAGTCACAGGGAGATTTGCTCTTCTTATACGATATGAGCTTCTATTCTTCATCCTTCATCATCATGTGTCATGTGTAAATTAGGCTATTATTATGAGTCATGCATGAGGTCACTTCATCACAAATTCACTTGAAATACTGGCATGCATGCTGTTCCTGTAAACACTATCGAAGCGTGGAAGCACAATATAATGAACATCACTCACTTTAACTTAAAGATTAAGGATAAAAAACAACTTTCTTGATGCTAACGGCAGTTTAATAAGAAATACAGAAGAAGAAACCTAACCGTCTGTGGTGCCTTAGGCTGACATCTACTTGTCATCAGTTTTCTCATTCTTATCATTCAAATTCTTTTTATCAGGAATAATGATAAATAAAAGCTAAATTACATTTATACATGTTGCATTTGGCATGTTTTGGTTCGCTCACTGTTCACCAGTGATTGGTGAAGCAGCTGTAGCTCACCATTTGTCAAACAGATGTGTCACAGTAGTACAGTAGCATCTGTCCTACAGTAGCAGAGCAGGTAGGAACATTTGGCTGGACTTATTGTAGCTCCATTAACCTAAAGAGAGCTAAGCAGCCCCCTAGTGGATGTCATCGCTGCCAATTTTATGCACCACAGAACATGTACTGGCAAATCACACCGAGCTGTCCAGCCTCAAGAGACTCTTCTTCTTCATGATGGGTGCTGCAAAAATGTGCTGGGGAGAGTGGGGAAAAGTAAGCCAGTTTTGACTGAAGCTGTCATTACAGTGGAGGCATGACAGTCTAAAAATAAGACATGTTCATATACTTCAGGAAGTGGGGCATCCCTGGGAATAGTTGCTTTGGATCTGAAATAAGCTGTTTTTGAAATATGGCTTTCCAAAAAAAAAGTGTTTTCTTGTCTCAATTTGCCCCCAGCAAGAGGTAAATTGAGCCTTAGGAGAAAATATGTCGGGGTAAATTGTGCTGTCAGTAATGTTGAAGTAAAATTGAGTATTTTATACCTGATATAATGCAAGATCTGTCTCCATTTGTCCATCTAAGGCCTGGTGGGCGAATCCTACTTGAATCCTGTTCTGGTTGCTTATCTTTTTTTGTTTTTTTTGTCCATGAATCGCTTTACAGTCATTCTGTCAATCTTCATCTGCCCCCTGACGTATGAACTTTTCATTCTTTACTTTTCCTACAGCTCTCGCTACATCCTTATGAGAACTTGAAGTCCTGTCTATCTTCCACTTATTCACACATGGCACGACCTCAAAATCAAACTGTCACATCATTTTGGTCATAAAATGTAAAAATACGATGTAGAATTACGGTAATGTCATTATTTACTAATAACCATAGGTAGCTCAACTCAACTTACTAATGCATTAACACACACGTGAGTTTATTTCAGATGTTTCAATAATTGTTCCGACACAACACTCATAAAACCAGAAACATGAAAAATGTACTTTGAATGGCAAAAAGCTGTTTTGTTAACTAAAATGTGCTCAGCTCTTACTCCTTATCCTCCTTCTCTTCACTGAGAGAGTTTAATGGATTCCTTTTCAAAAATATTTGGTCACATGAGCAATTATTTCCATGGTTTTGTAGAAACAAAGGGTGGCTCAACTAAGCCACAGCCTCATCTTACCCCACTCTCCCTATAAGCTTGTGATCAGGCTGTTGCACACAACGAGAGGATGATGGTTTGCAAATGCAGTGTGCTGTAACTAGATTCTGTAAAAAACTGTTTGCTGAATTATGGCTGAACTGAAGGCTGTGTTTACACAAAGCAAAGAGGAGGAAAGTTTTGAAATAAATAAAAAATCAAACTAGTAAAATATTTATAGCATGTGGAGCTCACTTTTTTTCAATATTGTTAATGTCTGTGGACCTAAAAAGGTGGAAAAATGTTGTACATGTTGATTCTTTCATTTTGTAAAATATATAATCAAAGAAATGTAGCTTTAATTTTATATTTTTTATGACTCATGGCATTATAACTGTGTCTTGATGCACAACAGATGTTTTTGAGTTCTCTTTACTTGTACTTGTGGTTGTGCTGATTCCTTGGACTTTATATTGCAGAGTAAAAATGTGACTGGAGCAAAAAAAAAAAAAACACCCAGAAACTACTTGAAGTTCAGAGGGTTTATTCAGATCTCTTGTTAATCTGAGTGCTAAACATAGACTTTTCCTGCATATGTGGAGGGTATTTTTTGTGTAGTTCAGCTGGCGGTGGCATGCAAACTCTAACAGGTTGCACCAAGTGGATGGACCTCATTCCTTCCCACTGCCCGTCATCCATAACAATCTGAAATTTCAGTCCGCCTGGCTGCCATTTATTTGAAATGTGGGAGGTACATTGTGCCGACATGCAAATTCAGCGCAGACAGTTATGGATGACTTTCTGTTTTACTTCAACTATCCACTTCTTTTTTTAAAATCTATTTTTACTTCACCTTTACTTCACCATTTGGGTTCTTTTGTTCGAAGCTCTTTGAAAGTTAAGGTTAAAGTAGAATTTAGAGGGCAGTATTTTTCCCTCCCCTGTCATTTTTGCTTTACTGTATTTCATGGTTATATCCCTGTTGTCTCTTTGTTTGTTAACATTGAGTGCTAAAGTGATTGTGTGAGAAATGTGCATCAAATGAGGTCTTTATGAAATAAGTGGAAAGTTTGCTTGTAGGAATTGGTTAGCGGTCCATCATATCTAATGGAAGCAGTTGTTTTGAGGACAAGGACAATTGCTGCAGTTCTTGGGCACATTGTTTTATTTCCCACTGCTAAAAGGCTCTGTAGACAAGTGAAACTTTGCTTTTCAAAGAGCTGCTGTAAACACTTGTCCTCAGGCCTACACAGAGTTCGGCATTAATAGCTCTTTGTTTTAGTGACCCTGTGGTGTCTGCAGGCTGCCGCTCTTCAACAACAGATGTTACTGTTACTTTGCACAGTGAATGTGTTTGACAAAGACTGGACAGAAGTGTTGCCAAAACACACATTATGCTCGGCCTTCACTGATCTTTCTTCTAGTTTCATCGTTGCAATCATCAAATAATAACAGACCACCAGCTTTCCGAAGGAAGATCTGAAGGATGCACATATGCTTTTATTATGACTTTTTATAAATGCAACCATTCCATTGTTTTCCGCTCAACTTTTCAATACAAAGCTATAAAAGATCCAGCTTTTTATTGTGGTATCGGACAGATACATCATCGTTAGCTATGTAGACTTTAAACACTGATTCTTGTGAGTCTTAATAGTGAGCTTTTGAAGATATTTCTTTTTGGTTTGCTCACATCAAATCCATGTGTTGATGCGTTTTTTGTCAAGAGCTCTTCTTCACTACTTTTTTCTCGTTATTCCTCTGATCTGTGATACAAGTATGTCTCCTCCGCCCTGTCGTCATCATATCCATAGTGTCCTGTGTCGCTGCCTCCTCTTCCTCTGTCCTCGGGGCAGCTGATCCCCAGTCTCTTCTGCAGCTTCTCCTCCTGGAGGCGAAGCTCCATAGAGTCCACCAGGTCGTAGATGTTATCCAGGGACCACATGGGCGAAGGGAACCACGCCTTGACATCGCTGTCCTTCCCCACAACCAGCATGCTGAAATAGTCCTTACTGATTTTCAGCTGCTCTCTCAGATTGTTGACCATGTCGCGGGTTAACGGCTCAACCTCACTCTGACTACGACCTGGAGGAAGTATGACAGAGCAAAAACTAAATAGCGCACTTTACACAACACAGGAAAAAGGCATGAAACTGAGTATTACAGCTAGAACTTCTAATAAACACAAAGTTTTCTTTCATTTTTATGATGCTTTTTTTCAAATGAGATTAAATATAAGGACAGCTCTACCTTACAACTAAGAGAATGTATATATTTTCATGCTACCATACACAATGATGGCAATAAATTAAAATTTACTGGTCCCATTACCACTTCATTTACACGGACTGCCCCATGTGATTGTGACTTACCATTTAGAGGAAATAGCTCAACAGTTCCTGATGCTTTTTCACCATTTCCAGTCAGCTTTAACATGGCAAAGTGGCGAATACCTGAGAAAAGATGCAGGAAGCCATATTTTAACAGTAAGACCTTAGAAAGGACATCAACCACCTCATGGAAACAAATAAACAAACAAACAAACATACCATTGCCATGAAACATTATAAAATACATTTATTTTCTTATGTAATCTTTAGTATATTATACAGGTAAAAAAAAGTTAAAGCGTAGATGCATTCCTAGCTGCGGTTTGAGATTTACAATAATCAGTTTCTCTTGCTGCCCTTTTTAAATGTTCCTTAAGTAACTCTTCCCAAAGGGGCAAAAGATTATCTTGGCCTCTTCTGCCTTTCTCAATGCTGAAGGTTAAAAAGAAGCCTTTATTTGTTACAAATACATTGTTGCAGCATTGTGAAATGTTTTGGCTATCCCAATTGGGGTCAGAGCACAGGGTCAGCTATAGTACAGCGCCCCTGGAGGAGGGAGGGTTTAAGGGCCTTGCTCAAGGGCCCGACAGTGGCTGCATCGGGGTTTGATACTCTGACCTTCTGATCAGTAGCCCAGAAACTTTTTTTTAAAGATCATTTTTTGGCCTTTTTTGATGGTGTTTAGCAGAGAGGCAGAGAGAAAAGTAGGGAGAAGACCTGCAGCAAAGGGCCGTGAGCTGGAATTGAACCCAGGCCATTGTGTTGGGGACTATAGCCCCTGTTCAGTTGAGCTATCTGGGCATCCAGTAGCAGAGAAACTTAACTGTTGCACCACCACCCAAGATGTTCCCTGACCAGGAATCGAACCTGGACCGTGGCAGCGAGAGCACCAAATCCTAACCACTAGACCACCAGGGAAGGGTTAAGGGGGGAAACCTAAATCTCCTACAATATCTTCAGATTAACAGAGCAGGCGGCGTGTTGTGTTCCTTACCCAGGTGACACTCCTGTCCGCTGAGAGCAGAGATCTGCTGCTGGAAAGAGTAGTCGTCCTCAGAGGGAGCAGAGATGAGCAGCAGTCTCCTTTTAGACATGAACCTAGACATAGATTGAAAGATTGATTTATGTTTGAAAGATGTAGTCACACACCTTCATTCAATCCCACCTGCTTCACAAAAAGAAGAAGACAAACACTTAGATGCTCAGTTGTCCTCAATTTTTATGTTTTAAGTCTTTTTTTTTTTTTAGACAACATTTTGTGCAATGAAATCAGTAAATAAACCCAGATTTTTTTCCCTAATAGGCAATAGTGAGAATTCTTTCCTACCAGGAAAAGAAGAATAATTATATTATGTAACATCAGTGAACATTAGGTCAGGACATTCCCAGTGAGGAAGAGCTTTTTGATTAAATTTCTGAAGAGACTGCAGATGCTTCTTTTCTATATCTAGTAATGAGATATTCTAGTAGAGTTACTCTACCTGAGCAGTGAATTCTCAGCTGTGGGCTGTTGCGTGTCTTTGGAACAGACCGGAGGACTTTTCCTTTCTTTCTCCTTTTCTGAGTGCCTTGAGGGAAAGTTGTCAATGTACTCAAACAAAGCTGGGCTTGATGGAGGAGCCTCGAAGACTCTCTGGGGGTGAAATAGGAGATGATTGCTCAAAAAACGAGAGAACATCAAATGAAACTCAAGGATTGCAAGAGTTTTGAAATGCGTATTTCAAAGTTTGCTTCCTCGATTCCTGCATCCTGAGCTTAAAAAAAACCTCAAACATGATTCTTATTAGTTTGAGCAGCTGTCAACTAGACTGTTTCCAGGTGTGAACACATGTAAAAGCACTGTTAAAAAGGAGCATACATACTTATCAAATCCAAATAAAAGACAACAACAAAACTCAGAAGACTCAGCTGAGGCTTTCTTACGTTGGGCTTGATGTCATAATCAGTGACAGTCATTGAAAAGAGGTCGGAGGACGACAAGCCGAGTTCTGATCTCAGCAGAGAGATCAGGCCTGGATCTGAGAACTGCTCTGATAGATCACTGAGTGGAGGTTCAGACTCTGAAACACACACAAACAAAACGCATAAATTAAAGATATATGAATATGTATGTGAACAAAGATGTAAAACTAACAAACAAAATACCAGTGATACCTTACAGTGTAATGCATACAACAAAAGCATTAGTTATGATCCAAAACTTCCACCTCTATCCTGATTTAAAACCTGCCACTCAAGATAGAGGTGGAATAATATGTATTGTTGATACTGAGGAAATTTAAAAAGTTATTACTTTGCTTGGTTGTCAGTATGTTTTCACTTTATTTTTCAGTTTCAATAAAATTTACTATGATGGATGCACCTTGCTAACCAAGCTAGCTAGTGTTAGCTGCTAATTTCTGTCTGATCTGAAGTCAGACCTCAGCTTTACCTTTTCTTTGAAACGTGGTCAGTTAGGTAGTTTTAAATTAAGTTCAAGCTTCAGAACTGTAGTCCATAAACCAGCGGATGATATTACATCAACTACCTCCATCTTTAATACACACTATCCATATCTAGCTGCACCTCATCATCGATCTGCTATAAGATAGGAAAAAAGTCTTTCTTTAAACCAATAATAATCATTTTGGGCAGTGCTATGCCCAGAATTCAGCAATGGTGCCCCTGTTAAATAGTGATGGGGGATCATGTTGTGATGGAATATTTGTATGCAGGGAGATGAACACTGTCATTTAAATGGATAATTCACTGGAAATACCACCTGGGTCTACCCTATTTTACAATTTAAATGCTATGCAAAGCTTGTTGTCTCTAGCATGTGGGCTGCTAGATAAGAGGTTGTTGTGTCGTGTAGATAAGAGGATTTTTTAGCCAGAAACTAGAAATGAGGGAGACTGTTGTGTTAGATGCTTGCCAGAAATTACAGAAATCTATATCTAGTCAGTTAAACAACAGTAACTGTTTTGGCTTCTGACTTTTCCTGTAGGGCCAACATCATTTCTTATGCAATACTTTTCTTCATTACCAGATACCAGTGACATGCTATAACTGTGTTGTCATTCAGCTAAATAAAGCACCGCTACAGAACAAGGCTGTAGATTATTTGTATTTCTGTTTTTGGAAACACAACCCTTCCATTTGGTCATCATTCCAACCGCAGTTATGTCTTTACAAAACAAAACACGGCTAATATCTGCAAGAGACTGATTTCATGAAATGTTTTAGATGCAAATATTCAAACACACAACACCACACAGAGATGCACAAACACTTCTTACCGAGCTGGTGGTGCTGCAGCGTGAGCGTGGCGTCACTGCCTTCACCCACAATGGTTGCCACAGTGATCTTCCTCATAGCGAGTTTACAGCGTTGCTTCTCGTTCTCGTCAGTCTGCTGAATGTAGAGCGTTGCGTCTCTGCTTGGCGTTGAGATCAGCTTCAGGACGACACAAAGACACGGTTCACTGGTTGGTTAGAAACATACATCTGCCCAATGCCACTGGGCAACAGGATTATGGGAAAAAACTGGAAAACTTCTCACCATCAACCTTCTCGTCCCCTTTAAACTGTCCACAAACTCCTTCAGAGCTGTCTTATCCTTCTCACTCGCCTCTCTGTTGGACTTTTTCCCTCTTCCTTTCCCTTTCTTTCCCTTCTTCCCTTTGCCCTTTTTCTTAGACGTCTGTTTCTCCTGTGTATCATCCTTTAGATTTGGCTCTATTTTATCTTCATTGCTTTGCCCTCTTTTCTTTCCTTCTTCCACAATAGTGTGGGACCTGCAAAAAAAAGACTTTGATGTTCATCCAGCACTAAAAAAAAAAACACTCGTCTGCTGTATGGAGATGAGAAGGCATGGCCGTCAGATGTGAACACAAATCAAAACATTCACAGGCACACTCCTCCCTTTAACAAGTTTGAAATTTTCACTGAACAGTACCTGTCTTTCTTCACGTCCTCATTGTGCCTTGAAACAGACGGGGGTACATTTTCTTTTTCTTGCACATTAGAAGTTGCCCCAGCACCACTGCTCGAGTCCTTTCCCTTTGTAGGCTGCTTACGGATAACAAACCTCGACCGACCGCTCAGTATGTCTTGGATCTTACTCTTCAGGGCAGCTTTTTTGTCCAGAGGAGGCTTCCTTTGTACCACAGAAGTGACATTTCCTTGTCTCTGTGGACTCAGCACCATCTTCTTCTTCATCTTTTTTCTTTTCACCACAACCTTCTTTTTACACCTAAAACATGACATAGAAAAGGATTAAATTCACATTATAAACAATCATTTGGATAATACATATTAGCATCTTAACCCTCGTGTCGTCCTGCGGGTCAAAATTGACCCGTTTTAAAGTTTGAAAATGTGGAAAAAATATATATTTTCACAGTGAAATTTCCGATGTCCACATTTTCAACATTTTTGGGAAATTTTTGAACATTTTTTGGTGGAAAAAAAGAAATGCTAAAAATGTTCTTAAAGAAAATATTAGATGTTTTACTGATATATATGTAATCACTTTAGATATTTTTAGGATTTTTTGGGAGATTTTTACTCATTTTTTGAAAATATTTACAAGGATTTTCTTGCCAAATTTGGGGGATTTTTTGGTAAATAAAACTTTTAAGGAATTATTGGAATTTTCTTCCTGAAAGTTTTGCAAATTTTCTGAAATTTGGGGAATTTTTTTGCTGAATTTTGGGATTTTTTTCAGACAAGGAAACAATATTTTTTGGTGCCCGTAAATGAAGACAGCAGGAGGGTTAAAATAAGTTGTTGGTGACTTCATAGCTATACCAACACAAAACATAAAACCACAATTAGAGACGGAAAATTTTGCACAGGCTAGCTAGCATTTTCATTATTCCTTTTTTTAAAAAAATGTACCAGTGTTTTACAGATTACATTGTGAAACAATTTTTAAGTGCAAAGAAATAGCAGAATAATGGAACCTTAAGTTTGATCCCTTTCTTGTCATCTTCTCCAGCTTCCTCATGGGGAACTGATCAATGAGCTCCAAAACTGCCTCGACACGGACCGGATAAGGGAAGTGCTCGCTGACCCGTAAGTTCTTCTTAATAACCAGCATGGTGAATGCTTGTTCCTGCAAGGATTGATGTTAAACAAAAGCAGGCAAACTACAAAACTATTATTGACGGTATTTCAGAGATGGAAATTGATCATTTTGTTTATGTCACACTGTTTACTTGGCTGGTGAGCTCCAAGTAGTGCAGCAGTTTGGTGACTGTGTCAGGATCCAGGCTCTCTACTGAGGCATCCCCCTCAAAGGTAGTTTTCTGGATTCTGCCTTCCATCATAGCATTCTGGATGATGGTTATGATGAAGGTGTCTCTTTCTGCTAGACGGCAGTTCAGCCCTTTCTGAGAGAGAGATGGGGAGAGAGTTGTAGAACAGACTGATAAGAGGCTGTTTTACATCTGATTTATGACTGTGTATGTATCAAAAGACTAAATCAGCCTCAGTGCAGTACCTGTTCCATGTCTTCTAGCTGTTTCTCCATCATACGAAGATAGTGATCATTGTGTGATGGAGCTGTTATCACCCACAACCGCTTTTTACCTGGAGGGGAGAATTGCGGAGGTTGTACGAACTAGAAGTAAGCAAACATACAAACTGATAAAGCAGTTGGTCAGTTAAGTTCTCTTGCCTGCAAAGTCAGCCAGGAAATCCAGCTCCGGAGCCAGGCTTGATGAAGTCTCTCCAACTCCCCTGTTTTCTCCATGTTCGCTTTCCTCCTCCAGACCCAATCCGTGCTCGATACCTGGAGGAAGATCTGAATAGTCTCCCCAATCCCTCACATTAGGGTCCAACTGATGCTTTGGCTTGTTTCCACCGAAACCTGGCCAGGCGGTGAGCAAACGCGGATAGCTGAGGCTCCACAAAGCAGTGAAAAACAGATAGTATGAGGCATAAAAATGAAGCATCCTTACTGACATAACTGGCTTGGTGATCAGATGGAACCGCTCAGCAGCTCATAAATCCTCATCTGGAATAATAATACATATGTTTAGTTTTGTTTTCACCACTGCAACGTCTTGGGCAGCAATGTTGCATCTGAAAAAAGCTACACGAATTTGGCAGTCGTTTAGCAAAGTGATTTAAGAGTTTTAAAAAGCTCAGGATATGTCCAGCTGAGAAGTTTCCATACTTTGAATCCAAATTCAAAACTCCACCGAAGGCTGCAACATTTCTGTATCCTGAAGAAAAAAACAGGTGGATCAAATCTGGAATCTGGAAGGTAAATGGAGAGAGAAGACTTCAGAGATGTTAACCCCTCTCTCCAGCAGAGAGGCTGAATCGGGAGACGTTCCTCTCTTTGCACACAGACACATACGCTCCTGGTTCACATTATACCCCAGGCTCGTTAACAGGAAACTCCTGGAATTTTCTGCAGCTTCAAAGCATTTTCTTGCAGAACAATCTCTCTCTCTCCCTCACACACATACATTGTCCTTGTGTACGCGTGGTGCTGCTTGATAACGCATTAATTTTAATGTCTTTTATCAATAGAACCACAATGAAGAACATTTGTACATACCCACATATGTGCATTCATTGTTGCATAACTCGTTGTAGCCCAACATTGTCTTTGGTCCCTTCCTGCTTCAGGGGCATTGCTTAGAAGCCAATCCTGACCTATGACCTCTCCATACTGGGGCCATTGAACAAACAATATGCCTGCCAGGATCTGCAAAATATTAAAGTACCCACATTTTACACCAGGTGAAGACTGATTGTATTTGACAGTTTCGATTTAAACATACGCCACAATCCATCAGACACCAGCACTTAAACTGTTGCAGGCTAGTTCGCACATGGAGGGTTAAAAACTAGAAACTACAAAGAGGTAAAAATATGAGAGAAAAGTGGGGGTCTAAAAGTAGTGAAAGCAGTTTAGCCCAAAGCCATTTGGTCCGTGGGGTTAAAACTAAAATGAAGGGAAAAGGCAGTAACCGTAAATAACCCAGACTGGAGAACAGATGGCAAAGTCTGGAAAAGTTCACACCAGTTCAATGTTGTGAATCTGTTGCCCACAGGCAAGTTAACCTTTAAGAATTTCTACTTGGAAAAAGCACTGATCCCTCCCACAAATACTTCCCAAAATTCTCCACTGACTCAAATCAGAATATCTTAACCACACACACACCTCAGAAACGAGATGCCTCCGACCATGTCAGTTTTCTCTTCCCACCAAGAATCAAACCAGTTGCCACTTTAAACAGCTAGTATTAGTGCAAGACCACACGGCCTCATGGATAGCTCCAAATGCATCCAATAAAATGAGGATGCATAATGTTATACACAGTTTATTTGTAACAGGTTAGTGGTGATATTAGTTTTAATAATACAGTAGTCGTAATATAAATGACCTCATCTGCAATCCTAAAATGCTATGTTTTTTGTGTTCATAAAAAAGAATTTAATTGACTAGAATCTGATTTTAGAACTACTTGAATGGCTTCTCAGAATATATAAAGTAATATAAGCGGAAACACAAGGAATATGATGCTCAGGACATATGAGTCAGAAATGAGTTTACCAAGTAATGTTCTAATAAGATTCTAATTGGGATGGTGTTTGATTCGTAATCATATTCTTTCTTTCTTTCTGAGGTAGACCCAGGCTCAGTCCATATTTGCATTTTTGATGGCCACCAAGCAAAACATGTTTATTATCAGAATTCATAATAGAATCTTCAGAAAACTATCAATGTGCAGCTTGGTGGCAGTTTTAAGTTTCGTTTTCAAATTATTTCTCAGTGATTTGGTCCTAAATTTTTATAGCATTAACATGAAAAACAGGCTTGGGCTGAAAAATGGCAAGGAAAAATGGATATATAGTTAAAGTAGCAGTTATTAGTGACAGCCTGAAAGCACATGCACAGAGCGAGGTACTACAACAGGTAGAGTTACTCAGATATGACTGAAACTTGTAAGAGTTACTACCATCAGAAATGCTTTTGCACCTGCTGTTTGACCTCAAAGTTGCACGTGTTGGTTAAATTTATCGTTTTAATATTGCAGACAAGGAAGGAGAAATGAAAGAATATAGGCCAAAACGGGAAAAAAAGAATCAAAGCAAAGCGAATGCAATTAGAGTGAAACGGCACAATGAGAACCAGGCGTAGCAACAATGCATTCCAGCCTCTGAGCCTGATAAAAAGAACCAGATGATCAGTATATGTGAGAAAAAGGGGTGTTTATGCTGTATACAGTACATCCAGTACACTGTAAGTGAATAAATGTGCTGATGTGGAGTGAAAATACAGCACAGAAAGACAGACGAAGAAGCTATTGCTGCTGTATTTTTGTGTATGTCAACACAGGTTGTGCCCCAATTTTCCCAAACCTTTTGTTTTTCATTAACAACAGAAACCAGTAAAATTCCACATGTCGCTATTACCACAAGACATATGCAGTTCCTTATTAACGGTGGTGGTAGGAACCTTTCTCCCAGTGGTTTTTGTTCCTATCTGCATAAACCTCTGGGGCTCACGGTTATTAGTCAGATTTTTGCGCGATACTACACTGAATGCTTTATTTTTTTTTAATGCTACATTTAGTTGGGAAGGAAAGTAAAGCCTGGATCGAAGCATTACATAAAATAAAGATATAAAACTCATAGTTTTTATTTCACTTTGCTGTGGATGAAGCTGTAATAGAGCGCCCCTTAGTGGAAGCATATGGAGTTGCATTGTTACTGTTTGGACGCCATTTCTGCTTTAGAATGAGATATAAATATTCTAATCAATCAGATTATTTTCAGTCATGCATTTGTCTGTGGGTAGTTGTGGTTTGTGCATCCAGAAATCTGTCTGCGTAAAAAAAAAATAAGACATAACATAAGTTAATCATTAATGATAATCTGATAGTGTTAAACACACACATGCTGCTGCCGGTTAATAACATGTTGAAGTGACTGCTACCATTACAGATGCACAATAAAAATCTATTTATAGCCCTTTAATGCCCCGTCAGAGGCTGCAGCACATCAGATGTCCGACATCCTCTGATGCGTCTCATCGGATCCAATAACGTTCCCGGACCGGCCGCCGCTCCAGACGCCTTCCGGGTCGACGGAAAGTTCGCCAGTGCTGCACAGAGCCCGGACTGTCTGCAAAGGTCAGTCGAGATATCCGTCGTTAACCTCTCTGCTCTCACTTTCCGCCATGCACTTGTTTCGTTTTGCATTGCTGTGAGTGTGCAGAGGCACCTTTTGAGTCAAAACCGCATCCACGAAAACCGAGGTGACTTTGTTGTTAGCTAGCGCGCCGGCTAGCCGCCGTTAGCTTCAGCCGCCCCCGTTATGTTACGCAGCGGAGACAAAAAAACAGAGAGAAGCTGAGCCCGCCTGGATGTTTGAGTCACAGACAGACATTACTGAGCGGCCAAAATACGGAAAAAAAAAAAAATACACACTTAATGCGCCTGTTTTTGCCCTTAAGGTTCTTTGAATGACCGTTGAGAGGCGGCGCTGCTGAGCGGAAGCAGTTGATTCAGAAGTGACTTAGTTTTATTGGTGATTTATTGCGTTATAAAAGGTTAATAGTGTCGTTAGTAGGAGCTTTATGAGAGTAACGGCCGGGTTTAATTCAGCAAATTCAGCAGAAAACGACCAACGTTTGTAATACGAAGGTTGATTGTGTTTGTGCTAGCTTAAATGGTATCCGAAACTGGAGGCTTCATATTTTTGGACAGCAGCCACAGTTTCTGGTGACGTGGTGGTTTAGATTTTTGGCCCCTGAGTGACTTGAATATACTGTAAATTGTCAGTAAATGAATTAATAATAATAATCACAAGATAACAGTCCAAAACCTAACGTTAAAAAATGTGCAATATACGAAAAATAAAAAAGAATTTTTTTGTGTGGCTTCCATTTGCCCTTGATAAAATAGCTTAAATAATAAAAATGATCGTCAAACAATTGATGTGACATTTTAATGTCACAAATCTGAAGGTAAAAGGTCTTTTAGTTGTGTTTCTTTTCGTACACTGGAAGGGCTTTTTGAGAGAAAAACAACTTAAATATATTTGAATCACTTTAAACACTTTTACAAGCACTTCCTAACATTTTGAAGGTTTAGTTGAGGAAATTCGGAAAATGTTAAGCCAGGTCTGAATCAACATTAAATGATTTTGTTTGTTCGAATAGTTTGCGAGGTTGTTGTAAAATTTTAAATTAATCTCCGAAATGTGCCAGATCTCATCAGAGCAGTCAATTAAAATAAAGAGTAAAAATTATAATACATTCAATGAGTAATTAGCTAGATTAGCAATCATAACAAACAAAGGAACTAGGCAGTTTTAACAGTTAAAGAATCAGTTTGAAGGTTAAAGTTAGAAATTGAAAATCAAAAAAATCAGAAAATTAAAAAAAATTAGAGATGACATCACACCAAAGAACCAGGCAGCTAAAAGTAAAATAAAACAAAAGAGAACATCTGAAATAAACAAGACACAATACTGAATAAAACAGTAAAGTTAAAAGTAAACCTCACATGAAAACAAGGCTGTAGAAGTGGGTTTGTAAATGATATGTTGTTTTTTTCCCCCTTAAATTATAAGGAGTAAATTATAAGTTTTCCGTTGGCTAATTTATTAATTGTACCCTTTTTAGCTCCAGTTTAAGTTAACTAAACAATAGCTACTGCTCACGAATTTGGGCATTTGCAGGTTGTCTACCATTGTTTTTAAAGCTTCACCTTAGTATTTGCTGTCCGATAGATTTAAAATATGTGATTGATCATTACCACATGAAACACGTCACATGAACTGTTCAGATAGAAAACTTTTACTAGTTTTTAATGTCAACATGTGTTTTTTAAATGGCAAAGACAAATGTTATCACAAAGCTATGACTTTTAAGTTAAATAAATGAAGTAATAATGGAAAATACAGTAATTCCAATAAGAAAATAATAGCAACTTTCTGTACATGCACATGCTGCAATCAAGTTAAATAAAATAATAATAATAATAAAGACAATAAATAAACTCTGCAGCAGACGTGCTACATTTTGTGTATCTAAATAGCTAGTTGACCTATTTCAATTTGCGATTTAGATTTGAAATCAATTAATTGTTCAGACCCAGTAGTTGTTTAAACTTTTTTTCTTGTTCAGTTTTTTTTAAATTTCTTTTTTGACCTTCTCCCTGAAAGTTGTGTCATTATTCAGGGCACAAACAGTGTTAGTGTGGAGTTTATAGCCAGTCAATTCTAGTTCAAACCCTACTACACCAGCCACCTACCCCAGTTTATCCCAGTTCCATTATCTCCTTTTAAAGTAAACATGCAGTCCCACAGGCTGTTTACTGCCTCAATGTCATTCGGGGGCTGCGATTTGAAGAAGAGTCTGCGGTTGTCGGTTTAGGCCTCCCTGATTCTGTTAAGACCTGATAATAGACGAATCGTTCAGCGTTTTCCCATATTTAATGTACAAATTTATAAATAAGATGTTTTCTCATAAGGATAAAAATTGTACGTATGCATGTATGATAGTGTGAACGTGGTGGAGGTTCATAATGGTGGCTCCAGCAGCAGACTGTGTGTTGTATTTTGGCACAAATGCATGTAAGAAAGTGTTGCCTCAGTCAATGTGACCTGTTGCATGAAAGAAAGGTCATACATATGTACTTGTTCCACAAAGGAACAGCGAAGGACGTTTTTCTGTGAAACTTTTTCACATGTGTACAGTTTTTGGGTGAAAGTTTTGACATCCTCACTTTGGTTGTTTTACTGATGTTAACCTCTAACCTCCCTCCCCTCTCTGTGTGCGCTGTCCCCTCCCCAGGAGGGCTGCTGTCTGTCCCGCTGAGCTCCTCCTGCAGTGTGAGTGTCAGGTGTGTGTGTGTGCACCATGGCGAGCCTCCTACGTGTTGTGGCGGCCAGCTGCTCGGCGCCTGTGTTCAGCGGAGTTTCCTGTGTGAAGCTGCAGAGTGGAAGCGCTGTCAAATGGTCATGCCAGAGGTTTTTCAGGACTCATCAAGCTCTCGGGCGATGTGCAAGTCCAGGTAGGAGACTATGCAGTGATTAGGCACTGTAAAGTCACTGCCTGTGCAAAAACTGCAACTTTAAAGAGATAAACTTTGTTGAACTGAAGTGTGATGATACATACACTTATTATTGCTACTGCTGCAAACTGCCAGTATCATCCTGAGCGTTGTGTGAACAAGGTACATCAAATGCATTCAGGCTGTGATGGTGTCAAGTTGCCCCAGTGTCAAGAGGGCCTTCAAAATTTCTCAATCCACTTTTTGGTTGCACACAAACAGTTTTTGGAGACAATATGCACACCTTGATAAGCCACATATCAGCTAATAAGTTCACTTGCTGCTTGTTTGTGCAGCTTCTGATTGATATGTCTTTTTTTTTGCTCAGTTCCACCTCATGCTTTTAATTGTTGTACATTTTAATTCATGTTCCTCTTTCATATTGTGAGGGTTGTGATACATGGCTTATTTTTTCTCAGTTCAGCTTGCAAAGAGCTTAGACAGGAAAAGATTCTCTCTAGAGGTGAAATGATTTAATTTAATTCAATTTTTTTTCTTGTTCTGGCTTCTCAAATGGGACAGTTTTGATTTAAACACTGTAAACTGAATCTTGAATGTTGAAACACGCAAGTTGCAAAGTTGATTTATCAGCCTATAATCCATAGATTGGTCAAGGATGAAAATAAATATTAGCTGCTTTACATTTCTGTCTTTTGAGGGAAAATGCTGAGGTACAATTTTTTTTCACTGTGTGTTACATAACCACATTTTCCATGACTAGCACCTATTTTTTTAAGTGCATGTCACCCCAGCCATAGGCCATAGCTCGTGCATTTACATGTTGGAACACACACGGAAAATACTCCCACTTGTTGATTCATTGGGTTTGTAAAAAGAAGAAAACCTGCAGAATGACCCAGTTTTAAGTCAGCATGGAATTTCTGTTTTTAAGCATTTCTAACCTGGTGTTTCTATGTAGGAGTCGTGGTCTGAATTGCAGAATGATACAGATACACTACAGTATACATGCATTTAGATTTCACAGCACATTTCATAGTAGAAGTAAATGAGATCATAAAGGAGTTTCTTGTTTTCCTCCCGTTGGAAGCCGTATTTAACGCACATCTGTTTAGGTTTATAGATAGGAGTTTAGCTGCTGATAACCACATGAAAGCAACACCACCTGCAGCTTCTCTGTGCATTCTCATGCACTTGTGTGTCAGGTGTGTGTCAGGTGTCAACCACTTATTACTGACAGAGGGGTGTTCAGTTAAGTGGTAGCACAAATATATACCATTGTCCTTTGTTGGCCTTGGCAACTAGTGAAACAAATCTGTCATTGGGATCTAAATATACTGTAGAGTGAATCGCTACCCATACATTCATCTGCACATTTATTTTTAAGGTCAGCGCCTTCTTAAAAACAAGTTAATCCACTGTTTAGGCAAAATGGAGATAAAGAAAACCTCACAGAGGACTTACAGTAGTTTGTCCTTTAACTCCTGTTTATTTAAATAGATTCAGGGTCAGTGTCTCAGCCTGCATTCACTTTCAGCTCCAAGGTCACATTAAGGAGACTGCGGCCCTCAGGCATTATTCTCCATTTTTTATGCCCTGAGATCTAGGTGAGCATGCAGAGGGTGCATGAGTGCCGTGAAGCCGGCCGGTACCAGCTGGTTGCAGGAGCTTTATGTCTGCGTGTGCCGGGTTCATGAATGTGCCAATGTCTCTGTCTCTCTGGTTTATGGTGACAGAGGTTGACAGTCCTGCAGTTCAGGCAGCTCCAGTAACAGCTGGCAGCGTCTATTCTGGACACACAAGTATCAGCTTGCAGCGTTGTAGAGGAGGGGCACACAAACCACACGCTCTGTATGGATGATTGTGCTTTGACCTCCAGGGAGCCTATAGACGTACAGTATAGACTGAGACCACATGTTGACTGGATTCTTGAACTTGGAAGTGGGTGAGATCACACTCTGCTGTATGAGCAGACTGTTACTGGTGTTTGTAAACCTTCAGTTTCTTCACTGTAAATGTGCCAGAGCAGTTAGTTCATCAGACTGGTGTTTTGAAACGACCGCAGCAGTTGTGCTTCAAGTTAGCAGATGCTACCTATGTAGATCTATTTTTACACTGTGCCAAACAGCTGACACAGCACTGTCACACCTAGGGCAAGTTTCTTCAGGTGTTGATTGGCAGAGAAATACAATCCAGGAAGGCTTGTGTTATGTGTGCATGAGTTTAATGGCTCAGAAATGTCTCTATAATGGCATTATCCACAGTTCTGAAAGCCCAAATATGTAGCGTGTAAACACAACGTAATGGTTGGTCGCTAATTTTTTAGTAACACGTTGGTGGTTTGGATTATTGCTTGGTTTCTACTCATTCTTAAAAGAACTTACAGCCCCTGTTTGTTCAGTAACATGACATCCTTAGGACAGGCTACCCAAGTATTAAGCACTAATCTCTTAATCTTTACCTAAATTGCTTCAAAAGTGCAAGAAAAACGCAAGACATCCGTATGGTATACCAGCAGTGGTGTGTGGTGACCTTCGGTTTCTATGCGTTGAAAAATCACATGGACTCCTAGTGATCAGTTATATCTGGCTGTCTTGTGTTGTGAAGCTTTCAGTCGAGCTAAATTTGCAAGAGGATGGGTCACCGCAGCAGGAGGAGGAAAGACAGAAGGTTCTTATGTTTATGTGAAGGTGAAGAGACAGTGGGAAAGAGCTGCAGTGGAATTTTCCATAGGAGCCAACCCAGCATGTGACCTGCCTGTTGCTCTGAGGCCTAGATATGAATCCAAGTACGAAAAAAGACACTGAACTATTTTTATTTTCAGACAGTTTATTTTTTCTGTGTGCTAATAATTCGGTCTCTCTCTTGCCACTGATTTATTTCATCCTTCCTGCTTTTTGTCACAATTTAAATTACGATTTCTTTAAATAGTACAAAAACATCACTGTGTCCATATTTTACCATCTCTCTCCCTATTACTTATTCTTTGTGATGTTCATGTTGCTGCGCTGTCACAAACCTATTGAACCTAGACAGTTATTGTACAGATAGCCTTTACATTTGGATACAGACGTTCATATCTCCTCAGGATTTACTGTAGTGAATCTGATCAACCAGTGACATTATCAGGCCAAAATTAGGATTTCTCTAAATAAACAGAGCTTAATTTGTTAGAGGACATAGACCCTGACTGTCTGCTTACCAAGGCCATTGCACATATGATACTGTATTTATAGTAAACATAGTTTTAAGCTGTTTAAAAGAAGCTGTCTATTCATGCAGCAATCCATTAAATAAATAAAATAGCTGTATAAAGGTAAAGATGTTTGCCTCCGTGTGCATTTCATTGATTCATTATGAACTCATTTGACATTTTATGGCTTTAAGAAGGCCTGAAATGACCATTTCCCTGTCATTAATTCAAAGATTATTTGTCATCATTATAGAATGAAATGTGGTTATTACAATAGTCGTCCCCTATGTCACACGCTCTTGTATTGTTTCTCTTTTCCTCTCCAGGTATTCCATACAAACAACTCACAGTCGGTGTTCCCAAAGAAATTTTCCAGAATGAGCGTCGTGTGGCGCTGTCTCCCGCCGGTGTCCAGGCGCTCATCAAACAGGGCTTCAATGTCGTTGTGGAGTCTGGAGCTGGAGAACCCTCCAAGTTTCCTGATGAACAGTACACCCAGGCCGGAGCAACAATTAAAGACCTGAAAGATGTCCTGGCGTCTGATGTGGTGGTTAAGGTAGGTTTAAAGTCAAGAGAGAGGAGGAGGAGGCGTATGAGGGGGTTTGATGAAACCTTAGACACAGTTAAAAATGTCAGAAATGTGGTATTTGAGGAACTGGTGAAGAAGAGGTAATAAACGAGGGATAATGGAAGGAACAGGCTTGGCAGATGATTTGTGTCTTTTGGTGTTCATTGTGGGAGGGAAATGAGGAATGACAGAGCATGGGAATGTGGAAAAGAAAGAGTGTTCCTAGGCCAAGACAATTAACTGCCAAGTATGTTTTCACTTCAGACACAGTGGTTGAGGGAACAGAACAATTCTGAACATGAAAAGCAGGATTGTGCTTTCAGAGATTTTCCTCTTCAATATGCATTCCTGGTTAAATGTTTGTGAAGTATGTATAGTGAGGATTCTTGACATACTTAGAGGCTAAGGTGTGGAAAAATGAAGATGACAGGAGGAGGAGAAAAGATGTTGGAACACAATCCTATGTGAAGAAATGGACCACAGAACACTGTCTGAAATGCTGGTGTAAAATCAGAAAGATAAAAGTAAAAAACTGAGAGAGAGGAAACAATTCTGCTCTTCTACAGTATGTTTGATATAAATCCTGCAGCCAAATCACTGATCAGGGCAATCAAAGTACTGAGGTTGGAATTGGAACAAAAGAGGACAAAGGTAAAGAGATGGAATATAAGTTGTTGTTTTTCTCTGTTCAGGTATGCAGAATAGTCACATTCTACCTGATTTTTTTGCTGCTTCCAGGTCCGTGCTCCTGTTTTCAACCCTACTGTGGGTGTCCATGAGGTGGAGATGATGAAGGACGCAGCTACTTTAATCAGCTTCATCTATCCAGCTCAGAACCCGGAGCTGATGGACATGTTGTCCCAGAAGAAAGCCACCGTTCTGGCTATGGACCAGGTGCCCAGAGTCACCATCGCTCAGGGTTACGATGCACTGAGCTCCATGGCAAACATTGCAGGGTACTTGTCCACTTCAGTGACCTGCTGCTGTTGTATTTTATTTATTTAAGAGTTTAGGAGTAGTTTGAGTGTTTGGAAATTACTTTTTACTTTAATATTTGTAGCAACCTCTTGGTTTCATTGATCAGGACGCAGAGGGTGTGGAGTTATTTCTCACTCTCAGTGAGCACCATGCACCATAAGCACCATGAAAACTCATTCTGCTCTCCAAGGGCACTAATTTAAGAGTGTCAGCCATCAGCTAGCATGCTCGATGCACACACACGTCACTGTTCAGAGCTACGAATACAAAGTAATGAGGTAAATCACAACGTAAACTCTTTCCTCATACAGTTCAGATAAATCTAATGTTTAACTCGTGTTTTTAGACAAGGTTTACCGTTCTTTCGACAACGCATGAGCACAACGTTGAAGACAAAGAAACAGGAAGTTTTGCGTCACAAAAAACATAAGAAGAAACGCTTTTATCCACAAGATAAAAGCGGAACACTACAGGACTACAATGTCTTGTTAACACATAAACAATACTGTGTAGTAGAATGTTATTACAGTTTATCAGACATTCACAATATAAATGACTTTTGTTGTCAACTGTTTCTTTCTCACAACATAATCCACTTGTCTGGTACATGTATCATGCACTCAGCTTAAAAAGATAAACCATCCTGGTGTATTTACAGTACATGTGTATACTCTGTATTATTAACTTTGTATGCTATAATACCTTTAAAATATACAAAACAATCAATTGCAGCCATAGTTAGCTAAGAACTTCCACTAACTGCAAAATGTTCTGCAGTTTATGCCAGCACAGTAACACCAGCAGTGACAAAGTGTTTTTACTCTTTGATTAAGCTGTCTCTTTTTTGGGGGGGTTCTCTATCTTATCAACAGACATTTTAGTTTATATCCACAGACTAGTCTTTAATTTATATCTTTGCCACATACATTTTTGTTTGTCCTGGTGTATCGGCAACTACAGCGTTTGTTGCTTTGAAATGCAGGATGCGTTAAACATGCCGATGCTTAATGTCTGTATTAATAAATTTTCCCCATAATTTCCTGTCATTCCAGATACAAGTCAGTCGTGCTGGCAGCTAACAGCTTCGGTCGGTTTTTCACTGGACAAATCACAGCAGCTGGTAAAGTGCCTCCTGCCAAGGTGTGTAGTGTTAGTGAATGTGTTTCTGTGATTAAAATTAATTTTAACTAGAATGGAAGTATCATCTGTGAATGTGTCTGTGGTAGTTGCAGCTACACGTGACTGTTCTGGCTGTCTCAAACTAATCATTATGTATGTTTGTTACTAGGTGCTGATCATTGGAGGAGGTGTGGCTGGGTTGGCAGCAGCTGGCACTGCTAGGGCCATGGGAGCCATTGTCAGAGGATTTGATACCCGGTTTGTTTATATCTGAATTACTGACTTTGAAACATGTATTTCCACAAAGGTTTACATTTAGATTCGATTAATGTCCTGTTCACCACCTAAAATGGCTATTAATATTAATTCGATTGGCTGATGGTTGCAGTGGCATGTTTCATCTCAGAGCTAAACAAAGTGAAAAATACTTTGTGGCTTCTGCATAGTAAAAGCCATCTAGTATTTCCAGTTTGAACACTTTTCTAGTAAAGCAGCAGCCTGTGGGAAATGGGTCATAAGGCTGTTCTAAATGTGATGAAATTACATGCAGTTCTTTCATGCAAATCTTTTTTTTTAACCTGTGGAGGGACTCTGCCACTAACAGTAAATGATGTTATATAGAGAGGGGCTTAATAAATGAATTACAATAAAATGCACACTGTAAATAGTAACAAAATGGGATTTGATTTATTGAACACCTCAGAGATGGAAACTAACTTTTTACTGTAAAGCTATGCAGCTACTCTACCATTTTGTTCTATGTATGCAGTTTGAAGAACTGACAGATTAACTCCTTGAAGCTTTTATTATCAAAGTAGGACTTCAGCTGACAATTATTTTCAGTATTTGTTTATCTGATGATTATTTTCTTGTTTAATTGTTTTGTCTATAAATGTTTGAAAATGAGGAGAATGCTTATTATTTCCCGCATCCTAACCTGATGTCCTCTGCTGTCTTGTTTTGTCCAAAACCCAAAGATTTTCAGTAGAATTGGGATTTTTTAATAAACATGATGGAAACATTACATTTCATGCAGATAGATTTTATGCAGTTCAAATAATTAATTTATTGACCAATCAGAGAAATCTCTCCTCGCACCTCATCTCCCTTCTCTCTCTTTCAGAGCTGCAGCTTTGGAGCAATTTAAATCTCTGGGTGCAGAACCACTGGAAGTGGACATTAAGGAGTCGGGAGAAGGACAGGGAGGCTACGCCAAGGAAATGTCAAAGGAGTTCATCGAGGCAGAGATGAAGCTGTTTGCCAAGCAGTGTCAGGACGTCGACATTGTCATCAGCACTGCTCTTATCCCTGGTACGCTCTGAAGTACAGACTCATGCACAATACAAGCCGTAAATCTAAAAAGTGACGGGCACTTATCAAAGATAGACCGTGCCCTCGAAATCAAGCTAACGTAAACAGTTTTCTCTCAGTCTGTCTGCAGCATCTAATTGTGAGACGTGGTTTTTCCAGGTAGTCAGAGAATTTACGCCATTAAAATATATTTATAAGAAAGGACCAGAACATTATTTGCAACAGTTACACAGTTGTTCTGTTACTGGACCTGGAACATATATAATGTTTATATTATCAGCTCAACTGCAGTGAATATCATGTCCTTGTTCAATCATAATATAGTGAAAGCTTTTTCTCTTGAACTTTTAAAAAATATATATTCTTCACCATGTTTGACTTTGAAGCTTAAATGAATGTGACAAGCAAGATATTTAGTTTTGGATTTCGACAAACCGCTAACGCCTTCAAGTCTGTCTTTTACACTGCAGGTAGGCGAGCGCCCATCCTCATCACCAAACCGATGGTAGAGAGCATGAAAGATGGGTCAGTGGTGGTGGATTTGGCTGCGGAGGCCGGCGGAAACATCGAGACCACAGTTCCTGGAGAGCTGTCAGTACATAAGGTCAGTGGATTTCCTGTTCAAACAGACTTTTACTAATGACAAAGCTTTTTTGACTTGTGTTGGTTGTCTTATGTCAGTCATTGTTGTCTGCCAATCCAATTGAATGTGATTTTTCTTTTTCTCAATTTCTTCATTTCAGGGAGTGACCCATATTGGCTACACAGACCTGCCCAGCCGTTTACCAACACAGTCCAGCACTCTGTACTCAAACAACATCACTAAGCTGGTGCGGGCAATCAGCCCTGACAAGGACAACTTTTACCTTGATGTCAAGGACGTGTTTGACTATGGGACCATGGATCATGTCGTCAGAGGATCTATTGTTATGCAGGTATGAGGTCTCACGTGGCTAGAAGCCAAAACAAACATGCAAATGCAGTTATTGTAAAGGTGACATTTCTCAGAACATTTCCATGTGATATACAGGCTGCATTACTGAAAGAACCTGAGGAAATATGCAATTATTAGAAAATCATTCAACATGTTGTAGCTCCCTGCCACAGTCACTAGATGTCACCATGAGGACACGTTACCATTCTTACCAAGTGGCAAATGGAGCACTGTCCGTTTAGCGCGCCTTAGCTTAGTTTCTGACAAATGTGGCTTAGCAAGATAATAAAACACACATGCAGACAGATGTGCGGTTTTCTGTCTTCATATTATAGCTAGAGCATGCCCAGCATAGAGATCGTAGATTACTTTTTGTGTCATTGTCAAAAAAAGATTACTGTAAATGGTTATAAATGAAAATCACAGGGAGAAAGTAGTCGTTAGTACTCTGCTCTACTTGTCAAATATAGTAGCATCATTTTATTGTCATTTTTGATATAGCAAGATTTAGTAGTACGTCTAGTGATGTTTAATGCACACTAATTCAGTAACAAAGAAAAGACTAAATCTAACCTAACAGCAGCTCATCAAAGATAACTAAGAGACTAAATTATTTATAGTTTCCTAAAAACTGAAAACTCTGTCCATGTGTGATGATAATCTAATTACATGCTGATTGATTCATTCTCGTAGTCGGTGATCATTTCAAATTGTAACAGTTGTTCCAACCATAAATGTGCACAACTCTCTCACTTATAATGAACCTGCTCCTGTCTGCTGCTGCAGGCATTTAATGAAGTCAGAAGACTTTCTTTGGTGTGTTTGGACCAATATAGGTGCTGCAATGTGGATAAAGCCTTCTTTTTATCATTTCACACAACTCAAACTACCATTTATTCTATCCGTTAATATAACTGTATGCAGTTCAGCCTTGTGCGGTTTTGAAAGTAATACTTAATCCGACATGCACATTTCAACAGGATGACAATGTGTTCAGTTGTGATCAGATGCAATAAAAGGAGTGAAGGGGGCTTTAGATGTAGTTTACTTCATGCTAAGCCAACAATGACTAAATTATGGTTCTTTTATCCTCTGTCAACCTTTCATATTGCACCATTTTCTGTCTATTTATTATCACATCCAGAATGGAAAGAACCTGTTCCCGGCTCCTCAGCCCAACAACGTGCCCGTTGCAGCTCCTCCTAAACCCAAGTCTGTCCAGGAACTGGAGGCAGAGAAGACTGCTCAAATCTCCCCCTTCAGGGCTACACTCACTACTGCTGGCGCGTACACTGGAGGTCAGTTGCTGTCAATTAAATGTAGATTTTCTGGTGGAGAAATCAGGAAGGTGCTGAATCTGATTAAAGTTCTAATTTATACAGTTTACACTTTGATAATGTCATCATTGGGTCTCAGGGTTTGAGGGCTGCCATAAGGTGAAGGACAGGTTAAAAACCAGCTTTTTAGGTCACTGCTGGAATGTGCACAGGAGGCGAGAAGTGACAGAAGCACATTACAAGGGTGCACACGCACACAGGCACCCTGTTAGTGTCAGGAAGTGTGCATTGTAAAAACGGCGTCACGCTGAGTGTTTGTTTGAAGTAGCGCTGTAGTGTGGGGTTCCCATGGTGCTGCACAGCGCTCTGTCTAAGTGCACCACATGTAGTTAATGTGGTTCACACATTGTTTAGGTGCTTGAGTAGTTTCCTACTTAACACCACCACACAGCCACTGATGTTAGCTGCTTAGGTGAGAACTTGCTTAGTGCTGGTTAGATGCTTATTGGCTTGGCGTGTAATTTAGCCATTTTAGTCATTTTAGTTTGACCGCCATGGATAGACAGTCAGTCAGGTCAAGAAAATGTCCCCAGTTTCACAAATGTAATCAGACAAATTGCTCACTCTACCTGTCTCTTGAAGTAAAAGGAAATTAAGAAAACTTGGGTGGCCAAGCGGTCTACCACATCTTAAAATCAGCTGAATGTGCTTAGATCTGCTAAATCTAGAGCTCATTTATACTCTTCAACTTGCTACAGTCAAAAGACGCTAACAAGCGAAGAAAGGGAACTAAAAGAATTAGTCATTTTATTCTACTTTTCTTCAATCCTGGCCTTTTTCTAAAAGTTTTGGATATATTTACGCTTCTTTTGCTTGGCTCAAACATTCACATCAGTTAGCATTATGCTAGCAAACAATGTACTAATTATTTTTGACCATTATTTTATAGCGAATATGTTTTTGTATAATTTTACAGTGACTTTATTTAGGGGGGCAGAACATGTAGACATGTTTAATCTGGAACAAGGGGTCACCAGTGGATGTGTTTTTATATTTGTCTCCAGATATACTGTCAAACCTTTATATTTTTTTTTGTTACATTAACTCTGATTTTCTTTCTTTAACCTTGTGTCTCTGTGCCAGGTGTTGCCACCCTGCTGGGTCTGGGCCTGTCGGCTCCTAACGCTGCCTTCACTCAGATGGTCACCACCTTTGGTCTGGCAGGCATCGTGGGATACCACACAGTGTGGGGAGTCACTCCTGCTCTGCACTCTCCGCTCATGTCTGTCACCAACGCCATCTCAGGTTAGTAGTGTTTTCCGTTTCTTATAGAGTGAGTGAGTTAAGCTTTAAATCAGTGAAGTCGGTTTGCTCTCTGATTTCACATGAATGCATCATTCTGCACCATAATGTAGGACAAGTTGGCAAAAAACTTAAAAACACCTTTCAACATTATGGAATCCCAAATTATTTAAATCATGATTACTCATCACGTTTAGCTTTGTATCAAAGTACATGAGAAAAATCGTTCACATCTGGCATAGATTCAAACATGCATCTTGCTTACCCATTAAGAAATAAATAAACACAATTATTTCTTAGCAGCTGGAAAAGTAGCAGTGAAAATACCAATAATGTTTGTAATCTGTGAATGGATGAACAGGTTACAGCTGAAAAATGTCACACTCAAAAACGTAACCTCCTACAACTTGTGTATGGATTGGAATAAATTAGTTCTTTAGTTGGTCGATATATAATTGAGGGACTTTTGAAGTCCATGGGATATATCTTGCATACATTTTTATTAAAAGTAAAAAAGCTTATATTTTTTTATGCTAATTTTGATCATGTCTTTACAAATTCCTAAATTATTTATTATGGAAACAATCACTTATTAATAAAAAAAATGACTGGATATCACTAAAATGTCAACTGAATAATCGTCCCAATATAATAACAACCACCTTCTAATGAGCTAAACAATAATGAAATGAGCTTATTCAAAAATTGTTTTGATTGTGTTCTTTTTATTAAGTTGAGATAATCATGACAGATATTTATTTTTTTGGCAATATATCAAATATTTTCAATTTATTATAAAATAGTGTGTCAGTCAAATGTGGATTTACTGCATGTCAACAGGTTTGCTAGAATATCTTTATAGATAACTTGTAATAATTTCAGTTTTACCCAATTGCATATATAATATTTAGAAGAATCTTTCTGTAAAAATGCCATGTGGTGTTTGGTTATAGGCGGCCATGTTGATTTTAGGCCTGAAAACAGCAAAAATGTCAACTATGTTACTAAAAGTCCCGCAGTTATATCTTGACCCAGTTGCTGTAGTTGATCAGTTCACATGATTAGTCATTATCTTTTAGTGAAACTGAATTTACATACATTTGGTTTGTTGTTCAGGTCTAAACAAAGATATGTTTATGAAGTTTGAAATCAGATTTTTGCACAAAATTAACACAAAATCAGTCACATAATGTCAGTAATAGTTTTATGACTGTCATTGCCCACACGTATGTTAATACAACTTCATTGTCTACCAGAGTGAAAAGTTATCGAGCACTCTGAAAAACACAACTTACACGAAACAGCATTAAGTTACACACTCAGAATCCTTGTTAAAATTCAAATAACACCTCTAAAACATTAAATACAGACCATCTAGCAGGCCTTTGTAGCCTTTCTGTTGCTTTTTTCCTATTAAGTCCAAATAAAAGTTTAAAGATGGTGTACTTATTGTTTGCTGCGGCTTAACACAGAGAGGTTAAGAGGTTAGAGAGGTAAATGCATGTGTGTGTTCTCACAGCTTTGATCACTTTAAAGCCTCACACTGGGGTAGGAAGTAACACACCATCTGTGATCTTTGGGGGTCAGGGAAGTCCTTTGCCTGTTTACTTGTACACACAGCCGGACACCAGAGCTTGGTGGTGGAGCCCAGCGGTGTAACAACTAAGAGACACTTTTCACTTTCTTTCAAACTTTATTAGTGACAACTTTACCCTGTTAACATGTTCCTGTCTTCACACCATCTCCATCATGTCGGTGCCCTTTTATTTTCCGCCTTCTTTTCTTTAGATTTATTATCTGCAACTTTGAAGTTTTTTCAAACGCCATCCTTAAAGGGGGAGCACTCTAACAGCCATAAATTTACAAGTTGATTACTGAAAATTGGCAGAATTTGAGAATTAATTTGCAATCAGGTTTCTTTGAAGGTTTTTCTCATGGCTCTCCTTCTGTCTCCCCTCATCTGTCCTCTTCTCCTCTTCACTCCTTCTTTTCCTTTCTGTCCAGGTATTTTTTTTTCTTTTGTATTTGGCATAGCCTCATTACCTTTTTTTAAATTTCTGTCACTGGCTGACTGCGGTTATGGAAACAGACCAGCAGAATTCTGTTGTTGTTGTGCCAGGCATCGTAAAGACACACACACACACACACACACACACACGATCACTTGCAGACATTAGGGAATCATGTTGGAATTTAGGGTTTGAATGAAAGACAGTTATATTCTTCATGGGGAGATTATAGTGTTACAGTCAGTAGTGACTCTGACTGGTGGGTCATCTTAAATTCTTCAGATACTGGTTTCATATCCAGTGGCTCACTCAAGCACATCTTCATATCTGATGACTGGTGAAAATGCTTTCATCTACTTGAGAGCATTGATTCACTCTTTCCTGTACCTGATGTTTGTCACGGAGTCACACCTACACGACATTAGCCCACCCAACATACATCTGTGTATGTACGTGTTGCAGTTGCGTGTCCACCGATGCCTATTGGCTTTCTTTCTGGCTAATCAGTTCATTGTGGTGGACAGGCGCGCCTTAGATCTCCTCCTAAATGGTGTAACTGGACCCGTTTTCTTTTCTCTCCTTTTGTAAAAATACAAATTCTTGGCTTAATCATTGTCTTTTGTCAGTGACCAGGTTGGGCTTTCACACTGGCCACAGGATAGCCTCTGTTATAGGAGCATGATGGATGTGGATATATAGTATGTTAACAGCCTGTTACCCAGTGTTATTACCATTAACCTGTGTATCCTAGTATAGGTCATAAGGTGGCGGTTTGCAGCTATAATTTCTGCTATTTGTATGTCTTTTTTCTGTCAGAACACATTTTACACCAAACTTTTTAGTAAATGTTAGGCTGAATATTATTGAGGAAGACAAGCCTGAAAGATTTAGTGTGAACAAGCAGGCAGTACTTGAAAATGTACAGTAAAGGGCTTGACATTTGGGTCAATAAATAATTACAGGACTTTTTATAACATAGTTGACAGGTATCATAGTTGACATTTTTGCTGTTTTCTGGCCTAAAATCAACATGGCCGTCTATAACCAAACACCACATGGCATTTTTACAGAAAGATTCTTCTAAATATTATATATACAATTGAGTAAAATTGAAATTGAAAGTTAATTATGAAGATATTGTAGTAAACCTGTTGACATGCCATAAATCCACTCTTGACTCACACATTACTTTAAACTTAGAGGTAGAAGCTGATAGACACATAAATTTAAATTTAACTTGTGCACTGGAAAATAAAGGTTAGATTTTTCCCTTTTCCCTCATTTGAAAGTCCAGTATTACACAGTTGACTTTAACTGTTGGCATTCATCCACACATGCAGACACTCTCTACCTGTTAGTCAACCTAAATTGCACACAGTCTCAAGTCTCCCACAGCGCTGAGCCACATCGTGCTGCCTGTAAATCATTACAGGTCTGATCTTATCAAGATTTCCTGAGCCTCTTTGGGTAGAAACACGCACACTCCCTTTCACTCTTTCCTTTTTATCGCTGCATCTTCCTGTCTTTCTTTTTCTTACATGGGAAGCAAACAATATTGGGAGCAAAATTTCAGTAGATGTGCTGATTAAACAAATCTAATAAATGCTAACTTATGCAGTCCCTCCAGGATTTTGCAGGCGTTTTTCCAGATTGTTGCGGCCTAAAATGCCTGAATTCACGGCAGCTTTTCTAAAAACTTGTGATGTTTTCAGTGTATTTGTTGTGATGAAATTGCAGGAGACAGTGACAATTGCTAAAAAGTTGCATTGTTTTTTTGTTTTTTTTTTAGCTTTTAGAACATGTTTCAACATTTTCATCGTCAATATTTATTCCCAAACTAATTCTGTAACACGCTCCAACCCATTTACACAAGCTGGGAAATTAGCACCAGCCAGAAAACTGGTTTAACATGAAGTGGTTGGTAGATTTAAAGCACAAAATGATAGTTTACAATTGAAGTAATCATATTTGGACATATCTATCAGTGGCTTCAAAAGTTAATTTCACATCCTGGCACACACGTATTCACAACAATTACAAATTTTTATTCAGATTAATCTCAGGGTTGCTGTGGATTAATTTCGATTAATCACAATTACATCTATATTAATCACGTTTCATTTTGCATGAGCAAATATATATATATATATATATATATATATATATATATATATATATATATATATATATATATATATATATATATATGCCCAAAATGTGTTGCTAGAGACATTTCAGGAATTTTGAGTCATTCTGCACTGTAGATGAGTTAATTGCATTAACATTTTTAATCAAATTAATCCTGATGATGGATTAGTCTGCATTAATACGTTACTTTTGACAGCCCTAATTCCACACAGTATTGCACGGGGTGCAAAACAGTCTATCTCCGCTTTCATGAAGAACATCAGGGAATTGTTTTTCACGGTCTTTAGCAGTAATTTTTGTTGGTAAATATGAGACATTGGAACGGGACATGTCTGCATCTTCAAACCATAAACAAGGAAGTGAATTCAGTGATGTACGTGCGTTACGTTTGCACTGGAGACTTCAATGATTGGTGGAAGTCATGGGAGGATGGCCAAAATTACGAAGAAGTTGCGGTGGTTGGACAGTTGGAGTTTGTTTGAATTTGCGTTAATTGTTAAAATCGCAATATCGCGAATTCCTGGAGGGACTGCTTATATAATGACTGAATTAATGTTTTGACATCCTGTGCTGTTTTTTTTTTTTTTTTTAAATATCTTCAGTGTCTTGTATTGTGTAGTGTGAAATTGTAAGTAAATGAATGCTGTAATATGAGTTGTCTGCAGGTCTGACAGCTGTGGGTGGTCTGTCCCTGATGGGAGGCGGCTACCTCCCAGGTACCACTGCTGAGACGCTGGCTGTGCTCGCCGCCTTCATCTCTTCGGTCAACATTGCGGGTGAGTCACCCGAACACAGACACCTCACGGTGATCCCTGCCAGTTACAGCATCCTCGAGCCAACAAAATATCAACTTCCCCTGAAGATTGAAGAGTTTTCTATTGATTGTACAATAACATCATTTCGAACCAAGTTTTGCAGCTGCCCTCTCTGCCCACCTGCTCAGACCAGAGTCGGTGGCTCCAGCTCGGACCACACACATCAATTCCTGCTATTACCCTTAATAATTCCCGTTAAAATGACAAAGTGTTCCTGGAGTCATTATAATACTCATCACTCTGTAATAGTCCTGGGAAACGGAGTGGTCCTCCGGGGCTGAGCCATGAATTGGTTTTAATTTCTCCTATTAGCTCACAGCCAGGCATCAGGGGAGACTTTGATGCAAATGAATAGTTGAGTGGCAGAGATCAGTTCAGCCTGTTTGTTAAAATGCTCTGGAGCCTGTTTGAGTGTTGTGTGTGAGAGATTCAGGACACCATAAGCTTCAAGTTCAAGCCAAGGCTGTGAATCTAACCACAAATCACTAGCCCTTTAGACTCTGTGGCATTACTGTTCAAACTGTTTTAGATTTTTCCTAACGAAAGCATGCTCAAATACCACAGCCGTCCGAGACATACCTACCCGCTGTTTAATTTCATTTTTGATGTCGTCTTTGGGTTCGGTTCCACACGCACATTTCTGAGCAGTTTACCACATTACCCATAAACCCATGGGATCAGAAAAAAAAACATTCCATGGAAAAGGGACGAAACACAATGGTGAAAATTTAGCTCCAATAAAAGCGACCTATCTACACAGTCATACGATGTGGAAATGCATAAAAGACACCTGTTGAGCTGAACATGTTCAGTTTCTCACTATCCGAATGTCAAAGTGCACAAGATTGGTCATTAAATTCAGGATTTTCCTGGTGTTGCTCCAAATGACTCATTCTACTCGGTAAACTTTGATTCTATCTCTGATCATTGATGATTTAATATGCAGTTCAGTCCGTGGTAGAAACATACCTTAGTGCAGTATTTAGTTAGTTGCTACCATAAATTTGTCTTCTAAAACTCCAACCGAAAATTAATTGCCCAGTAAATCACAGCTCCCGTTCTCCTTTGAGGAAAAAAGCATCATTTTAGAGGGAGAAATATATTTTGTGTCTTTAGCCATATTCGCACAGGAGTAGTATTACCTCTGGACCAATGGTGATTTGTAATAACGACGGAGGATGTCTGTGATCTTAATCCCGTGGGAATGCGCCATGTCTGTAATTTGTAAAGTAAAAATTCTGCCTCAAGTTACCTACCAACGCCGACATCCTGTGATAATTCTGCGAATCTGCATCTCAGTGACTGGGGGTATTTTAGTTGTTGTTTCAGCCATGACGTCTGTATTTTACTCGAATTTTCTGCCATTACAGCCCGGATATGATGTCAAATCTGTGCACGTCGCAACATCCGCTTTTACCGTGGTATGTAGTCGTCATGGCAACAGTAAATATGTCAAAGCAGCAACGTGACGTGAGAACAGTGGGCAGCATTGTCGGGATAACGGGCCGTCATGGCGTTTGTATTAAGCCTGTTGAAAGATAGGCCTAGAGAAATGTTTATTAGAGCATGCTGCTATGCATGTCATCCATCTCAATATCCTCCCAAATTTCCCTCTTCTGGTTGATCTGATTTTGCCGTTTTTGTGAATGCTCCATAGGCCTGTTGTGTATCAGTCTACACCTGCATTTGCACCTAAAATGCTGTCAGTAATTTCCACTGCATCCTCCATAATTCAACTGAGAAAGAGGTTTAAAAAAAAAGGTGCGCAATACAAAAAACAACAACTAAAATACCCCCGATTCAATGAGATGCAGATTTGCATGGGACTAGTATTATCATAGGATGTTGGTGAAATATGGTAGGTAATTTGCGGTGGAATTTTTACTTTACAAAGTACAGACATTCACACTGGATTAAGATCACAGACATCCTCCGCAATTATTACAAATCACCATTAAACCCGAGGTAATACTTATCCTGTGCGAATAGGACTTAAGTAGATAAAAAACGTTATAGCTGCAGCCATTAAAGTCGATGCATGTTTAATTTAAGGTGCTGCCAGTTTTTGGTTTTTAAATTCTTAGCATGCTAACAGCATTATACAGAATTAATAATAGTGGTGTTCGGTTGGTGCATCCATCACTTTGTTCCAGACTGAAATATTTCTGCAGCTATTGGACTGATAACACTGTACTTCTGCTCCACAGATGATGAATCCTGATTACCTCTGAGGGGGATTCTCTAGTTTCAACTCTGTGAGCAGTTTCCGTGTCTGTGCTGCCACAGTGGCATTAGCATAAATGTGATGACACTTGTGCTTGAAATGTGAACTTTATTCACCTTCCAAAACAGAAAAATGCAAGCAAATTGAAGCAACAGATGCAATTGAGCAACACGTGGTATCACCACTTTCAAAGTGAATAAGAAGAGAGACCATTGAAACCTGAAACACAGATGTGTAAGTTCTGCCTTTAGTCTCGTTTTAGGTTTTAGGCTTTATAATGTACACTATGTTCCTGTGCTTTTTTTAACTTGCAAGCTTTCTAAAGGTAGTCTCAGGTGACCCATTTTAGGTTACTTTAATAAAAATATAAGAACAACTAAAATAAATGAATAGATCCTGGCTTTGCGTTGTTTAAACACATGAACATTCCTTCATGTTAATGTATTGACTCAGACTGGTGTGCAATAACAGTAGTCGGATTATTATTTCATGTTTTATCTCGGACATTCTATAACTAATATTACATTCGCTGGAAAGAAACAGACGCTCACCTCTGATTCACCTTTGTATGTATGAGTTCGAGTGTGCACGTGGCTACAATCATGCCAGAGGGAAAAAGAGAGACATACACGCAGTAATGTGATCTTCCCCTGTAAAGCAGTGAGGCACTGTCTGGTCCTGGTTTGACACTTTTGAGGTTTTCAACTTGAAATGTTTACACTGACATAAAGTAGACTCATTAAATTCCTAACATTGGTTATTGGGCTTGGCAGCAATTTTAACTATTGGCTTTAAAACACCTGTTCGACCAAAAATTTTAGATATATTTCAGGTGCTTTGACTCCCTACCTCTCCTGTTGTTCTCTCCATTTTGCACTTGTTATAATCAAGTTTTTTGTGTACTACTTCTTTTGCACTCTAAAGCAACTTTTAAACCTTATTTTGTGCCACTTTAAGTACAAGTGTGTTATTTTTCTCTCACCCAGGTGGCTTCCTGGTGACCCAGAAGATGTTAGACATGTTCAAACGTCCCACTGATCCTCCAGAGCATAACTACCTCTATCTGCTTCCTGGTGGCGTCTTCGTCGGAGGCTACGCTGCTGCTCTGCAGTCTGGATACAACATTGAACAGGTGTGAGAGGATGTTTATGCCATGTCCACATGTTTAGTTGAAGACTGCCTTCGCAGTTTCCTCCTGCAATCATTTTCTTTGTCCCTCAGAATTGGTGCAAAACAACCTTTGACGATATAAAAGTCCTCCAGACCTCCAAATGTATTCTTTGTTTGCCCAGATGTTGTACAGGACCTTCCAAGTAAAATCATTTCATTTTTTTTTTCATCTTGTGATCCCTCAATCCTCATCTGCAATCCCCTTTTTTTCCATTCTCTCCCTCTCACCAGATGATGTACTTGGGCTCAGGTCTGTGCTGTGTCGGTGCCCTGGCCGGCCTCTCCAACCAGACCACAGCCCGTCTGGGTAACGCTTTGGGTATGATGGGAGTCGCAGGGGGGATCGCTGCCACTTTGGGCGCTCTCAAACCAAATCCAGAGCTCCTGGCACAGATGAGTGCTGCCATGGCTGTGGGTGGCACTGCTGGTGAGTATCTAGAGAACAAGTCTTGCAGGAATATCTGCAGAATTACGTGGCGGCAGATGGAATGTCTCTTGACTTCCTAAAATAGTGGATATGGGTTTGCATTGTTTGTGCGTGAATGCACGTATTCCAAATCTGGCCAGATTAAGCAGCAGGTGTGCTGAGAGTATAGTCTGTGATGTTTACATCAAACACAACATGACTAACTCCCCGCCAGACGCAGGAGGTCTGTCAGGACGGTCAGCGGCAGGTATTACTCACTTTCTTTCTCTCTTTCAGGATAGCACGATCATTTAAATGGTAATTGTTCCGGTAACAAGGCTGAAACCAGACTAAACTATCCACGCAAACAATAATGCTCCTTTCAGCAAAGACTTCCTTCAGGACACACACGCACACAAAGTGTAGACCAACTCACAAATGTGGAATTTCCCTGAGCAGGCCTCATCAGCAACACCTGGCTCTTCAGATGGGCCCACTTCCCAGCAGTCATCTGAGTGTGTGTGCACATGCTTGTGATTTGCATGTTATTTGTGTGCAGGTCTTTCGGGGCTGCTACATTTATTTGCTATCTTCTTTCTCTCTCTCTTCTCTCAAGGTCTGGCCATTGCTAAGAAGATCCAGATCACTGACTTGCCTCAGCTAGTGGCTGCTTTCCACAGCTTGGTGGGGTTGGCCGCCGTGCTCACCTGTGTGGCTGAATATATGATCGAGTACCCCCACTTTGCCACAGACCCCGCAGCCAACCTCACCAAGATAGTCGCATACCTCGGCACCTACATCGGTGGAATCACTTTCAGTGGCTCTTTGGTGGCGTACGGCAAACTGCAAGGTGAGAAAAGCACAGCTGCACTTACCTGATAT
This sequence comes from Amphiprion ocellaris, assembly GCF_022539595.1. Lineage (NCBI taxonomy): Eukaryota > Metazoa > Chordata > Actinopteri > Pomacentridae > Amphiprion > Amphiprion ocellaris. Next base: position 6,106,907 of record NC_072782.1, read on the forward strand.
TCCCTGAAAAGTAAACACTCACACCTCTACTATGCTTGTGTACAGACAGAACTCTTATTAATTTTGCTATGCACCTATAAAGCACATTTCACACACTGTTAATGACCCTGGAAAATACAGCCCATTGTATGCTGCTATTTGATTCCTTATAGGGACATAATACACACTGGAAAAACCTTGGATGAGGTATTAGTTTTGAATTTTGTTTAGTTAGTTTTTGCGTAGTTAATTTACAAAAAAATTAGCTTTGTCCTAGTCTTCTTTCTCTCTTCCTTCCTTCCTTAAGAATCAGCTCACATCTCTGTTAAAGCCACTCACACTGTGCGATTTTCGGCCTTCCCAGACGAAAGATAACAATGGTGAGAGAATTGTGGTAATATCTTTGGTCTTGGCTGTAAAACGGTGGTCCTACGTCGCACTGTGAGACCAAAGACAAGCGGCGAGAAAATTCTGACTGTCAGAAATTTGGGGTGATCATCTCACAGTGTGACTGCTGCTGTGACCTACGTCAACTAACTAACCAATAGAAAAGCTGGATGAAATGACGTACTGATCAGCGCAACACTGGTGCTAAACCCAAATAGATGATTTGTGGCGACAATGACAAAACACATCAAAACAAGTATGTGGGATTTAAACAAAGAAGAAGTGTGTTTTATTGGAAAATGACAGACCATAACAGTAAATGCTAACGTAAAATGCTAGTAGATGCTAACAAGTACTCACTTCAAGCTCCCCTTGCCTCTCTTGCTGAGCCACGACTGCATCCATATTCTCCTCCTCCTTTTTTTGGGATTCCTCTCCAAACGTATAATGCCACAAGGGCGAGGGCTCTGTTCATGTTTCGCTAGTTTCCCTGTGATTGAAGGAGCTCCGTCTATGCTCTGGCTGTTTATTTTTCATGGATGGACGGCACATGCTTATGACGTTTTAATCTTGTGCATTCACATCGACTCACGTACATCGTAGGCTGCGATTCAGCTGCATTTTCATTGTGCAATCTGTGCAGAGTGAACTTCACATCGTGCCCAAAGACTATTAGATTCATGTCGTACAGTGTAGCAAGCTGTCAACTTATGAGACTGTTAAAATCGCACAGAGTGTAGAGGCCTTGAGACCTGCAGGTTCGTTAGCTTAGCTTAGCATAAAGACTGAAAACCTGGGGAAACTGCTAGCTTCACAGTTTTGTTTTTGCAGAAGATTAAACAGAAGTGTTAACTGGGGAACTTTACAGATGTTAGATGAAGAAACTTTGCACTTCAAAGTGATCTATTCTTGCCGTTTCCTCCTGTGTTTAGTCTTTATGCTAAGCTAAATGAATCACATCCTGCCTGTAGTTCTGTAGCTGCCAGGAGAGTGGTATTGAGTCCTAAAATTTTCCAATTCCCAGTTTCTTCTCTTTGTTAAAATTGTGATGCATCTTTTATTATGTTTTTAGCAATTACCCTTCAGTATTTTACAAGTTATTACTCCCTAGTTATGGGTTAAATATCACAAGTTAAGTGAGCTGGGAATCCTGATGCACTTTAATATCGAGCTAATAAAAGGACCTGATTGTCTTTATGGATGTGAATAAAGTCCCTTTCTAAACAGGACTGATGGAGTTTGCTGCTTACAGATGATGTGTTAGCTTGGCTGTACTGTATTTATCAACCTAAGAAGGTCACTGCTGCCCGCTGTGTAAAGGAGAGAAAATAACAGTTCATCAGGTTCATGTGCTGGCACCAGTCCTGGCAGCCACGCTGTAATTTCCATGTTGACGGCAAGTGTTTCATAAGGACAAATTATGCATGAACATGACATTCAGTTAAAGACAGGTCTCAAGTGGTGGCAGCTGAAGGAGAAAGCTAAATGATAAATGCCACGCTTGGAATTTGAATGTCTTTAAATTCACAGCTCAGTATTTTTTGTTTACAGGTGTAATTTAGGTTTTATTCCCCCTATTTCATATGACATATTTTACCTTGTCTTTCCTCCACCCTTTCCTTTTGCCCGCTTCAGGTGTGCTGAACAGCGCTCCTCTGATGCTCCCTGGTCGTCACGCTCTGAATGCCAGTCTTATGGCAGGTAGTGTTGGTGGAATGATCCCCTACATGCTGGATCCAAGTTACACCACAGGCCTCACCTGTCTCGGATCAGTGTCTGCTCTCTCCGCTGTCATGGTATGTTGTGGGTCTGTGTTTTTGAGGTCTTTAGTTGCCCTCAGCGGGACCCTTTTCGGAGGGAAAATCTTGAAATGTTCTTTCGTGCTGACAGTCTGAACATGTAAGAATGTTGTTAAAAACTTCAATAAATGCCAGGAAGGAGAGAAGGCATAAAAGTCAGAAAAAATTATGCTCGAGACAGACTAAAATGTAGTGAGAAAATAGACAACAGAAGGGATTTACTAATAAATGTCAAGTAGGAGACTTTTTGCAGAGGAAACAGTAGCTGCCCAGAAATTCAGAGTGAAGCAGAGAGCTGGAAGTCATAGTGGCAAAAAGACCATGCTTTGTGAAGCTGCCAGGTCGCTGCTTGTTTTCAACTTATTACCTTGGTCTCCACTATTGTTAAAGGTATAATATGTAACATTCATACATTAAAGTAGGGGTTAAAATCTTTGGGCACCTCACGATTCAATGACGATTCAGGGGCTATGATTCGATTATAAAATGATTATTGATGCATCTTTAATTTATGTATACTGATGCACTTTTTCACAACACACATTTCTTTTTGTAATTCGTTTCACCTTTTCCGATGAGGGTGGCAGCTTTCTAATTGCTTCCTCGATTGTTCTCTGGTCGGTGGCGCCACTAGTAGCAGTCTTTTTGTGTTGACAAAGTATTTTATTTTAGCACGACACACAGGATGACGCATACCACGCTTCTTAGTTCCGCATTATTTAGAACCTTCTGTATTACTTTAATTATCAGATTTAAATAATCGAAATTTGGACGTTTATGAATTGATTCAGATTCATCCGCGTCCGAATCGCAATGCATCTAAGTATAGGAAATTTCCCCCACTCCTATATTAAGGTGTTTAAAAATGGCTGAATGCCCAGATAGCTCAACTGGTTGAGTGGGTGACCCATAAACAGGGGCTAGATTCCTCGACATAGTGGCCTGGGTTTGATTCAAGCTCACAGCCCTTTGCTGCAGGTCTTCCCCCCTTTCTTCTGTCCTACTTTCCTGTCTGCCTCTTAACTTAACCGGTCAAACCAGGGCTATATATTATCCCAAATGTTTCCAACATTGTTTAAACTCAGATAAATCAGTAGTTTTATTCAGTGTAATATTAATTTTGGTCACTTTACATAACGTAAGAGGGGATATGCAGTAAACACAGATGACACGACAGAAAGTACAGATAGAAGAAGCTGAAAAGTTGGAGCCACAGTTGTGTTGGTATTGCTCACACGTGATGGATCGCTACTGTTTTAGTAGAATTGTTTTGACCACAGAGAGCAGCTCTGGGCCATCCCACGACTGAATTCACCTCCTAACATTAGTTACAGTAGCTGTATTAACCACCTCATAGAATACTAAGTTGAGATTTAACTTTACATTAGTTCATGTTACTTTCAGCTTTTTCATTGAAAAGAAATTACGTAATGTGAATTTATGTCCCTAAATATAATGTGTATAGCACTTTATTAGGTTACCTGATTTCTGTCACAACAGATTCCATGATGATCTGATGTTACTTTGCAATCTCATCCAACTACATCTTTTGGTTTCGTTTTGATTGAGGGACCCCTAGCACCAGAAGTTACATCCTGTCTTTGAATCATGCTGACACTTTTTGAAAATCTGACTTTGTCTGACAAAGACAAACACTGTTTAGTGTAGATATTTTCTCCATAGCAGTTCTAAATACTGAATATGTGGTGAAATATTACACTTTAAACAGCAACTCCAGCTACTGTTGACCTCCACAGACAGATTATTCATTGCATATGATCTTATGGTCTGGACAAAGTATTTTTATCAGTCGGAAACGTTAAAAAAAAAAAAAAAAAAAAAAGAAGAAGAAAGTTTTACATTTTTTTTCCAACATTGCAAAAAGAAGCCATTATCGTGGTGGCTCGTTTTCACTTCATGATTAGAAGGAGATTAAAAACGGAAGTGGTCATTTTTGTGGGATTTAATTAGTCTTGGGACGTAATGAAGTTTTGATAGGCCTTGGCAGTTTTCTTTACTGATGTTGAGTTTTTGCAGCTTCTGAAAATAGTTTATAATCAAGTGAACTTGAGCAGAGCCGACAGAGGCAGAGAAAACACACTTTTTTGATTACTGCTAAAAGTTAAAAAAAATAGATAAAATTTAAACACAGTGACGTGTTGCAATTTCAGCATTTCTGCTCACTTTGTGTATTTACATGTGCTGCTCGGAAAATCAGCAACTGGACCAAGTCCCAGAAAAGACTATGAATGCATTCCCAGAAAATTTAGATGGATATCGGTTCACTCTCTTTCATAAGTCTGACCTCTAATCAGTCGTTAAAGTACAGTATAATGCATCATGTACTGAACATGCGTGTGTGTTCGCTTCAGTTCAACAATTCAAAAAATTAAGCACACCCTTCTGGATCTTGCTGCTGCTTTGGTAACTACAGTTGGCCCGTGTTGAACAAAAGCTGCACAGATGATTCAGGGACGAAGAACAAGTGAATCTGATTGTGAAAAATGTATCTAAAACCAAAGAGGTGTTTTTTCTTTTTGATTATAATTCATAACTTCACCTTTGTTGATTGCTCTTCCATATACTGACAATATCAAACAACTAATGTGATTACAGCAATGGATAAAATCTCATGTTTTCTCGTTGTTCTTCTTAAGGGTGTGACTCTGACAGCAGCTATTGGAGGCGCTGACATGCCAGTGGTTATCACCGTACTGAACAGTTACTCAGGCTGGGCTCTGTGTGCTGAGGGCTTCCTGCTCAACAACAACCTGCTGACCATCGTCGGAGCTCTCATCGGGTCCTCTGGAGCCATTCTGTCCTATATTATGTGTGTGGTGAGTGGAGCACAGTCTGGGTTTAACAACAACAAACATTAAAATGCTGGTACTTCGAATCCCAACACCACTGTTTGAAAATACAAAGGGAAATACTGCAAACACTGTTTAAGATTCAAGAACTTTATCATACAACTGAAACATTGTGGTGTCTGCCAGACAGATGGCAGGAGTGTGAACAGTGTGTGCTGTGGGTGGGTGTGGTCCTTGCTGATGTTGTGTGCTCTTTTTATGACCCGGGTGAAGTAGATGTCCTGTAATGAGGGGAAGGCTGCTCCACAGACGAACTGTTCTGTCTTTCTGACACGCTGGAGAACCCTCCTGTCCATACAGCTGTAGTTCTCATACCATATAGTGACAGAAGTGGTCAGGACACACTCCGCTGTGCATCTGTAGAAGTTGCTGAGGACTTTTGGGGGGTAATCCAAATTTCCTCAGCTTCCTTAGGAAGATGAGTCTCTGTGTTAATGTGGTGGTTCCTCTCCTGTCCACCAGGAGGGACTCTAACTTTACCATTACAGTAACATACTGCAGTCCATGATCTGAACTCAATCCCATATTGCGAATGTGTGAAATTTCCCTTTAAAGTTCCTTGTGATTGCCATATTTTGCTGCGTACAATCCATAAGGTAAAAAAATAAAGGTGCAGTTGTTGAAGATTAGTACTGAATATCCTCTCTTCCCTCTCAGGCCATGAATCGCTCCCTGGCCAACGTGATCCTGGGAGGCTACGGCACATCTTCCACAGGTACAGGAAAACCCATGGAGATCGTCGGGACACACACAGAGGTCAACGTGGATCAGACAGTCGAGATGATTAAAGAGTCCCAGAACGTGATCATCGTTCCAGGTGAGATGCACACAAAAACACACACACACACACACACACACACACACACACATACAGAGGTCTTGTACGTCAGTGGAAAAACATGGTACTCTGACTGTGCCAGTCACTTTTTTTTCCAGCATTAGCAAAGTGTGTGTTCTGTTTATTTAACCTTTTCTTGACCCATGTTACATCACCATTTTGCTAGGCTAATTGACAAGTCATGGTGGAGCATCTACACACACACACACACACACACATGCACACACTCTTAGGTTTCTGTGTGGTCGTCAGTCCCTCGTAAGCAGACATTCTACAGTGCAGCATATATATATGCAAGGTCAAGGGGAAATTAGATGGAATGAGGGTATGCTGGCTTTTTGTTGACAACTCAAATACTACATTCCAAATGAGCTTGTAGTTCTTTTGTCAGGGTTAAAGCGTGAGGTCCAGACTCTGTTCGAGCTACATGGTTTTCTACGTTTCACATGTTTTCAATATTTGGCTAGAAATGTGTGTCAACCTCCCACCAGGACCATTACGATTGTCCTTGCCCTAAATTCGTCATTGTGTGGCCCAGTGACATTTCAGTCCTCTCATCAGACTGTTGTGAACCAGTCACCATTCCAAAGAGTTGTTTTACTCACGTGGGTACATGTAAACACAGACAAAAGACATCTAGCCTGCAAATTGGTGATTCCAGTCACAGCGCTGAGTGCCTATATACAAAAACTAAATCTTCAGAGGAAACCGCTGCAATTTGCAAGAATTGCAAAATTAAGGTGGTCACGTGGTCGAGTGAAAAAGAAGCGAGCCAAGGAGAGCCATCGAATGTAGGTTAAATCTTTTTTCCCCTCTTTCTCTTTTCTGAGAATACAGGAAGACAAAGAGGAACACGTCGGGCAGCTAAAACCAAAACCAAGACAAAAAAAAAAATGGAATTGAAAGGAGTAGGAGAAATGGAAGAGCGGAAATGAAAAATTATGTTTTTTTTTTTAGCCTTTTCTCAAAAACAGTCCATAAACAAACCCACACCAGGACAAGACGGATAATAAAATACCAGACATTTCTTTGAAAGATTACGGAACATCATAAATCTGTTGAAATACAAGGATTGGAATAAGTTGAATGAAATTGTAATAGAACCTGTCAGAGTAATTTTATAAGCCGTGTAATTTAAAAGATATTGGTCAGCTATCCAGACTTTGATGCTCAGTCCGGGTGTCACACAGCCTCGAAAGTTGGATTTAAAAGTCAAAATCACACTTACTCTTGAGCAGTGTTGATGTAGCTTTTGTTTGGTGATATTTGCAACTGGAAAAGTTCATATGGAATTGTACAACCACCGGCACAAAATTTAAATACCGAAACATGACATCAGCCAGAGCATGCACGTAATATTTCACTGTTTAGACCGGTTACGTAACACTTACCAGCCAAATACCTCATTCTTCTCTCTGCTCTCACGCTCGGTGTCAGACTGGTGTCGGTGCTCGTCGCCGGCTTTCACTCAGCGCCCTTGTTTCCATTTTGACCCTTCTCCCTAATTGGAGCCGTCACAGTCGCTTTGCCTGATTGACATCTGTGGAAACGGTTAAGACCTCATCTGATAAACATAAGTGTTTTCCTGGCTTTGTCTGGCCCATCTCTGCATGGTCTGGGTCCCGTTGTTTTTCTTACAGGAGAAAAAAAATCCACAAAGAATATTGGAAGCACAGGGAATAAAGGAATTGTGATGGAGAGAGAGAAAAAAGTGAAAACCATTAAATAGCTTAGCTTGATGGCAGACAGTCAACTGTGTTTCTAGTCAAGTTTTTTATTTTTTTTTCCTTTTTCTTAAGCTGAATTTGAAACCTTGTCATTTTTATTGGTGTGTTGTAACAAGACGGTTTCTGACTGGTTGTTGTGACAAGGCTAGTAAACACCACTGGACCGTTTGACATGTGTTTGTGTGTGTGAGAGATGGTGTGATAAAAATCAAGTGCCATACACCAGATTATTAAACATGAAAGAAATCCACGGCTTGGAGAAAGAAACACATACTGTATATGGAATACAGGGTCACTTTCTCACTCATATTTATAAATATTTTAACACTTTTAAATGTCATCTATTCACAGACATGAAGGCAGGCCAAGTCATGTATATTTTTTTAGTAAATAAATCTTTGTGCAGAGTTTTTGGTCTTCTTTTTGAGAACTAGATGACAGTCTAGGTTGCTCACCTTTATTTCTTTTGAGTAAAACACTGTTGAAACCTCAGTAAAGGGCTAACATCAAGCAAAAAAACACATATTGGCTATTTCTCCACTTCAGATCACTTATATAGAAATTCATTTAGATTGACTGGGTCATGTGTTTGACATTTAAGTGCCTGGTTATACCTCATTCCAGACGGCCACACGGACAGCTGCAGACACCACAAATGCATAGTTGTTCTTATTATGATACTTTCTGGTTGGCTCGGAGGATGCCTGCAATATATACGTAGCATTTCTGCAGGAAACTGAAGACTTCTAATGTCAGTGGAGGCATTTTAACCCTGGTTTACACCTCACTCATTGAATCCATCCTCACATTCAACATTTCATCCTGGTACGACTCCATCTCCACTAAACGCAAAACAGAACTCTCCCGTATTGTTAATCAGGCCAGCAAAATCACTGTTTCACCACAAACTCATGTCTCTGAACTGTTTAACCACTCTTTGATCACAGATGACTCTCTCATCCCTCCATCACTCCTTCCACTTACTTCCATCAGGCAGACGTTACAAAGTCCCACTGACCTGCAAAAACATCTATAAAAATCCTTTTTTCCCACTGCAATAACCATCCTGAACAAAATGAAATGAGACACTGAACACTACATATATTTTGTTACCGGCTGTTTTTTCTTTAACATTTCTTTTAGACGTCTGTGCTCTGTGAGCTTATGTTTTAAATGTGTTTTTATGTGTTTTATTTTTATTGTTGGAGCCTTGTCAAAGGAGAATTTGTGTCACCATTTGGGACAAAGTTTATCCATCGTTCTATCGTTCTATCTATTACATAATTGTCACAATGAATTTATCCTCTGATGACGAAAATTGTCACTTAGATCCTTGCAAATACAGAAAATATAACATTAGCTTCAGTGGTATACCTACTCAGACACACACATGCACCATCTTTTTCCAAATCAGACCCCAATTAACAAACTAGTTATGAGAAAATAGTTTTTTTTTAAGTCCCAGCATTTTAGTGGTAGTGGCTTTCATTTTGCATTAGCTTAAACTTTTTGGGGCTACATCAAAACCACCACTTTTTTGTAATTTTCAGTTTGTAAAGACTAACAAGTGAGACAAACAACAGGGATATCTGATGGTTAAACATTTGGAGTCAGAACATCTCTGTCCACTGCTTTGCTGCTGCTACACTTCATTTCTTCATTGGATACGATTCATCTTCTGTCTCTACGGCACTCAAACTTCAAGAGCATCTAGTTTTAAGCTACAATAAAGGTCACATGCGTCTGAAAGTTGCCTGTGTTCGTTCATAGTCCGGTCAGTGCATGTCTGAGTAACGTTAGCACAAGATGATGAAGCAATAGTTTTTGCCTCAGGCGTGAGAAGTTTGTGTAACACAGGTATATCTAAGCAAAACTTTAATAAATATATGACCATTCTTAACTGTCTTCTCCATTATTTTTGTGTGTTTTTCAATTTAAGGTTATGGACTCTGTGCTGCGAAGGCCCAGTACCCCATCGCTGAGTTGGTGAAGATGCTTAAAGAAGCTGGCAAGAAAGTCAGGTAAAGCAACAAAGCTAACATGGGGTAAATTATTTATTAAAATACACTGCAGTAACTAGCTGTAGGTAGATAAAGACGGTACAGATTAATATAGACAGATGTAGTTAAAGGAGGGAGTGATACGCAGGACATTTATATGAGACAAGATGTAAGCTGTTCCATGAAACAGAAGTTAAGGCTTGAGTCTGGCTCACGATAACGTGTGATGGGACAGATAAGAAAAGAGAGCGTGTAAAGGAGAAAATGAGAAATGAAAAGAGGGAAAAAGGAAATGCAAAAGAGAGGAGGGGAAGGACAAGGTACAGCGGAAGCTTGTGTAATTGTCCTGCCTCTGTCGTTTGATCCTGGCTTTTGCAGCTGCTGCTGCTTACAGCATTTGTACTTGATTAAAGGAAAGTGGGTGGTCAGAGAAAAATGAAAAAAAACCTCCTTCACCGTGATCTCTGGCTCTTTCTCTCTTATTTTCTCTTTTCCACTGTTCTGTATTCAATCTCTTGATTTGTCGCTTGTCCTCTTGCTCTTCATACCAGAATGTGTCATTTTCTGTCACTTTTTCCAGTTGTTTTGATTTTATTCCTCTTTCTCTGACTTATCAATTTAACTGTATAGAGCTTGGAGACACAACACACTCAGTTCTCTTCTTTAAGACCAAAGCCACTGTGTTTTCCTCCCATCTTACTATACATATGGACTGTATGGAATTATACGAAGGGCAGAAACTGACTTTTTCAGTTGGCAACAGATGATGCACCAGCATTTTGTATCTGCCTCAACTTACCGATCAAACAGAAAATAAATCTCCAAGTGGTGGATTTACATGGAATAGCATCTAGGAGAGAGAGAGAGAGATACAGCCACCAGGATTCAGTGACTGGTGTTAATTTCCTACTCTGATTACATGACATGGCTAATTGAACCTGAGAGCTGTGTGTACCCAGGCACACACACACACACACACACACACACACAAACACACACACACACGCACATACACATACGTAATACAAGGTGGAGAAGTGGAATTGGTGTGTTTGTGTAATCAGACAAAATGTAATTTTTTCCTCTCTGACATCTCCTGTCTCCTTCATGTCTTTCTGATTGAATTCACTTTATTGGTTGCCAGTGAACAGGTGTTTAACTGAAGTTCTGTGTTCAAGTATTTATTTAAAACAGTCCCTCCAGGATTTCGCGGGTGTTTTTCGAGATTGTTTCGGCCTAAAACGCTTGAATTCGCGGCATCTTTTCTTAAAAAAATTGCGATGTAAGTCGCGATGTTTTAAGCGTATTTATTTTGATGAAATTGTGGGAGACAGTGACAATTGCTAAAAAGTTGGATTTTTTTCAGCTTTTAGAACACCTTTCAACATTTTAATTGACAATATTTACTCCAAAACTAATTCTTTAAAACGCTCCAACCCATTTCCACAAGCTGGTACACTATGGTGGGAAATTAGCAGCAGCCAGATACTGGTTTAACATGAAGTGGTTGGTAGATTTAAGGCACTAAATGCTAATTTAATACTGAATGAATCATATTTGGACATATCTGTCAGTGGCTTCAAAAGTTAATTTCACATCCTGGCACACATGTAATCACACACACACACACACACACACACACACACACACACACACACACACACACACACACACACACACACACACACACACACACACACACACACACAGCTTGTCACGTCAATTAATGAATCTAACTTACCTTCATTCACAAAATTGCAGAATTCATGGAGTTTGGTTGAATTTGTGCCAATTGTGATCACAACACCGCAAATTCCTGGAGGGACTGAATAATCAGCCCTTGGTTCCCACAGGTTTGGTATCCATCCGGTGGCCGGCCGCATGCCTGGTCAGCTCAACGTGCTGCTGGCTGAAGCTGGTGTCCCATACGATATCGTCCTGGAAATGGATGAGATCAATGACGACTTCCCTGGTAAGAGACGGTCTTTTCCATTTTTTATATCCTGAACCTACCGTGCATTCGTCCAGAATGAAGGCTGATTCATGTTTTCTGTGTACGCGAGAGTCTGCGTGACATAAATTTTGTTATCTGCTCAAGTCTGCGAGGCTCAATGTGGACATCCACATGCAGGCCAAAATTTATGACCACAAGGACTGCACATACTGCAAATGTGCCGGCTGCAAACGCAGCAGGAAAACGAAGGCATTTCACTTGAAGTAGTCGCTGCCAGACTACACAGGTGCTTTGATTTGTACTTGCTTTCCATCAGTGGCGCCCAAACACAATGAGAAGCTCCACATTCTTCAGAAATCCTGTGATATGTCTGTATACAGCGATCGAGACGGGAAGACAACAAACTCCAGCCCAGCAGCAGACTGTTCCATAGCATTTGGCAAACCTCAGAATAATCATTTATACAAGACGCTGCTGTCCAGTCTGTATTTAGCTGAAAGAGCGTGTAAAAAAAGTCACTTTCTGCAGAAAACATGAATTGGTCTTCTTGTGACTCATTGTTTTATTTTGCTGCTTCCATTAGAGAGTTAGCAACAAAGACAGTAAAAGCAACAGTTTGACATTTTGCTTAAACAGAGCCTAGCTAACATTTCCCCCCTAATCCCACCCTTTATGGTCACTGGCTAGCTTCACATTTAGCACTCAGAAAGAAGCCTGCTAGCAGTCTTCTCTTCTGTGTCTTGGCATGAAAGCAAATAAACATATTTCCCAAAACACCAAAGGATTCAAGTTAAAAGATAGTTTATGATGAGCTTCCTAGCAAATGTCAACAAACTTTTCGGATAGGGATGACATAAATATTGCTCCATAATGTCTACTTTTCTATTTTTTACTTGTTGTAGAAATAAAGTAAAAAGAAATTCCCGAATCTGTCCCATCATGATAGATTTCTTTTGGTATTTTTCATCTTATTATAAACCTATAATCTTCTAGTATCATCTCCTATGTCATCTCTGACTAAATGAGGTAGAACTTGTGAGATATATCATCATAAAACAGGATGCACGTGGTTGGATGAATCAAATTTACACTGGATTTTCAATATTGGCTTTTTTTGCCGATATGCCGATATTGTCCAACTCTCAATTTCCGATTCTGATATCAACCGATACCGATATATGTGGGCTATTTAACTAATTTTAGGTAACATCACATATCTCCTGCTGTGGAATTAACACATGAAAAATTTTATTGTGATGCTTCATTGGATGCATTCTCAGATGCAACAAGGCTTTCAAATGTAAACATTGTGTGTGCAAAAACAGAAAACTACTTCAGCTTAAGTTATGGAAAAAAATGGCATATTTATGCCATTTTAAAAATGTTTTTATTGTCTCAAACAACAGTTCACACTCTCCCCCTTTTCCTCTATGAGTTGGTAAAAAAGTAGTTTGGCAAAAATGTTGAATTGCAGAAAAAAAAGGAGTCAAATCCCTAAAAAAACGAAATAAATAGAGATGTAGTTCATACATTTTTCTCTATGTGTCCAATCCAGACACTGACCTGGTCCTGGTGATCGGCGCCAACGACACAGTGAACTCGGCCGCCCAAGAAGACCCCAACTCCATCATCGCCGGCATGCCAGTGCTGGAGGTCTGGAAGTCGAAGCAGGTGAGACATCTGGCGTGTGCATGTCTGATAATAAGGTTTGTCCCAAAGCCCAACGAGATGAAGAGGAATGGAAGATTTTACAACAACTGGACTGTCCACACCCGCTGAGAGGGCCTCCATCTGATGATACACACAACCCTGAAGAGATGCCATCCCACATTAACACACACACACTCACACACTGTTCCAGTTCCAGGTGCGGTCCCATCCTGATCCCATTAGTGGTGACTGTGTCGGTGTGGAATGACAACATTCAGAGCATCCCACTGGCACTGCTCAGAGATGTGGGGTTTATACAGCGCTCCCTCTAGTTTCCACACACTTTCCCCAGGAGAAATCAAAGAGAACGTTCTACTTAACCTCACACACACACACACACACACACACACACACACACACACACACACACACACACACACACACACACACACACACACACACACACACACACACACACACACACACACGTATACTGTGATTTATAAGTGCCCAACTGTTACATACATCGTGCACTACTTGTAGAATTTTGCTTGGTTTCAACTCAATATACATCTTTACTGAATTCACTGGCCAAAACGAAAGGTTATGACTTGTCGTTTTTGGAATTAAATTTACTTCAATGAAAACAAGGTTGTAAAATATGTTCAAACACAAGCCAAGAGGAAATTCACCTAAAAAAAAAAATAGCACAATTTCAAACATCTCAGCTGTATGGAAAAAAATTATCAATCACTTCACTTTAGTTCTACATCCAAGTTCAACAGACATTGTTTGGTGAAGAGGGACTGGCAAGGAGGAAGGAAAATTTCAGTTTGATTTACAAAACTTGGAAGAGCTTTGACAATTTGCATTTCTCCAGAGCTCTTCTTCACTGTTTTTCAGGCTTCTCCTTCTTCTTATTGTCCAATTAGATCAGGGGTGTCAAATTCATTCTAGTTCAGTCGCTACATTCAGCCCAATTTGTTCTCCAGTGGGCCGACCCAATAATATCACAGCATAATAACCGATAAATAACCACAACTCCAAATTTATCCTTTGTTTTAGTGCAAAAAAGTACACATTTAAGGAATTATCTTTTTACAAAACATCATGAACAACCTGAAATTTCTTAAGAAAGATCAATTCAACTTCAACAATATTATGTCTCAGTTTATCATTTACACTTTACAACTTCCAGATCACAGTGTTTCTACAAAGACAAAACATTTAGTCACAGGTGTCTGGAACTGAACAATCTAGTATTTTACTTTATGATCACAATGACAAAAATCAGACAAAAAAAAGATAAACAACAAAAGCAAGACAAAATGTTACAGAAATGAGACACAAAATGACAAAAATGAGAAACAAAATGACAAAACTGCGACGAACGATGTGAAACAAAAAAGAGGCAAAAAAATTAGACAAAAAAGTTGCAAAGCAAAAAAAAATTGACAAATGACAAAAAACAAGACAAAAAATTACACAAACGGCAAAAGCGAGAAACAAAATGACAAAAAAAGACAAAAAACACAAAACCACAAAAAAGGATACACAAAACAATGAATAAAGCAAAAGACAAAAATAAGACAAAAAACACAAAGGAGACAAAAAGGAAGCACAAAACAATCAAAGCCAGAAACAAAACAACGAAAACATGAGACAAATGATAAAAGTCAGACAGAAAAAGACAAAAAAAACAAGACAAAATATTACAGGAATGGGACAAAAAGACAAAAACGAGAAACAAAATGACAAAACTGCGATGAATGATACGAAGCAAAACAAGAGACAAAAATTTGGCAATCTAGTATTTTAATTTATGATCAAAACAGCTTACAAGAAATTATTTTAAATTCATAATTTTACAAATTTACAGTTTGCAGTTCTCTTTAATTTTTGCAGTTTACAAAGTCATCCTGTGGGCCCCATTGGACCCTCTGGAGGGCAGGTTTTGGCCCGTGGGCCTCATGTTTGACACCCCTGAATTAGATGCTAATCAGAGTGTGTGTGTGTGTGTGTGTGTGTGTGTGTGTGTGTGTGTGTGTGTGTGTGTGTGTGTGTGTGTGTGTGTGTGTGTGTCTGTGTGTGTCTGTGTGTGTCTGTGTGTGTGTGTCTGTGTGTGTGTCTGTGTGTCTGTGTGTGTCTGTCTTTGTCCCGTCTAGGTGGTCGTGATGAAACGTTCCCTGGGCGTGGGATACGCAGCCGTGGACAACCCCATCTTCTACAAGCCCAACACTGCGATGTTGCTAGGCGACGCTAAGAAGACTTGTGATGCCCTGCAAGCAAAGGTCCGCGAGGCCACGAGCCAGTAGTGTGTTTTAGAGAGAGACACCTCCACTGAGAGCACACATGGAGAGAAGACGACCAGGAGAAGTTTTTCCAAACAGCGTTGAGATCATCTTTGTCCAATTGCAGCTCAGCCAACTGAGCAAAGATGATAACTTGGATAAAAGGTTTTTGGCAAACCCTTTCTGTTATCTATAAATAAAAGGAAGTTAGTTGCAAAAAAACAAACAGGCTTTTGCAGTAAGAGCCAAATAATGCACACACTGTAGATTTATTAGTTCCTCTGAGTTAATGCACTTAAATGACTCTTTGACGCTTCTTTTATTTGTAGATATTAAAGGAAGGGTGCGTCGACCATCTGCATGTGCTCTGTTTAATCTGGGGAGCAGCTGACCGAGTGTCATCTTCATTTTAGACCCGTATGTTAATGTACAACAACAATCAGAAGTGTAGATGCTTTAAAGTGTTAGGTATGTTAAATTTCACTGTTAAGATGTTTTAGGAAATAGTCGATAGCTCAAAGAAAATAGTAGATGAACTGAAATCTCACCAGAGGAAGAGATAAGAGACTTGAGCACTAACATCTTTTCCACACTGTAAAGAGTTTCCTCCCCCTTTTTTCTCCAGAGTTTAATTCTCTTAGGTAATACGGTGTTCCCTTGGATAGATGCTCATTTCTTTCTGTGTAAGTTAAAGGGAAAAAAAGCAGAATAGTGCAACATTTTTGTAAAGTTCTTTCAGTTCCAGTTTTCTACTGTATTGAGAGATTTTTGTATTCGGGCTAATAGTTATCCTAAACTTAGAAAATGTCTGTATGTCGTCGTGCTATTTGCTTTTTTTTCTTTTCACTTGTCTTGTGACCTCCACCAATGCCTCAAGAGCACACTTGGATCCAGAAACAGTTAAAAATCCATTCATGCGTCTTTTTTCGAGCCCATAATGCAATAAAGCGACTGGTACTGACCTTTCCTTGTGAGACCACAGCTGTCCTGAATGCCAGTAAAGGCTGTCCCACTCTTACAAACACGGCTGAATGGATTTTATGATGTTTTTGAACCAGGTGTGTTCTTTCACCCTGTGTGGTTCCGATATTACAGTACATGAGATGCTAGCTTTTGGCCTTAATGGTGAAGAAGGGTTTTTTTTTAAGTGAATGTGGCTCATCCACTCCAATGTGTGTCTTCATTATTGCTCCATGGGGAAATGAAGGATCACTGTTTGTAAAGTAGAGCCAGATGGCAGAATGACTGTTGTGTAAAGAGTTGAAACAACAATGCAGTTTTTTAAATGGAAATTGTTGCTACATTTCAGTATATATGGATTGCTAGTTAGTCCTAAGTCAGCATTTCTGAACTGAAATTGCCATTTTATTTCCCCTTAATTTTGTTAAAACCTAACATTTGCCATAAACATGTGCCAACCCCTCCTTTCTCAAACTCAATCTGGTTAGAAACGATGGCACAAATCTAGATAATCTGACTGGTGTAGTTGAAGAAAGATCACTGACAAATGACAATAGCTTCCACTGTATTCTACTGACTTTACCAAACTAAAAGTACAAGAACTTGGTCCATTGAATTCTAGTTTTTAGGTAAGATTTCTTCCATTTGTATATTTCTTTGACAGTTCTGATACAGTAGTTGAACTAGGATGTATATTGGTACATAGTTCGAGGATCAATAGTTCGTGAGGTGACGGGTCAGCAGTCTTCTTCACTTTGTAATTTATAAATGTACTGTGAGAAGTTATAGTTTCATCCTGGGACCTGACACTTTGTTGACCATGACAACTATCCTACCTCTCCATAAAACGACCAACACCTTTCCACCGGACCTTCATCTGACCAACCGTCTCTTACCGTACCTCCCGCAGGACCACACCGGTCATTTCCCATCCACAGAACTTCCATCAACCAGTCGCCTCTCATGTTATCCAAAAACCAGGACCAATAGCCTTCTGTTTTGTGTTCATTTTTAACCATCAGACCTCAGTTTAATCTTATTTTTTGCAAGTGTAGAGCTGCAGATGTCATTAGTGCTTGAGAAAGCGGGTTATTGTTGTCGATTTACACACACAAACACAGTCTTTATGACTACAAGAGCGAGATGTTTGCCTAATATTTGTAAGTTGTCGCCATTTTTGAGGTGTTGACAAATTAAGGGAGAAGGAAATTTTTACTAATTTTGACTAAATGCCCCTTTGTGTCCTTTTTTCTTCTTCTTAAGGAGAGTATTTTTGTAAAGCGCCATTATATTTGTGCAGAGCAACAATGGGATTTTGAAGAATCAATGCGCCACGTTAGGAAGATGAAATGATGAAATGTACTGTGAATTTGTTCCCCCACCCCCCTCTTCTGTTTATCATGGAACATTTTCATCCCTAATAAACCTGTATTTACACTAAGTGTTGCCTGAAGGTGTCATTTCTTCCCTGACACACTCTTAAAGGTGAAAGGTGCAATTGAATTCCCAAACAGTAAACATGTTGATCTGGAAGGTTTTCCTTGAGGTCTACCACAGCTTTGAGGTTAATGTTACCGGCCCAATTTTCTACGGCTGGAGTTGAAAACTCAAATATTTGTAGAAATTACCTGGATGAAGTGATCATGAGGGGAAGGAGTTTAATCCACATCTCCTCACGTACTTCGTCTCTGCAGAGCTGCTTTACAGAAAATAAAATAATGTAAACATGATCAATAGAAGTTTAGATCACGATGTGAGGCAAATAGCAGGATTTAAAACTGTATGTTCACTGTTCAGAAAAGCTACTAGTTTACAGTCAGGTCCATATATATTTGTACACTGACACAAGTTTTGTTTCTTTACCTGTTTAATGATACATATTCCAATTACAGTTATATAATGGACATGGATGTAAAGTGCAGACTCAGCTTTCATTTGAGGGTATCCATATTCACCTGGATGAAGGGTTTAGGAGTTTCAGCTCCTTAACATGTGCCATGCTATTTTAAAAGGGACCAAATATAATTGGACAATTGACTCAAAGGCCATTTCATGGGCAGGTGTGGGCAATTCCTTCGTTATGTCATTACCAGTTAAACATACAAAAGGCCTGGAGTTGATCTGAGGTGCTTGCATTTGGGAGATTTTGCTGTGAAGACATGCGATCAAAGGAGGTCTCCATGCAGGTGAAACAAGTCTGTCCTTAAGCTGCGAAAACAGAAAAAAAAAACATTTGTGAAACTAATACTATGTTAGGAGTGGCAAAATCTACAGTTTAGTTCATCCAGAGAAAGAAAGAAAGCACTGGTGAACTTGGAATTACAAAAAGACCTGGACGTCCACAGAAGACAGCAGTGGTGGATGATGGCAGAATTATTTCCATGGTGAAGAGAAACTCCTTCACAACAGCCAACCAAGTAAAAAACACTCTCCAGGAAGTTGGCAAGTCATTGTCCAAATCTACCATAAAGAGGAGACTGCATGAGAGTAAATCCAGAGGGTTCACTGCACAGTGCAAAACACTCATGAGCCTCAAGGATAGAAAGGCTAGATAGGACTTTGCTAAAAACAAAAAAAAAAAAACATCTAAAAGACCAGCACAGTTCTGGAAGAACATTCTTTGGATGAATGAAACCAAGATCAACCTCTACCAGAATGATGGCAAGAAAAAAGTATGGAGAAGACGTGGTACAGCTCATGATCTAAAGCAGACCACATCATCTGTAAAGCATGGTGGAGGCAGTGTGATGGTTCCCTGTGGCACTGGGTCACTGGTGTTTATTGATGATGTGACACAAGACAGAACCAGCTGGATGAATTCTGAGGTGTTCAGAGACAAACTTTTGGCTCAAATCCAGCCAAACTGATTGGACGGCATTTCATAATACAGATGGACAACGACCCAAAACATACAGCCAAAGAAACCCAGGACTTTATTAAAGCAAAGAAGTGGAATATTCTTGAATGTCCAAGTCAGTCACCTGATCTCAACACAACTGAGCATTTGACCTGTTAAAGACTAAACTTCAGGAAGAAAGGCCCACAAACAAACAGCGACTGAAACCCGCTGCAGTAAATTCCTGGCAGAGCATTAAAAAGGATTAAACCCAGATCTGGTGACGTCCATGAGTTCAACACTTCAGACTTTGAGCCCCTGAAATGAATTAATTGTGATTTAAAAAATGCTTAAATTCCTCACATTTTTAAACAATCTTTTTGTTCAACCCACTGAACTAAAGCTGAAGGTCTGCACATGAATTGTTTCATTTAAAATTCGTTGCGGTATTGTACAGAAGCAAAATTAGAAAAACTTTCTCTGTCCAAATATTTATGGACCTAACTGTATTTGAAACCATAAAAAAATGACAAATACTTCAGGGAGCACTCAGTATTTGCTGCTGACCGCCATGTTGCTGTTTCCAAAATAAAATAAAATGGAAATTAAATGCTGAAGAAGTCCAAGATAACAGTGTAGCTCTAACACATGGTTTTCATGAGGATAATTAGTTAAAGACGGTCGCATAATTAAGCCATCGAAACACAGCTGGGAGGCGGTTTTCTTCTTGCCATCCTACAATCCGTGTCATGCAACAAACATTTCTTCTGTTTTTTAAACAAGACAAATGTGTGTTGCATGCCTAGCTCTGCCCCGGAGAGGGTTAGTGGGGAGAAGATGGGTCGGAAAAGCCACCTCGATAACCTCAAAGGCTTTTCTTGGTTCCACAATGGGATCGCATGAGTCTGTGATGAGGGCTGTGACAATGACTGCAATGTAAATATCAGTTTGTGGGACATCTTCGCCGACAAGCGCCACTTGATTTGCTATTCATCAGCCGAGAGCGAACTGGAGGTACTTAGGAGGGGAGTGGTGCCCACAGAGATAGAGCAGATTAGAGCGTAGATAGATGTATGGGCGTTGGGGATTGCATGTGTGTGCGATGAGGGTGGCTTCATCCTGCAACAAGTAGCACTCAGACGGGCCGTTATCTGCTCTCAGGCTGGAGGAGATCTGAGGAGAACTGTCACTCCCACAGCAGAGGCGAGATGCTGCGATAAAAGCTGACAAACTCACTGCAAAAGCGTAAAATCTTACCAAGTCCGTGTGTCTTATTTTTAGTCAAAATGTCTCATCCCACTCGATTTAAGATAAATTCACTTAACGAGTGACATTTCAGCAAGATGGAGAGACTTTTTTAAGACAATGCATCTTAAATATCTTGTTAAGTCAAACAATCTTGAAATTATCTTGTTTTGAGTTGAATTTTACAAGAAAACTCAAAATAAGTTTAACCCTCCTGCGGGTCAAATTGACCCGTTTTAAAGTTTGAAAATGTAGAAAAAATATGTATTTTCACATTGAAACTTCTGATGTCCACATTTTCAACATTTTTGGGAAATCTTTGAACATTTTTGGTGGAAAAAAGAAATGTTAAAAATGTTTCTTAAGAACATTCACAAAAAAAATCAACCAAAATCCAGCGAAATTCACTGGATTTTGGTTGATTTTTATGTGACTGTTCTTAAAGAAAATATTAGAAGTTTTACTGATATATATGTAATCACTTTAGATATTTTTAAGATTTTTTGGACTATTTTTACTATTTTTTTGAAAATATTTACAAGAATTTTCTTGCCAAATTTGGGGGATTTTTTTTTAGAATAAAACTTTGAAGGGAAACTTTTAAGGAATTATTGGAATTTTCTTCCTGAAGGTTTTGCAAATTTTCAGAAATTTGGGGATTTTTTGGCAGATTTTTTGGATTTTTTTTCAGACAAGGAAACAATATTTTTTGGTGCCCGTAAATTAAGACAACAGGAGGGTTAATACATCTCAAATTAGGAGGCTACATGAAAGCAAAAATCTATTTTTGAGTGAAAAACTGCTATTCTTTTCAGCATGTCTGGCTTATTTTAAGACACCTAACCTTGACAATCCTGGTAAAATATAGCTTAAAATAAGTTTTCCCGTCTAATTTTAAAATCTCAATATTCTAAATATCATATCTTATTTCAAGAAATCTGACCAAGCCATTTTTTACTTGTTGTATTGGCAGATTTTTGCACTATTTCAAGGTAAAAGTTCCTTAAAATAATTTTTTTCTTGTTTTGAGAGGGGCATTTTTTCCAGTGCCACTGTGTGGGAATTTGTGTGTCGTAATGTGCGAGGCCATTTATTATGTGTGCATCGTCCGTCCGACTTGTTTTGCTCTTGAATGCGACTATTTACTCATCCATCTTCGTGTGTTTACTTCTTGCAGTCACTTACTTATGAACGTCGCGTCTGCTGGAGTGTATCCGTGGCGTGAGTGTGTGTGAGAGGCAGACCGTGAAGATGCATGAGCTGATAAGTGCTGAGGTGACAGCATCCTCAGCTCAGATCATCCCATTGTCACACTGCCAGTATTTACTCAGGGCGCTGAAGGACGGCCAGCATGTTCCAGACACAATAAGCCTCCATTTGCCCTCCTTGTTTTCTCTGCTCTTGCATGCGATTTGATGTGGAGTAATTATTTACAGCTAGGGTGTGTTTTGATGAATCTGTTCAGTGATGAGCATGTGGAGCTTGATAAGGTCAGAGAACATGCATGTACATGTGTGAAGATATTTTCACTCCAGTGCTGCAGCGATGGGTAACAACATCAGCAGTAGATCCTGCCTTCTGGACTGCAGGGTGGATCAGGGAAACTCGGAGGCCAGTTTCTCAGGTTTTTTTTTTTTTTTTTTTTTTTTTTAACAAAACTAATTAGCCAACATGTTCAATTAGTCATGTTCATATCTTACTAGGTATTTCTGTTTTTTTTTTTTAAATTCATTACGTTGTTATTTTTAAATACAGTTTTAAGTATATTTAAACCAAACAAACAACAACAATAAAATACAAATAACTCCATTGCTCCGCCCCCTCATTAATTTCAAACGTCACCGTCTCACCTGCGGCAGTTGATGCTAATGTAGCATTTCGCTAACGGGCTTCGTGTCATTTTATCGACACATTGCGGCTTTCTTAAATAAATAAGCATTCTCCGCTGTTAACTGAGAAGTGCGCCAGGTAAGAAGCTAAAGTTTGATGCTAATGCTGCTACTGAGAATTGTTGTGGCCTGAGTAGCTTAAGCTGGGGTTGTCTGAGGTTCGTATTGGCTTGTTTTGTGTTGGTTTCTTGAATTAATGTTTGATTAACTCCAGCTTTAGGCTGTGGTGTTGCTCTTGGCTTTCATTCTCTGCTTGTTTTGGCTGGCTTCCTCCTGGTTCAGTGTAGTGGATGTTATGGTAACTGCACTGTTTTTATACAGGTGTTGTGCCTACTACTGATTGCTTCTTGTTAAAGCTGCATTTTCCTGCTTGTGTACCTCTACAGCTGCTTTTATCATTATCTAACAGTCATAACTTGCAAATCTGTTTATATCAGTAGTGATATTGTTTTTGTGAAACTTTTCCAATGAACAGATAAATGTTTGTAGCATAATCAGACATGGCATTTATGATTACAGGCAATTTTATAATAGTGCTTTGATGTTTAGGAGATGTTTTGTGATATGTTATTCATATTTGGACACTATACTGTGAATAGCATGACTTAGAAATGGGTTTTATATGTACAAAAAATAAATTATGTCTATTGCAATTATCCTATGGGTTATATCTTTTGAAATATAACCTTCACAAAGTCCTTTTGATGCATTAATATATTTTCAGTCACAATGTTAGTGCACCAGTTTCAAGTGGAAAAATGTCATTATATGAGTTGAACTCTTCCTATAAAGTTATTTAATTAGGTAAAAGAAACTAAATTGGTTGTAATGTAGTGCACAGAATAAGTTTCTTTTTTGACAGAATATCACTTTTTGGCACAACACTATCTGTACTGTGGATGTAGCTAACCATGACTACTTGTTTCACGCTGTTTGTTTACGTATACAAACCCAAATTTCAGATTAGTAATGTATAAATCTTAAACCCCATCTGTCTTGTTTCTCTTCTCCTCATGTTATGTTGACTTCTTCTGTGATTTATGCTGCTACTGCTGCTGCACTCATCTACACTCCAGGGAGAGGTCAGATCATACCAGGGTCTACTGTTGGTAATCTGCCTCTTGTGTACTGCATACAAACTAAAATTGTTAGCTCCACGTTATAGCTTTTGTGAATTGTTTTTGTAGCATGTACCATGAGGCTGCAGACCAGAGGACTGAACTATGAAGCAGGATTTCAGGCTAGGTAGGTAACTTTAGGTTTTTCTTTCCCTGATGAGCATAAAGTTGAAAGATATAGATCCTCAGGAGAACAAACTTCCTTGCTTTGTGCTTTTTTTCCCTGTTGACTGTAAGCAATTTCAAACAAATTTTGCTGTTCTACAAGCCTTTGCATGGTGATATAATTCTATTCCAGAGACTGATTAAAGCACTAAAGCCTTGTCCTTGTTGACCTTATGATATTTGTAGTGAGCCTACTTATTATGTTGTTATATTTGTTCATTACTCTCTCTCAAGAATGTTTAACATTACCATGGTTGTAGCTAAAAAAGTAATGCTAAAATCGCCTTAAACACTATAACAATACGTCTACAACACATTAATATTTTGGAATACACTATTATCATTATAGACTGATTATGCTTTAATGATGGGGCAATGATACTTATAAGGCTGTTAACATGTCCATTCACACAGTGTACAGTTTACAGTTTCTTACCTGTTGATTTCAGCCTGTTTTATAAAATTCCTCCTATAGGTTTAGGTTTGTATTTTGTTCTTCTTGCAAGAAAAATGCAGTTCTGGACCTGGCCATGTCTGTGATTGGTGATTTGTTACCAACACCACCACTTTCATGTGAATGCGCTCATAGTTCAATTGCTGTTTGAGTTGCTCAGCATCAGTGTGGTAAGACTCCGATAGTGACAAGAAGTACTGGTTATGCTAAGCTTGCTTCGTAGGATCCTCGGGTGAATTGTAGATGCGTCTAGCTGTACTGTGTTTGGTAACGAGCTTCATTCTGGGAGGTGTTAACTGTTGTCACTGCTTTGTCTTTGCTGTGCAAATCTTGGCACGTTTGCAAGCAGTGATCATTTCAGAGCCAAGAGGTGAAATTTTAGCTGTGCACACTTTCTAGATTCACATAAAAAAAGAAACTTATTCCACATCAGGTGGCTGACAGAACCCACTCTACTCTTAAATCCTCTGAAATACGGGCAAACAGTATTTCAGTGCTAAAGCAACATCTCATCTCATCACACTCAGCTGAGGAAGCACATATGTTACACAGACATGCTCAGGTCTCTGCAGTGTGTTTGATTGTGTGATGAGCGCTAACCTCAGGCCCCACAGCGCTTGAAACTATCTGCAAAACCCACAGATGCTTGTTAACTGTGTGTGTGTGTGTGTGTGTGTGTGTAGAGATTCCCTTGTGAACATGAAGTAATCCGTGTTGAAAGGCATGTGGATGAAACTGTGTGATTGAAGAGATTTGTAGACGGGTCCCCCATGGTCCCACCACAGATGAAGCAGATGTGTGTGTGTTTGTGTGTACTACAACATGAAGCACCTCCAACAAATCTGTTTAACATGTCTCCCAACTAATTATGAGTCTAAACATTAGCTACTGACTGTATGTGCTACTTTGCTTACATGCAATACAGACTCTGATACTGAACTCACTGCAGGAAGACTTATTTAACATCAAATCAAAGAAATATGTTCTTGTAACCCAATAACAAGGGCTAATTAATTCATATATCCCTTACTATATTCTTACTCAAACTAATTTTACTTCAAAGTTGTAAAACGTAGTTAAATAGGAACATTTTGGGAAGTATAGTCTTGAGAAAGAATTCCAAAAATGAATCCATGTTAGAAGAAAATGACTAATTAATTTTCATTTCATTCAACAATTCTATGACCTCTGTGGCTATGGATTCAGACCAGCTTTGTATTGATTTTCAGTGATTTTTGTCCTCTAAGGGGACAAATGTGGACCCAAACTATGCCATTAAAATGAAGCTCACAGTATATCAGGATGCCCTCATTCTAGAGGTCAAGGGTTCAGGTTTTTCCTTCAATTTATTTCCCACCTGTGTGTTATTATTCCGTTGATCTCTTGAAGTACAGTTTTTTCTTCCTTTTGATGTGGTAAGATAAATCTTTAGGTTCTACTAGTGTTCGGCTGTCAAGTAAATGAACCAGATAAAGTTGCAAACAGGATGAAAACAGAGTAAAGGACAGAATACTGTAGAATAAATCAAACTTAAATTAAAGCTATGTTCAAATATGAGTAACCACAGGAAAGTAAACAGTAAAAACATTATACAACAGCTTGAAATATGAAGGTTATCTACTACCTTGCACTCTCAGTACTTGCAAAATAGCCAAATGAAGGTTACATAACAAATACAAAGAACCTTTTTCTTTGCAAGTAAAACGTTTGACTGGTATTTTTAACTGCCAAGTAAAGTATTTCTCCACTAGCAGTTCTGAGCCATATCAAACAGGAGGTGCACTTTGCTAATCTGTCACTGCAGTCTCTTTATATCTGCAGGTAGAGTGATAGTGTATCATCAGTCGTTGGTAAGCTGGACCAGAGGAATCTCTTTCATGCTCGATCTTGTGCATGTTCCCTCTCTTAATGTCTAATCTGATCATCCTAACAGCTTGTTTGGAGAAACTGTGCTATTGAGCGGCGTTTTAAAAGCCCCCAGATCCAGGCGTCTTGGACACATCGTCCCGGAGATACACAGTGTCTGCCCCAGAGTGTCCTAAAGTCGTTTGGACTGTGACGGCCCAGAGATAGATGTGGACACACAAACCTGGCCGGCGACCAAAACAACTGGCCTCTTTACTCCTCTGTTTGATTGCTGCTCAGAGCTGGCTAACATAAACATTGTGGGAGAGTGTCCTTTTAAGCTGCTTTTATTGTCCAGCTGCTCCTCAACCTCTGGATGTAAATTGTTGAGAGGCTGGGATGGGAAGGATGGGAGAAAAAAGGGAGTGGGGCGGGGGTGAAAAGAGGTGAGGGGTGGTTAATGTAGTGGTAAAAAGTGAGGGGAGAGGATTTTCTCTGAAGCGAGGCAGGGATCATTAAAAATGGTTTCTGCGTGTGTGTATCTGTGCATCTGTGTGTTTGTACATATGTGCCATTAAAGCAGAGGCATCACAGAGTTCAGAGAGACGAAATGTTTATTGAAACATCTTCCCAGACCGCTTAGCTTCAGTTTGTTATTGTCTTGTGGCTAGTCGAGAGTTGTAGGGGCAAAAAAAAGAAACGTAAAAAGAAACAAATTCTATTTACACTGAATGGTTAGGAAACCCAACCTATGCAAATCAGGATGGGAAACACTGAGGAGGCTTTGAAGCTAATGTAGTCCCACGGTGGCTGTGAGGCACAAACACTGTGGAGGAAATCCTTCAAAGTATGTCTGCAATGCACCTGTGCTGTCCGCAAGTTTAAAATGTATTTGTTTTCCCCGTAAGTTGTCACTGTAACAGATTGTTTGACGTGAGAGAGCGTAAATTTTTCTTCTCTTGTGCCTTACATCACTTTTTACTCATTGTTTAGACTTGTGTCTTGTGGGAAAGTTAATATGTGATCAACATGTATTGTTAAACTCTATTATCTTATTTTTGCTTCTTCACTACAACAACAGTCTGGTGAAGCAGAAACTGGAAGGTTTGTCAGTATAAATACTTGCTACAGAAATGTATCTCATCAAGGTCTTTCAGGCATGTTAATATCTCAACAATTTTAAAATGTCATTATCTCTCTAGGAAGGCATTTTATATCATATATAATGTGAAGCATTATTCTGATCCAATCTTTCTGCTTTTGGAAAATTGAAAGAAGCGAGAACTTAGAGAATTTTTTCATGTCAACATGTTTTGTGATATATAAACCTGTCTCATCAGCCCAGCACTGTAAAAACATCCAGCTTTATTTTGACTGATAACACTCTATCATGACAAGGTGACCACTTGGTTGTGTCATCTGAGATAACTTTCATCTGAATTTTAGAGCTTCAACCAAGAAGAAAATATATTTGGAAGGTATAGAGGTTAAATCCCTCAGGATCTGACTTAATGTGGCATCTTTTAAGTGGTTGATTTGTTAGCAGATTTACCTTTTCAAGGTGAGAAAACAAAGTCAAGACTCCCCCTTTTGACGATGATGCAAGGTGTTTTCCGATGCTTCTTCTGTGGTATCTGATGAGTATCTGTGTTAGGGTGGTAGAGAGGTGACTAAAAGGCTCGGGACAAAGAAGAAAGGAAGAAATTGAGAGACAGAGGCTTGTGTGTAGGAAAACTGAAGAAAAGAGGATAGTGGATGTGTGCATGTGAGTGTGTGTGTGTGTGGTTTTGAGAGAAAAGCATCTTCAATGGGAGTCAGGTATCAGCTGGATAACCTCTTCAGTGTCAAGAGGGCCTCATCAGCAACGCACACAAAAGAGAGACTGACACAATGAAAGAGGGAATGAAAGCAGGATGGGGTTTCACAGCCGAGGCAGAAAAAGGAAAACATCATATCTTTCCCCTCCCTTTCTCTTTCTGTCTCACTCACTTTCTGTCTCTTTCTTGGTGTTTGTAAGACTACAAAAGGCAGAAACACCTGAGCCCCCCTTTTGGGCCGGACTGTGTCACAGAAGGAATGTGCCACTTTGTGTGAGGCTACCTGTGTCTGTGCAGTTTTATGTGCACGTCTGTTTGGGTTGTTGCATGAGAGGGAAACAGCAGCAGCCAGCATACCGCACTTGTCTACCTGCCTGAGTGTCTTTGAACGCTCCCCAGCTGCATGGTGGCCCATTCAGTGATCAGGGGCTCGCATGAAGTGTTTGATCACACAGTTTGAGTGGGGATCTGATGAAACATGTTAGCCAAGGAGATACTAATGTGTTGACATGCTGATATTTCGGGCAGATAGGCGTGTTTAATGTAAAATTGGGGATGGCGCATCCAGTAACATCCAACAACCACATCTCATTTTGTTATTCTGACTACTTAGTTTTGAAAATATAGTATTACTTTCTTACTTATGATGAGTCCTGTATGAGGCCAGATGGGAAAATTTCTGTAATACATGGTTTTGTTGTCTTAAGATTTGCACATTCTACTACTCAGTCCTCAATTTATGACATGACTACTGTTTTACTTCTCAAAATAGGAATATTTGCTGTTTTTGTGTCATGTCATGAAAAACTGGTTTGAATTATTGGTTGTGGAAAGGCTAAGTAAGTCTCAGTCTGCTCCTTCATCCACCCCATTTCCTACAGTTTATCCAGGCTTAAGTTGTGTTTGCAGGAGGCTGAGCAGGTCATTTCAGATGTCCCTCTATCCAGACAGGGAACCCAGGGGGGTGCAGAGGTTACATGAGATATGTGATAACTCAAAATAGTTCTGTATCTATCCAGGGTTCTCCTCCCAGTTGGATGTACCCCAAAAGCCTCCAAAGGTACCCAAAAGGCATCCTCATTAGATACCTGAACCACCTCAGTTGGCTCCTTTCAACATGAAGTAGCAGGAAATCTACTTTGAGCCTATTCTGATTGCCAGAGCTCCTCACCTTATCTCCCTGACTGAGCCCAGCTCTTCCACAGAGGAAACGAATTTTGGAAGCTCGTGTCTGCAATCTCATTCTTTCGGTTACTGCCTAGAGGTCATGGCTGGAACATAGATCAACTGATAAATCATCACATCAGACCAGTACTACACCTGTATTCCTACTGATGCCACTGCAACCCCTCTGTCCATCTTATGTTCCATTTTCCTTTTCCCCGTGAGCAAGATCCTGAGATACTTTAACTCCATCGCTTGGAGTAGTAAGCCATCCCCAACCCAGAGGGAGCAATCCACTGGTTTCAGAGGAACCATGGCCTCCAACTTCTAGCCTCTGACTCTTATCCAGGCTGCTTTACACTCAGATTCAAACAACCCTAGTGTGTGCTGAAGGTCACAGTCTGATGGAATCAGCAGAACCACAGCATCTTCAAAAAACTGAGTTGCAAGTCTGAGGCTCCCAAACCGGACATCCTCATGCCGGCTGTGCCATCTGTGATATTATAATGTGGGTGCCTGATGATGATGTTGATGGTGGCCGAGATGGAAACTCTTGCGATACCCTCATCATTACTCAAGCCATGCAAGTCAGGTGTTTTCAAAGCTGAGAAAGAAACTTGTAGTTGTGGTTCAAGTGTGAGAGATGAACCTGATATTAGAAATCCTGTGCCAGTAGAGAAGACCAATGAAAAGACCGACCAAGAGCAGACAGTAACGGGTTATTTTGTTCTTTCCTTCATTTCTGAAATGCACAAGAATCTTTCACTTCCATTCTTTTTAGAGATTCATGCTTGCACACATGCTGTATATTATAGTGATTTATATTTTCATAGGTAATCCCAAACAAAAATTGTTTTACTGAAATATTGGGCAGTACATTAGCAAGTGCTTCAATTTATCGATTCTATCCATCTGGGGTTTATTGTGTTCAGTGAGAATATTCAAAAATGCTAATAACAAAAATGCCTCTTAAACTGAGCTCTGTACAGACTGAGGAGATTTTATTTTGACAGCCTGGCTGTTTATTACACCATCTCTTGCTGAAAAGTTTTATTTATAGTCAACACCAAGAAAATACAAAGAGAATTTAACAGTATTGAAAACCATGGAGAAACAGAGCTTACATTTGAATGCAACTTGGGTGGAATCGACAACAGCAGCAACAAAAAACAAGATGGAGCCTTGATGGCTTTACTTATATAGACAGGCAAATTTATTTACTACACCAGCTTAGTGCTTGAACTAGGCTTGAAGACGTCATTTGATGTCCCAATACCACCATTAATTATCACACTACATGGTGGTAACAGACAAGCTTTTCTACTCAGTGTATAAATAATTTTCTGTGACGGTTTCGAGTGACTGCAAACAGAGAGTAATAACAGAGAAATCGATGCCCTGCCAACAGAGCAGACACGAATAATAAATGACAGACTGTGACACGATGAACATATTACAAGCAGAGAATAATAACAGCAGTTACATGGTGCCAGACAAGAAACTAATTTTAAATCAGTCACTCCCATAGAAGAGATATTGTGCATTGCAGATGTTTTCAGAGCTGTTTTTTGTGTCAAATGCAAGTCAGATTGTCTGTTGCATTGTTGTTTATTGGTTCATGCCAAAATTTTATTTTAAAAAACCTCCTTTTTTTGTCAAAGGTATGCGCAATTTTGATTTCCCAACGTCTTCAGTTTCAGTTGCAAAAAGAAGCAAAAATGCCTAAGTAGCCCGTCTACCCAGGACTCGACAAGAGAAGCATTTTGCTCACATGCAGATGAAACTTGGAGTATGTGAATGTGACAAAGGATTTGTGCACGGTAGAGTTCTGATATTCAAAAAAACTATTATTTTAGCAGCTTCGCATTTTAGTTGGCTGCCAGTTAAAAGGTCAAACAGCAGGTCATATTAACTATCACTAACTAACATAAATTCCATAATTTCATTTGATGAAAGATAAGACTTTCCTGTTAGGTTTGTATCTCTCTGAAGCCTGGTGAGCAAAGAAGTTTCAGCTCAGTCTGCACTCAGCTAAAGTTTAATAATGTGATAAAAATATGACATTGTAGTTAGGATGTTTTGTTCTATTAAAAGAAAATTGAAATTTTTACCTGTCGACTAGTAAGAAAAATCATGCTGTTTGACACACAAAGAAAACTCACATGGCTGACTCACTGAGTTTCCATGACTGCTGGAGATTTCCATGTTCTTGAATACACCGAGGTTTGTGAACTTTATTTAAAAGACATTGTGAAATGAGTGAGGAACAGGAAAGAAACACTGGAAAGGAAGGTTTGATTTAAACCAGCATCTGTTGTATGGATATATTTTTCCACAGTGAGGATTGTGTCGACCAAAAACAGGCATTTTGTCGTCGGTGTCTTGCAGTTGTTACCATTATGAGGCAACACAAAAAGGAACTTTTTTTGACATTTAAATCGACAAAGCTCTGTATAGGGGTGCAAAGACAGAAAGCTGTTTTGTTGATTGTTTTAACAAATGTTAAATCACCTGAGAAAAGGTTCCAGATGACAGAGAGAAGTCACTGATACAATAGCTTTTCACCTCTCAAAGGACATGATACCAATTAGTACGGTTACCAGGAAGGTTTTAAAATGTGATCCCAGAGCTGTAGGAACAATGTATGGCATGAGTTAAAACAGAGCTGTCGCAGTGGAATATTACTACAACAAATTTGTGGTCCAGTCGGACTACAGAGCAGAGCATAAGTCTTATTGCTCACTCTATTGATGAGGACTAAAGTGGTCAATTATACATTTTGTCCTGCTAAACAAACAACTCAGTATGGCTGAGTAGATGAACTGAGACTAACGCTACACTTACAATTTAATCCAATTTACCTGCTCTCAAAGATGCATTTTTCTCAAAGGCTTATCCTTAGTCTACTGCAGATGAAGTTATATTTAATTTATATATCTTTTTAACTGTTTGTGATCAGTTCATGAGTTTAAAAACAGGTGAGAGATAAGAACTAGTCTCCTGTGTTGAAGTGAGATATTTTCTATCCACTCTGACCTCCCCCTTTGCAGTTTTTGTGGTAGTATAATGTTGAAGTACTTCCCTCTAGAGGACAGTCATCCTTTACATTACTGAAATATGTCGCTTGTCAGTAAAAAGTAAACATGGATCCGCTGAGAATTTGAGCAAACGACCAATGTTGTTGTAATCACACCATGCGTTTGGAATAATTACATTACACTGTGTGGTACTGACAGAAGGCACGATGGTGATGATGATGATGACTGAGAGAAAGGAAGGCTCAAAGACAGACACACCAGCATACAGAAATAAACGAAAAGGCAAAAAAATAGGATAGAAGTAGGGGAACCCCTCATTAGTGTGGCAGTCCAATGAGTCACCTCCTGGAATGGTAATAAAACTTAATTTAGAGAGCTTTCAGTGAAACTCTGTGTTTGTGCAGCCAGGCCACACACTGCAGCAGCACAGCCTGCCAAAAGAACACTCCAGAATAGGAAATATTAATAAGAGGCCACGACCTGCCTGTGTGTGTCCGTGCATGTGAGTGAGTTTGAAAGTGTGTGTTTGCGTGCGAATGCATGTGTGTTAGGATTTGTATGTCTGGGTTACAGCATTGGTATGAGATGCTCCTCAGCTGTCGTAGTAGACATGTTGAGAAAGAGCAGTGGGGTGCAAAGTTGTACAAAGCTATAAAGAATAGAGCTTTTATTACGCCTAATTACGCTTATGTTGTTTCCAACTTTTGGCCCCAACTTTGTCTCTTTTATTACCATTTGCGATTGTTCTGTTTGATTACAATTTTATTTCAGTCTACAGCAGGTTCACAGAGCAGTGTGCCTGTTTATTTTCAATAGCGAAGAGAACATGATGTGCAC
This sequence comes from Amphiprion ocellaris, assembly GCF_022539595.1. Taxonomy (NCBI): domain Eukaryota; kingdom Metazoa; phylum Chordata; class Actinopteri; family Pomacentridae; genus Amphiprion; species Amphiprion ocellaris. Next base: position 6,139,770 of record NC_072782.1, read on the forward strand.
CAATGATTAAAATGTTAATTATTGAGAGAACAAAGCCAACCAGCTTTGATAATCCAATTACTTTTCATCTAATGCCATCAACAGATTAGTATTTTCAGTTATCTGGTCAAGTATCAGCACTGCTGGATTCATAGTTCCTAGGGGATGAATACTTGGGGTATCCTCTAATAGTTGACTGAATGTCACTCAGTGAGGGGAGGCTCATTGACTAGGTTTTAGTAGGATCAGTTGGTGGCAAGAAAAGCCCTCTCCAAGAATGAAGAAAGAACTTGCAGGAACAAGAGCTCCACAAAAAATGGAAACATATCTGGTCTTCATGGTTACTGAATTACAGATGTTAGCCAGGAAATCCAAAGTGTGTCATCATTTCAGATTAGGAATATTAATGACTATTTGTAAATCGGTCAATTGCCATTAATAGTTTAACCAATTAGAAATATATCAGTTGAAAAGGCAGAAGATGAAGGATATGCATGTCAGAAAATGTATTGCAGATTTGTTGTAGTACTTGGCTGCACCACCAGGTGAAGCCTCTCACTATTGAATGAGATTGAAGACTACAGCTTGTTTACTATGTTATCACTGTAACAACCCGAGTAGATCACAAGGCTTTACTGAAGCTTAGGAGTACCATGACCTGGGTGACTGAGAATCTACACAGACATTGTGATGGTTTAGCTACCAACAGGCCATCGTGACAGAGACTTCTGTAGCAGTTAATGACTTCCAGCCAGTGCTCATGTATTGAAAATGTATCCCTATTTCAGAGAGTAATGGATGACCAAAAGGAGGAAATGTCAAATTAGGGTTTCACTATGAAGTTTGTATTGGGTCTTAGTCAAGTGTCTTGATAACTGTTGGGAGGATACCATGAATCTGATCCATCCCTTGACTCCTCATAGACTCTTCATTAGGCTGAAGTTTGAATTTTGCCCACTACTGATTACATTCTCATTAGACTGAGCTGTATTTTGTGCTTATTAACAAATGTTGTTATTTTAGCATGCTACACAAAGTGGGTGAACATCACTCGGGCATTAAGCTAGTTGAGTTTTGCTTGATCCAGAGAGATACATCTTCCAGCTTTAAACTAAGTGAACTTGGGCTTTTTTGTGTTTTGATATATGGTGACAAAGCCTGATTCTGAATCATATAAGTCTACCTTACCATACACAGAAGCCTGAAAAGGCTTTTCATTATTTTCCGGCCTGTTGAATCTCTTCTTGCGAGGAGAAATATTGTTGTTCATAATGGGTGGTCATTTTAGTTTGATTTTGACTGTGGTTTGTCTTGGTGCCTGATAAAACATGCACTGGATCGTGGAATTTTCTCCAGTGTCTTTCCTGGTGATAGACTGAACCCAGAGACCTCAATCAATTCTTGACACTAAAGCTACTTTGTCCTTTCAGTTTGACTTTTTAGAGAAATGAGATTTAGCAGAAGAGGTCATTAAATTCACAAAAAGAATAGACTAGTCAAGGTTTCATTAAATTCAGAGTTCATGCAAACCATCCACAATGCACATAACATGCAATATAAACACATTGAAAGCAAGTAAAAATGCATCCAGACACAGCTGAATGCTACATAGCCATTGTTAGCCAAGCATAGATATAATTTGAATTTGACATGGTATCATGTCTCAAAAGTAACAAAACTGATGACAACTAAATCAGGAAGTCTACCTTTAATCATAATTGACACGTGTTCTTGCTATAATTTTTGACAATTCAGACTGCATATATCAAAGTGAGCAAGTCTATCCATCAACTAAAACCAAAATAGGCGTGCCTTTGTTGATAATATTCTTAAGATTATGGTTCAGAACTTGTGTAACAAACAGGAACATATTACACAGCATGTGATCATAAAATTGATGTAAAATACAAAGACTGACAGAGCCAAAATATGATCAACAGTGTGCAAACTCCAAGCCTTTGAAAAGCACATTTTAAATCTGAATTAGGGGTGGAATAAAAGGAATGTCAGACTGTGCATTGGCTCACACTTGCATGTTAATATTTCCAAACTTGTGTTCTGGTTTTAGTAGTGCAGTCAGCTATTTGTGACTGTTAGGACTATCAATAAAGTCTAATAACTAATGGGCAAGACTGATGTTTATTATTTTCTGCCAGATAATTTTTCCATCATCTGCTCACATTAGTTCAGGATGTTTAGTCCAAATTTTCCACACACCTGGAATGTGATAAGTTTTTTCCACTTTTTTGATGTGTGTGTCTGTGTGTGTCTCTGTATTTGTGAGTGTGTGTGTCTGTGTGTGCGCGTCTGTGTCTGTAAGTAAGGGTACTTCATCTTTGTTTTTGAGCAGAGTTGGCGGTGTGTTTTGAAATGTTACCCCTCACACCCTGGCCTGCAAATGCCAGCTCCAGGCCAGGAGCATGAGTGTGTTTGGCGTGTGTTTGTGTGCGGGTGCACACTGATGTGTGGGTGTTCCTTGATTACCCTGTAGTCTGTGGAGGTATAAGGTTTACTACCAGGCCAGCATGAGCTGAAAGACTACCCAGGAACGTGCATCATCATCAAAACTAAACCGATGACTTCATGATGACAGTAATATATAATACAGACTTTACACTTCAATCCATCTTCATCTGTTTCTGCGGTCTCTTCCATGTACTTTACTAAAGGTAATGAAAGCTTGAAAGAGCCGCTGATTTACATTTCCACCTTCCCATCATCAGTATATCATTTATTTGTACTCATATTGCAACCACTTTCATACAGTTAACTATTAGCAGCTGGAGATGTAAAAACCTTGTTTTAAGCAGAGCTCCAGACTAACCTTTCCACTGATGGCACTGGTGCAACCAGTTTTTCCAGTTTGTCGAACGACCGCATATCATTGGTACATCATGGTAATAATCAACACTGCATGCAGATGAATAGCGGTCTTTGCATAACCTAGTTTTACAATGATGTGAGTAACTTAAAACTGATATTTGCAACGTAATCTAAAAATACATTCATTCTATCAACAGTTTTTTTCTCCAAGGTTGCACGATATCACACTTTAGGAGTGTAATGGTACACAAAAAACACATGCCTTGAATTTACGGTTATGATTCAGTACGTTTTCTATGAATGTGAAATAAATTATTTTTACTTGATAAATAATAAAACACTGCACTGTCTATGTCTGTCTTTCTTAAAACAGTCTGTCAATACATCAAAATATAACTATTGCTAACTAAATCTAGTGTTGTGCAGCATTTAGACCTGCTTATAACCTGCTCAACTGTACTGTACTTGTATTTACATTACCGGCTTTCAGGTTCACACTACAACACTTCAATGCAAATATTTTCTGTCTCTCGGGGAAAAAAACATAAAAATCCATGTGCAGCATTTAGAAAATTAATGCCTTGAACTGTGCCATTACTGTCAGAAAACTCACCTGTATGTCCACCCATCAGTTGCAAGAGTGATGTTAGATGCATTGGAGAAGTTAATGTACCTTCTTTTTCTTTATGAAGAGCTGGTAAGGCTTGCTAGCAGAAATTCAGACAAGAGGGAACTATACAACTGGATTCATGAATCCAGTTATATAAGATGCATTTTGTAGCCAAAAGAGTGTGTTCTGAGGTCCATGACTCTGTTTATGTAGCAGCCTACATAAGAACTGGCCTGCAACTGTACAAATCCTGTGCTTTGATAGTGTACTAATCTCTTTAATTATGCATGACAAGATTTTATATGGTCTTGGAGAACTCCAAAAGCAACGTGCATATGTCCCAGCTGTCAGTTTGCGTAATCTGCAAGCTTTTATGATTTGTCATAAAAAGTGATTTTACCAGTGGTATAATTGCCAAAACTATAAAGAGAATTTAATATGGGACATTATTTTTTTTCCAAACTTCTGATCACGCGCTTGTCTCTCTAATCTTCAGTTCCAGATCCAGAAAAGCTCAAGATAGAATTTATTGTTTTAGAAGAAACAAGTCTCTAAGTTCAAGTATCATTTGACCTTAATTTTTATGCTTGAGATCTGACAATAAAACAAGGCCTGTGTTTTTGTGTCCATCTGTGTGAGTGTTTCTTTGAACAGCTTTAGAGTCCCACCTCTAAAACAAATACAGCAGGAGGTCACAGTTAAAGATGAGCCAAGAGAGACACCACAAACTGAAGGAGACAGACAGAAATGTCAAATAAACTCGCTGCCTCCAACATCTTGTTTATCTATCAGAGTTTACTGGTGACTCAGACAGAATGTACTTTTCGTGGCTTCCATGTTTGCTTCTGTATACATGTGTATAAGCACAAGCTCACGTTTGCTTGTGTGACACGTGTGGATTTGCATATAGATTTAGACTTTTGTGTATGTTGTCAGTGGGTGTCCCTGAATGTAAGTGTTACACCGTGTACACGTGCAACATGTCTGTGGTTAACCGGGGGTGGCCTATGTGCCATGGCTGGTATATATATTTCAAGTGTATGTTTAGTTTTGTTTTCTTGCCTCGGCTACTGTTGCTGCCTGAAGTGTTAGTGATGCATCGTGGGTCAACGCAGTCACCAGTCTTGGCTCAATTAGAATGAACTTGTTTAATATTACCAAAAGTCAGTTTATTTTGTTTAATGTTGGTGTTGACGTTGAATATTGCTTGAAAAATAGGCATACTATGCACAACATTTTGACAAAACAACTGAAAAACATCCCTAAAACTATAGGGTCCAGCCTTAAATTACCTTTGGTCTAGAACAGCGCTCTTTGCCTTTAACTTCAAGCAGTGTTTGTTTGCTTCTCATTGTTACAGTCTGCTTATGTTTAACCAGAGTGAACACCTCCATCTCACCCATGCCCATGAATACTTTCTAAGTCATCCAGTAAAAACAATATAAAAGTAAAGATCAAAGAATATGTGTTTTAGTTTTGCCGAGGGATTCCCCCTTTCTTTTGTGTCTTGTTGACCATCTTGTGACAGATCTTGAGTTCCAATGGAGATCCTGTATACATGATATGGAACCACTTGGAGACAACAAATGTATGGCTTGCTGATAGTGCAATTACTTGTCATATCTGTTTTTTTTCTGACATATCTAGACTAAACTGTCAATAGTAAGCATAGACAATAAAAGAATATTGATATGTACCAGTGATAGACAATCAATGTTGGATAGTTTTACTTGAATGCATTAGATGCACATTACCTGGAAAGTGAAAGCACATTACAAGTGGGAAATTTGCAGTGTCAAAGCAGCAAAGATGGTGCAAACATTTAAGGAATGTAGTAGGGCTGGACCCGAATATCCGGATATCCGAATATTCGGTCGTTAAGGTGGTATCTGAATATTTATTTTGAGATCTGAATATTCGGATTCCCCCCAGTTGGACGATGTCGCATGATTGGTATTCGGCTTGTCAATTCGCGCATCCCGCCTTCGTCGGACGCTGCGAACCGATCGTAATATGCGGCTTGCTCCGTCCTGTTATGTTCCATCCGTCCGTCTGTCCCCCGCCGTTGGATGTTACGAACCGAATATAAGGCTCATCTCCCCCACCCCCCGTCGAGAGAGCCAAATCACTGCCCAAAATAAAATGGACTCCCTCTATAGGCAGCGCTGAGTACACCTACAGCTACCTCACCCTGCACCAGCTCACACTCAAAGGCTATCCTATGCAGAGGAATGCGTAGATCAGTCAGCCGCATTCCACGGCTAAGGATGTGGTCACCAACACAGAAACCACTATGTAAGAGTCATAGGCCTGTGTATCTTTCAGGATTGTTATGAGAACTTTATCTTTGCCTGTGGATCTGGTGGCTGGTTTGCCCCCAGCCCCTGACCTGGCCCCTTCAGATCCCGAATATATTCAAACCCTATGAGAATGGCTGTAGCTGGCACAACAAATCACCAGAGACGCCTTTGCTGAGAGAATGTGCAGAGAGACAATACGACAAGAACTGCTGCCACACACAGTATGAGACTAGTGAGGCTGTGTGGTACCTTATGAAAGGCACCCATAAAGTCAAAGATAAAGGTCCAAAAGATTCTTCCATCATTCGAGGGACCACACTTCATTCTGGAACCGTTGGACGACCTGGTATATTGCATCTAGAAAGGCCCCAGGGCCAATGTTCATGGTTTACCATGAACAACTGAATCCCTATCACTACTGTGACCCATTGGATAACACCTGGACTATGAAACAGGGAAGGAACTGGACACCTATGGAAGTATTGCCCCCAGTTTTGGATACATTTCCTGCAGGCGCTTACATGGGTCTGCCCCAGCTGCTCTCCAACACTAACACTGAGATGGCCTCCCAACATTACTTCATCAGATCCAACAGTGGACACTGTGACAGCTGTCCCTTCACTTCATCTCGTCTGGACTCTTCTGCTCCTGGGGACTTCCAGGATAGTGGGGGTGGTGGGACAAAGCAACATCATCATAGACATCATTCTCAAAGTCCGAGTCACCAGAGGAAGCCACTGGCCAGGTTTGGTGAGTTTGTGGCTCACTAAACTTGAGTTTGTAGACAGTTTCTGGTCCAGCCAGAAATAAAGGCAACGGCTTTTCAAGACCAAGAAGAAGTCTGCGAGTTAATCTGACTGCTGGAGAGTGTGATACTTAGCCCTGAAGCTAGCAAACACTTTTGAGAGTGTTGAGAGTTGAGAGTGAATAGTTTCCCTGCTAACAGACCACCTTCCAGAGGATATAGCAGGATAAGGCTAACACCTCTTTTGATTACCAGTTATTGGTATTGGTGTAGGTCTCCTGAGGTGCACTAATCCATGGCTACATGGTCCTCCATCACCTCCATGCTTGCACACATTAATGCGCATCAGTGTGAGATCACAAGGATTCCTTTATACTTAATGTTTTGTGTCAAGCTCCACCATCTTGGATAACAGTTAAAGTCCGTTATCTCTTCGCAGAAAGTGTTGCACATTCAGCGTTCATTGAAACTTGGAGTACATTGAGGTACAGCGGCTTAATTTACAATGAAGCCAAGTAACAAAATAACACATGTAGGAACATAAATTAGAAACTTAAGCCATTTCTCCACTTGCTGCTTTTCTTGTTGAAGAAGTCTCTCCCAGGGATCAGAACAAGAACTAAGCCCCCCCATCATCAGCTGCAGTCTATAACTTTGGATTTGGAGTCAGTCTGTGAAAAAGACTCACTGGAGAGGCAGCTGAATGATATCAAAGACCAACATAACAGCAACCTGGCCAGCAATTATGAAAGCTGGAGATTCAACCGACTGAGGCTAAGTGGTCAACAGCAACTGAACTTTCAAAATTCATATAGCCTATGTATGTATAGCAGCCTTAATGATGCAATCTGTGTGATTCCTCTGAAAAGCAGATTGTATACCAAACAAGGATCCATAGACATAACTGTCAGATCACTCAGCATTGTATGAAGCATAAAGTAAAAGCGCATTCACATACAGGTGATCATAACTTTTCTGTTACTCTGCAGCTTAACCTCTCCTGCCGGTAACAGACGTAAAGGCCAGTGCTTCAGCATAGAAAACATGTTTTTACTTATGTGTTTCTAAGTGGTACAGAGTTACTTTGGGGTGATTGTGTTAACAAAGGGTGAATCATCCCACCCCTGGCTGGATGTCTCCCCACCAGGGACTATTGTAAATATTTGAGAGGAACTGTTGACATAAAGATAACACTGACTAATGGATACACAAGCCTGGACTCAGAAAAGCACTGATGGGTCTGTGGGAGTGATGGAGAAAAGGATGGGTGGGAGAGATACTGTAAGGGAGATGGAGAGGGAACAGGGAAAGATGGAAATGTAGTAAAGGACAACGGAAGATAAATGGAGAGGGACATGGGAAATACGGAGCAGAGAGGATTGACATAACTGGAGAGAAATCTCTGAAAAGTTGTGACAAGACAAATATTGGTGCCAGACACAAAGACAGAAATCAAAAACTGCAGTTCTTCCAATAAAAACAGAATAATTCTAACTTATCAGTCTTTTCTGTTTCGTTCAAAAGTCCTGCCTTTTGAGTTTGTGCCAGTTTTATTTTGATGAGTAAAAAGGAAGAAGCGTAGAGACAGAAGGAGGCTGGAAGGGTAAAATTTTCCATTCCAGTACTGTTTGGTTTGAGATTATATCAATATTGATAAAACTGTCTGTAACGGTGATTTCCAGCACCTCAACTATTCTGAGACATGGATAACAGAAAGGAGGCAACTGCTGTTATCTAACACAAAACCTAATACCAGACCTAAATAAAGTAAGCGTATCTAGAACAATAGTGCCGTTCGTCTTGATAAAAGTGTTGGAGATGCAGCAATGTTTGCTACATCAGATGATATAGACTACAATGGCTTCTGTTAACAAAACGTACTCGGAGCAGAATTTGGCCTGAAGATTAAGTTAAACATATATGGTTTCTTCACTATTTTCAAGTTTAGTCTAACCCTTTGCACAACACAGATTTCAACATTATTTTTCCGGAACCAGAATTTAAGAAATGTTAAGATGTTAACACTAGAGGTAGACTTCAGGAATTTTTCCGAGGCAAATCGGGTGGCCTGATGATCTATTTCTGCTGCACTCAGCTATCAGTGGTTGGCCATCGCCGGGGAGTTGCTTTGAGGCAATCATTTTATTGTTTAGTTTTTTTTCCTAGGGAATTCAGCTCAGTGAATAACTAACCTGTGAAGTGTAATACATGTGTGTTCTAATTGGAACTGGCACATGGAGAAGTTGTGTGTGAGAAGCCTGTCAGCAGCAGCCACTTTGAAGCTGCAACGATTTATCAAGTAATCAATGAGCTGTCTATACTATAATATTATTTCCAAGTACTTTTAGAATCAGTTAATCAGTCAGGGTAATATCCAGCTTCTGAAATGTAAATATTTTCAGATTTCTTTACTGCTTTGTGAAAGTAAATTGAATATCCTTGGATTGTGGAAAAAAAACAATTGAGGGCATCATCTTGGACATTTTTCACCGTTTTCTGAAATTTTAAAGACCAAATAACTATTTGGTTCATCCACAAAATAATCGGCAGATTAACCGACAAAGAAAATAATCACTGGTGCAGCCTTAGTGCCAACAAAGTTAATAAAGCTACTGTAATCAGCCGCAAAAAGTGTAGGAAGGGTCAAATGTTGTGCACCATGTTCACCGCCCCAGAGAAGGGAACAGAAAACACTTTAAACACCGAATAAAACCACAGGGCTCCCTGCTGCATGCAGGAGCCCAGGATTTCAAAAGGTTCTGTAGCACAGCTTACTTACATGGTTATAAATTAATTGACAAGCTGGGTTTCCAAGAGTAACAACATTGGTTTAATACCAGAAATACCTTGAATGCATCAGTTTTGGACAAATTTCAACAGATGTGTTAATGACACTAACCATTCAGATTGATTCTGTTCTCTGGGGAGCAACAATCCCTCGACTGGAGTGTGTTTTGATCCAGAGTGTTCACAGAGAGGAGAGGCTGTTCACAGACGTGTCTGTTGTCAATGTGTTTGTGAGGCAGAGAGATTTTATCCATTTTTAATAGTAACAAATAGAAAATCAATATGTGCTGGTCAGTGTTATTGTGCTGGGGCGCCACAAATAAATGTTTGGTAAACACTGACCTCACACCATCAGAGTCCTCAAATAGTGTCAGACGCCTCTGTGAACGTATCAGCAATCACCAGTTGTTATACTGACGGTGGCCAATTGGAAAATGTTCCCATATCGCCCAGCCTTAACACACTCTCCATGTCGGAGGCCATTCATGCTATTTTACTGGATACTGAAAGCAAAAAGCATCTGGTGTTGTACGCTCAGTCAGCCTCTCCAGGCAGAGTTCAGGGAGTTCAGTGAACATTTAACTCGTTCTCAACTATTTCAGTAGTGAAGCTGCACCAACTCATATGTGGCATTATATCTAAACAACACTTGTGCTATGATGTGTAGCAAAATAAATACTTTTCCTCAAACTGATTTATAGCCAATAGAAATATTGATATATTGTGATTTTTTGTCCACCTCAATGTTCAACCTAGTCGCCACAAAATCTAATTTTTAAACACCTAAGCTGCAGTAAATGTATTTTCACATCTGTGACATTGAAGGAAAAGGCCTACTGTTTAACAGAGCCAAAAAAGTCTGTGTAAGGAGAATAGAAGCATTAGTCAGCAAAGTTTTTTCATCCAAATTTGTCTGTTTTTGTTGCAACCATTACTCTTAGATTTGACTTTTCACTGGTTGATTACTTTTGGTTTTCACTTGCTCTTTGGCAGAAAATACATTTACCCCAGTGTGTAACTGAGATTGTGGTTTAGTTGTATGTACAAATGTTATTTTGTGGAGAAAGGGTTGCAATGTAGCCAGAACTTCTTTCACTATATCAGCACCAAAATGTTGGTTAACTAGTTCTATTAAATGTTTAAAGATGGAGTTATTGCAAGGAAAGACTATCACCCTGAATGCAAGACTGCGTTTTCCATTGCATTCAAAGGTGTAGAGCCAGAGATTCACTCCATATTAATACCAGCTGTGACTGCAGTGAAGATTTAAGAACCATTGATCTAATACCTACCGAAGCTATACCTTTAGTTTAAGTAATAGTAATGGGGTTAGGTTTTTGAAATCCCCGCAATAATACAATGTTTTCCTTGAGTTTACTCTCAGTTAATTCTAAGTCCAGATTGTTATCTCAAAACAAAGACTTGGCTATTTAGGATGGTTTCTCCAAAACCAAACAGCAAAGCAGAGTCTGTATGAAGTTGCAGCAGCAGGCTCCTCTTCCCTTAAAAGGGAAAAAAAAACAAACAACAAGCCTATGCAAAATAGCATTTCTTTTTTATCCAAAGCAAGTATGCGTGACATTTAAGGGATAATGGCTCTCTGTTCTGCATCTATACATTCTTTATGGTGCTGTTTCTGTTCTGGCTTGTTTGTGTTCCTCAATGTCGTTGTATATAACTTAACAATATCCAGGCTTGGTTAGTGTGTTTGGCTGCCAAGTCTATAATATACTGTTTTACACATGCTTTCTTGTTCATATCTTTATACTGCCTTGCAGATTTGTCCTGCACGCTAGACTTGTGCTCTTCTGTAGATATCCTATCTGTTCACTTTGTCTGTTTTGTAATCATTTTTGGTTAAGCACTAGATGTCATCCCTTTGGCATTTCGGTAAGATGCCAGATGCAGCATCCCTTCAAGTTTCATTCAAGTCAGGCATTGGTCAAACCTTTATTAACATTTTCTTACTTGTAATTAGAACTTGATAGTCAGGGCAGTGAATATGATGTTTTTAATTAACTTGGTCAGAACTTTCTGTCTTCGTCTGTTTTGCCACATTTACCAATAAGACAGGAAAATAGTGCTTCAATTGCTATAAAAAAATAAAATTATTAAAACTATATTAAAATCCTGCCCTGGTTCAAAATAGGGAAAACCCACACAATATTTCTGATTACATCTAGTGCCAAACTCAGTTCAAAACAAGCATTCATTGAGTCTCTGTAGCAATGGAAAATGCAATCATTTTCCATTGCTCCAGCCATGAAAGGGGCATGTTAAGAATTCAGAGTATGAGCGATGCCAAGGTTCAGTCAAATAACCATCATGGCAAAGGGAGACCACAAATCCAAGACATGGAATCTCAACAAGCCATGAAGAATGTAGAAAAGTAAGACTGCAAAAAAAAGTAGACAAAAAGTCTAGTGAAGGAAAGGAATCTTCAGAGGAGGTCTGGAAGGAACTCTGACCCATTTTACACAAAAAAATCTAACGTTTTTTCAGACATTGCATTAACTTAGAAACATCGATGGACTGCCCTGTTTACCACAACCTAAATATTCTAACCGATTAAAGTCTGACATTGTGCCGTCCATCCAGACCAAATAGAGACAGCTGCACTCCCCTCCCTCCCTCCACCCACAATAATGTCCAAAACAATATTGATAGTGCAACATAAAAAATGTGATATTCATGGTTTTTGTCACTGGTATTATTCTTTTGATGCTCGTGCTCTAAGGGTGTTTTTACACTCGTAGTTCGGTTCATTTGATCCATACCGAGGGAAGAAAAATGATACCTTGTTGCATTTTAGTTCCTGTCTGATTCATATTCACACTGACTTTTCACAAACAAACCGTGAAACCGTGCAGACTGACAGGTAACTCACCATGAACTGTTTGGGTGATATCATCCTGCATCATCAGTGCATAATCTGGAACCATATGGGAAAATCTAATTCTGGTAACAGCAGGTCAGTCTGCATTTAATGCTGCTTGTGTGCACATTTCTCTGGTAGCGCAAAGGGGTCATGAAGATTAACTGATTATTCATGTTTTACAGGGCTCAGCAGTGCAAACATTTCACTCACATCAACAGCGACTGTTTTGGGTCTGAAATGAAAGAAAGTCACTTAATATGAGCGCCTTACTTCAGAAGGACCGCCTTAGTGAAAAATTAAATGAAGGGGCTTTAGTAAAAAGGTATCAGAAAAATATTGACATTGATATGTGTTGACAGGCATAATCTACAGAGTAACATCTTGGATCAGAGAAAATGACGACACAGATGTGTTTTGACACGAGCCGGAAACTGAGTTACTGCTCAGAACCCGAAGGTCAAAACACAGACAGAAATAAGATTTTCTCAGATAAAAATATCTTTCTTTTTTTTTTTTGGTAACAAAATCTAGATAAATAAAGCAGATTATATTTGGTGATTTTTTTTATGTATATGTAGAATAAAGTCATAAGTAATAAGATTACAATGGCACTTTTAATTTTGGTTAATTTCCCGGACAGAACGTCACAGCCAATTTGTTCAAAGACCGTTGGAAAGTTGAAAATCTGATCATTCTGTCTGTCTTTACAGGCTCTGATAAATGGTGTCATTTATGTGATTTTTTAAATAAAGATATTTAGATTTTGGGGTTCAGAAGTTTAACATAAAATGAACCTTTAGGCAGTCAAAAACATTTTTCTAGTCCCAGCTGAAAATAGAAAAAAAACCGTCTAATTCTTCAGTTTGAAATGAACACACACTTTTGGCACGACTTGCAAATCACCAGCTCAAGTTCCTGTCAAAGAAAACTTCGCTTCATAATTAATTTCACCATGAAATTAAGAGTTTTCTACGCCTTCTTGAATTTATCACGCTCCAAATTTGATTAAAATCAAAGCAGCCTTCACATCGTAGTGATTCAGAAGGGGTGGGGCCTGAGGTGGGTGTCACTTTGCCGCTTTAATTAAATGCAGCGTTTGAGCCGTCGCCCAACCTGTTGTCAGCAAAGCGGCCATGTCTAGTAAAGTGTGTATCTGTGTGTGTGCGCTCATGCATGTGCAATGTTAAGAGTTCCAGGAATCAAAGTGAAATGAGAGGGAAAAAAAGCTTGAGCTCTAAAGGACCTAAACTACGCCCTGAAGGGCAAGTACCCCCATGTCCCCTCCACATGTAGGCACACACATACTGCAAAATAACCTGTGGCTCATAAGTGAACCACAGAAAGAGAAAAGATCGAAGCTGCCAGCTGCCTGTTCAGCCTCACTGAAAAAAATCAGTGACAGAAAATGATCCTTAAAGAAAAAATGGGAGCTATTTGCCTCTCTGAGTCGACCTGAATCATGCTGATGTTAATGATCAACTCGCTTTACGATTCACACAAATGAACTGTTTGACATTTTAAAGCAGAGACTGTTTAGGATAATCACAGAAAAAAACAATGACTGGATCTTACAGATAAAAACAACCACAATTTGTACGTCTGTTTGTAAATTTTGCATCAAAAGAATTAATCAGTAATTCTCAGAAATAAATAGATATGTATGTAGAAAAGTGATGCACGGTAAGGTATATTTGTTGTATAATTATGTAGCAAAAGTTAAAAAAAGATGTGTATATTCTTAATTTAACAACTTAATATGCTGTCTGTAACATTACAGCAAACACCCTGGGGTCACACTGAGGTGCTTACGGTCCGATTCAAGACGTCTCAAGGGGGTTTAATGATGTGCAATCACTGATGCGTCTTTGAACACGCATGTCCACATACACTTTTTCATATTCATGCATGCCTGTGTGCAAGTTTGTGTATATCTTTTTGGTCAAGGTAGGAGTGTGTGAGTCATGCTGCCTAACAGCTGTGGCCCAGATGAAGGAGGCCACCTGCTCCCTCCCTTTCCTTCATTTTCCTCTTACCTCCATCATTTACGCGTTCTCCCAGGCATACAAACAACCTCCAATTAGGCCAACCTTGACTCGCTCCACGTCTTTACACACATGCACTCGCTGCCACCTTGTATTTGATACGTATGTTCTGTACGAGCCAGAAAATGAAGGGCATAGGAACGGAGAAAAGTAGAAGTAGGGCTTCATCTGATTCAGGTTTTAATCCATGCTTCATTGTGTCAGTTGACCAAAGGGATACAACACGGACACAGTTCTCTTAAAATCATCCACACCAAACTAGCCTGTGGTTTTTGGCAGAATTAGACTTTAACTGATTAGTTGTATTACTGCAGATATACACTCAGCAAGGTGGCGATTTCACTCAACCATCCAAAGAATATCTTGTATATCCAAAAAATTGGGAAACCAAAAGTAAAGAATAAGAAAAAAGAAAACTCCTATACTCACATTGTGTCACTTTAACCCTTTGATGCACAACATGGGTCAAGAGATGCCCATTTTCCATTGAATATGGGTTACTTTTGACCCATATTGTACTTCAAAGGCTTAAAATAGTTGGGCTTGGTCCCTTTTATTGTCTTTTTTATTTTAAGAAGAGCAGAGGTTAGCATAATTTTCCATAGAAACAGCCTTTCATACATTTTTAATTTTTATACAAACATAAATGCATCTGTATGGTATTCAGTGTTTCCTCTAGGATTTTTTTTCAGCAGCAGCAGCAGGCTCTCTGGGAGCCGTGGCGAGTAAACAAATGACACTTGACTGCAGATTTTACTTTTACAACTTATTTTTTGAACGGCCAGTTGAAAATAGCTTTTTAACGGCTGAATGTAAAAATAAAAAATGAAATAAAATAAATAAAACTATTTGAACAAGCTCATCTGAAAATACAGTCAGTAGTTACATCATGGTATGTAGATATTAGCTTAATGTTATCAATTAGTTTACTCACATTAGCGACACTGAGTTAGCACTGGGCCCAATTAACTGAAGTTACCGATATGTTACGTAACGTTAGCTGGACATCAATATTTTGCAAATGTCTATTTAATTTGTAAAACCTATTATGAGTTATCGTAAGCTAATAACTTTTCTAAACTTTTTAAGTCTCTGCCCTATTTTCAAAGACTACACTCCTCTGACTCTCTGACCTGGTGCCTGGATGTTTGATGTGACGTCGCTTTCAAGGCCGTGTTCTAGCGAGTAATTAACGTCATATTAACCCCCAAAGAGTAGATGCTGAGCAAGATAGTTATCTGTAGTTTACCTTAGTACTCATGAGTACCTGACACAGTGCAGAACTCTGCTATGAAGGTGGAGACATGCAGTGGTGGTGTATTTGCTAGAATTAAGAAAAAAATAAATAAAAAGAAATTTGAAGGAGCTGCGGCTAGGATTTAGGAATGGCAGCCCGTCGCTGCTGAGTGAATGTAGAGGAAACACTGGTATTGATATGTAGAGATCAATTTATGTCCGTACTGCCCAGTGTATTAAATTTGTGTTCACTTTGACCCTTCGATGCACAACATGGGTCAAAAGTGACCCGTATTCAATGAAATAAAATAGTTGGGCTTGATCCCCATTATTGTTTTTTTTATTTTATTTTATTTTATTTTATTTTAAGAAGAACAGAGGTTAGCATAATTTGCCATAGAAACAGCCTTTCATACATTTGTAGTTTTTACCCAAACAAATGCATCTGTATGGTATTAATATGTAAAGATCAATTTATGTCCGTACTGCCCAGCGTATTAAATTTGTGCTCGCACATGTTAAGCATTTTACCAAATCAATCTTTTATTTGAATATTTTCTCAGTTGGGAACGACTGGATGCCTGTGGTTTGTGTTTGGGTCTCGTTCAGTCACGGTGGTCGTCGGTTGGACCACACTAGGCGTGTGTGTGTTTCATGTGTGTGCGCAAGTCCGGAGACGTGTAGCATGTCGGTCTGTGTTGCAGCGGCTTCAGACTTGTGTGTGCTTCCAATTCCACGTTTGTGTGTTGTGTACAAGAGCACCATATCAACCAGCCATATCAAATCTGAGGATAAATATCAGCCATCGCTTTGCTTAGTTTCACCCACACAACCAACCAATCAACCTGAGCTCAGCCTCGGCGCTGATTGGTGGAGGAGATGTGATCTGAATTGCTGTAGGTAATGCTAATTGCCCAGCATGCTGTTGTGCTTGTGTTTCATCATAGAATCGGTGCTCATAGATTGGATCAGCAATTTGGATTCATGTATTTCTGCTTGTGCGTGCTTGTTTTAATTCAACTACGGAAGCAGGGTGGTTTGAGTAAAATTATTTTAACACAGGTATGTTTACATATCCAATCTGTATTTGTATCCATTCCCTGATTCAGCGAACATCTGTTTTGGCATGTAAATATAAAATAATACACCATATGTGCACTGTGCCATATTTCTCATACTGGTTTAACTCATCCTCTAACCTTCCATCCAATCATCATGACTTCTACAGCATCCATAATGAATAAATTACATGAAGATATGGTCATTGACTAAACTATGATTTTATTGTACTCCTTTTGCATCTTTGGTTTCATGCATTTTTGGATGCATTTTATATGTTATGCTGTTTCTGTGTTTATTATCATATTTTTCTTCTCATGCAGTTGTACAACCCTAAATATATTTCACAAAAGCAACAACAGCTGTTTGAAATTTGTATATTCAGTTAAATTTAAGATCAAGAAAGATTCTATTATTGCTGCTGTTACGAGAAAATGTGGGTTGGGTTTTAGGATCTAATGGATTTTCACAGGATCTTTGGAGGTTGGAGAGAATGAAAAATGCTTATAAATGCAAGAGATCAATGGGAAAAGTAGAAAAGCCACAGTATAATGACAAAGAGAGGCCGCCTTTTGAGCCTCTCTCCTGTGGACACAGTTTTTACAAGAGCATATTAAAACACCTAGTCTATAAATGGTATTTCTGTGTTTATCCCTGTTCTCCATTTCAGCCTCCATACATTCCAGTCAAATGAGGCCTCCCATTGGACCCAGTCAGTAATCAGCCCACTGGCTGACTGCTGCTGTTCTGTAATAATATTCTAATAAGCAGTGACTGCTGCTTTGATGAAGGCCTGCTACTCCTACTACTGATCTACTGAACTTACTCCTACTTGGGTAATTAAATATAGCTGAAAACAAGGAAATGGACCACCAGCTCCACTTGTTTCTGTTTCTTTTCCTCCGTCCTCCTCTTTCTTTCTGTCATGCTTTTGCACTTAGTCTTCCTCCCTATTTTCCAAATGCCCGCTTTTATCTGCCTTTTCCTCATGCGTCACTGGTTCCAGGTCCTTTATTCTCTCGTCCCTTGTTTTTTCTTCCTCTCTCTCAACTCTTTAATTTCTTATTTGTTATTGTTTCTCAAGTCTGATAGAAGCCTACTGCTGAACTGTTGCTCTGATCTCACTCCTACCCGGGCAATTAAATCAAGAGAGGCAGCAGTGGGAACATGGACCACCAGTGGGAGAATGTAGAGACACATTTCTTGTCTTTTTCTTTAGGTTTCTTTCAGTTTCTTTGTAATTATTCATTTAGTCATTTTCTGCCTTTAATACAGGCTTCCTTTTTAATATCTGTTTCCCTCTTCCTGCTGTTTTGTTCAGTGTTTGCCCCCTTCCCCCTATGTCTATCTGTCTGTCTCTTTCTCCATTCCCCCCTTGCTCTCTTGATTGACTTGAGTGGGTGAAAGAGGCCAATTTGTTCTCCCCCAGTCTAAAATTACCTGCCTGTCTGTTTGGATGTGGAGAAGCACAGATGATTTCTCTCTCCCATCACTGACCAGGCCTCATGTTGGTCAAATAAAATCAAATGTGGCATTGTTTGTAAAGCTTTTTGCACAAGTTCTTTTGCTAAAGAAACCCTGAGAACTGTTGGGGGTCTTTCCTGAAGAGATATTGAAGTTGTTTGTTTTAGTGTCACATCACATAGGACAAAACAGAGCAAGCTCAACAACATGGATTTAAATTATAACCAAAACTTGAAATTACTACTTCATAAAATCAGTAAAGAGCTGTTTATTTAAATATGTTCCCTCTGTTTCTGGCATTATTGTAAGAACATTTCACATAAATACCAGTGGAATTAACTTCAGTAGTCATTCCAAAGTGTATCTTGTAAATGTAAACAATTAAAATCACAGTGTGGAGATGAGAGACATTTTGTTCCCAAATGTTCTGGAACTTTTTTCAGGACATTTGCCCCTTTATAGGTGTAGTGAATAGAAATTTAGCAAAATCATTAAGACAAACGATTACCTTTTTAATTTTTATTAAATAAGCAAAAGGATATAGTAAGTAGTGTGTCTGGTTTTGTAAAAGATACTGCTGTTGTTGACGCCCTGCAGTGAAAATCAACCTTGACTTGTCCGTATGAGTCCTCATATTCATGTGGATGTTTGACGTGTACCACCCACCTAAACATTGCAGGTCAACCACCCCCCCATCTCCCCAACCCCCCACACCTCATAGTCTTTAAACCAATCACAGTCATCTTGGGCGGTGCTAAGCCCAGGTTACAGCGATGATGCCCCTGCAAAATAGTTTGCATGTAGCGATGTTAGCACTGTCATTAAAATCACTTCATCCTTCCTTTCGACACGATCCAAGTCTTCATCAAAATTTTCCATTTTTAATGTGCAACTGGCTGCTCTGAGTTCATTGTTGTTGTTTCTTGTAGTGAAGGGGATTTTGAAAATGAAAACACACAGCAGAAGCTGACGGGAAATGAAATGCACGGCAAAAATGTTGGGCGTAGACCAACAGACAATATCGGAGTCGGTAGTTGATTAATGGCTTTTCAAATGTTGCTGCTGGTGTAAATGTTGTCACTTCTGCAATCCAAAGAACCATCAAGAGACCCTTGAATGACCTCCTTTAGTATAGCCCTGCTTCAGTGTTCTGTTGAGAGACGCTTTCAAGACCCGTGTAAATACGACAGATGATGTACATCTCATGGAGATTTAGGAAGGTGTGAGTGAGTACTTTTTGGTCTCTTTCCTGGCTGTGTCTGGCCCTCGTTCAGCTCCTGTTTCACTGCTCTGTCAGGCTTCATACTGGGGGTCTGGAATTAAACAAAACAAAACAAACATCGTGCAGATTCCATTGTGTGTGTGGTTTTTAAACTTGGCTTTTTGGGGTCATTTCGGCTGTTCGTGGATGTAATTTTACACATGCAAACACTCACACACACAGACACTCAATATCCAGATGAAATAACATTGCCTCCATGTTCTAAAAGGTGTATTAACATTGGCACTGCGCTCTCGGATTAGGAAAAAGACAGCAGATATTTCTAGACAGACATTCTAATTTTACTACTTTGCATTAAAATGCACGGAGGGGGGTGTGATATTTTTTCTAGCCTCCAAAGATCAGCAGTTGTTTTTTGTGTGGTTTTCAGGGCCAGGATTTTGTGGCTACATCTTCTAGTCTCCAGTGTGCCTGGCCTTTTGTGCTGATTCTTTGTGTGAGGAATACTTTTCCACCTCACTAGCTGCGCCGTTCGCCTGTTTTCCCAGCTCATTCTTTGGATGGAGAGTGTGTTTTTTCTTTGTCAGTGTGAACATTATTTCATCTCTCCCCTTGTCTGTGGAGACTGTGGTGAGGTGTGGTGACCTGAACTTCGGTGGAACAGAACATGGCTGTGTGGGCTTGTTTCCTTGTGTCTGTTCAAGATTTGAGTTTAAGTTTGAATGTGGTAAATGTTAAATATTCATTTTAGAATATTTGAAGAGAGTCCAAAATCTGTGTAAAAATGCAGCCCCATGATGAGCGATATTCATAACGTGTGGGTGTTTTTACACATCCACAATGACAAATCTGAAAGCAGCATCAGCGGTCATATTGGACAAATACAGGAAGTCGATGACTGGATATTTAGTGTTATTGTTGGCATGAAAAAATTGCTTTTGGCCTGTCAAGATTCTTGTTGGCCTAGTGGTCCACGAAGCCTGTAAAACTGTAGGGGAAGCTCTGTGTAAATTAGAATTTGTTGGAACTTGACAGCCTCTAATTTAAGTTTAAATTTAGGATTAACTTGTCGACAATAAACTTTAGCCTTAATCGTTCATATAACAACAACCAAAGCAGCTTTGAACCCTTTATCGGGCAAGTGATCTTATTTGGTAACTTACGAACACGTTACTTCCGTCTCTCAGTGAGGTCGAGAAGCCAATCAGTGAGGATCCCTCTACGTTACAGCACACTGCACTGTGGCATTTGGCCAATCAGCAGAGGCCTGGAACGTATCAAATTTTCTCTTTTCTCCGAAATTGGAAAAAGACAGACTTGCGGCTCGGTCCTCTTCCATATTTGTGGTTGAAACGTCAAAACTAATCATGGTTGGTTGATGAAACTCACACTTTTTACAGTTGAGTAGTTGTGCTAAGTGATGGTATTTACATTTCTTGGGATGTTTTTTTTTTAACCACTAACGGACAAGGAAACATATATGGTAACTTCACTGACCTTGAATTTCAACATTAAAATTGAAAATGTCACAAAAGTAAATTAAAAAGTCTTATGTCCTCCAATAACACTCTAGGGTTGACATTTTGAATTTCAGAGTACTTCAATGGACTTAAATTTAAATTGGATCATTTTTTTTGCAGTGAAAATTTAAAGTGAGTATGTAAGTAATTGTGAGCAAGCTTCAGGATGATGAGCCTGCTTACAGTAAATTTAATGTGTTTGTGATACATTACTAAACAGACATCTGTTCATTTTACTGTCACTTCTCACTACTTGCTAAACAATAACATCTATTATGCTAAAGTAATTTGCTCAACTGGCTCTAAAACAATGTTATTCTCAATTCTTATCATTTTGCCGCTGGTGATTTTCCTTTGCCGCTGGTCAAAATGTTTTTGGGTGGCACCAAAAACTCCTCTTTGCAGAAAAACCCCCTCTATTGCATCTGTTTATGCATGCGTGTGTGTTTGTCATTCTTCAGGATTCAGCGACACCAGGCTGTCTGATCCCTGTTGTATTTCAAAAGCAAACACCTCCGCACATTTCCCCCGAGGTCCCAATAAAGTCACCTGCTAATACAAAGTTTATTAGTTCACAGAGCCGCTGCAAACTTAGATTCTTTCACAAGTGACTTGTTATTGTTTTTAAAGCTCTGTTTACTCTGCACAGCCCCTCAAACCCAGCCCCTCTCTGGGCTGCAGCCCAAAAGCTTTATTAGCTAGATGAGTGCTGGGTGGCCAAATCTGGAAACTGTGTGTGTGTATGTGTGTGTGAAACCATGCAGAATCACACACAATCTATATATTTATGAGCCTGCCTGCTGTGCGTATCATTACATGTACATGTGTGTGTGTGTGAGTGTGTGTTTAGGCCAGCTCTGACCAGCTGCTGTGGCTGTTGTGTGGTTGAGTTCACCTCTAAAAATGTTTGTGGGGAGGTGATTATTGCATTATTTGTTTGTTTTACAGAGTCTGCAGTGAAAACTAGGCAAGTGTTTATCTCGGCCAGCTATGCTTTCACCTGCTGGCAGGTGCAACGCAGCACTACATTAAAGTATTTACTGTTATTATTAGTGCCCTGGGTGGTTTACTCAGCTCAAAATGATTGAAAAGGAGAAACATATGTCTTTCACAAGTGCACACACTTAATAGAGCAGGAGGAGCTAAATGGGTCAGACAGTGATGCTGTCTCTTGAACAAGTTAACATATTTGCCATTCCTTTATTTATTTCTTATAAAAGACGCCAGACCTTTTGCTGATCTGCTTGAGTTTTGATGGAAAATCTATAGCATAACTGCAGCAGTAAGGCTATGTGGAGGCCAAAATCCCTTTTAAAAGAAATCTGTTGTTTCAGCTCTTTTTCACCGTAGCACAATGATGTCACCAAGTCTTTTCTAGCAGCTCCTTCAGTCTGGAAAAAGTTTTTTCTGCCATCTCTAAATTATCATTCACACATGTAGCCTGGTTTGCACTTTTCTGCCTGCAGCTGTAGACTATATATTGCCTTGTAAAACATTTTTGATTAGTCTGTGTAGTCAATTAAGTGTCACTTAAGGTCTGGCGATATGTTAAAGTTGTCCAACTGGCCATCATCAGTCCAACGACTAACGATTGCCAATATATTCATGGAGGTGTCTGATAACTGAAAAAGTGTGACTACAGTGATTTATCCATCAGCTATGTTAAGTTTCTATTTTATTTCTATTTAAATCATTGTAGAGCTCGACCTGCCTTTCACATACACCAGCTGACAATTGACTCGTCGGAGAAAAAAAGTGTGCAATAGGAACGCCTGTTGATTTTTGAGGGGGCCTTTGTCTGTAGACTGGAATCAATCAAAAAATCAAATCAAAATTTATTTGTAGAGCACTTTACAACAACATAAAAGAAGACCAAAGTGCTTTCCATCAGCATGGTAATACAAAACAATACAGTTTGGTTACTATAAAACCATAATCTGTCATTCACAAGAGGTCAGTGAGGCATGAACATCTCAAAAGTAAGCAGTTCTTCACTCAGTTAGTCTGTCTGTTTTTAACACAACCCTGTCGGAGACCCAACTCTTCCATTAGGTTATTAGCAGGCATGTAAGGAGGCTTATTATCTTTCAAGATCTTTGGATTCTAAACGGGTTAGGGAGACCTCTGATTTTAGGCCAAATGCCTTTACTGTAGCCTGAATTATAGTTAGTAACTAGCCTTTACTGTCTAGACCAACTCTGCAGTGATTATGAGAGGCAAAGAAACACCTTTCTAGTGATGCATGAACCAGGCCTTTATTCCTTTTCTACATCAGTGCATAAGAACCTGTTTGAGCATCGACTGTTGCGATGTGCAGGTTAACAATAGCCTCACTGCAGAAAGTGAAGAATGTGAAGTAAGGCAAATGAACTCAAAGACATCATGCACAGGTAATGGGATTTTTAAAATAACCATTAGACAGATGGATAGATGGATAGATGGATAAATGGAGGGAAATTCAGTGACAATTACACAATGATTTAGCATGTGTCAGTCCTTAATATACAACTTTTTTTTTATTTTAGTATTAATTGAATTAATTGTGATTATCATTTTGGTCGTAATCGTACAGCCCTCGTCGGTAGTGTAGAAATATTTTGGCTACAGAAAGGATAATGTTAAACAAAAAACAGATGCTCTGTCTGCACTATCGTTCAGTTGTTGAGTGTAAAACCAATCTGACACTAAAAGCTATTTTGAATGCTTTTGCCAGCATTGCACCACATGAGAAAGATTCCAAATGGTTTCCAAACCTTTTTTTAAAAAAATGTTCCCCCTATTCAATCTAGAATGATTAATTATTTTCAAATGGTGTCATTCAAGTCATCTGAAGAAATATTGTGTTTTTCCCCCATATTCCACTATATATTACAGAAAAACTAAATATCACAATGTCCTTTTTTTCCCCGGTATCAGCCAGTTGCCAATAGCTGATCGCCCAGCCCTAGTGCCATTAATATGATTATATTATAAGGTAAATAGAAGCCTGATTAGCTGGGAAAAACCTACATGTTTGATAGGTATCATTCAATCAAGCAAAATTCATTTTCTTACAACTTTGAAGTGTAATCAATAAACACAATCTGACACAAAGACGCTGCACAGCATCTTTTACAATGGCTTATTGTAGTGTGAGGTTTCCCTTTATTGAGCTGTTTGCCAGTCAAACATCAACACATATTCTTCTCAGTGAGAATAATGGATTTACCCTGACACATATCCTGCAGAGACATGGAAATGAATTCCTTTTGATTCTTCCCAGGCCAGTTTGGAGGGAAGCCCAGAGGACATTCCTACAGAACTTGTACAGATCGCAAGACAGAGAGATGTGGAAAGAGATATATATATATAAGGCTTTGGGACACGAGTGGTGACACAGTATTTGGTGTTATATTAGTCTCGCCGACAATTCCTTTTTTTCTTGACACTGTTTTTGACCAAGCAGGACAATAGAATTTAGATTTTGCCTTTGTTTACCTTCAAAATGTTTTTACTCTACATTTCTAGATGAAATATGGACAAGTAATTGAATGTAAAATATCAAACTGGGGAAAAACAGTTTAAGATTGGTTCCAGTGTTTCCACTTGTGAGCAGCATACTGTAGCTTTTCTTCACTTGCACCCTACAGACGGAGGTTAAACACACCAAAATCAAATTCCCACAAACCTTCTGTGTGTAATGTTAAGTCAAGACTTGCAAACTTTGTAAGTTAAAGTCAACATTTGCTCCTTTGACAGATAATGAAAAACTGACTTCACAGGCACTGACAGTACTGAGGGATTTTTTTTTTTTTTACAAGGATATGGGCACATTCTCTGGTTTAGAGATGTCAACACTGGAGTGAAAGAAAGGATGAAAAGTAAAGTTCAAACACACTTCATTCAGCCTTCAGTTCTTTCTTAATTTCCCTGGCTGCAGGCTTGTGAGAAACGTATTCCTGTTCACAATGACTATCTGAGCTGTGTCGGATCTTCAGAATAACACATGGGAAATCTGTTTAGAGTGGCTTTTCTCTTCAGTATGGAGCTTGTCAGGAGCGATTTAACTGACTTCCATGATTCAGCTGCTCAGGGATGCGACTGTATGTAGCAGTTCTTTATGTTTCCATAAAGCATCATTTCATTTAAGTATTGAGTGTAATGTTATAGCAGTTGGTTGTCGTCTAGTTTAAGTAAGTTTATCTGTCTTGTTCTTCTTCCTAATCCCTCTCACCTTCCCTCCATCTTTGCGCCTCCCTCTTATACTTTGGTTCCCTCTTTGTTTAGCGGGTCAACATGTCCTGCCTCCTCTCCACATTAATTGTTGTCTTGCTGTATCACGCAACCATTCCCAGCTGGGACTCATTAGACCTGTGTGTGTCTTTTGCCTGAAAGTGTGTGTTTGTATATGGGTGTGTGTGTGTGTGTGTGTGTTCGCCAGGCAGAGGGTAATTCCCCCTCTGTCTTTGATGAGCAGGTTGGTCCAAAGGCTCCGGGCTGAGCTCTGTAAGATGCTTCACACTTGGATGATACGCTGGTGTTTGTAGTTTTCCACGCTTTGCTTCTGTCTCTCATGTGTCATGTCAAAACTGCAACTGCGTGAATACTGGGAACTCGAGGAAACGTGATGTATGGTGAGATGCAGAAAAGACAGACAACTAAGAAGCAAACAATAACAGATCCAGAATGACCTGATCCTCTGTTATGTAAGCATCACGACAGTTTGTAAATGACGTGTGTTTTTTAGAAATGTGCAAATTTTATTAAAGCCGAAAGAGTTGCTGTGAATAATTTATTCATCAGTTAAGTTTTATAACATTGTAAACTGAATTTTGTATAGTTTAGCCTGTTGGTCAAGGAATACAAGGCATTTCAAGTTGTTACTTTGATTGTTTTTTGCTATTTTATAGATACATTTTTTATTATTTGAGAAAATATTAAGCAGATGAAACATAAAATACATTTACAGTAGTATAGAGTTGGTTAAGCTTGGGAAAAACCTCGCTCCAAGTTCGTCATTATACTGAAGAAAACCTAAATGCAGCATGTGATATTTAGTTAAATTCTATCCATTTTTTTAAAACATAGGTGAATATAACAGAATGGACATCTGAAAACAACCACTATATTTGAAATGATAGGGGGCAGAGTGTGTCAGTAACAAGTGTGTCCACAGTTTGTATTGTGTATTTCCTTACATCTGCAACGCAAAGAGTTAACAAGGGTGTATAGCTGGTTTGTGGATTATTGAATTATAGTTGTGAAAGACTCAGGTCTTGCCTAAAAACATGTAATGGTTTGCCTCAGATGTGAGTACACCACTTTTCCAATTTTTTTTTCAATCTCTTTCAGTGGTGAATAAAAACTAACCAACTAAATGGAAACAGCATTTGAATATACAACTGCGTACCCTTCACATTAGATGTCATGGTTTCATTGTAGGTCAGTTTACTGGCTGTGTCAATATTAAACAGAATATTTATGTTCCTCAAACACAACAACTCTGCCAGACTTGCACATCTTCACTCTCTTCCAGTAATAAAGTCTTGTTGTGAAACCCTCCTTTTCATTTCAGTCCCACATGTATGGAGCGAGCCATCACTTGATATCAGATATAGAGTTTCCTTTAAACAAACGCAGGTGGGTGCACACACAGACGGATACATGAAGTGAATCATCGCAAGAAGAAGCATTCCCTGCTTCTGCCAATTAGCATGACATCGACCAGATGGTTCTCTATGTTTGCATATTACCACTGTCATATTCAGCCAGCAAATGTCCCTGTTTACCTATTAACAGTGGGTGTGTGTGTGGGTGTGGGTGTCCTTCAGTACACTAGACAGGATTTGGGTTTCAGTGTTTGAAGATGATCCCTAATCAGGCCCCTGGTCCTCATTAATCGCAGGTGGATGGTGGATGGTGGATGGATGCGTTGTGAAGCCTTTTATTCATTTTTAGCTGAACATGCAGCTGTTGAATATCTGCAGTTTCAAAGAGGTATTTACTACAGTAGAGAACTGTATATATACAGTATGTGAGCCAAAGTGTTGCAAGACAAGACCCACAACTTGTTGAAATAAAGCATATCCTTCAGCAGAAACCTTCATACATTCCTGTAAAGCATTTGTATAATCCATATGGTGTAAAGAAGACTGATTGTTTAACTTCTGGAAACAAATGAGTATCTCAGTACCTCTTAGAAAGCATTTTTTTTTTTTTTTTTTATACTCAGTGATGCATCAAACTTGAGCAGAAGAAATGGATCAAATGTCCGTGCTGAATCCATACAGCAACAGTTTACATGGCCGTGTGTAGAGCAATCATGCTGCAGTGCATAAACAAAGCTGCAACTGTCACTGTGGGATTCATCTGTTGCTCCCATTTTCAGCTTTGCTTCCATTCTGCCAGCACAACTTTTAGCTTGTGTTCAAACAGGAATTAGGGCCGAGACCACATCACAACCCTGTGGGGAGTTTCAGTGTGGCAGTGATGCTTGGACTTTTCATTCACCCAGCTTTGTTTAATTATAGGTCAAAGACACCTCAAGGTTTGTGGCCACATACAATTCAAAGGGGGAAACCCCCCTGAGGGTACCTCCCGCACCGTAAATAACACAATCCTGCCGTTTTTCTCTGGCTGTCCTTGCACATCTATTTAGAGATCACTGCAGTTAAATTGAATCGGGAGTGTTTTAAAACTGTTGTACAAACTAATTTACTGGGAAAAATTCAGTGTAGTTTGTGAAGCAATGATATAAAACAGATTACAACATTCAGATTTTGTGTGGAGGCATGATGCTGAGATGGTTCATTAGCTTGACCTTTACAATATGACGTCAAAATCAAAAAGTTCTGGGACTGTATAAATATGTGAATCAAAAACCTTATATAATTAGGCCTCCACGTGTGTTGAAGTAGTCTCCTTGTAGTGATAACGGCGTTTCCAGTGCCCCTCAAGTGCTTGTAATCCTCCCTGGAAATTCCCTTAAGTAAACGTGTCAAGCATCATCTGCGATGGATACTGATTCTCCTAAACTGCGTCAAAATAGCAGTCCTTCAACTTGAATTTCTTCCTGTGGAGATGAAATAAGTTGCAGGAAGCCACATCTGGTGAGTAGAACTGGTGGAGAGTGGTGATTGTGTTGCTGTGGCCAAAAATACAATGCGTAATCACCAAGCTGTAAATGTGTCATTTTGCCATAGTTCAGATCTTTTGCATCAAATTTTCTCCCTCAGACACCTCAGGAAATTACAGTAAAACTCGACCCTGTGGTACCAATTATTGGAGCACAATCACCTTATGTAAAAGAAAATAAGGAACACGCTCCTGGTGTGCTATTGACCAGACTTGCTATGTCAACAACAAATAGTGACATTACATCCAACCAGGCCATGCAGTTTTTATTGCAAGCATAAACATGCAGGGTTTTAAGATCTGAGTCCAGACTTTGGGATTTGGTGCCATAAGCTACCATTTGCAACTCCACTACATTCCAAACCAAAGGGGAAATATGTTAAATACACATATTTAATTAGTTTATTTCATTATTCTTTTGTGCCATCATGACATGATTCACTTCTATGTCATAGCTACCAATTGTAGCTACCAATTGTTAAGTTTTTGTAACTATCATGTTTTACCAGTTTGATATCTTTGCCTTGTTGAGTCTTGGACATTGCAGGCTCTTCCGCTGTGAAAATGATGGTTTCTTCTCTTAGTGGTAGCTGTAGACGCACCTCTTGTAACCAGTGTTGACTCTCAACATGAAGGTTCCTTCCTGACACAGAATGTGATGTTTTCTTCTGTGCTCCAGTTAGCTATTGATGGAGAAATTATAAATGGCCACCTACCAGTGGTCACAAAAATGTGCTGCTGATATTGTGACCACGAAGTGTTCCAGGTATGGCACCAACAGCAGCCTGAAAAACTTCTGATTGTAGGTAACCCGACATTAGCTAATGATGCATCGCCCAAGAGCGTTTCTCAGCACCAAAACATACCAAATCTGCTCTTGGTTTAGTGTTAATGTACTGTAGGTCTGTTGGAAATCCTGTGACTTAAAAGTGCACAGATCCAGCATTCTTTCACACTGTTTTCTCTCACTTAGCAGACTTATCTGCTAACTCAATAACTATTATCGGTGGTGACTTCAACATAGTTTTAAACCCTTCAGTAGATCGATCTAATAGTCCAATACACGTTAAACAGTCACAATCAGTTAAAGTCATACATGACTATATGAAAGATTTCGGACTAGACGACGTCTGGAGACTCAAAAACCCTACAAAGAGGGACTATACGTTTTTCTCTCCGGTGCACAAAACATTTTCAAGAATTGACTTTTTCCTCTTAAATAACTCTATCGCACATAAAGTTACTACTAAAATCCACCCAATCATTATCAGCGACCATGCACCAATATCACTCAGCCTGCAAACAGATTCCATCCCTAAACCTCCTCAGACTTGGCGCCTCAACATCTCTCTACTCAAAGATCCAGAATTTGATCGAGTAATAAGGAGTGAGTGGGCAGACTTTCTAAAAAACAATGACTCTAATGACTTATCTCCATCTTTGCTTTGGGAAACTGGAAAGGCCGTAATCAGAGGTAAAATAATATCATACTCCTCATACAAGAAAAAAAAAGATCTACAAACAGAGAAAGAAATTGAAGAAAAAATTAAACAACTTACAGAGAATTATGCAATAAACCCAAGTGATCAATTATGGTCCGAACTACAAAACGCAAAACTAAACCTCGATAATATCCTATCCAAGAAAACAGAGTTTTTATTACAACAACTAAGATATAATGATTTTGAACACAATAATAAATCTGGAAAATTTCTGGCGAACCAACTCCAGCGCAATAAAGAAAAATCCTTCATAACAGCAATTCAGGATCCCTCAGGAAAGTATACTCAGTCACCTCAGGAAATCAACCAGACCTTCTATAATTATTACCAGAGTTTATACTCAGCAGCAGTTAACCCAAACATAGAAGATATACATAATTTTCTCAACAATCTAAACATGCCCGAACTAACGTCAAATTACAGAGACATATTAGATGCTCCACTGACTATGAAAGAATTACAATGTGCATTAGACAGTATGCCAGCAGGCAAGGCACCTGGTCCTGATGGTTTCCCTGCTGAATTTCTTAAACATTTTTGGTCAATGTTAGCACCCCTTTTCTTCAGGACAGTGACAGAGATTAAAAATAATGGTTATATCAGTCCGCACATGAATACAGCTGCAATTAAATTATTATTGAAACCAGACAAAGATCCTACGCTTCCCTCTAGCTATCGACCTCTGTCACTAATCAACACCGACATCAAAATTATCTCAAAAGCTCTCGCCTCTAGGCTGGAGAAAATCATCCCATCAATAATTCACAGCGATCAAACAGGATTTATAAATGGCCGACACTCCACCAACAACATCAGAAGACTTCTAAATCTAATCTCTTTGACGCAACGCCACAACAAAGAAGCTATTGTTATGTCACTAGACGCAGAAAAAGCCTTTGACAAAGTTAATTGGTCCTTTCTCTTTGCTGTGCTCCACAAATTTGGCTTCGGAGAATCATTTATCCAGTGGGTATCAGCTCTGTACAACTCACCCAAGGCTACAGTCACCACTAATGGGATCACTTCACAAAGCTTCAGTCTGCAAAGAGGAACGAGACAGGGATGCCCACTCTCTCCCTTATTGTTTGCGATCTTTATCGAACCATTAGCAACAGCTGTACGTCAGAACACCGATATCAAAGGTATCTGTGCTCTGGAGTCTGAACATAAAATTAACCTATACGCAGATGACATTTTACTTTATCTACAAGAACCCAAAACTTCAGTAAAGGAAGTATTTAACCTCATCACAACCTTCTCGCGTCTTTCAGACTACTCCGTCAACTGGTCAAAATCAATTATATTACCTTTAACAGAAAACTCGTGGAAGCCCGCAGCCCAAAACTCGCATTATTCTTTTCCTACTGGCAACATCAGATATCTGGGCATAAATATTTCCTCCAAACTCTCAGAATTAGTTCACCTGAACTTCACTCCACTTTTGGACAAAGTCTGTGATGATCTGAGGCGTTGGAACAACCTCCCCATCTCCCTTTTGGGACGAATAGCTACAGTCAAAATGAAAATATTACCTAAAATCAACTATCTTTTCTCCATGATTCCATTTAAACCCACATCAAAGTGGTTCCAATCATTAGACTCCGCTATTGGTAAATTCTACTCAAAGAATAAAAAGGCTAAAATCAGTCTGACTACCCTCCAGAAGAATAAATCCGAAGGGGGACTGGAGGCTCCCAACTTCATGTATTATTATTTATCCAACCAAATACAATATCTCACCAAATGGATACATCCTCATGAAGAATATAACTCCTGGCTGGAACTAGAACAGTTAGATTGTAACCAGATCAAAATCTCTGACCTTCCCTTTATCACTTCTGCCCTTAAACATCACTCCTGCTTCAAGAACCCTATGATCGCTTCCACCTTGTCTGCTTGGTGGAAAGCACTGGAAACCACAGGCTCCCAATTAAAACCCAGTATACTCTCCCCAATCTGGCACAACCCTGATTTTGCAAACAACAAAATAGCTCTTTATTTCAGCACATGGGCAGAGAGAGGAGTCACTCACCTCCATCACCTTCTGGATGATAACACATTTAGGACATATATAAACTTATTCCAAACATTTGAAATAAGAAATGGAAATTTTCTTCAGTACCTACAGGTAAAGAAGACTATTACAAGTAGAATTCCATCGCTTCAGACTACTTTACAGCCAACGGATTTACAGCCACCTGAATTTGTCGACTACATTGTGAAACTCTCTCCAAGAAATAAGAAGAATCTCTCAAAAATTTATGGTTTACTCTCAAAGACACACTCTATACACCTACCAACTCAAAAATGGGAAGAAGACGTATCCAAATCTTTTGACTCTGATTTTTGGACCCAAATCTGTGAAAACACATTTAAAATGACTAAAAACACCAACTTACAATTGATCCAATTTAAGGTGCTTCACAGAACGCATATAACGCAATATAAACTGTATAAAATGGGCTTCTCACGCTCAGACACATGTACGCAATGCACCCAAAACATGACTGACACTTACTTTCACGCTCTGTGGCTTTGTACACCCGTCTATCAATTCTGGGTAACAATCACGCAGAAACTCTCCAATATTTTGGACTGCGGGATTCCACATTCCCCGAACGTTTGCCTAATTGGTGATCTAACGCAAACAGCCCTTCCAGACATTCATATCCAACCCACACTTGCAGCTATCGCCATTGCCAAAAAGACAATTTTAGTTAACTGGAAAGATAAGAAAGCCCTCAACATCACCCATTGGCTGAACCTCCTCACAGAACACATTTCACTAGAGAGAATATCTGCTATCAGAAAAAACCATTTGGACTCCTTCAAAGAAAAATGGTCTCCATTTATTAAATCAATAAATATTAATCTATAGCCTCCGCTTGTATGTGGGCGTATGCCATTTCCCTCATAAAATTGTAATTATTATTCTGTCTGTGTGTATGGTCTGACTTCTCTCTGCTTTATTTCAGCTTATTAACCCTCTACCTTTTTAAGTAGGATGGCACCATGGACTTCAAGGCTGTGTGCATGCACTGGTGGTGTCCCTTCCCTATTGCTCTTGGGGTTGCTCTCTGGCTCTGCGGGGCCTGCGTGGCTCGGGCCCCTCTGCCTGGGGGTGGGTGTCCCCGGTGTCTCTCCCTTTGAGTCCTGGGTCTGCTGGGTTTGTGCGCTCTCCTGGGGCCTTGGGGGTGGCGGCGGCTGGTCTCTTCTGGGGCGCCCTGGCTGGCCCTGGGGTTTGGGGTGGGTCGGCCCTCCGGTCGCTCCCCTGTCCTTTCCTGCTCTGCTTCCCTCCTCCTCCCTCCTCTCCTGCCTGGCCGCTCGTCCTCGTCCCTCTCCCTCCCCTGGGGGGGCTGGGGGCCCTCCGCTGCCTGGGGGTCTGGCATGGGGGCCGGGTGGTCTCTCTGGGGGGGTGGCTCTGGCTCATCCGGGCACAGGCCTTGGTACTTGCCTGTGTGCCGCCACTGGAGATAAATTTCTGCTGGCTGGGGGCTTCTGTCCGGGCCCGGTGCTGTCCTGGGGAGTAGTGGGGTGGGTGGGGTCTCGGTGGTGCTGCGGAGTGGGCGCCCTGCATCCTGGACGTGCCGGCTCCGGGGTGGGCGTGGGGGCTCATGGCCCTTGCTTCCTAGTGGTGCGGCCTGGTCCTCCCTCCGGGGCAGGGGTGCTGCATGCGGCTGGCCCGTGGTGGGGCTGTGGCGCCTACCGGGGCGCTGCTCTAGCGCTGCGACTTCTGGGGGTTTCGGTGCTGGCCGGGCCGGTCGGGTTCGTGTGGGCTCACCTTGGCCTCTTGCCTCTGGGCTCTGGGGGCCCTCTGCATCAGTACCGGTGGTCTTACTACCTGTCTCCCCCGCTGCTCTCTCCTCATGGGCCGGATCCACACCAGACTGCCTCTTACTGTGCACTTCACACACTCCACACGTCACTGTATATAGTTAGTCTTAGGCACATATAGGGACACAACAGCTAGGGCCCCGAGAGCAGGTGGGGGCAGGAATGATGGGCTCTGTGGTGGGGCGGATGGCAGGGCTCTACGGCCTTGTCTCTTCCCCATCACCCTCTTGCTTGCCTCCCCTGCTCTCTAATTTCTTTTTAATGCACCACATACACTCACACCTTGGGGGTAGGTCTGGGACGGCTCGGGGAACTTGGGCCAGGGTAGGCTGCAGAGTAGCCATCCTCTGTGGTCCTCTGGCCCGCCCCCTGGACGCCTCGCCCAGCCTCCCCACTTTTAATGCACCACATGACACTCAGGGTTACACTATCACGGTGCAGGGATAATGTCTCCAGTCTGGGATCGGGAGACATATTAACAGGGAGTAATGGGGGGATCTCACTAATATGGCCTCACTGGTGGGACCCGGCCCCCTTATAGCTATGGTGTGGCGGGGGTGGACCATCATCCGTGTTGCTGTGGCTGGGGGGTCCCCGGGACCTGGGGGCTGTGGTCGGGGGGGGTTCTCCTGCGTGCCCGACGGGTCCGGGCAGGGTGCGATGGCTCTTGGTGGGCTGCGGGGGCTGGATTGGCCGTCCTGGTGGGCGCTGTGGCTGTACTGCGGGCTGGTGGCATGTGGTGGCTCTGTCCTGGTGGGTTGTCAGGGCGCATTGCGGGGAGTGGGGGCCCTGGGTGTACTGCGCTCACCTGGGGCCTGGTGCGGGGGGTATGCGGGGTGCCTCCCTGTCGGCGTCGCCGGGCCCCACCACACTGTCCATTTTTACCCTCTGGACTCACATCGGGTCCCGGCTCCGATTTCCTCTGGCCGGCTCCCGGTGGTGGCCTGCCTTGTGATGGGCTGGTTGCCATCCCTTCGGTGGGCCGCTCGGCCCCTGTGTCTGGCTTCCTGGCTGTGTGGGGCCGTTGGCCCCCTCGGGGGAGGGAGAGGGGGTGGGGGTGGGCGGGTCGGGTGGTGGGGTGGGGGGTTTGGTGGGGACTGGGGTGGGCGGGGTTAGGGTTTGGGTGGCGGGTGGGTCCTCGTGCCCCGGGCCACCTGGGTCGGTCTGGGCGCGCAGGGGGTGTCAGTAGCTGCTCCCTCTTGTTCTCCGGGTTCGCGTCGTTCACGGTGGCCCCGGTGGCTCTCTGGGGGTGCCGCCCTGTGGCTCCTACGGCCCGGGGGGGAGGGATGCCCTGTTGACTTGGCCCTGCCTTGCCGTGACTGCTGTTCTGGGCTTCGGGGTTCTTCACACTTGCATGTTTGATCAGGTCTTGCCAGCTACTGCCGAGTCCCATTTCAGCGATTGATGGGTCCCGCCAGAATGTGCTGAGAATTTCTCCAGTCTCTACCCTAAACTCATTCTCTCTCGCACTAGTATCCTTTTCTGGCCTATTCTATTCTATTCTATACTATCAAGACACCCACAATTATGGTGCTCAGTACCATTTGTTCATTTATTATTGAATCTCTTTTTCTTTTGTGTTGGTTTGGTTTTCTTTTCTTTTTTCAAATTTTTATTTATTTATTTATTTTTTTTTTATTGATGGGCAATTAGTAGTTGGGCATAACACACCACCTTACAATCTTTAATTGCAATAGCAACGCCTGTTATTTTCTATCCCTGTTCATCCTGTTCGTCCTGTTCGTCCTGTCCAGTCTTTGTTTCCCCCACACATCACTGAGGTGTAGCACTGCCCTCCCTGGCTCATAATAGGGAATTCTAATAAAGAATATCTGCTTAGCTTTCAGGGAGGGCCGGTGATGGTCACACACATGCACTAAATATTAAAATATTTGGCTGCAAGACTAAAATATGCATCAATCTCATAAAATGTTGACTCCCCTTTTGTGGAGTTAAACAATGAGAACAAATGCAGACAAAAAAAAAAGAAGAAAAAAAAAAAAAAAAAAAAAAAAAAAAAAAAAAAGTGCACAGATCACAGTACTGAGGCTTACGGCCAGATAGATAGATAAGACGGCATGTATTCTAGAAAGGCAATAAAAGTTTGTTGCAGCACATGAAGACAGTGAGGAGGGTTTGCCATTTCTTCTGGACAATGATAGCAAATTGCATCAGTGCAGCAAGTAAATACACACTTGATAATAAACATACCATCATCATCGTTAAGTACTAAGTCTGTTCCCCCCTCCTTGGTCCTCCTCTCCCTGAGGTGCTTCGTCCCCCACTTTTGAAGTCTGTTCTCAGTCTCTGACTCTTTTTAATCATGTAGAGGACTTGAGTTTTAAAGCCAAGGTAAGATAAACTCTGAATATAGAGTGCATCTGGCTGGGTTAGCTCTGCTAGTAAAACAGCAGGAGACAGAAAAAAAGAGAGAGAGCTAGTAAGATGTCAGGGTGAGGGCAGCTGCAGGCAGAGCAGGATGAACTAGACGGGGAAGTGATGAGAAGGGCATGGAGAAGAGGAGTAGACTGAAACCATAGCAGGAAAGTTAGACAAGGAGAAAATGGAGACTGGAAATGTGAGCTAAGAGACTTTCTAAACATGCATCCCTGAGTTTTGAGTGAAATCACATGCATTTTAAGAGATGATCAGATAGCTTTCCAGCTGTAATCTCTAAAGTCAAACCACTTGTACAGTCTTTGTTTCTCTCTGCCCTGCCGTTGTTAAAGACATGTCTGGACTAACCGCAGCCCCTCCACTTGTTCAATGACTCACGTTTTCTTTTGAGCTGCAATAGCCAACAAAAGTCCATATTTAATAGGAAGTGGTGGTTGTTTATTGAGTAAACAGTGGAAGTAGATTATTTTTCCATCAACTGCTGTATTTATCTTACACGTGAAATGAAGAATGCAGTTATATTTTAGTAGCATAGTCATCAAGGTCAATGAGGTTTCACTTTATCTCGCTATAGTTCTGCCATTAGAAATCATAACAAAACTATGCACTGAAGGTGGGAGCACAAAGCCGCTGCGTCCGCATGCACCGCCATCTTGAAAACATTCCGCATCCACAGGAGAAAATTCAAAGATTCTCTGTGCTAAATTCAGAGGCGCCATTCAGAACCAATGAATGTCGCGAGAATACGAGCATCTCAGACCAAAACGACAACAATGGCCACATTTCTCCTTTCCCTTCACTTTTAATTACAACTACAAATGCTGTGTCCACAATAGGAAACAAAAAAACTGTTCAGCCACAACTATTTGCACATGCTAGCATTATGAAATAGATTGAATGGCCCAAACAAGTTGTTTACTACAAGAGTAAGGTCACCCCACTCCACTCTGTGTGTGTTTGTTTCTATAGTCTGTCAGACTGGAGTAAACCTGTGATTGGAAACAAACGCACAATACTTGAGCAGAAAAAGAGTAGCTGAGGAGTGCCTCAAAACAGCAGTGGAGGCTCTCAAGCTGAGCTAAAATGAATAAACAAAGTGCATTAGGGAAACAACATTAAAAAATATTTGGTCTATTTATAGAAACAACACAAACTGACTGAGAACCATTTCATAATATAAAATACAAAATGCAGGTGGCAGCTGAGTTAAAACTGTGTGACACTACAGTGCTTTGGTCAAATGCTTTAAGTAAGAAATGTGGAGCGTTAAGATGGCTGAGGAGCTGATGCATCCCAGAGTTTATTACTGGGAGTCGACAGTGTTGGAAAATTTAAATTAAGGCACGAAACAGCAGAAAAATGGAATGAGAGTATAAAAATGTACAATAAATACAGTTAAAGTGTTGTTCAACAGTTTCAACGGGAGGGACTCACATGCACTAACATTCCCATGTGGCCAGAAACACAACACACACAGGGAGTGTGACCTCATTCTCTGCCAGTAACAGCATCACTCCACTCTATCTTTACATAGCAGGTAGTTTTTTCCTGTATTTAAGGGCTATATTTACATTCCAAGACTTACTTAATTCTGGATAAAATTAAGAACGCCGAAATCAGTGGTAAATATCTCAATTTCTTTCTCTTTATCAGGACTTCTTGTCAGAAGAGGCCTCCCACTGCACTGAGACATGCTGGTTAAATATAGCTGGAATACATTAATTTATGATAATGTATCTAAATACAAAACACTAGGTTTTTATGTATGTTCATGTTAGTTTTGAGGGAACGTTCTTCGTAATTTGTTATAGTTAGAAGCCTTCTTTTTCTCTCATTTCGATGTAGTGTTTTACAAAAGAGTCATTGCATTCTAAACATGGATGGTCCAGCAGTAAGACACACTAAGGGGTAGATCCACCTTATCAAAGACAGATGGAAGTGGAACCTGCAAGCAGGAGTTCGTGAACGCCTGTGTGTCTGTGTGGGAATGTGCATTTGTTGCGTGTGTGCTCATGAATGTTAATTGGCCGTCTGTATCTCCTTGTACTTTATTGTACATTTGCCAGTGTTTGCATTAATATAATGGTATCAATACCTGTGTGTGCCGTCATCGTCACTAACTGATCCATTTCATGCTAGAAAAAGTCCAACGTCGGAACGCCTGCCATATGGAGGTTGTTACTACGGAAAGCAAAGCAAAAGAGTCTACTTGTGAATGCAGGTTGCACAGACTGGACTCTGCAGGAGAAGACCGAGTGCAAACATACACACACACACACACACACACACACACACCATGGAGTACTGGACAGTTACCAGAGAGAATCAGAGATAAGGAAATTGAAGAGTCTCTTTCCTCTGTCTCATTCGGCTTGTTTTCTCTCTAAACAAACAGTCGGCAGCAGCACAGCGTTTAGGAGCCCTTTATGAAATAGTCTGACATCCTTTATGGGACACACAAGCGCACACACACGTTTTAGAAAAAAAAAAAATCAACTCTGACACACACGCACAGCGGAGGTTAACTAATTCCAGCAAAATAATGCTTCCCGCCAAATTCAGCAGCTGCAAACTGAAAACGCTGAACTGCTGGAGGTCCCCAGCAGACACCACCAGAGTTACTGAACTATCTCACATCTGGATCTGCGGGTGACCTGAGGGGACAGACGAGAACGCCAGTCCAAACCACCACTGTCCTCATGCTGCTATAGTGATCAAACAGCGGGGTGGTTAGACGTCCTGCTGTAGCTCGAAATGACGGATTAGAGGCAAAATAATGCACACATATTGCAGATGCCCACAGATGTCGATGCAGAAATGCCTGTTTGTACACATGTACCCACACAGAGTCTGGGCACAGCGCTGTGAGTGACATTGTGGTTGCCCATCCTACTCTTGTTCTGCCATAAGCACTGTTTTCTCCACAGGAAAAAAGACTCTGAGGCTGACTGCATTAGACTCAGGCCGCAAAGTCTCCAGAGATTTGTGGTTCCTATTAGCTGGCCATCATTTTTGACAGTCTAATAAAGGCAGATTTTTTCAGGAAGGGCTTTTCCTTTTGTTTCAAGCTTCAGTTTTGAAGTTAATGTCTGGTGCTGTTGTCTAGAGTGTCTAGAAAAATAAGAGCAAGAATGTTGTGTGGAACGGTTTGTCTTTTAGTTTTATTTGTTAAAGCTGGAGCTGTAATGATTTGTGTGTCTATGTGTGAATCGGGGTGCCAGACGGTGGGGACACCCAGAGGGCATCAGCCAGCCCATGTCTGCTGAGGACACAGAGAAGCTACTGTTATCAGCAATCATACTGACTCAAAATATATTATCAGTACTTTTACGTGCACGTCTGCCTGGTGTCAAAACAGAAAAACTACCAATACATAGTCATAGTCTCTGAGCATTGCCTTACTGAACAACAAGAAATATCCAGTATCTAAAAATTACATGATCCACTGTTCTGGGATGGCGGTCAACTTCCCACAATCATATCATCGAAAACTGAACTCATTACTAAAATTACTCTAAACTTTCACACATGACTTTGATTAGGATTTCAAACTATGTGATTAGCAGTGAGTGATTGTGTCTCATATAACCTTGGGGGCTTGAAAGCACCATGCTAAATAATTAAATGTGTTTTGGACAGTCATTGTTGCTATTATCTACGCTCGCCCTGTATGACGGCTGGAATTGGGGACATGGGGCCAGAAGCTGTTTATTACTTTCATATGGAGCCAACATGTGCTTCACATTTGCCACAAGATTTCTTATTTTTTTTTTACTGTATTATGTACGCTGAGGGTGCTCTTACCATTGAGACATCATCACACTGCCTCTGCTGGGCTGTTATCGTTTGTTAGATGATAAACCGCTACACTGCGTTATTCTCCCCTCTTGTGTTGGTTTTCTTTTGTAATGAACTGATGCAGATCAGATTTTGATGCATGCAAAGGAAAGTCCAAACTGTATCAAAACTAAAGTGTAGAATTGCAATGCAGCGTGTGGCTCGCCTATGAAAGGATGACTGTTGTTTGTTTATAATTCATCAAGTAAATTTATCTGGCTGCTTTTGATCAGTAGTTTGCCATTTGATTATCATGTCCATATAAACAAATCTAGTTTGGAATCCCCAAAACATGCTCTCCTCATAAATTGATGCTTTGGGCTCTTACGAATGCCTTGAGTTGCTCTGAGCATCTTGAATCTGTCTTCTAATGGAGATCAGTTGAAGATACAGTCCAGCGATGATACCCCAGCATGGAGCACGTGCAAGCTATGACATCAATGGGACATCTTCTACTGTGCTGAAAGGCTAAGTGCATCACTGAAAACCTCATCAAGGTTCCTCTGAGCTCTGTGCTGCTCAGACCACATCATGCGTCTGCACACATGTGTGCGTTCCCACACACCACAACCCAATCATCACAGGACTCATCTTCTCCATGATTAGCCTGTTGTGGGGCCCAGCAGGAGCTCGGCTGAAATGAAGCAGGCATTGTTTTATTCCGGAGCACGAGTGGAGACCGAGAGGGGAGGAGAGAAACAAGTGAAGTTATTTTCTCAGGGCCTTGTTCCGTCTCATCATGCGAGATTAGTGGGTTTGCGAGTAAACTTAAAGCTTAACACTGACCTGTTGGTCTCACTATGTTGGTTTGTGCTGCAACAGATCATATAATTATGGTCACTGCATTGTTAATGTGGTTCCAAGCAGGTTATGTCGAGACTATATTTGACCTAGATTTTCCTAAAGACCTCAGTTGAGCATCTTGATTCTGTGAACTTGTTTTTAAGAGTTGCAATTTTGATGACATTTTGTAGAAAATAACTCATAAATAGGAACTAGTCAATGTTAAGGAATGTTACTTTTCAGTGTCACTGATCTTGAATTGGCACCAAACTACCTTTCACTTGTATATAGTTAATTTCAAAGGTGCAAATGCCTCTCATTTCAGAATATTTCACTGTTTTGTGATCAAAATCTGTTCTCAAAACATATGAGATTCATGAGGCAGCGCATGTGTTAGGTTTTGTGATGGACAGCACAAATGTGTTCCTTAATTTTTAAAATCATGCCTACGGTATGTTTAATCTGACATTTGGCTGCCACAGTGTGGTCCTCTGGTGTTTTTGTTGTGACCGTTCTCACTCAGTTGGTCTGTGGGTGTTTCAAATGGTTGTGACTTGGCTGCAAAACAGCATTTGAGAATATGTGCATGAAAAAGATTCATTGTTCGGATATGACAAGGCTGTTTTCCAGCATTTTTTAATCTTGTTTTTGTCTTCTTGTTCTCTTCAGCCCCCACATATTGATTGAAACAATCGTACATAAAAGGAATCTTTTATGTACGATTGTTTCGCCCCATTGTGGCTGGTGGGGTTAGTTTTTATGCAGCTGCAAATATACCTGTAATAACTATAAATGAATACCTCTGAGAGTAGCGTTCCCCTGGACTGCCCTTGTTGTGGCAGGGTTTCTCTATCTAAGCAGCATTCTCACCTTTTTTCCCCTTATCTGTTTGCACTCTATTGCAAACGTTTGGCTCTCTTGCAGTAGAGCAGGATTAGTTTGAGTTTTGATCAAAGCTTTCATTAATGAAATGGATTCTTCATTGAAATTTTGAAAGGTACTCCTCTTTAAACTCCACATTTAAGGCTCCAGTATGACATCTTCACCCATGCAGACCCTTCATACTGTTTATTACCACACAGTCGAACACTGTGTCTAGACACTTGGACTATTTTTTGCTCTGATTTTAAATCCACCTAAGACACGGCATCACACTGAATCTGGAGCTGAGGTACAGTTGAGCCCAACAGCCTGTGTAAATGCTCATGCATGATAGCTTTCAAGACTGTGTACTTGAGCCTCTTTTTTTTTCAGATGTGTTGATTTTCTTGGCTTGTGTGTCATGAAGTAGTTTGAGAGTCTCCAAGAATGAGCTCAATTGTAGCAACAGCCAGAGAGAGCTTAGCTAAAGGGGGGAGTAAATGAGAGCAAACTGAGAAAAGAAAAATCACTTAATAACTCTGACTCTCACAAGCATTTATGAGTAATTGAGACTCTCAAGTACATGATGTAATTATTAGCAAAGTATGTGACAGGGGAATTATATTACATTAGATACCATTAGGTGTTTGTGCATTTAGAGTTACTTTTTTGACTCCTAATGGTCACTGTTTGTTGAAAAATGGAAAGAAAATCATTCAACGAAATGGGAAATTTCAAACTCGGAAAGGAAACAAATAGATTGAATGTCTAAATCTATTCAAGAAGGAACATAATTCTGTCCCTTTTCATTCACAGTTGCATAAGTATTTGTATTTGACACACTTACTCTGTATAACTTTGGATAAATGAGATCCAAAACACGCACACATGCTGAAGCCCCTAAAATAGGTCTCTGCTACAACAACCCTCCTGTAGGCCTGCACCACAGTAATCTCCCTACACCACCACAAAAAACCCACTCACTCCTTTTACCACCTTACCTCATGTTCAGCACATTCAGTCTGTCCTTACTTTACTCGACCCTCACCACATACAACACACCAACCCCGGCCACAAGCCGCTCATATTACCAACAGTCTCACCAGAGGAAGATTATGGGGTCGCTGTAATTCTCACAGCTACATATGTTAGAAAAAGAAATCAAGAAAACAAACAAGCTAAGAACAGGAATGGCCTCAGAGAAAACATCTTTCCATAGTACACTGCACATTCTTAATTTTAGAATATAAAATGTTTTGAAAGTATTGATTTGCGTCAACGCAAAAGCACAAAGTGAAAACAGTTTTTGGAGAAGACATAAAATCTGGAGGGCTGCACAGGGGCTCGGCGGTTAGCACTGTCGCCTTGCAGTTAGAAGATCTCCGGGTTTGCGTCCTGGCCTAGGTCTGGGATCTTTCTACATGAAATCTGCTTGTTCTCCCTGTGCATGAGTGGGTTTTCTCCAGCTTCCTCCCACAGTCCAAAAACGTGCTGAGGTTAATTGGTGATTCTAATTGTCCATAGGTGTGAATGTGAGCATGATTGTTTGTCTATGTGTAGCCCTGTGATCGACTGGTGACCTGTCCAGGTGTCCCCTGCCTTTGCCCGAATCAGCTGGGCTAGACTCCAGCCCCCCATGACCCTAGTGAAGATTAGGTGATGTATAGATGATGGATGGATGGATGGATAAAATTCAAAACTCACCTCAAACAGTGACGGAAAATGAACCAGTCTTGCAACCATTGACCTTTAACTTCTTTGTTAAAGGTTTGTTAAAGGTTTGTTAACTGTTATGTTTTTTTTTTTTACCTGCCTAGGGACGGATGTAAATTAGCATTGTTGCTATAATCTGGCATTTTTACGTCTCTTGATGTCTAAATAGATGTTCATTAATGCGCACTGTCCTTGTCAAATAAATAAATAAAATCTGGAAATATTAGAGCTTTGGACAATGACTAAACATCCAAATGTAAAACAATTTCAACCACTTTATGGACTTTTAAATACCTCATGTCACTTTAGAGCCGCAACATGACATCATAAAATACATTTTCAGATGGGAGGCATTCACAATGTCACAATGTGTCTCTGCATCTGCCAGTGTGGCCATCATGGTAGGAGTGGACAGAACATGTTAATTCCACTAGAAAAGAGTCCTGACATTCCCCACAATTTTGTGGAAGAAATATGTGCTTTTATTAGCAACTAGCCAAAACAAGTTGGATAATGTCGGCATGTTGGACACTGGCAAAAATCTTATATTGTGCGTCCCACCTTCATACGTCATCATTAGGTGGCATTTTCTTTAACTAAAGTTTTTACTTGGCCTATGTTTTACTAATTCTGTAAGTTTTACAGATTTAAAGACATAACCTTCAAGTTTAGGCC
Organism: Amphiprion ocellaris; assembly: GCF_022539595.1. Classification (NCBI taxonomy): domain Eukaryota; kingdom Metazoa; phylum Chordata; class Actinopteri; family Pomacentridae; genus Amphiprion; species Amphiprion ocellaris. The sequence continues at coordinate 6,183,150 of NC_072782.1, forward strand.
TTGGAAAGATCATTTGTTGCAACCAGAAGATGTATTTTTATCTGATACTGTGGAACTTTGTTCATGTGGTACATGATGAAGACCAGAGACAGCGTTACAAATACTCTGACCTTGTATAGTCTTGCCTGTATCACTTTGTAACTGTTCTGTATTTGGTGTCTAAATGGATTTAATCCATCTTACAAACACCTCCACATCAGGCTTGGAGGTCTGTGCAATGAAAAACAATGTGAGAGTGAGAATGATTGTGATTTTAATCTGTTTGATGACACTTTTCTACACATGGATCCACACGAATCAGTAGCAGATGTTAAAGGTATTCTCTATCATAACAGCTTTAAATTCTATGTACCAAAATCTTTCCTCTGCAATGTAAACATGACATTCGCCCAAACCTTCTTTTACATCAGCAAATACGTTATAGGGGAAAAACTGAATCAAAAAAACGGATGTGTCAGGTTTGAAATCATTAGTTTTTAATGCTCATACAAGCAACGAATGGCAACAATGCAAGAATTTCATGACAGGCTGTTATTTTTCCATTTATGTTACTTAATGTTTTCTCTAAGCAGCAATCATAAAGCATCTTTCTTTTCTTGTTTTGCTCTCGTAAAGATAACTACCCCTTCTGTTAATTAAATCTTGTCATTTATTAATTTCAACAAATTTAATTATTAAAAAACAAAACTGGGAAAGGCAATGGTTAATGTGGTTTAACCATATGCAAGCAGCCAGTAAATTAGTCTTTATTTGATCCCATGTCAGGCCCTAATGCCCTGCATGTTGACTCTGCTGTCAGGCAGCCAGTGATCAAGGACTAATAGAGGCTTTCTGCTGCCATAGCCGCTTCCAGCGACCCTGGGTCTGAAGCTGAATCACGCCAGTGGATTTTGGTGGAGAAGGCCAACAAAAACAACAAATATATTTTCATTTAGGCTGCAGGCATATTCCTCTGGAGAGCAGGGGGTGGAGGAGTAAAGGTGAGGAAAGCAGAGCAGAGGAGAGAAAGTGGAAATAAAATGAAGTGAGGCAGATTTAGAAGATGAGACAACAGGAGAATAATTTGACCCTGTTCTGAATGTGGCTCTGGAAAATGTTTCATAGGTTTATCAAAGCTTTGACTTAAACATTAATACAAAATACATGTTTACATTCTTTTTTTTTTTAAATCTCCGTGCAGCCAGAGCATTAAGATAAAACACTCTCCTTCAGTGAGTCACAGTTTAGGGACTTTAGTGTCAAGATGAGTTTTCCTGAATGTTTCTTGCTCTCGCTGACATGCTCAGAGTGTCTAAAAAATTTTTTCTGTCTTTTTATTTTGGTCTTCCCCTCCTCCTGACTCTCCACACTCTTTCCGAATCGATAAACAGAGGCCTCACCTCAGTGCAGGCCAAGGCAAATGTTTGAGCCACCTGTTGCAGGAAACTTGAAGCCCTCAGGAGATGTTCAGATGGAGCTGGAGCTGAGGCTGTGCTCCAGGTACAGGTCACCCCTGAACCAGAATAGAGACCCAAAACTGTGTGTATGTTTGTGTATATCAAGGGGCCAGGCAGGGGGTGAACTACTGGATGTGGCAGTGCGTGTTAAAGCATATTTACAAATGAGATGGAATTATGCTTATTTCTGTATTTAAACTTAGAGGTCTTTAGGTGTGTTTACAGCAGACTGAAAAGATAGGAAAAGAAACGAATAATTTAAACTTCAAAATTTAACTCCTTACTATGATCATACATTTTGCGATTACTTTAACTAGGTTTTGACAAGCTTTTAAACAAAACCATATTTAAGTGTCAAATAACATTGACATTTCTAACAAATAGCAAGTGATATGTGATCAAATAAGGAAAATTGTAATAATGAAGGAAAGGTGTTAGCCTCACCACAGGTAAAGTGCTAATTGCCATAGTCATAGAAATAAAAAATGTTATTAATTTTTGATCCCCAGGTAAAGAACTCAGTATTATCTTTGTTACTCAAACATCTCAACATGAAAAACTTCTGTTCATTTGCTGCATTTGGAGCAACATCGATCACAGTAAATTCTTACTTAATCACAAAATTAATTGTTTATTCTATCTGATACTTACACTAACTAAAGCTTTAGTACTTGTTTAACTATTTGACATTAGATGAGTTATTATTGCGCTTCTATAATTTGGCAGACTTATGATGGATAGTTAAAAAAGAATTCTGAAAATCAACGCAGCAGAACCAAAGATTGTCTTTGCTTGTGTACAAATAAAAGATTTGTACCACTGTAAAAAAAAGGAATAAAAAGTAAAATAAGATATAAAAGAAAACAGCAGAACTAGGATTATCTACTTCCATGCCTTCGCTACCCCCATTTTTTTCATTTTCAAACTTAAGCTTCTTTTACAGTAACACAAAAAGCAGTTGATCAGATTTGGTCTCACTCTGGAGCCACAAAAGACTTTGGAAAATGTCTCTTTTAGTTGTAATTTCCATGTAACATAAACAGATGTTGATGTTCCTAAAATTGAATACAAACTTCCACTTCACTCCACTGTCTGTAGTTGATGGCTGTTATGATTTTTCACCACTAGAGGAGTGAGGAACTGTCACAACCAATATGTACGATTGCCACAGTAAAGGTGGGGACTGATCACGGAGAAAGATTGTTGACATTTAGCTAGTTAGCACGTTTAGATAGCACTTCCAATCTCCCATTTGCCTTTCTTTCCCTCAGTCCTGTGCATGAGGATGAACAGGAATAGTGTTTTGTAGATTCATCTGAGCCACATTGTTTGTTTCCCTTTCACAGAGCTAATGTGAAGAGAGATAATTCACTTTTAGCTTTGTTTTGGTCTCCAACACCTAAGAAAAATATGTGGTTTTAAATGTTTGACTTTCTTCAACAGTCCATTGCGTTGCATTAGCATTTGTTTATCTGCTGTTTGTTGGCGTGAAGCTTGCAGGCAGGGATTTTATGGGAGCTTTTTTTGTTCCTTTGCTTGTTTCATGCAGAGCAGTGACACTGTTGTTGAGCAAATGTTGATCACAGTGAGAGGAAATAAGATGAAACTGGTGACATGTTTGGGTACAAAGTCTTTTAATTTGATTCTATACAAACTAGTTGAGCTTTAATATCGGGGGTAAAAGTGTTAGATAAGGAAGACAAAGTAGTTGAGCGTTTTTGGTCTGAATGGTGAAGAAAAAAACTAAATTGGGTAAAATGAGCTGAACATGAGAGGGGGAGGACTAGTGGTTCACCTTCTGGGTTCCAGGAACTCCCTTGGTCTGCTTCCAGTGATTGCCCCTAAACCCCCTTTGCCCACCCCAACCCTCTTCACTTCTGCAAATACCCCTTCAAGTCAACCCCCTTCAACTCCACCCTCCCTAAGTTTTCTGGCAACTTCTTTAATCGCCCCCATCACCCCTTTTTCCTCTTCCCCACTCACTCCCTCCTCTCACCCTTTGGCATCCCGTCCAAACTGCCTCCCCCTCAGCAAACATCCCCCCTCCTCCCTTTATTTCTCGTGTTCCCCCCCTCCACCCTCAACTGCTGTAAATGCCCCCAGGACTGTGGTTCTTTCAGTTATTCACCTCTCCTCCAAACCACCACGTCTTTCTCCGATTCAGAGCTTCTTGCAGCCTCCCTCCCTCCCTCCCTCCCTCTCTCTCTCTCTATCCCCTCCTCTGTCTCTCTGGCTCTCTCTCCCCCTCTCACCAGGATGTAAAATATTCACAGCTGCTGCTGCGGTCAGGTAGCGCGGCCACAAGACTCTCTGAGCAAACAGAGGAGCTGTGAACGTGTGAAGCCGATGGTGTACGTTTCATTTGAGGTCCGACACAGGTCCGATAGATCCTGATGTAGTCAAAACAGAAACCGCATACTGAGCCTCGCCACATGCCTCAACAAACCAAACACTAACCAAACACACCCAAGCACAACACTAAAAAATGACACAGCAAACAGTTTTTAGAAACATGCTTAGAGTGCACTGCACAAACGGGAACTTCTGGCTCGATGCCGCCGAACTCGGGCATCATCGGGATTGATAATCAGTGTGAAACATCTGTCTTAAATAAATAAAGTCTGCCCTTGTTTTGCATTACGGGTAAAGGCAAGAGCGCATTAAGTCATGTTGAAGTCGCAATAAAAATACATAGAGCTCCTCCAAGAGGTCTACATGTTAAATATTCAAACTTGATTCCAGCTCCTTCTGAATGAACAAGTGGATAAATTTGTTTGGAATATAAGAAAAAGTTTCACTGCGTGTTCTAAGGGCTTAAATGGGATGTTTTACATCTCTGAAGCTGCACCACCAAATAATAAAGACATCTTGGGCTAGGAATGCCAGCCCTTGAACTTTATGAGGGAGGGAGAACAGGGGGAAAGAGGGGGGGTATCAGTGTCTTGAACACATTTCAAAGTAATTGTACTTGATATGTCGTTTACAGAACACCCAAGTAATCATATAAACAAAGGACTGGATGCCCTGGGAGGATGAAAGGAAATCTGAATCTCCCTCTGATGCATCATACTTACTCACATTTTGACATGAGTGTTAGACACTGAGGATTCCTGCGCACAATAAGAGGATCGAGGACCTTTTTGTAATAAACACAGCGGGACGGACCATCTCTGGTGGATTCCATCATACTCGGAAATTAACTTACTTCCACACACACACTCGCAGAGAAACAGATGGCAGAGAGTTGAAAGTGACGGACGCAATGAACAAATTACAACTGCTGCGGCCCTGAGCAGAGGGAGACTCTCTGTGTTTCTCCGATAACCTTGTTCCATGTTTGATCCCGCTATGTGCTGGAATCTACGTGAACTTTAGCGAGACATGGCAAAAGTTTCTAAAACAGTGGGGGGAAAAAACATAATACGCAAATGCAGCGGAGATGGGAAATCGCAGACGGCAACAACACCGGAGAGCGAGTCAAAGAAAAAGAGAGGGAAAAAAGCAAAAGAGGAATAAAGAAAACATGACATCATAGTTAATTAGAATCAGGTGATAAACAAAGGAGTGATATTTACGTTATACCATATGCCCTGCTCCATGTGTCTTTCTGTCTCGGGGGTACAGCAACAGGTTTCAGACACGTAAGGTCAAGGAGGAGGCTTTTCCCAGCTGCTTAGACCACACTGATGCACACACTTCTCTACCCAGCCGCCCCGTGTGTGTGTGTGTGTGTGTGTGTGTTGACCATTTCTTAAGCCTGTTTTGTCTTTGTTGTTATCACATAAAAGACAGTGTTTATCCTCCAGGAAGCCATGTTTGCCATGTGTACTTGTAAGAGAGAGGATTTTGCAGCGAGAAACGAAAACCCCTGAACTAATTAGCCAGGTTGTCTGCTGGACTCCTTTCAAAGCTCTAATTTCTTGCAGATTCCTGATTCACGTCTTTGATTTTAACAACACAAACTCTGATTACTCAGAAAGATGAGTATAATGTTGTGAAGTTGCCAAAATGTTGTCTTAAATAGGCACAAAATGTCACTCAATGCTTGAAATAGTAGTGTGACAACATAATATTAACCCACTGTACCTTGAATCAGGTGGCAGGGTAGAAAAACATGCTATTTTAAAAAAAATCTCAGTATTTTATAAAATATAGTTTCTATTATTAGAAATTTGCCATATCAGTATTATATAAAATATAGTTATATTTATAAAAAATTGGTTAAATATCAATATTTTTCAAATATAGATTAGATTGAAAAAAAACGGGTAAATATCACTATTTTATGAAATACTGATTTATTTATAAAAAAAAGTTAAATATCAGTATTATATAAAATATAGATTTATTTATTGAAAAATCTGTTACATATCAGTATTTTACAAAATATTATAGATTCTATTGATAAAGATCAATTAAATATCAGTATTTTATAAAATATAGATTTATTTATAAAAAAATCAGTTAAATATCATTTTTTATAAACTATAGATATATTAAAAAAATCTGTTAAATATCAATATTTTATAAAATATTCTAGATTGTATTGATAAAAATCAGTTGAATATCAGTATTTTATAAAATAGAGATTATATTGATAAAAATCAGTTACATATCAGTATTTTATAAAAAGTAGTTTTTTTAAATAAATTTCCAAAATGACACCATTTATCATAAGAAGAAACTATAATTATGTGTAACTTTTGGATTTTTGTAGAAAACGACCAAATGTAGGCTAAAATTTCATCAATATCACCAAAAATTTCCAACTATAAAACCATTTTTGCAGTAACCAGAGTGTTTAAAAAAATTTAGCAGTGAAAAAATGAAGCCGTGAGTTATTAAACTATGACCCATAGCTACAAGACAAAAATTTAGGGACTTTTCAGATGGGAACAAATTAAAGTGTAAATAGTTAAATATCTGTAATCTGTGGAGTCACCTTTTTTTCCTGTGTTGGTAACACACTTGGAAAAATGTTGTCCATGTTGATTCCAGATTTTTTTCTTCCATTTTTGTACAATGAATAATCAAAGGAATTCAATGTTGTATTTTTTCTGATTTACGCCATTATGACTTTGTTATGCTAGAAGACATTTTTATATTCTCTCTCCTTCTAGCTGTGGTTGTGCTGCTTCCATAGAGGTTCATGGCATTGAAAATTGAGAATAAAAATGTCAAAAAGGCCAAAACACAAGATAAGTTTTATGTCTTGCTCTTGCTGACATGCTCAAAGTTTACATGTTTTTTTTTTCTGTCTGCTTGGGGTTCAGAGGGTTAAGTCTTGAGGCCTTAATTACATCTGAAGCTTTCAGCTGCACAGCATTCATCACTCCGCCTTCTCCAATGTCCATCCACCAATAAAGACCATTAGATGTGATTGAAATCTTCAGAAAAGCCTTGTTAGGACCACATAAATTAAGAATATTGTGTAATATGAACTAAAAGCATCCCTAGAGCTTTATTAGCAGATCAAATTCAACTCAATGATGAATACAGGTGTAGTTAAAAGCGTCAAGAAAAACCTAATAAGTAGACCATGATTTATGATTATTTATTACAGTTCAAGTATTTGTCTTCTATCATTCCAACCAAATGCATTATTACATTTGAGCCCAATGGTTTTTTTTTCTGAATAAAATGTCTTTGAGTCGATGTAATTTTATGTCAACATTTAAAATGGACATATAACGTGTTTTCCTATAGCTGCAACATCACAATATCTCTTATTTTTTTTAATTACCAGCACTTTGCATTGTAAAAGAATTTATTAAATGAGTTAACTCGGTCACTTATTTACCCCTCTGAATCCCAAACAATTTCTTGGAATCTTTAGTTCCTGTCATATTTTTACTCCCTTCAGGCTCATTTTCTCTGCAGTATAAAATCACGTATCTCTGTGGAAGCATTATGACCATGTCTAGAAGTAGAGAGAACTTAAAAATGTGTAGTAAATACTATTATAATGCTATAAATCATAAATTAAGAAGTAAAAAATGAAAGTTGAATTACAAAAATGGAGATCAGCCAAAAAGTCTCAGATTTTTTTTGAAACTCTCGGTCACAGTTGAGTCAATCATGGCTTCTTGGTTGTCTCGAGGAGTGCAGACTTTTTTTTTTTTTTTTTAAATTAAAAATGGGTTTGTTTTGGCAAATATTTATGCAGGACTATTATAAAGTGATTTTATTGAAATATCCCAACTTTTAGCTTGGATTAGGTTTTTTTTCCAGATGAAACCAAAAGTCATTTAACCCTTTGATTTGCAACATGGGTCAAAAATGACTCAAATCAAATGTAAAATCTCCTGACTCAAACTGTGCATCAAAGGGTTATGTAAGTTTAAGTAGAGTCAGAAAGTTGAAAAGACTTTTAGTTTCTACTGTTTCTTTCTCTGACAAACTGTGTCATTTTGCGTAACCCTTTGATGTGCAGCGTGAGTCAGGTGATACCCGTTTTCCATTGGATTTGGGTCACTTTTGACACGTTGCGCATCAAAGGGTTAAAAAAAACAAGTCTCTCAAGCCTGTGGGTGAGTTTTGGAGTTCATTGGGTTAAATAACTGTGTTTGCTGTGATTTTACAAAAGAACAACCAATACATGAGCAGTGAAAATGTTTAAAAAGGAATAAGAGTCAGTCAAACAAGTTAAAGACAAATATATTCTTTATATTTATTCGGGTTTAAATGATTAGTATTCAAAAAGAGAAGCATAAATGGTAAAAAAGACAATAGCTTGTCTTTTTGTGTTTTTGTTCTTTTTCGTTAAATATTATACAAAATAAATAAATTTAAAGAAAAAAACATGATAGTGTTAGACTTGCTGCTGTTTTGGTGCTTTGTTGACTACATTGTTTCGGCTCTGCAATCTTTTTCTTTCCCGGCTTTCTTGTCATTTCTTCTCGTCCTCCATCACTCAGCTTTCTAATAATACTTCCTCCACTTCCCTCTCTTTTCTTACGTCTTTTGTCGTTTCACCTCTTCCCAGTCGCACACTTCACATGTACACAAATCTAGAAATGTGAGTTACTGAATCACATTTTGGCACAGAAGTCATTTCTTTTCATATTTTTTACTGTGCCAGTGTACTTTATAACTTAAAACTGAAAATAATATATACATTGTATACCGATATATCTTATTTCTTTCTTTAAAAATAGAAATGTCTTTATTCAACAGAGAGAAAAAGTCTATAGGTTTCCTTTCTTTTCCTCCTCAGTGCATCATACAGATCAGAGTCAGATCTATCCAATGTAGTCGTCGCTGTAGCTCCAGAAATGTCCGACAACCCCGCAGTCTGCAGAGCTTCTTTCTTGGCTGATTTGTGCGATCATCGCGGTTGTACCACAATGGGCAGGAAGTGAGTAGCTGTGTTTTTCCTCCGTGTCCTCTTTCCCTTCATCGGCTTCCCGTTGGTGTTCAGTCCCACAAACATGTGCTTCTTCTTGTTCCGCCATTCAGCCGAAGCGTAGGTGTTGTACTTGTTCTCTTCGATGCGTTCGATTAGTCGACAGTCCGGACCAAAGTCCCTCTGTGGAGGAGAAGCACGGAGTGTTAATGTGATGTACAGCGTGCGAACATAAACTGAAGCAGAATTCCAAAGACTGTAGATCATATTCAGTGTTTGTGTTCCTTTGTTTGCTTTGATGAGAGCATCGCCTTCTAACATGTGGGCAGGGACATAAAACCCAACCAAAATATGGTGCTGGTTGTGTGAACGAGGAAATAATCATTGTTGGACTACAACACATATACATGACGTGTGCATAGTAAAAACAATTAGTGAACTTACTGATGAGTCTCTTCAGAAAATTTATCTGAAACCTTTTTGAAAGCCTGTTATTGAAAAAGTCAATCACTCTCTACTTCTAGCTTCCCTCTGAGTCACTGTTTTTCTTTATCCTATATTACTCTTTTTAACTAAACATGCTAGGCTGTAAGGAAATGCTGTGATGAGTGTTTTCCCCAAATGTTTTGACCTAGCAATTAAAGAAATGACAGTTTAATTAAACTTTATATCAACTGTTGCACATATGGTCTGTTTCTGCGCTTGACTGATGCCGCATGAGATCTGAGAATTTCTCAGTCAAATTTTGTTGCCTCTCGTAACATGATTAATTTCTAAATTGGTCGGTTTTTATATTGCTTAACCACAGCTGTATAGTTTTAAGTATTCTTTAAATCCTCTGAACCCCAAGCAGTTTCTATGTGTGTGGGCTCATTTTTCACTGCAATATGAAGCCCTGAACCTCTATGCAAAGAGCACAACCAAGACTAGACGTAAAGAGACCTCAAAAATGTCATTAAAGGTAAAATGCTGTGAATCATAAAAAATGACATTTGTAAGATTGACCGCTTTGGAAAATATGGTGACTCTATATGCTATACGTATTTACTAATTCTCTTTTAAATTTGATTCCATACTTGTCTCCTCTCTGTTTACACAGCCTGCAGTTCAGCTGAAATGTCCTAGAATTTTTTTCCAAGTGACTGTTGGTTGCAGTTCAGTGAAAAATGGCTTCTTGATTGTGGAGAGAAGTGCAGAATTTTCAGTTTTTCAGAGAATCTGATTAGTGCTAATAGTACATTTTTGTCATTTAAAAAAAAACAAAACACTTAAGGCTGGGTTATGCTTAATATTTTATTGTCATTATTAGTTCCTTGACTCGTGTTAATAATTAGTTTGTACTACAGAATAGCAGCCGCATCTTAGCCTTTCACTACTGTCCTTTTGTAGCTTTACTCTTAGTTATGTTTGTGCTTTCTAATGTTCGAGTTGTTCTTTTGGATGTTGTCAGAGCATAGCAATAGCAAACTGACACTTTACTCCTTGTGACAGCACAGATCAACAAATGGTCAGCCGTTGCTTCAGAGCGATCCCCGGCGTATTCAAGGCCAATTGTACAAAACTGGACACTGAATTGTTGTGAATGTTTGTTTGTTTGTTTGTCTGTGATCCGGAGCGGTGGTGTGGGCTGGTGGATGAGCAGAGGGCTTTTACATGATGCGGCATCCTAAAGGTTCAGGCTCGTTGCCAACATAAGAGCATCGTGACACTCAGTTTGTGGTTTGCATTACCGCAGTGACCACCCACTGGTAAATGAAGACAAAATGATCTGAGAGAGCAGCGTTTGCCAGTTTACTGGAAGCTGCCCTTGTGCTTAAGGCTAGCGTCACTTAAACAACCAGTTAACTGGATGCAGTTGATATTCACAAGCAAAAATGTAGTCGCCCCACACACACAAACACACACACTCGGGTTCAGTATCTCTCTCTCGGTCTCTCTCTCTCTCTCTGTATCTGGCCACAGCGGTTCAAATTAGTTCCAGAAGTAAAACTGAATGTTCCCAAAGCAAAACGAAAATATTTTACAAACACTGTGGAGCTTTTTAACTCACACTGGTGCTCAGTGCGATCGAACCATGTGTGTGTTTGCTGGCTGCCTTTCAGTTAACATTAAAAGATTATTCATGACATTTTACTAAGTGATGCACTTGCTAAATCAGCACTTTAAAAGCAAAAATTTATTGCAGAAATAGCAGTTAAAATCTATTCTTCGCCACTGATAAAATTCATTGTAAAAATGGTGAACGTGTCTTAATCTGGCGATGCAACCAAACAATGATTTCAATTGATTAGGACTGGATAAAGAAGTCACTGTGTAAACCCATCAAGTGTAATCGAACGCCAGCCCTTCACCGCCGTGCTGCCATGTCTTGTGTTGCACCGAGCAGAAGACGTCATGGGAATTCTGTTTCAGGCCATGCAACAAAATGCCTCTTTTTTTTTCGTTCTATTCTACCGTGTGTCATTTCATCTGTGGTGCGGCTCCAGAGAGACACGCTGAAAATCGGGTCTTTCAAAGTAAGGAAAGAGGAAAAGGGGAAAAAAAGGAGGGAGAGAATGAGATGAAGAAAAGGAGGGAGAATGAGAGAGAAAACAGATGAAACAAGGGCTGCTCTCCCCAGAGGGATCGAAGCAGAATAGAGAAACTGAAGGATTGTGTTCCCAGTTTGTGAATGGAGAGGTAGGCAGCGGAGAGGAGAGCTCACATTGACCAACTGTGGTTCCTGTTTTTGGAATGGCGAGTCTTGCACCCTTATCCATTGTTTTAGAAAGTATTCAAGAAACTTCAAAGCCACAGAGTCACCACTTTAGAGAGAATATATCTCCTGTCTAGGACTTTTGATTCATGTGTTTTGACATTTAATCCTTTACACTGAACCGTGGCAAAACTGCAAAAGATTTTGGATATCTTTTATTAAAAAAAAGAGAGAGGTCAGCATCAAACTGGACTGAAACTGCTACTCACCGCTCCGTACAGAACTCCGTTCTTCCTGATTGCCAGGTAGTGGTTACTGCTGAGGCCCCTGATGGCCACCACTCCCACATCCACTGATTTGATCTCCAGAAGACCTGTTACAGAGACAGAAAAACAAATATGTCAAGCTTTTGTGTAGATAAGTTCCTCAGATATTGTGACATTTTTGCACATTGTAGTGCCTTTCCTTTCCATTACATTTTACTTTGCTCATTGTAGGCATTGCAGAGACTATTTATAGTCCAAAATAGGGCCTTTGATTTGCTTTTTTGCCCCATCTGTCAACCAGTTTACATTTATATACAAGACAACAATATAAATTCTTTACATTTTAGAAGAAAACAAATGCTTGTAGTTTTTACGTTGTAAATGCCTTGTCTTGATGTTTTTGGCTTCAGACTGAATGAAACACCACAAAAGTAGGTATTTGACAGTAGTAGTATCAGTGTGAAGCATGAAAAATTGCTTAGTTTTAATGAAAGAAATCCTAAAATACTGTAAAGGAAACCTGAATTATCTCAGTTTCTTCCTCACAAGTGAACCCCAGTCTCTCTCTTGTTTTTTTTCCCTCACTATGTGACAGTCAGACCTCAGACCGGCCTCTTGCCCCCTGTTCATTTGCTGGTTAGCTTGTGGGCTGCATGCCCTGGGACCAAGGTGTAAGCCAGGAAAAAACATTTCTGCATTCTGTGTTTGTTTTTCTGACCAGGGGAGCGTAGGCAGGCCAGTAGGCAGGCACACGGACGGGACGGAGAGAGGCTTTCTGGCTGCCAGACTGGCAAGAGGTCAAGGCATCCGTATCAGTTTTCAAGCCTGAACCAATTACTGGTTTAAGCTGTGGTCACCGGCCCTTTCTTCTCTCATCCTAAAGTCAGTTACACCAAGCCATAAAACTATCAGAGGTTTGAGAGGATTAGCTAAAGGGGCCTCGAGGAAGTGGAGCCTGGTTGAAGGAATAGCTGGGACAGCATAAGAAACAGACAGAATACTAATCTGAAGTCTTTACCTGGCTATTTCACCAATCTGTATCGCCAAAAAAACTAATTTATTTTACTTGTAATTACTATGCACATATTTACAAATTTCCCCAAATTTTGAGAGACCGGTAAAATAAATCATGGAAGAAATGGTAATTAAGAGAGACAAAGAAATGATTAAAGTGTGAAAGATCACGCTAATGACTCTCAATGTCTACTCATATAAATCATATCTGTCTTTTTATGAGACGCCCGTTTTTCTGCCTTCATCCCCCCTCTTTGATTCTCAGAGGTTTGCAACATCCTGCAGCCCTGGTGTGATTTTATGATGGTCATAGAGATGAGGAATGAAGTTCTTGTTCTGGCTTCAGATAGAGTCATCTGAGAGGTTTTGCCCAACAGTGCCGTATTTTTAGAACTTTGAGTCCATCTTATACAGTGGTCTTAAATGCACCCATGTTCTTATTTGTAGAGAACATAATGCAGAAAAAGATGCTCATTGTACAATTTGTCCAACAGAGCAGCTCTGACTCTGTTCTTTACAACACTCAGCACCATCTGCAGCACATGTAGCAGAGAACCTTACAGTGAAGACACCACTTGACTCTACACCACCATCTGTTTGTTTGTGTGCAAACTAGTTTGTTGAATACATTATTGGAAAGTTAATAATCAATGACTCTATGATTGCCCTTGTTAATGGCAAGCCTAACATATACATGTATGTAAAATGTCAATCCATATATCAATATTGGAATTACAGGAGGTCCTCGGTTTACGACGTCCTTGACTTCAGACATTTCATCGGAACTGATTATGGGCCGGTCCTCGGTTTAACATACGGCACTTTGTCATTAAATTGGAACTGGTTCAGTGGAACTAGTTGGTGAGCAGAGCAGATGAATACTATCTGTACAGTAGTCACGCAGCACTATAAGACGACTTGTTTACATTTGCCGCCACATTGGATTATGCTACATTCACTAACGTCATTAAGGCTCCCAAGCGCAAGTCAGACTTACAGTTTCCATTTTCGCTGGCATTTTCCTAGCGAGTTCTGTTTCAGTGTGAGTTAATGACTGTTTTCGTTACTGTAGTTGTACAAAAAAGTAAACTGGTCGATATTGTGATGCACGTAACAGTTTTGTTTACAATTTCACCGGAGTTCTGACTTATGGCGAAAATCAACTTACATCACACCATAGGAACAGGACTCTGACGTAAATCAAAGACCCCTTGTATTGGAATTATTTACTCTCTAAATATCAGCCTCAAAAATCCACTATCTAGTATATACTCGCTCTCAAAATCTGTATTTCTTTCTTGGACTTTTTCTCACTGCATTTCTTATATAATACTTGGACACATTGTGACATTGTTGTCTTGCTGTTTGTCTTTTTTCTCATTGCTTTGCAAAAGCATCGAGGGACTGTTTCACATTTAGAGTCATAAAAGTACAAAATGAACTTGATGTTTTACTCTTTCCGTGTGTGTGCGTGTATGGGTGTGTGTTGTTATTTTAATAGTTAGTTGTTAAATGTTGTACTTGGCCCAAGCATTCATCTGTCCCTGCAGTTCCCTCATTTGGTCAATATATGATTGCTAAACTTTTAAACTTCAAAAAATATTTCCTAGCTTGCAGTGCATCATGCTGGTGCGCTATGTTCAGCCCATTACTCACACAGTCATACTGAGCCATGCTGATCTACCAGGTTCAAAATGTTCCATCTCACTGCTCCACAGCTGACATTTCTGAGCTGTGATCTGTAAAAAAAAAATAAGATCTGGCTGTGCTGCGCTGAAGTCTGGTCCACCTGTTCAAACCCTCTTCCCTCCTCCCGTTTGATGTGGTTTGTCAGAAACCAAAAGCACAGGGCTCTTTTATGGCCCCTTTACCAGTTACCAGAAGCAGCCCATCTGCTTGTGAGTTGAAAAGCCTGGCTGCAACAAAAGGCTTAGATTGCAGCTACAGAGTTTATGGTGAGGAGGAAAACGGGACTTGAGCTTATGTCACAGACGCAGATGCATTTTTGTGATTAGCCTGCGGTCACACATGCACACATAAATATGAGCTTGAATCTGTTGCGCAAGGCATATATGTCCCTTAAAACTTGATTTTATTATTTCATTTTCTAATTCAACATCTTGTCTTATTGGTTTCTTGAGGCTGTTAATGTTCATTTTTCCCCTCCTTGGGCCACCTGGATCTCCATCAAACATCTTTATTATGAAATTTATGTTTTTAAGTGCAAAAGAAAAAAAAAGTTTTAATGATCCAACCCTAAAAACACAAACAGCACATGGTTTACTTCATTTAAAAGGCATGGACACTTGCAGTTACCAGTTTTAAGGAATTACCGAGGGCAAACAGCTGCATGTATCAGGGCAACACCATAACTTTCATAACAGAAAGCCAAAGCGGTCTTTGCCTGTCAAACTGTAACGCTGACAGAGTTCACATAAACACTACCTGGCCTTCTAACAAGGAACAAACTGTTCATTAACCACTTTATAAAGACCATTAATATGTTTCATAGGTTTTGTAGCCATATCTTCTGCTCCACTGTAACCCTGTTAAATGTATAATGCGTGTGAAATCTGCAAGTTCACAACAGCAGCTTTCATGAATTGAAGAAATAGTGTTTGATATTCATAGTAATGGTTGCATGTTAAACCTATATTTTATGGATGTTCTGGTTCTCTCAACCGTGGCTTCCAATACTACTTGGAAGAGTTATGCAGACAGACATCAGTGCAACCGTAGTACCATAGTGGCATACTTCATATCTGCCATGATTATTCACAATGTGCATAAAAACAACTGAGTGGACAGAAATACACTTACTCTGTCTGTTTTGCTTTACCGTATTTTTTTCTCCTTTCTTTCTGTGTTTGTCTCTATATGTTGTCTTTAAAAATATATACACTACCACTCAAAAGTTCGGACACCTTCTCATTCAATGGTTTAATTCAATTCTCATTTAATTCAATGGCTGCTTTTGAATGTTCCATGGACTCTGACAGACTTTGGCAAAACAGCATTCTCCCATCATGCACCACGGTCATGGAATAGTCTTCAAAAAACTCTTAAACTAGAAACATTCATATCCATTAATGAGTTTAAGAACATCCTGAAGAACACAGTGAAGGAGGAATGTCAGTGTTTTTCTTTTGAGGTCACAGTCCTTGAACAGCTGTCAGTCTGTTTTATTGTTTATGTTGTGTATCATCTATCTGTTTTATACAACTTTTACATTTTGTGTGGCTGCTACCTTGGCCAAGTCTCTCTCGTAAAAGACATCTCTAATGTCAATAGTACTTCCTGGTTAAACAAAGGTAAATAAATAAATAATGCTTTTTACTTATTTGTATTATTTTCTAAATTGTGGATCAATATTGAAGATTAATCATTTTTGTTTACAACATAATTCCATATGTATTCTTTTATAGTTTAGATGTCTTCAGTAATAATCTACAATGTAGAAAATAATTAAATAAAAAGAATGAGAAGGTGTGTCCAAACTTTTGACTGGTAGTGTATTCATATTTATGATTTCTTCCCTACATTTTTCCTCCTGAGGTTAATCTCTTAATCTCAGAATATTGAAATCTGACCATGAGACTTTAAGGGCATGTCTTCATTGAGATCTTTGAAGCTGTATTTTTTATAACAAAGGACTTTACACTTAAAGACTAGTCTTTTTTTGAAAAAGTATTAAAGTTCTTGATGTAATGCATTCATGTTCATCACAAAAAAACCCTCCACTTTTGTTGTCATGCTGCAGAGAAGACATTTTTGAGCTCTCTCTACATCTAGCCATGGTTGTGCTGTTTCCATAGAGGTGTAGGACTGTATAGTGCACGAAACAAATCAGTCCACAGTGGTTAAAAATATATCCGGAGAACACGAGAATACTAGAACATTGCCCTGATGTATGGAAAACAAAGTCATTGGAAGAGTGAATTAGTTAAAGATTTTACTTTTTTGAAATAATATGCTTTTGTGCCTCATGCAAAACACAACATACATTTGCAAGTAAAGGTGTTTAGTAGATTATAGCTTCAGTAACGTGATCATTAGTGCAACCAGCTCATGAATATTAAAAAAACACACAAACAAACAGACACACATACACACACAGAACACACACATATGCAGACCTCCCATTGACCCCTGGCCGGCCCCTTTGGAAACATGGTCAGTGAGACTCCAGCTGAACCTAAAGGTTAAGGGAGGTTGTGAAAATGTTTCCACTGTTTATCCAGGGGCTTTTTTGAAGATTATACTGCGGTTGTTCACTTTGTGACCTCGACACGGTGACCAGCTGTGAGTGGGTCTACAGCCTGGTGAGGTCTCGCCCTGCATTGTGAAATATTGTCACTTGTGGACTCGTTTGTGTCATGAACTCCCTTCAGTGAGAAAAATGGACTCGATTCTTTTATTCTACGTCCAATAACCGACATTTGGATGAACCGCTGACTTTCCAGTGCTTTTCTTCAGTGACTAATTCTCTTGCTCTTTTTTCGACGTGAAGCATAAATGCGATATCCAAAAATAAAAATGTTCGCGAAGCAAAAATAACCCCATTATGTATTTTTTAAAAAAGATTTCATGAGTTGAGGTCTAAACACTGAGATCATTTTTCTCTATGAAAAGAGCAACGGAGTGACTGACGAAATCTCATATTCACTGTGACACGAGAGTTTGCATCCATGCAACCGCCATAGACTTAAAAGAAATCCTGGAAATAAAAGAAAAAACAAAACAATAGAGGAAATCTAAACCAAAAAAATGGACCACCACTGTCCTTAGATCAGATCTTAACTGAAAATAGGACGCTGTTCTGCTCTTTCTCGTGATAGAAATGCAAACAACATAGAGCAAAATATATTTAAAAAAGAAGTTGCTTCCTCTGTTTCCTTTGCACGATATCTCTTTGTGTTTAGTTGGATGTTTCCGGCTCATTGTGAAATCTGAGAGAGAACAAACATCCTTCATTTGTGCACATTGCTTGGTGAGAGCTGGTGAAGATATTGGGTTGGAGCAGAAACTGCAGCATATTGTGTGTTTGGAGGAACACTGAGGTATTGGTTTGGACTGATGTGGTTGACAAACAGTATCGTCCTGTGCTAAGTGGCCACAACAAAGCCTGACTCGCTGACTGGTTCGACGGGCTCTGAGAAAACGGAGGCCTGTTTCTGATTTTCAATACGGCTAAAAGTTTTCGACAAGGAGAATTTTTTAGTAAACTGGTTTCTTTTCAAATTTTGTTTTTGCACGGATTAAATTTCTGGGTTGTAAATCATATCAAACAATATTAATAATTTGAATCGAATGGGCTTTTTCTCCAATATTTATTTAATTAGCGGCACTGTTTGGTTTGACCTGCGCTCACTGTATTATTTACTTTTCCTGCCACCATCGTGTTTTTATTTCCTTCTATGACTGGAACACTCACTTCTTGAGAAAACCGCGCTGTGATTTCAAAACGGGCCTAAAAAGAAACCCGAAATCAAACCAAACGGATCACCTGAGTGAAAACCTGCAGTTTGAAACACCAGTTAAGAGACAGTTTTGCGTCTCATCATTCCAGCTAATTTGAGGTCACTTTACTGAGACCACAGAGTTATGTCAGACACATTTAAGAGCAGCTGGGAGGAAACCTTACAGAAATGTGCAGCGATGTTAGTGGTGATTCGACTGAGAGGAGAATAGAAGAAAGAAAAAAAAACGGAACAACCTGAGAAATTGTGATTCCTTTAACACAGTTGACTTTGTAACATGATAAAGTGGCAAAGCTGCCAGTTTCTGTCAAAACATTTCACAGGCCGGCAGGAGTTATGTTTTCAGGCAAAGTGCTGTGATGGTCGTCTGCGTTTCACACATTTTTCATTTACAGTTCAGCTGCCAGTGCGATGTTGCCCAACTGTTGTGGTTTGAGTCGCTGCCGATTGACTTTCAGCTTTAGAGAACTTATTTTACACCACAAATATTATTCAGTTTGTCACATTCCACCTCTTAGTTTCTATCTCCTTGCAGGTTAATGCTCATATACATTTACTACACACACACACACACACACACACACACACACACACACACACACACACACACACACACACACACACACACACACACACACACACACACACACACACACACACACACACACACACACACACACACACACACAGAGTAATTAGCTGGCATTCCTTACTGCTCTGTTCAAACAGCCAGACTGTCCAGATGCCTCCCTGGACTCAGAGCTCTCTGCTCTACCTTTGATGACTCCATTAAGAGCCTCACTTTCATGCAGTGTGTGTGCAGACGGGTTGGGGTGAGCATGAGGTGTGTGTGTGTGTGTGTGTGTGTGTGTGTGTGTGTGTGTGTGTGTTTGGTGGGGGGGCTTCTCCTAAAGCACGTGGTGTCTATATGGCAGCAGCCCTGCATGTTATCTGTCACAGATGCTATTCTTCACCTCCCACTGCTTTACTGGCCATTAATTCAGCCCGTTCACAGGCACCAGGCCAACACCACAATGACACTTTGAGTATTAGGCTTCGGCTGCATTTTCCAGCAGCGTTGCCGGTAGCGAAAGGCTTTTTGAAACATCCTTATATACTCATAGAAATGTAGTTATTTAGTTTTCTACAGTAGGTGTTTGCAGGATAAATGACAATCACTTTCTTGAAAAATTGTTAGGTATTAAAAGTTGTCAGCTTGGGAAACCTTCTGTCTGCATATCATCAAATGTTTTTTGACAAATTCCTGATTGAAATAGGACAAACAAATCACTATCTGATTGGTTACAATCAGTTCAGTTTACAAATTGGTTAAATTTATCATCGCATGACAATGAAATGCAGTAAATCCTCACATTTGAAAGGCTGCAACCCGACAAAGTTTGACATGTGAGCTTGAAAAATGTCTTGATCTGTAAGTCCAATCAGTTACCCAATGGTTTCAGCTGTAAAAGAATGGAAATTAAAGCCAGAGTAGGCAGTATTTTTTTTTTGTGTATCATTAATAAAAAACCTTCCAGCATGTTTTAATTGAAATAGTACGAGAGGAAACCAGACTGCTGCACTTCCTCTTGGCTCTGTTTCTTTTGCTAATCACAAGTCCTTTTGAAATTAAGAATGTACTTTTGGCTGTTGTACAAATTCACATGCATGTGCGCATCACTTCACTGTGTAGAAAGCCTGATTCAATGCCACAAAATGCTGCAGAAAAAGTTACTGTTTGAGTTATGGCAGCAAAGAGGCCGCAGGAGGTGTTCTATGCTTTAAATTTGTTTGTTTGTTTTCCAGATTTCTGCCTATTCTAGCTTTAAGTTTACACGTGTTGTTTGTCTGCTTCAAGGGGTCCCTGTTAGCCCAGTTTACAGTATAAAATAAGATTCAAATAAGACTGAAACAACACAAAGAAGAACCTCAAAAGAGCTTCTAATCATGCTGCAGATCAAGCGAGCAAAGAGTTTTTTGTCCCCTGGAAGTGTATCTGTAGAATCAGATTTTATGTTTTAGATTATTGTTTCGGCGTTTTCCTTCAGTTGTAATCACTTCCAGAGCAAAGTATGACTGACTTCAGACTGTCTAAGATTACACAATATTACAACGTCAAGCCCCGGCGATGAGTGTGTTACCGACGTGGCAAATATTCCAATTTCCAGCTCTGTAAATGATGCGAACAACTTTCCCATCACTGTTTACTCTGAAGCGAACACTGCTGTGATTTGTTGTTTAGACAGTAACAAACTGCTGTTAGGACATCGCTGAGATGAACCAACCGCCAAACGACAACGTGATACAGTAAATATCTGTCAGTATTGATAATATTGACTCGGAGGGGATTTGAAACTTCAGAAATTTGACTTTGGAGACACAGATATATCCAAAACTTCCACAGATTTATGTATATATGAAGTAGATTCATTCATTCAACATACTCGGTAGCAATACATGGTGATAATAATTCACTCAAAAGCTGTTTAGAAACTGGGTTAGTTACTGACAACTGGTTGTTCATCAGAGTATCTCCTCCTGTTTTTTTCACTGCCTGTCCAAGATATTGTATAATTCTTTTCAAGAATCCCCCACACAACGTACACAAAGAAAAAGGCTGTCCATCAAACCAAAACGTCCAACTTAAGAGCCTTTGCGGATGGTAATCGACTCTTGATGTTTGGAGCTATTTTCTCTTCAGAGAGCTGAAATACTCCAAAGCGGCAGAAGATCTTACAGAAACATGATTTGCTGCTGAAAGACTTTTGTTTAAGGTGGTGCCTGACTGGTTGGGTTTGTGACAGGACCGGCTTGGTCTGCCTGCAGAAATCTGGCTCTTATTTCAGTCTGGTTGTAGCTGACACATTAATCGACAAGGGAGTGAATTTATGGGAGAATATCAGGCAGCGATGACAGGAAATATGTAAACAGTGATGGAAAAATGAGAAATGCTCAGCTTTCAAAAGTGTAACAACAGCACTTTTAACAATGAAGAAATATCTTTAGGAATATCTGGATGGGAAGCGTTTATTAACTGTGGAGGCGTTGTTGTGATCATTTTCAGCGTCTGCATTTCTGAACCGCCACACACACACTCTGAAAACGAGCCTCTATGGGGAGAAACAGTAACAATATCAGGTCTCAGTTATAAATGGAAAAAATGGGTGGTTTTTATAAGAAAATAATAGATTCCCTAAATAGCTGAACGTGAATAAATGGGTTCAGCACTGCATTTAGCTCTGTGACAGCTGTGGGAGCTAATACTTTCTCAGAAACTGTTGCGTTAAATGTGAGTTGATCACAATAACATCAGTCAATGAAATTAAACAGTCATGAGATGACAATGCCAGATACCAATGAACTCTGCACATCTTGCCATAATACGGGCCAGAGAATTTATTGCATAACAGATCATGATGGAGCTTTTAAAAGTCTCTGAAATTATCAATGCTTTGACTTGGTTTCATTTTCCATTTAGTAATTTGACAATGTACGGGGGAAACTTGTCTATCAGTCACCGTAGAGTAACATCGCTCTTTTGTAAGGTCAGATTATATTAATATATTAATAATAATATGAAATGTTCCTGCAGTGTTTGCTTCCCGGATTGTAGCTACAGGAGTGATGATTCAGAACTGATGTGATTTGATCCAGATTCCTTCTGCACTTTCAGATTTTAGCAAAACAAAACCTAAAATATTTTGACTGAGCTTCCCCCACGCAGGAAGACTTTCTTTTAAGATGCTACAAGGTGAGGACTTAGGCGTTTGTAACTAATTCCACTCTTTATTGTGAATGCAATCCATTACTTTCAACTCCTCCCATAAGCGACATTAAAGTTAGTGCAGTCGGAAGGGAGATCAGAGGGAGCAAATGTAGGAGTTGTGCAGGTAGTATAGGTTTATTGTATGTTTTCAGAGTACAGCTGAATGTAATTGTTGATGTCAAACGGGGCTCTGATAGTTTTAAGAGCTCTCGATTCAGTATTTCCTGAACAAGCTCCTGCAGTGACGTTTGCGCACCGCTTTTATTTACGGCCGCTACGGAGACGACTCCATGAAGATGTCAAAGTAACTTTAAATGAAAAGCAACGCTGACACTAACCTCTGGTGTATCCACTACCTCCTCATAACTCTCTTTTATGGGCCACACTGTTACCTTTTCCCACGAGAACCCTAAACACGCTCATCAGGCCGAGACGCAGGGAGACCAGGGCTGCAAAAATAAAGACATCCAAGAAACAGAAAACGGAAAAGACTGGGACTAATTTCAAGAGGCTGTTTTAAAAAAAAAAAAAGAATAATTCAGGGACCACCGGCACTTGCTACATTTTTGTTTTGCGTTAACATTGCTGAGTCATTGGGGGTTTATGGGTGCAGGGGACAGGGATGAAGGAATGGTTGTGGTTTTTAGGAGATACGAATTTGAGACACCCAGATTTGCTCAACGGAGAAAGAGACCGATGATCGCATGGCTTGGAGTTTAACTTAACAGCAAAAAACACAGCTTAATAGTACAATTCCCCCAAAACTAGTAAAAGGTTAACCCTTCTTTTGTACATTTCCTACAATCAGATATAGTTTTCCTTTATTCTAGTACAGACATCTCCATATCCTGGCTGGTTTTAAGATAACATATGAAGCAAAACATTTTCCAGACAAAATTACTGAGTAAAATGGAGCATCATGAATACGTCAATCTAAATACAAATGTGTTGTATACTTGTATGTCAATCATTTCAATTCATTTTTCCCCTTCATCTCTCAGCTACGTCAAACTAACAGTGCCAGAGGTAATGTCGAGCGCTGACCTTTCCATTAACAAAACTTCCTGGGTTGGGTCAATAGGTAGAGGTCAAACCAGAGGGGGCAGACATGTGTAATTAGCCTGGACACGCAAAACCTGCACTAAATCACAATAATGTCCTGTCTATTAGTATTGTCTCCATAAATTGTGGCTTGCTGGATTCATCCATGTCACTGAACTGATTAATGGTAGATAAATGCGAACAATAAGTGCACGCAGCGGCTTCTACAATCCGGGTGGCCGCAGTGAGAACCGAAGCTCCGAGTGTACTCAAGTTGGCACCGTTTAATAGTAATATTGCTATGAGAGAGCACAAATCTGCGGTCCAACTGCAAACACATGTCCATTTGTTACATGGCTGTATTCATTTGTTTGTAAATAGGATGTGACAGTCTGTGGACAACATGGAGGGAAGAAAACAAGGACAGTTCTGTTGGTCAGTGGCAGGATCGATGCTAATCACATGGCGGCAAGGCAAGATTTCCATTCCGAGACCGGAGCGAATCGTTTTGAAGGCCTTATGAGGTGAGATGGATAGATGGACACTGAGCACATGCAAATGGATGAATGCTGACATGCACCAGGCAGCAGAAAAGCACAATACAAGCCCTGAACCCTGAGTGATGTACTGGCCTCAGCTCTGACAAGATGATTAGAAAGGCCCAACTGTGGAGGAGAGCCTCAACCCAGAGCTGGAGCTAAAACTTCTTCATCACCTCTGACATCGTCTAATGACACTCATTTGCAATCTGACCTCCTGAACATTACCAGACTACTAGACCATGATAACCAGCAATTTCCCACCTCGCTAGTTCTTGGTGTAATATTTTCCCAAAGAAGTGGCCCATTTTTGACAAAGAAGGCCCACCTCTACACCTGAGTTTGCTCAGGAGAAGCTCTCGTGCAGAATGTTAGATGATCACGTCTGTTTCAAGCTGCATTATCTGCACAGAGCCGTATGTTTCTAATGAGCACAGGCCTGCATCAAAGCACTCATTTGTACAAAAGTCTGTGTGCAGCTTTGAAGCAGTTGTTTTTGCGGTAAAATTATCGCAGTGTAAATGGACAATGTCATAATCTGAAATACCAAAACAAACAAGCGTGTTCAAAACTTAAATGTGCAGAAAGCTTCTGAGCAATTTTGTGCAAAACACGTGACACTTCATATACAAAAAAATCCTGTCCGTGTTCGCACAATTCCCCACCACAATCAGGTGGCAGGAGCGGCTGAGATTGATGGATTGTGCTTCTAATGCCAAACCTGATGCCATTATAGCTCCTGACACGTTGCACCCTAACGGTTGAGCTCTCTCTGTGCATGTGTGTTAAAGTGTACGTGCACGTGTGCGTCGGTAGAAGACTGCGGGCAAAGGGGAGGGAGGAAGAGACGCTAATTGAAATTCCTTCAGCCATGTCTGGCAGAGCCTTGGTGTCTGAGTGGCACACACACTGACACACACACACTGACACACACACACACACACACACACACACACACACACACACACACACACACACACACACATTCACACTGGCCCTGGCCCTAATAAAAGTGGGCTTTGCCATATGGAGGCCATGTGCAAGACTGGCCTCTCTGTGTTCAGGCGTGTGTGTGTGTGTGTGTGTGTGTGTGTGTGTGTGTGTGTGTGTGTGTGTGTGTGTGTGTGTGTGTGTGTGTGTGTGTGTGTGTGTGTGTGTGTGTGTGTGTGTGTGTGTGTGTGTGTGTGTGTGTGTGTGTGTGTGTGTGTGTGTGCTCTCAGCAGCAGAGGCTTGTACAGCACCACAGCCCCACAGACAGATGCATGCAAACCTGTGACATCTATACGAAGGTGTGCGAGTGGCAAAGTCCTATTTACAAAAGATTACATTCCCAGACACTTGACATGTCGATTCAAAAACACTCAGCAGACATAATGCTAATAACATAATGTTGTATAATCTAAAAGAAATTAGCTCGCGCTTTGGACGTCGCCCATCAGTTGAGCGAACTGCCAGCGAAACTCCGGGCAGGTAAATGTGGGAGTAATGTTCTCTTCTCACTCAACAACTACTGTCAATGTGCCTTCAGGCCATGCAGTTATTCTGTGCTGCTCACAGGACCAGAGGACTGCGGCGGCTTTTGGAGAACTTCCAGATGTGTTTAACTACAAGATAAAGATGTGGACTACAGAACGATAACAGCTGATTTTCTGTTCTGGATCAGTCATAACAGATTATGATGAGCCTTACAAGTCGTTAAAAGTATTTATATTCGCTGGAGTACAGATCGGACACTTTGTTGAGATTTGAAGGATTGCAGTGCAGTTTGGTTTTTAAGAATGTGAAAACAGAACCTTTGCTATAATTCATGCATATTTTCACCATCTAAGTCTTGTCTTCTACTATATCTGCTGTGATTTGTGTCTTTGTACTCTTATCTCCCACAGTTTCAACACTTAAAGTTGCTTTAACAGTACCAGTGGACTTTCCCAGTGTGAAAGAGTGTCACTGTGTGAATGTGAGGCTGAGTGGTGCTGACAAACGAGCATGTGTGCTCAGTGACCCTTCTCAGCATAAATAAAGGTTAAAAACATATTTCACAGCCCGCAAAATGCACAACCAGAAACTTGCATGGTTATTACTTTACATGTGAATCAGTATAAACCTCCTAGTTGGCAAAGGCCCACTACGATTAGAGCTGCAGCACAATAGCAGCAAGGAGTCAGTGTACTTGTCATTCTCCCCAGGGGTTTGGTAATAGCTGTGTTTTAGATATTTCCTCAAAGAGGAAGAACCTTCTCTGGGCAATTTCTAATTGGTTCCAGTGGATCATCTCTCTTTTTATCTGCTGGCTTACTGTTTTTTTTTCCTTGTCTCCCGCTCTTCTACTGTCATGCTCTCCTTTTCCAAACTCTTTGTAGTCAGACAAATATGCCTGCCTCTGCACATGGTGAAAAGGCTGGAAGCACGCAGCTCTGTTATTTGTTCTTTTGCCCAGTCACCTGTCTTAATGTGCACGGTTGCCCAGGAAGGAAACTCAGAAACATCGGTCTCCACAGATAAACACATGAGATTAAGTGGAAGACAACCAGTTGGACTCTGTGTTTTCATTGACAGATAGTGGGGCCTTTGTCTTTGGCTGCTCTTGTATCACCTTTTAGTGCTGCCAAAAAGTCTTAAGCAAAATGGCTTGTGGTGCAACTGATTCCTCTGATGCCCAGACAAGATTTATAACACAGTCTTTAATATCAAGTAACAGTTTCCAGTTATCTGGTCTCTGTGGTTGAATTCTGCTCATAAGGTAGGAATGATGTGTACAGATATAAGGGAGCAGACTTACTGTATGGATCGTCTTCACTTTTGGTGCCGTTAACGTTTCCTTCCTTGTCAATGCGAAGGAAGAATTTCTGGTAGGAGAACAGTTTTCTCCTGCGCACATCTCCTTGCAGGTGTTTGTAGCTGCTCCGCACGTGACGGCCGACGACCGTCGCGGAAGACGATGACACGTTGGTCGCCCGTGGCAACCTCGCAGAGGATGCGTGGAGCGGCGCGGGCGATGAGAAAGGTGGCGGATGCGAGATGAAGATGTGAGGAGAAGTCCTTCCAGGTGCATTGTGGTTGTTTTCAGAGTCTGGCGATGACAGCGGCGAGGACGAGGAAGGTCCAAGCAGGAGAAGCAAGAGCAGAAAGGTGAGGGAGAGGAGGAGTGAAGGAGGTCTGCAGCAGGGGCAGCAGGAGAACCAGGCGACCGGTGCACCTTGTGTCACTGTCCATCTACACATGGTAGTGGAGCTGGGAGAGCTGTGGAGGTGCTCAGGGGCTGGGGCATGCTGAGCTGGGTGCAGGGAGAGGGAACGAGAGTGGGAGAAACTCCCCCTGACCGACCGACTAAACCTCCTCTGTCTGGAGACCCACAACCTCACTGGACTGGAGGTGTTGAAACCTGTAGGACGGCTGGGGTCAGCACAGTGTGACTGCAGTATGTCGGAGCAGGGCTTTTGGCAGCAGATGTTGTCAGTGATGTTAGTTGTGGTGGAGCTGGTGAAGCCTGTAGTGCTGTGGCTGACTATACTGTAGTCCCCGGTACTGTTTATTCCTCAGAAACGTCGCAGGAACGCGTCAACATCCATGACTCAGGTCACCTCACAACAAGAACTACTGGGGGCTCGCCTCAAGAACCTCTCGCCTCCTCCTCCTCACTGCTGTCTGTTCACACAAACTCAAAATCCCTCTTCAAAGTTTGAATGCACACCTATGTTCTCACATCCAAAGGCAAAAACGCTCATTATCAGTTCATTCATATACTGAGCTCTGCTCCACACACGTCCTGTAGAGCATTTATCCCCTTCAGTCCAGGGTGGAGGAGAACAGGAAGGCGGAGGAGGTTAAATAACAGTTGTCAAAGTGCTTGGTACAAAATGAATAAATAAAAAAACAGGAAAAGGATTAATGCTGCTTCTCATAAAATGTCCAGAGAATCCAGGCAAGGCAAAAAAAAAAAAAGAAGTCACAGATTCCAGACTTTCTTCTTTTCCTCTTCTTTTCTCTCTTTGTTTCTGTTGTTTGGTCTGAGCTGGTTTGAAGTTACTTGAGTGTGTAACTGAGCCCTGGAGCTCTCGTCTTTCTCCCCTCTCTTGTTGTGCGTCTGTCAGTGAGCTGGGCTCCCTGTCTGTCCTCTGTCTTTGCCTCTCAGAGTCTGAATGCTGCAGCGGTGCGTTGCCTCTCTTCTTTCCTCCCTGTGTGGCTCCCTCTCCTTTAGGCCCCCTCCCTCTTTTCTTTGCCTCTCCCTCTCTCTCCTATCTCTATCAGCGCTCCTCTGCCGGCTATCTGGAGTTTCTCGGAGGTGACTGAGTCTTGTCTTTCCTTTCACCTTATTTATCTGCCGCAGTTTCCCCAGATGTCATCTCTTAGTGTAATTGGATGTCTATTAAAACCACTTGGCTTTGAAGAGCCGTGTGTGTTCATGTGCATGTGTGTGTCTGCACATGTGTGTGTGTGTGTGTGTGGGAGTGGGAGTGGGGGGATGATCTGTCCCACCCCGTTTTCGCTTTCCCACCCTCTCCCCCATTTCTCTGTCTCCTCCCCTTCCCAGACCAAACCCCACCAGTTGAGCAGAGCAGGTCAGAAAGCAGGAAAGAAAACCTTCTCTGCATTTCTTCTACAGCGCTGTTGGCTTCATCTCCTGCGTGTTTTTGTCGTTTTGAATACAGAAGGATTTAGTTTGAAATGTTTCAACACTATCCCTGATACAAAACTTGGGTTTCTGTGCTTTTTGTGACTTTCTAATATGTTTCAAAATGCTTTTTTTTTTTTTTTTTTTAAATATCTGAAATATTAGATGTTTGTCAAACTCCTGCAGCAACAAAACAGTGCAGCTTAGATGGAGCCTTTTCCATTACATGTAACTATAAGTATCTGCTGTAAATGGGCAATAATGACATAAGAACAGTCTTTAAAAATGGATCAAACAACCTGTGAGAGTCAAACACTAAAACACTAAGTCAGCTAATATCCCCTCCTAGACAACGTTGAACATTTCTTATTTGAAAATGCAAAAAATAACAGTTTTGAGCTGAGTCACCAGATCGTTCCTTTACATTAATCACTGAGGACATAATCTTTAGGTAAATATCTCTCTTTGTTTTGGATGAAACTTGTTCCTTACGTGTATCGCTTGTGTTTCCCCTTCCAAGAATCTAGGTCTCCTGTCTGGTTTCAGCATTGTTTAATTTCCTTTTCACATTGTCAGACAACAACCATATCTCCTTCTCTTCTCTTCTCTTCTCTTCTCTTCTCTTCTCTTCTCTTCTCTTCTCTTCTCTTCTCTTCTCTTCTCTTCTCTTCTCTTCTCTTCTCTTCTCTTCTCTTCTCTTCTCTTCTCTTCTCTTCTCTTCTCTTCTCTTCTCTTCTCTTCTCTCATTAGTTTCTCCATTATTATAACTAAACCTACTCCCTCCTGTCCATGTTATACTGCAGATAAATGTGACTTATCTACTCTCCTTGCATTTATTTGTCTGGAGTGAAATCATTTTACATTAGTACATTTGGATTCTCAAAACAATTCTGCTTCAATCGCACAGAAATAGCCATTTTTTTTGTAAAAAAGAAGCCTTATACACTTGTAGTCAGCTGGTATTTCTCTCTGCAGGAGTAACTCTAACTGAGAATAGACAGATGTTGGGTGCTGCCAACAATCTGTCATTCATGTCAGCTTTACAGCCTTCTATTTCCCGCTGAGGGCCCGACTTTGCAGATGGCAAAGATTGATTTGACAGGGTGTTTTGGTGAAAGACCGACCACTGTGCTGAATGTCACGATGATATGATGATCAATGACTGCATCATTTTAGCACTTCGATGTAATAGGCAACAGATAACTGTACGCAAGTGTTCTCACGTTTTCTTTGGTTTCATGATTTCTAGAACTCAAAAATACGACCACAGCTCAGGGTTTTCAGTCATCAGTAACTGCCTATTATTCTCTCAATGGTCCTTATTATGTGAATGGTGTTGCTTGCAGTTTTCAACCTAAAGATAGTTATTTCATCGCTTACAAAAATGAATTACAAGCATCGGTCAGCAATTAAAATGATTTATCTGCACTCTACGCACAGTACGTTCATATATTCAAGTACCAGAGGAGCATTTACATGTCATCTGTTGGCAACATTCAGCACCGCGGACAGCACTTTCAAGTGTGGTCCTCCAACATGCTAATGCTGTAATTGAAAATCCTCGCCTCAGGCATCGTATGTTTTTGTGAATGTCTTGCCGAGCTGGGTGTCGGTTTTGTTATGTTGAATCTGGTGTGAGGAGAATCTGTAGAGCTCAGAAAAAGTCACTTATGAGGGAGAAAACTAGGAAAGCGTTGTCGCACCAGAAGGTAGAAGAATAAACAGTAGCAGTGTAGCATTTTCGGACTCTGTTACAATATAAATCAAAGCATTGTTTCATTAATTGTAAGCCCCACAGTTCATTGCAATAGATTTTGGGTAGTCATTTTGAATGAATGAATGTTTTAGTTCGGACATATGAGGGAAAAAAGTCACAAAAACAAATCAAAATATTCAAAACGGCAGCAAAGCAAAATAAAACACAACAAAACAAACAAACATAACGAAACAAAGCAATAAATAATAACCCAACATATCTGAAAATGAGTAGGATGAAGCATAAGCTTATTTACTCCTACCGCTTTTCCATTTCAACCATCAGTCACTCAGTACCCCACTCCCATAGTTATTTATGTACATATTTACAAACAAAATAGAAAATAAATAGCATAAAAAAAGATTAAATAATCAATGATATACCCATGTCAAAGCCCCTCCTCTCTGTACCTCATGAAAACCATGTTTTTGCATGGCTTTTTAAATGCAAAGTTAAAATGCACTAACAAGCGATTTGAATGCATCATTATGGGCTTTGAAAAAAGTAATGGGCATAATTCTATATAAGATGAGATAAACTTTATTGACCCCTTTATGTATAAATTTACAGAAGCTACTGTAGATACAAATGAGACATAGAAATTTAAAAAAGGTTAAAAATAAACATGTAGTAAAGACTATATACATCTTAAAGTAAAGTAATACCAAAAAAGATGGGGAAAAAATAATCAGCAGGATCAACAATTTTAAAAAAACTCAACAACAGTACTTCTATAGTATCGTATGTCACTAATTATCACTCCTTTTGAACAAATTTTGTACATGGTTATGTAGTTATAGGTCACTCTTGAGGACAGCCACAGAATCTTGTACTGCACTGTGTTAATTGTGAACCAAAGCTGCTACATTAATGAATAAATTGGCCCTGGGAAACTCTCAGGGGAAAAAATAAAGCAGTGGGAAAAAGAGAAAAAATGCCAAGCGATAGAGCAAGAGGGAGAAAAGGAGGGAAAACATCTGGTCAGGGGCTCTGTGGCTTGAATTTGGGGTGTAGATTGACAACACACACACAAGAACAGTGTGCATGTCGCTGACCCTCCTTTCATTCGCTGAAGTTTTCTAACTCTGTAATCATCGCTGTATTATAATCGTAAGCACAAATCACTATTGAACTCCAACCAGTTGCTGATCAATTTCTGACTGATCTCTTCATTGCCTTGCCCTGCAGACTTCTTGTTCTGTGTAACAGTCCTAACAAGACTCAGATGTTGGAAGCTGGTCGTCCATGGGGGAAAAAATGTTTTGTCACACCAGAAAACAATTTGTTGGATGCAGTGAAGTACCACATACTGGGCTTTTTTTTCCCCTAAACTACTTAGGAAAGCTTCCCTCTGTGGAGAGAATTGTCGTTGTCAAATGTTTTCTACTCTGCAGTAAGCAACACGTGATTCAAATATTTCTGTATGAGTCAATTTTAGAGCAACAGAAAAACTATTTCTGAAAATATGACACAGTAGATGTGATTCTGAATTTTGGGCTTTAAAAAAACACCAGAAAATGTGACTTATTGTGATTATGTTGTCAGAATTCTCATATATTTAGGTCAGAATGTAAAAGTAGTCCCCCGCTAATGATGAATATAATTTTTTTAGATGTGGCCACGATTCTCGAAATCTTTCTTTTTCGCTCTTGTAGTAAAGAAATGAGTCAGTCTCATTGTCTCGTGGTTTTGGCTTAAACCTGCATTCGCAATCTGAGGCCAAACTTCAAAGTCCCGCCGAGTGGAAGCGCTGATCTCGGGTCAGCACCCAAAGCAAATGGCTCTGATCTTGTTTACACACGTTTTTACATGGTGAGCAACCCTACGGACTCGGCCCAGATGAGCCGACTCGGGTCCCCCTCTGGCTCCGCTGGTCATGCCTTGGATAAGTCTTGATTGCTCATGCCTGGGAGCAGAGAGCCATTAGGGACCAGCAGTTCGGCTCAGTGATTCTAATTGTTTCATTGCGGTTGAGCTGGTGGCTTTGAACACATTATGGTCTTCAGACTAGTTCTGCAGAAATGGCCCTGGCAGTTAACTTTAATTACAGACACATTAAAGCACTTATAGAAAAAAGGAGGTCTTACGATAAGCTAACTTAAGGATACATTACAGTTACAGCCAGGCTGCTGAATAGATAATTCAGAGTGAATGCAAACCATCAGTGACAACCTTAATAATCCTGTGATTACAATCTTTTGACCGAGCTGTTAAATTTGAAGCATGAAAGTCACCGTTTTAAATGAACCAGCATGGAGTCTTTTTTTAAAGCTCTGTTTTGTTGCCTTTTCCTCTAAATGCATTATTTTTGTCAATCCACTGGAATGCACTACATGCACTTGGAACGAAAACAAGCACAGATCAGCGTGTTAAGTGCAGCAATAAGAGAAACACAAGTAAACACCTCTTTCTCAGGCGGCTTCAGAAGGTACGCCAGACTCCTGAGCAAAGAGACGCGACCTTTAGATCGCATAAACAAAGATGTGCAGAGACGGTGTCACAGAACAATAAGACTGATGCTTTGGTTTAAGGGTGTTTTATGATTCACGCACCGCAGTATTTCCGATGGTCGCCTCATGCTGCTTTAACAAATAAAAAGAAAGGCAGGTTCACATTTACAAACAAGTCTTTCCTGAAGCGGCAAATGACAAATAAAGGCAGCATTGTCTTGGATTCATCATTTCTTTCAGTTAACACCAGATTTAAAGTCCTGACGATCTGTTTTCTGTCAGTAAATGGAATGTTTTATTGTTTAAAGATTAAATTATGCAACATCATATGAGCCACGCGTGTGTTTTCTTGTCAGGGTTTTTGGCTCAGGTGACCGATCCTGTTGATTGTTGGATAAAGAGATGAACTTTTTCTTCAGGGAATTCTTGAAATAGACAATGTGATCAGAATAAAAACATCTTTAGGTGGAAAGAGTCAGTGGAAACAAACAGCAGAGAGCTGTCTGGTGCAGGACTGCTGTTCTTCATCCACAACTGTCCTCTGGAAACTACAAATGAAAAGCAATAGTCATACGGTCACGTTGAGAATTATGACTCAGTATGAAGTCATAACGGAGCTAATTATACGTGTGAAGGAAAGTGCTGCCATATTTTGGTTTTTAGACACCAAACGTCGCATCTGTGAAGCAGACGTCACGCTCTGACATCTGCCTTACAGATATGTCCATACACCAGCAGCACTGATGCCATAATGAGCCATACAGTCAAACAAACAACGCTCCAAAATATCAACTTCACAGGGCGCCTAGGAAGTGTGTGCAGCAGGTGTTGATTATATTAACGGCCGCGGACCTCCTCAATCGGAAGTATTTGCTGCTTCATTAGCGTGTTGGCCCGGCGAGGTCAGTATAAACTAACATCGTCGTTAATGTTTAATGTGGTTTAGGATAAAGAATTACTGTCAATGGAAACAAGGCAGTCATAGGCTTTAAACAGATGAAACTGGTTCTGGTTTGCTACGGCGAAACCTTTAAAAGTGAAGAAGCAGCGACTCCACACTGGGCCGTTTTCAAGTATTAAATCTGAATTCACAAATTCTCATCTGAAGCCAGTTTCATACTTAATTTGTCAGCTTTCGGCTTAAATTACACCCCGTGATTCCTTGTATCAGCTGGTGCCGGTTCCAGGATTAAGTTTACATTTTGAAATGTAAACCCAAAGTTTGAAATATTGTCCAACGCGGCGCTGACGGCTTCTTCTAATTCATCTTCTTCTGTGAGCCGGGATAGCTTCCATATTTTAATAATGCTAACTACATGGAAGTAATTACTGTGTGGCCTGTGCAGGAGACTAAAAAGCAGGAATGTTAAACACAACTGCCACTGGAATTCTGTGTCTCGTGATGCATTTGCTTTGCTAGGGATGCTCACTTTCATCACTTGGCTGGCTGGTAGCTTCCTCCCACACACCTTAGTCGCTAATATCTGTGATCTGAGGTCTCATTTGTAGCTGTGGCGCTAAACAGGGCTTGAAAGATGCAAACACTGTTTCCCATGGAAAAGTTGAGATTTATAGAAACATGTGTACCTGTATGGAAACTCTGACAAATGCGTACGAATCTGGCCACACAGATGGTGAAGTAGTAAATTGAAGGCAGATTTTGCAATAATTCTTCTCTCAGTTTCAGTGTCATTTTTTATTGAATAAGAATCATGTATATATGCATGAAATGTACATTCAGGTCAGCAGCATTGCGTTGTGTTTGTGCTTGTAAGACAAATATTCCTATTTTTAAAGTGGCATACTTGGTGCAAATCTAAACCACTTCCATCTGTGCACCTGATGCTGGCTCAGAATGCATCCTGGCATCAAATGTCCTTTTAGAATTGCAGGAGTGTTGGTTACCTTGTGCTATGTTCACCTCTATATAGCAGTCTCTACAGGATTTTGTGGGCTTTTTTCGAGATTGTTGCGGCCTAAAATGCCTGAATTTGCAGCAGCTTTTCTAAATAATTGCGATGTTTTAAGCGTATTTGTTTCTATGAAATTGCAGTAGACAGCGACAGTTGCTAAAAAGTTGCATTTTTTTCAGCTTTTAGAACATGTTTCAACATTTTAATTGAGAATATTTATTCCTAAACTAATTCTTTAACACACTTCAGCCCATTTCCACCAGCTGGCACACTATGGTGGGAAATTAGCAGCAGCCAGATACTGGTTTAACATGAAGTGGTTGGTAGATTTAAGGCACAAAATGATAATTTACACACATGTATTCACACAAACACACACTCACGGCTTGTGACATTAATTAATTAATCTAACTCACCTTCATTCTTTCAGAGCTCCAACAGATCTGGATGCGACAGCTTCCGTCATGGTGATTTGTTTGGTCTGTGGTTCGCTTGTTTCAGCCATTCTCCTGATACGTTTGGCGGTAGAAAAGTGTTTGTCAATCGATGATTTTTGTTTCTATTCCACCACAATATTGCACGGGTGCAAAGCACTTTACCTCCACTTTCGTGAAGAACATCAGGGAATTGTTCTTCACGGTCTTCAGCAGTAATTTTTGTTGGTAAATGAGAGACACTAGAGTCAAACATGTCTGCATCTTCAAACCATAAATGAGGTGAATTTGGTGATGTACGTGTTTTACGTTTGCACTGGTGACTGATATGATTGGTGGAACAATGTTGCGGAAAAGTTTTGGTGATTGGACAAAATTGCAAGGTCACACATAATTCACAGAGATCGGTTGAATTTACGCTAA
Source organism: Amphiprion ocellaris (assembly GCF_022539595.1). Taxonomy (NCBI): domain Eukaryota; kingdom Metazoa; phylum Chordata; class Actinopteri; family Pomacentridae; genus Amphiprion; species Amphiprion ocellaris. Next base: position 6,218,320 of record NC_072782.1, read on the forward strand.
TTGTTGCGATCGCAACATCACAAATTCATGGAGGGACTGATTTAGATTCTTAATAAATACCAGGCAGTGAGTTTTAGTTCCCTTCAGGTCTCCACTGACCAGTTCATGTTCTTACAGTTTGCAGCAAAACACATCATCAAGTCCAATCACTTTGTTTAATTTTGGGATTTATCTTGTTTGTCCACATTGTCTTTTTTTTTTTTTTTTTTTTTTTGTTGACCTACACAGGAAAAATATGTATTTGTCCATTTATGGCTATTTGTGGGAATGTAGTGAGTGGAACAAGAAACTTGTGTGCATGTTTAGCATTTGTGTGCAGGCGTGGATGTGCATGGTGCTATTATCTGAGGATTTTTTTTTAAGTTTTGTCTTTTGTATGCACATTAATTGTTTGTATATACTCTTACATAACCTATAAATGGTTCATAAAACACTGTTATAGAAGCAGATATTAGCATTTGGTCATATATTTGTCAGCAACTATAACTTTAAAAAAAAAGTATAAACATGTTTGACAATATAGTAAAGCACGATTACATACATAAGTACATTGTGGTGTGTTTCAAATCATGTATTAAATGTGGAACTTAATCCTCTGAACTTCAAACAGTTTCTGGGCATTTTTGCTCATTTTTAATTGCAGTATAAACTCCTGCACCTCTATGGAAACTGCACAGCCATGACTAGCAGTAGAGAGATTTTAAAAATTATTTCTTGTGCAATATAATAGTTAACATCCCACAAAAAATTCCAAAATTGAAAAATACAAAGTTTCTTTGATAATCTACCTTACAACAATTGCAAAAACTTTTAATTAACTTTTGAATTAACACAGGTGTTAAAATCTTGGAAAGAGATGGTGGCTCAGCATACTATGGATATTTTACATTTTTATTTATTTGCACATGACTCCAAAATGCTCTGTATAAACAGCCTGCAGTTCAGCTAAAAAGTCCCTGAATTTGTGTCACATAGCCGTGACTCACAGCAGAGTCACTAATGGCTTCATGGTTGCACCAAGGAGCGCAGAATTTTCAGATTAAGCAGCTTATTTTTGCCATATTCTTGAACGACATATGTAGAATGAAGTGGTTTTGTTTAAATGTCACATGGTTAAATTTATTTCCTAATTGACCCCCATGTCATGCATGAGTAATTTGGCATCTGACAATTCTTTCTGTTTTCACTGGCTGTGATGAATGCTGTAATTTTAGCAAATTCTTTTTTTTTTTTTTTTTTTAAATGCAGCATTCCTTTCGAACCTGCTGGCAGATTTGTGAGGTTCAGGGGGTTAAAGCAATGAACTGCTGGCTTTGGTCATGACTCATGACACAAGAGAAATCTATCTGTTTCTGCTTTGTTAATTTTGAACAAAAGCCCCTGGCAGTATCTGTCCATTGTACACTCAAACATCCACATCTAGTGTATCTCATCATACTGTTTGGACAAAGACCAGTGGAGGTGCATGGTCTTCACTGAAATATTGATGCAGGGACAGGGAGTGTTGTTTCCGGGTGAATAATGCAACAGGTGGATTAGTTCTGGTTTCAGAGAAAGCGAGTGGACGGATAAATTAATCATTATCGCTGCTTCCATGCAGCTTTCAGAAAGAAATAAAGGCAAAAAAGGAACAGACAATGACTATACGCTGACAATGCAACTGTTTTACTGTTATAGAGACAGAATAATACTAGATATAACCTATTTTTAGGACATTAACACTAAACACAGCTTGACTTTGTTAGCAATTACAACCAAGATGACTTTCCATTAGCACTTTGTGTGTAAACAATTCATTAAAAACCTTACGTATCATGTAAGTAACCTATTTCTAAATATTTTGTAGGTTGTTGCTTTTAAAGTGTTTTAAAAGAAGCCAAAAGGAAGAGGTAGACCAGATGAGTGATAAAGGGGAGGATTTGAGGTCTGGGAAAAGGGGGTAGAAGGAGACAGAGGAAGTGAGATGTAATTGTCTTGGATGATGGATGGTTCTCATGGCTTTCTTGTTTATTTCACTATGCAGTTGAAAGCATAGCAGGCCTGTGACCAATCAGTAGTTATCATTAAAAAGGGGTAATGAATGCCAGAACCAATCAAATGCCGGTTGAATAGGAGGATGAGTGAGCCTGAAGACAACTAAATAAATGAGAGGCATTTAAGTCTGTAAAATTAAGTGCATCTTTATATGTAACCTTACTAATGTTGTCTCATGTAGTAATGCACACTGCTGTCTGTACAGTGATACACAGTTTTAAAATGTTTAGTGGCAGCATGGTTGAACAGAAGGGGACAATAGTCCACAATTTTCTTTTATTTGATACTTTAGTATCTCAACAGTAATTCAATGAACTACTGGATCAATATATAATTGCAGGACTTTTTGTAACATAGTTGCCAGGTATCATTGTTGACATTTTTGCTGTTTTCAGGCCTAAAATCAACATGGTCCCCTATAACCAAACACCACATGGTATTTTTAGAGAAAGATTCTTCTAAATATTATATATACAATTGAGTAAAATTGAAAGTTATTTCTAAAGATACTGTAGTAAACCTGTTGACATGCCATAAATCCACACTTGACTCACACACTACTTTATATTAAATAAGTCAGAAAGCCTTGGAGTCTGGCCAGTCTTTTCTTCAGGAGGAAATGACATCATGTGGAGCAGGTCATGTGATCTGGATTTAACACACTTCATTGAGAGGTGTTTTTGTAATGCGGAACTTAGTGGAAAGTGATTTCTGGGACACAGATACAATTTGTTATTTTCCATATAAAATTTGATATATTGGCAAAAAAGAAATATCTGTCATATTATCTCAACTTAATAAAAAGAACACAATCAAAACAATTACTGAATAAGCTCATTTTATTATTGTTTTAGCTAATTAGAAGGTGCTTATTATTAAATTGGGACGGTTATTTAGTTGACATTTTAGTGAAAAGTATCCTGCAGTGTATTGCATGGACAGAAATAACTTAACAAAGCTCTAATGCACCTGAAAGTGATCAGTGTAGGGTAAAATGTTCCAGCAGTTGCACTGTGGTAAACTGGTAAAAACTCTAGACGACAGACATTCAGGTTAAAGCTACAAAAATAGTGATAATTGAACAGTTTAGAATCTGAGGATTGGAGAATAGACCAGTATGGATTTGACCCTAATTGGAGCATGTCAGCATCCTGATATTAGCATTTGACTCAAAGCACCAGAATCCAAACTGTCCTTGCTGCCTGAAACTTTTCTGTCTCCAAACATCCAGAGAAACCCTCCATAGGGGACGCATCTGAATGACTGCTGTGGTGTGCAGGATTGCATCAGGAAGGAGGTAAAATGGAGGCCAGGTGTGTGAGTGTGTCAACAGGCGATTGAGGGTTATTTGGCGAAAATGCTCCCAGACTCTTCAAAGACTCTCCTGGTTTAGACAACACAGTGTGGCACCTTGTTTCATTTTAAAGAAAGCTTTCAGTGCTTTCTTGACCTTAACACTTCCACAAATGCACACTTAGTGACGCATAAACACACACGCATGGACATGGTCGTGTACGCACACAGCTTTGTATAAAGGTCAGATGAAGGTTAGACGTCAGAGGAAAGAGTGAGACATGGGAAGTTCATCAGCTCCTTCCTAATGTTACACAGGATTTTGTAACCTCCCACACCAGGCCCCGACACACCACCACCACTCTGGTCCATTACTTTGGTCATAGTTGGAACCAGACACCCGCCTTGTTCCGTGTGCTAAGATAGGATTTCAGGTGTCAGGTTTAAATGTGCCACCAACAACCCCCCCTCTCTGCTTTTCCTAACCTCTCTGCACACGCTCAGTCGGCAGGTGACCAGTGTGCCTGTAGCTTTATCCTCTACCTGTACAACGATCAGGCACAACATCATGACCACTGACAGGTGAAGTGAATGACATCGTTCATCCTGTTATAATGAAATGCTCTGGGGGGACTTCCGCCTGCAATTTAGGAGTAGGATGCATGTGAGAGAGCTCTCTGTTAACTTTTTGCAAGTTTTATTTTATACCCCACTTTTACAGTATGTAAATATGTATGTTTTATATGTAAGTCGTGTCGCCCTAAAATAAAATACTTTGGAAACACCACAAACACGAGAAGCCATGTAACTCGATTCAACCTGATGGAGGAGTCTGGGAGACGGCAGGCTGTTGTTGCTGCGGCTACTAGTGGCGCTACCGACCCTGGTTCGTAATCAGTGCCCAAAGATTCCCAGCCCTACTCCCCAGATCCAAATCTTATTGAGCATCTGTGGGATGTGCCAGGATAAGCCTGATCTAGGGAGGTCCCACCCTGGAACCCACAGAATTCACTGGTGCCACAGGACACCCCCAGAGGTCCTGTGTCCATGCCCCAGTGGTTCAGAGGAGTTTTAACAGCATAAAGGAGACCAGCACAATATTAGGCAGGTGGTCATAATGTTCTGCCTGATCGGTGTATGTTCGTATGGCAGGTGGAGACATCCCGCCTCCCCCACACAACACATTAGTGTGTAGATAGAGGCAGCGACTGCAGTTGAAAGGCCGCTGTCTGGTCTCTGATGAGAGAACAAACTGAGGCAGACAAAGCCCTGTGATGTGGTGAAGCCATGCAGCCGTCCACAGGTACACAGGTAGACAATAGAAGGCCAATTCAAAGCAAAACGCATTCTGTCTAGACACGCAAACAAACCAAAGCAAAAAGAGTTCATACAGAGGTGAAGACATACCTTTAGTAGGAAAGATGAGAGCAAAAAGTTGTAAAGCTGAAAGTACTTTGAAGCACTTTAAATGCACTTGAAATAACCTGGTAAACACTTGTATCAGTAGTGGCACCCTGCTTTAAAGATCAAGAAGCTGTTTTTTTTTTTTTATTTATTTTTTTTCTTTTTTACAGTTTTCCCTATGATTAGAGCGGGGCTTTAAAACCATGCTCTGTGTTATTTTAGATGCAGAGACTTTATGTTCATATATGTGAGGTTAGTTAGAACTGTACTGCAGGATGTTGGGTACATGCAAGTCTTTAAAAAGACCCCCAAAGTCTTCAAAAAAATCTTAAATTTGATTTGAATAAAAGTCTTAACTATTGCCTTGCCTGCAGTAGAACGTTGTTACCATCTACTGGGAAGAGTTACATACCGAAATATCCCTGCCACTCCTGTTAACTACGTCAGCTGCATTAGGAAGCTTATCACCTAATAAGGCACAAATGTCAGTTTTAGAAAAACAAATATTTCATTGGTAGGCCTATTTATCTGTTTCATGATGCTCATACAGATTCAGATTGCATTAATGAAATCAAAGGTCAGTCATAAATGTAATTATTGTTGGTAAGTTATGAAAATATGCCACATGATACTAAAAAAAACCAAAACAGACATTGCATTATGTTGTTCTCCTTTTTATATATATTGCGATATGAAAAGCTAGAGAAATTTTGAACAGATCATTTGAATAGCTCTATTTAGAGAGAATTTGTCATTCCAGAAAGATTGGAGTGATTTTTTTTCGGGGAATGCATCACCATAGAAAATAAAAAATACATTTAAATTTGAAACCTTTTCATTTGTCAAAGGCACTTGAATTAGCTTTTGGGTTTGACTGGCTTGCAGATCTGGCTTTGCACTCGTCATGCAGAGCTTTGTGGTGCTGATTTAAATAGTCAAACAAATTAGTTGTACTTGTGTTGCGCTAATGATTGCAAGATGCTGCCGACAGAGCGCCTGTTTTGGTTAAGATCTTCTCCGCTGTATTTGAAATATTTCCATACAGCTGCTATTGAATTTCTTTTTGCAGCCACATCTTTCTTTTTGGTATTTCTCTCCTGTTCCTGCTCATTTTGCTGTACATATATGGAGACTGCATGTCAACAAATTCCCCCCAAAAGAAAAAAAAACTTCTGTCATGTTTTCTCTAAAAATTTATGTTCTATCAGATGAACTTCTCTTGTTGATTCATCACGGAAACTGAGAACCGTGCAAGTTCTCTTTTTCTATCAGCAAAAAAGGTTTAATCATGCATGTTTTCACATCTCAGTACCGATGTGGAAATGATGTATTGTGCAGCCCTAATTAGTAGAACCTAAACATTAATGTTTTTTTCAGATTGATGGGTAAAAGTGGTCGTTGGCTAGTATTCGGTTGTTGAGAGAGACTCAAAGTCTCTCTCACTCTTACCATAATTCAAATGAAAAAGTTATAAATTACAGACTGTTTTTTGAAACCATTCAAGTGTATTAAAGTCCCTCTCACCTAAAAAATAATCTTGTGCCTCAAAGTTTAATAAAGGGGGTCCTCGGTTTACGACGTACGGCGTTTCGTTGTTACGTCAGAACTGGTTACGTGGAACTAGTTGGCGAGCAGAACAGACGAATACATCGTCATGCGGCGCTATCAGACGGCTTTGTTTACATTCAGTGGTTGTACGCCACCTTGGACTGTGCGACATTCACTAACTTTTTGCCCTTCATTATGGCTCCCCAGCGTAAGTCAGACTCTTCTGATGCTTCAAAGAAATGGAAAGCCATCTCCATGGAAGTGAAATTAGATATAATAAAACGCTTGGAACAGGGCGAAACACCGACGAATATCGGACAGTTGCTGATTGATATGGTGATACACGTAACGACTTTGTTAACATTTTCGTTGGAGTTCCAACTTACGGCCAAAATCGACTTACATCGGGTCGTAGGAACGGAACTCTGACGTAAGTCGAGGACCCCCTGTAGTTTTTTCCTCTGGAATTCTCCAAATGTGAGATCCATGAAGTCCCTGCCTCTTTCTCCACTCACCCCTCTGCAACTCACTGCAGCTCGAGCACACCAGCTCATTTATGACTCTGTTCATGCACAGTAAAGCCGCGCTGCTTCTATCAATCAAAAGTTGGAGTAATATTGGAGTAATTTAGCCATGTATGTTCAAACCAGAAACTGATTCTGACAAAGATTAAATGATACAGAAAGTTCTACACTGCAAGTTGACAGCTTTGATTGCTTAAGTTTGTTACGTACGAAACCCTAAAAGTCTGAATCTGTGTTTTTGAGACTGTCATGTTTTGAAGTTTCAAGACAGAAATGTTCTGTAATGGCATCAACTGCTTATTATAGTCATCTGTCTTCTAGCTTGCAAAAAACATCATTTGGACATGTTAAAAAAAGGTGACAGTTTTCATTGGAGCAGTCTTTCATTAAATTATGACAGTAAACAACAGTTTAAAGTTTCACTGTATAACTAACGACCTTCAGGTTTGTAACACTGGTCACTGACCTCCTGTTGCACTGTGAATGAAGCATAGTGTGTAATGGTCATCTACAATAAACTCCACAGTCAAAATAACATTTCTATTACTTTTGTAGGCAAGCGATCTGTTGTGACATTCACATAAACACCTGTACTGTATCCTTCCTCAGTCTGAATTTGTTTGTAATGGCTGATTGATGACATTAGTCGTCATTTGTCTGTAATTAGAGTCTTGCAAGTTTTTACAAGGCAGACGTGAACACCTGCGATCATGCGCTCTGAGTCACTTTGATTCCATGCTGAGGCCTACAGCTACCAGAGATGGCAAACACTTGCACAGACACACAGAAAACACACATATGAACCTGCGGTTTGCAAAACCACAACAAACACTTACTCCAGGACTAATCCCATGTCTGTATGTTGTGTTTTCTCCTGTTTACACCCTCCAGTAATGATAGGGTCATTAGACATGAGACTTGGTCTCACATAAAAGGAGTCATCACACTTCATCACAACGGTCTGGTGCTCATAATGAGGACAGTGAGGCTGGGCTTCCCCTTGTTTAGCTGCTGATGTCTTGACTCATGGATTCCCGCCACTGTTGTTCCTCACATGTTCTGACTGAAGGTGAATCCCACTGCGTTCCACGAGGCTTAGGACCCCACAGTGGGCAGCAAAATATAATCTGGAGGATCCAGTGATCGTTACTAAGTCAGCAAAGACGAAAAATGAAAGCTTCTTTTTTTAACTGAAAATTGTGTTAACTTTTAGCTGTTTTGACACAGTTTCGAAGGTTCAGTGAACATGACTGATGATGCTTTAGATTTTTACATAATTGAAAGGGTTGCAGTCAGTATTACTAATCATGCAGAAGCATTGTGTCACTGCACAAGGAGACTACTTTAGTGTGGATGGCTGCTGAATAGTGGCAAAGTCTCAAAACTTTATGATTATACCTTGTATCAGCAAACCTCAGAAGATTAACCCTTGTGTTGTCTTTGGGTCAAAAATGACCCAGCCACTATGTTTAACGGCAGAGAAAATCCCCTAAATTACTTTTTATCAACTTGAATTTCGATGACTTTGACTAAAGTGACTCCACCATTAGAAAAAGTAAAATATTGTCGACTGAAGCCATGAGTGCAGTTTTTAATTTTCTGTGGCCAGTAGGTCATAGATCAGATTTTTTTTTTCCGGACATCCAGGAGGTAAAACTGTAAAACAAATACTGTGTGCTACACATGTGACAAATACATTTGTAAAGTCCATGCACACACACTCGCATACTGTCCTAAATAAGCTAATTAGACTTTAATATGTTCTTTATATTTCTGTTTTGCATCTATTGTTGTATTTTATTCTTATTGTTGTGGGTGGGAGCAATGATTCAAAAGCCCAATGTGATCTCAAGTGGGCCGAACCAGTAAAATCACAGCATAATAACCTATAAATAACCACAACTCCAAATTTATCCTTTGTTTTAGTGCAAAAAAAGTTCACATTTGAGGAATTATCTTTTTACAAAACATTATGAACAACCTCAAATTTCTGAAGAAAAAAAAATTAAATTTCAACAACATTATGCCTCAGTTTATCATTTACACATTACAACTTCCAGATCACAGAGTAGAATATCTACAACAGCACGAAACAGTTAGTCACAGCTATATGTGTAGTATTTAATTTATGATCAAAATGATGAAAGTCAGACAAAAAAAGAACAAAAACAAGACAAAATATTACAAAAACGAGACATAAAATGACAAAAGCGGGAAACAAAATGACAAAAATGCGACAAATGACACAAAAAAGAAACAAAAAATTCACAGTGGCAAAATAATAGACTAACAACCCAAGCGAGACCAAAAAAAAAACACAAAACGATGCACAATACAATGCACAAAACATGAATAAAGCAAAACACAAAATGACAAAAATAAGACGAAAAAGCACAAGCAAGACTAAAAGGAAACACAAAACAAAAACATGAGACAAACAAGAAAAGTCAGACAAAAAAACAACAAAAACAAGACAAAATATCACAAAAACGAGACACAAAGTGACAAAAGAATAATGAACAATCTAGTGTTTTAGTTCATAACAACTTGTCATGGTCTAGAAATTATTTTAAATTCATCATTTTACAAATTTTCAATTTGCAGTTAATGTTTTCTCTGTTTTTTACACTTTACAAAGTCATCCCATGGGCCGGATTGGACCCTCTGGAAGGCGGGTTTTGGCCTGCGGGCCCCATGTTTGACACCCCTGTCTTTAGAGGCTCGGTGGAGGCGGGTCATTTTTAATCCTTTAGGACAAAGGGAGTGTTCAGGATATTAAGACAACATGAGGTTAAGAAGTAGCTGTCTGTAGCTTCCTACCTCACACAGACAGCATCTGAAATCAATTTAGATTCATTCAGATGTATTGAGACCGAGAGTGACAGCAAGGAGGTGGTGAGAGAGTATTCTTTGATAATACTGTATATATACATTAGGCAGTATCAGATCTGGAGGCTCTATTACAGATATGACAGTGACATACAGTATTTGGAGCTCTGGCATCTCTGTGTGAATATCAAAGAGGCTTTGCATATGGTGGCCAGCGCGTATTGAATTCTCCGTCATCACCATTAGTACGTGTCAACTTTGGCCAAGTAACTCATATGGAGGCAACAAAGCATAAATGACATTACAGGGTGGACTGACTGCCTGCCTGTCTGTCTCTCTCACATAAACATTCTGTCTGCAATACGCTTTCACAGAGTGTAAAAAAAAAAAAAAAAAAAAAAAATCCTGCCGAGGCCAACTCCCTCATATGGAGGCAACAACACACACAGATCTTTGATGTTTTGGATGCAGACCCAACTGGGTCCACATGTTTCCCGAAGAGATGATTAATGACGACTAGAGCAGAAAAGGATTAACAGGAATCACCGCGGTGCTGGTCATGACCTTTATGTACAACAAACAAACATGTCGTGTTCCATTTGTTTGTATAGTGGTTTTATTTGTCGGTCCTGTCTGGGATGCTGATGAGTGATGAGGCAACATCGAGAGAGAAGGACTGCAGCGTTGTCGAGCTGTGTGTGTGTGTGTGTGTGTGTGTGTGTGTGTGTGTGTGTTACCTCTCGCCTGAAGCTATTTTTATAGCAAGAAAATTACATATGGAAATCCTTGTTGGAGCTAATGGAGCACATTACCTATTATATAACTTGTCAGGTTATCAGGTTCAGGTTGTTTTCCCAGTCGTTGCTTTGTTCTTTGTACTTGGACTCCACTACGGACCAACAGCAGGCAGTTGCATCCACAAATAAGTACCTGGAATGTATTTGTGTTATTTTTTTATTCAGTAATCTGCAGCTGTTGACTGTTTTTCCTATTGTCAATGAAAGTCTAATTTCTGTAGCAGTGGACACACCTAAAGTTAAGCAGAAAGTACTTTTGAAACAGCGTAGAACCTTCCAACATTTTTACAGACAAGGGCTTTCATCTGAAACTAGAGCTAATCTGGCAAATTAAGCTAAATGTTAATAATAATGACAAAACGTTATGTCAAATTATTTTAGTTTTAATCTTACTTGTGTCCCGAAATTTGTTTTGTTTGTGGTAACTCTTCTCTCTGTACTGCACATCAATACAGGGTATATCCTGGACTTTTTAAAAGCGTTCTCATACAGTGAATGAAGAAATACCGTCCTGTTCTCTCAGTCTCCTACATGAGCTCAACACATTCTGTTAAGATGTGGCAGGATAACGATAAACCACCACAGACTGGATGCAGTTAGTTCTGTATCTTTGATGTGATCTGTCAAGCATCTGCTCCAAGTAAGGCATATCATTAGTGGGCTAATCAGAATCAGGAAAAAACTGTATTGATCTTTTGCTCTGTAACAGATACTCGGGATTGTGGAGGTTGTAAAATTATACAAGGATACAAGAAATGAGAGAAAGCTCTGGAGTGCAAAGAGTCAATGACGTCGCAAACAGTTAGCCAAGAGAGGGACGTAAACAACAGTCAAGCTGGAAAGGACTTACTGGGATGTAGCCTCCATGATGAAGAGTTCTATATGTGTGCTGCAGAAACGTTCCTTGAAGGTAATGTTTCCAGGGTTGGGTTTTCTGTAGTATTCTTCTTTAGTATCAGAATGTGGCTCAAAAATATATTGTTGAGTTACTTGAATATTGCAATTTAGTGTTGTGTAGCGGTTAGTTCTTAGATCTGTGCGTCCTAGAGGAACCAACGAGTCATTTTAAGGTAGGGAGGAATTATTTTTCAGAAAATAAATTCTGAATATGTAACTCTGACACACAGATGTGAATTTGTAGAATTAAGTTAAATGAACAGCTGGAGGGGGACTTTAACCCTTTGATGCACAACATGGGTCAAATATGTATCAGGCTGCACTCAGTCTGTGCAAAAGTGGCATTAGCTTTGCATCTTTTTTAGCCTTGTGATCTGAGTGACTGAGACAGCTGATCAGGCTACAAAGTTAACGTCTGTCATCAGTAACCACCTGCTGCTGTTACGGACAGGTCTTTTCTTCAACAACAAACTCTGCTGAAGTGGTTTCCTTCATTTCGTACAGTAACTGTTGTGTAATTTTCCAGCGGCTCAGCTGACTCAACAGGAACACTTGTAATCCTGCTGCCGAGAGACTTTGCATTTTCACACTTACTGCAGGCCTCGGGGGAAGGCAGTTTTTCCTGCAAACGCACAAGCGAGCTGTGGACTGGGGGGAAACACTTACAGAGGGCAGGATGGGGAATACATGAAAGCTGACATTATTGGATTTTTTATTTTAATTAAAGCCAGAGTATGAAATGTGTTCCAGAAGCATTTTGTGTCATATCTGTTGAAGGTATCTTTACAACCTGATAACAATCAATAAATCCGGTGCTCTGGTAATAAAAAGAAAAAAAATATCTGTGTCAGTACTGTAAAACTTCTGCCCAATCCTTGCATTCAGTCCTACTTATTGCCTCCCTGCTTAGAGTAGGTGGTCACAAGAATCGCAAACAACCTACTGTCAGTAGCAGATCCACCTAAGTCTACATCATGTCACATGTCTAAATGTACCAGATAATGACATTCATTTTTGTCTTTGACGTCTTTATCTGCCTCCTGTTTCATCACGGTGTCTTGTAATTTGATGGTATTTACTTTATGTGGCTCTGTATTGCTGTTTTCTCTGCTGGAAATCCGTGGATTGCTCGCTCTGGATTGGAGAGGAGATGCTACCCCAAATGAATGAATTGAAATATCTTGGAGTCTTGTTCATGAATGACTGGAAAACAAAACATGAGGTGGACAGATGGATTAGTGCAGCATCAGCAGTAATGCAGATGTTCCAAGCTGCTGTAGTGAAGAAGAAGCTGAGCCAGAAGGCAAAACTCGTGATCTATGATCTATGTTTCAGCCCTCTTCTTTCCATTAACGCTGGTTAGGGAGCAAAAGCATGAGGTCACGGATACAAGAGGGTTTATTCTGTTGGATGGTTAGGTTTAGCCCTTGACATCGGGTGAGGAACTCCATGTAGAGCTGAGGTGGTCCAGTAAACCCAAAGCCCAGAGCTCATTGGAGGTATTGCACACCTTATCTGGCTTTCGGGGTCTCCCCAGAAGAGCTGGGAAGAGTTGCTGGGTAGAGGGAAGTCTGGAATGATCTGCCTCACATGTTGCCTTTGCAACTCTACCCTGGATAAGGAGAAGAAAACTGTCTGTTTTGGCTTTGAAAAGGATATTTTGCAAATGTGGTGATGTAGCCAACTTATGTGTTTTTCGACATGAGGTAGTTCTAATGCACATGTGGCTTTCAAGGGAGACCTGAAGAGAGAGGGTGTTTTTTTTTTCACCTGTAAAGTTTCAAAATCCATCTTAATCTTGCTGTTTCTATGATTCCACAAACTCTAGTTTTTGTGTATGAATGCTAGCATGAGCCATTGTTTGATTTAGTTAGTTTTTTATAAATTCAAGACAGAAATATTCTGCTTTGTAGACTCTAGTCACACCAGTTACGGGATAGATTTCTGTCAGTTGTGTTGTTTTGGATGTGCTTGTCACTGATGAAGCAGGTGGAGACGCTGATGTCAGTGATCAACAGTGATGTCACCTGGACTGCTTAAAATAGTAATAATGATTCAAAAAATAGAGTATGTGACATAACAATCATCCTAAGTTTGTGTGAAGTTGCACTGCAGCAGCCTGACTTGGAAACCTGACTGATACTTATGATTACAGATGATAAATTCTTATCATTTAACCACATTGTTACAGCTACCATTACCTGAAGAGTCTGAGCTTCTCCATCTCTCTAACTGTAACCTGCTGACCTGTAGAAAGAAATATGCAGATACATACAACAGGAATATTCTATCCCTAAAAACTTTCTGCTCTCAATTATTGATCCTCCACTTTATGTATATAATTGTTTTTAAAACTATGATATAAATATCAATAATTCTTTCAACACTAGCAGACATCATTTTACCATATTTATTGATTTTCAAAGCTCCTAGTCTTTTACATGTTTGACAAATGAATAGTGACCGTTGATAGATGCTATTTTCTTGTCGAAAGGCAACAAAGTAATCTGAGAAATAACATTATTGGAGCCCTCAGTCGTTTTCCCACTGAGCCTAAAACAAACACACGTGATCCGATGACTACTCAAGCCTTCACTGCTGGGGATTACAGTGCCCTCTCCCAGTGGGTTGCTGGTTTGAAACCTCATTATATCGTGTCTGCTTGTGGATTTAATCTCGGATCTGACATTGACTGGTCCACTGCACCGAGACAAGACATCCGCTGACTCAACAGGAGGGACCTGAATAACGGTCTGCTGAAACTCCATCCTTAACCGTCTTCTCAGACGTCTTTCACCTCAGAGATGATCGACAACAGCACTGCTGATTGAATTCATTCCCTTCATTACACACGTTTTTAGCAAGAATAGTTCCTGATCATCATCATCATTATCATTGTTTTAACACTTTCAGAGTAAACGTTATTTCGCTGTCTACAAATTCATTTCAAAGTCAGATGCTTTGAAGGTTTGCAGTGAACCCAAGTGTGACATTGGTAAATCAGGCATTCATGGAGGCAGGTTAAAGCAGAACAGTCTGTCTTTTCTAGAGCACAAACCTTTAACATGCACACAAAATATGCAATAATCTAATTTGCCGGTATTGTCTCTTAAAGCAAAACTGCATCAGTAATTTGTACAAAGGATATGCTGCATCACTAGCCTTTACCACCTTTATCACACAGCGTGGCGTCTTACAGAATGCCACCATAATTTCTGCCTTAATGTAAGCTGTGTGTGCAATGACACGCTTCAGCTGAGCTACGTCCCAAATCTTGAAATGTCATCTGGTCATTCCTGTCATTGAGCATTGTGAAACTTTTCTCCAAAAACAAATACCGGCATCACACAAGGTGGTATTTATTTACACACAAATGGTACCACCTTCTACTGTCTGCAGGAATGATGTCTTTTCAGTCGGGATGTTCCAATTATGTACTTCTTAAATACATAAAGTGTCAAACGTGATTTTGTCATTACACTTTTACTGTTCTTTTCTTTCCTCTTTAATCGTACTAGAAGAAAACAGTGGTTGAGTTGCAGCAGAAAAAAATTAGAAGAAATACAAATGTCAGATACATTGCTCATTTTTGTACTTCACCAAAGTTAAAATATCTTTTTGACGGTTAATTTCAAGTTGGTAGAATCCAGAAAAAGTAGACTGCAGTCAGCAAACCAGAAAGCTACATGAGATTACTTTCTAACAAGTACTTCATCTACAGCTCAAGCATGTTTTTTACAGTGTAATACAGCCTTCAAGTATTGCAGATTAGCTGTAGTACCTGACTTTCCAACAGCTGGATCATCTTCCTGTTTAATACTGTAGATACAACCAAAAAGGGTAGTCACACAGACTACAAGTAGCTCCACGTTTTAACGTTCAGCTAGTAATGAGCCACCATGACAAAGACTTCTGTGACGCTTAATGACCTCTGGCCCAAAGCTTGTGTGTTTGAGACAAAATCAGGACTGGATGAGCAATTGTGAATCCCAGCTGCATATATAACAGAGCTGTCTTTGTAGCCCATATCACATGTCAGCTGACTAAGCACAGGATAAACATCTATTGTGATCAGGCTTATATATGTGGCAGTAAAAATAATTTTAAACTTCCTTGATTGGACCCAATCGCAATCGTTGAGATCAGATCTGGACATTCCTGGAGTTGGTCTTGTCCGTCAGGTGAAAAGGCTCAAATACTGTGAAAATGTATTTTTTAGGAATAGTTTGCAACAATTTTGTGAGTCAAAGCAAATGATTTTGTCCTGCTGACACAGCAGTCAGGTCAGAACATGCTTGTAAGTGTCATTCTAAAGCATGGTTACAAATGAAGCATCTCTCCCCTTCATTTTTAATGATTTAAGATTTTTCTGTGTAGAAAAAGATAGGAGAGATCTCTTGTATCTTTTTCACATTCTGATCAACCGCAGTGGCTGTACGTTGTGGGCTGGAAGGCTTTCAGAAATCTTGTAGCAGAAAATAAATCACAGAACATGACATACTTGGTTCTGATTTTAAAACCTCTTTTGTCCAACAAGCTCTTATCACAGCTGTTCCATATCCTCATAAAGGTTGCTGCCTCACACCATAGTTTATGTTCACAAGTTATATAATGCAACAGTGTTCGAGCTCAGTTTCTATAGTAGCACATTGTTTGTCTTTGCTGTTGTTTATGTGAGAATCATGAATTTAGTCTCTGTAGCTATATCTTCATGGATAAATCCATTTAAAGTTTGCTTCTTATGCATGAATTCACACCCACCCCAATAGCCATAGAGCTGCTCTACAATGTGCTAACCAGCAAGGTTCATTGTCCTCCAAAGAATCTGTAACGTGGACATAAAGAGTCGACAGTCCTGGGATTAGTGGACGATATAAACGAGTTGTGCCTTAGCAGTGGAATTGTTGCAGTCAATATTAGACTCGAAGTAGACTTGTTGGTCAAATGCACATTTTGAGAAAGGATGCAGCTTCTCCCCTTATATTTTAATATTATGTTTTTATGTTCTTTCACTTCTGCTTATCCAGCAATTTTCTTTTTAGTTGTCCTGATTTTAGAAGATGCAAAGGTACATTTGCAGTCAGTTGCAAAATTTTCTTCTGAATTTTTTGATTTGAATGGATGATAGCACAACAGTTTTGTTTGGCCTGCGTGGAGCCTATTAAATTCGTCTAATAGCTGCTGTCAGTTCAGCATGTAGGGACCAGGAGGTTAATTTAGTAGGACAGGGTGACCCACATTCTGTCTTTCTACTCTGCCTGCATGTCAGGCCCTCTTTGGTTTATTCAGTTTCTTCAGAATATCTTTCTCCCTTTCATGCACGAGCACACGCACATATTTAACTTCTTTCTTGTTCTTAAAATGTTACTATATTCTGAATTTCTTGGGTTCTTGAACCAGATCAGAACACCAGTTCCCAACACACACATCTGCTCCACCGTTAACCCAGCAGATGCAGTGATCCTCGTGGTGGTAAATCTGTCAATACGTCTGACGTTATATACGTCTGTCCCATACATCCAGCATATCCAGCCACTAGCGTGAAATCAAGAGGAATCTTCTTGATGTTGGGTGGTGGAAAAAGGGTGCCAGGGACACCAAATTCTCATCTAGTGGTGATGCTTTTTTTGCCCCAAGAATAGCTTAACATGAAGTGCACAAATACTTTCATACATGATTTCTAATCATCTGCTTAGTTATTATGAACTCAGATCCAAAGGTGTGTAGTAACGGCTTTCATTTACTCTGTTAATCTTAGCTGAGTAATCTTTCTCATCAGTACTTTTGATGTAGTACTTTTTCATTATTTTTTGTAGAGACAGTAAAAAGAGAGATCAAATTCAAGGAAAGGCTTCTTTAATTTTACGTGGACATAATACTTCAACCACAGATGGTCTTCCTCAGGTAATTGTCAGGAAGTAAACTCACCTGCATTTAATAGGCAAACACATGATGAAGAGATTCAATTTTAAGTGATTTTTTGGCCTTTTGTTGGCTTTATTAGATAGGTTAGTCAAGAGGCAGACAGGAAAGTAAGGAGAAGAAATGGGGGGAAGACCTGCAGCAAACGGCCGTGAGCTGGAATCAAACCCAGGTCACTGTGTCTGGGACTATAGCCTCCGTTTATGGGTCACCTGCTCAACCAGTTGAGCCCCCTGGGTGTCCGTTACAAATTATTTTAAAGGAATAAATCTGATTTGATGCGTTTTTAGTAGGATTAAAGGCTGATGTGTGGAGACACTAGGGAGCAGTGGGGAACAAAGTAACTATAATATTAATGGAATTCCTCATTTCTGAGCACACTTGAAAAATGCAAATGAGAATCTGCTGTCCTTCTGGGTATGTTGCAGATTATCTAAACAGGAGATGATGATGATGTGACATTACATTGCAAAGCGACTACAAATATAGATGTGTGTAATGTATGCTCACTTTCCTCTGAGGAAAACCATCTGCTATGAGATGAAGTCAATCAATGTGCTGGTATTGTTTTTTTTTCTTTTCTCTTTTGCTCATTAAGTTTTACTTACTGTGTTGCCATCTGCTTTCACTTCTGCTTTAATCCTTTTATAAATAAAATAACAGCACTTTTGCTTGAGTACCATTTTTTTGTATTGCACCCATCTCTGCTCAAATTCAAACTTATGGAGGCATTTCAAACCGCACTCAAATTTTGAAAGCTTTTAAATTTTATGTTGACATTTCTATACTTGAGGAAACATTGTGAAGGATTGTGAGTACTGAGCTAAAGCTTTTAGGGATGTCGGCTCTGAGGTCTGTGTGTGTTCAGAGGGGAGCTTTGAGACGAGTGGGTGGGCTGTGACATATGAAACGTCGAATGATGTCATGACAACAATTTGTCTTGGAGATAAAGACAAGTGGTGAAGTTGTTGTTATCTAAGAAAGATGAGGAGAAAAGGGAGAGAGAGAGGTCAAACACAACAAATATATCATCACTGTGATACATTAGAAGATAACCTCAAGCCAGTATTTGTACTTTTTTGGGAGACAGAAAATGCGTGTTATAAAACAGGTTTTAGAGTCCATATAAAAGACAGATCAGATTCGTTTGAAATGAAGTACAGAACTTTGGAGTTAGACTGTTGAACTGTTTTTCGTCTTTTTTGTGTTCAGGATGTCTTGGGCGGACCAGAAATCAGAGTTCAATGATGTGCCAGAGACATACTTTTCATTTAAACCCATATTAAATAAGCAAAGCAGTCAGAGAGCGCAGTACTCAGGCTGCTCAGTCTTTGTATCAAATCTGACGAATGAACTCTATAATAATTAATGACTTTACGCTGAGTACAGGCGTGTGTTCTGCATGTGTACGTTATGTACGGATACCGAATGGCGTGACTGAAATATGTAGTGGGCGGCAGGAATTGATGGGACTCAGAAACACCCCCATAATTTAATCAATTGTTCCTTGTATCATTTCTGACAGAAAAGTCCTGATAATCTATCGCAATCATGTGATCGTCAGCAGGCAGCTGACATAGTGTTCAATTGTCTTAGTTACAGTGACGCCGTATCGCTATCTCACAATGATGCAGAAATCTTTAACAAATCTCCACATTTGTCCAAAATTATTCAAAATTCATCAAGTACTTGTTCAAAAAATGTTATTTTATTGTTCACATAATAAATTCCCATAAAGATGACTCTTAGTGTTACTGAGTAACAATCGGAACCAACCTGAGTTCTTAAAGCAATTTTTTGATTAAACAATCACTAAATAGTTTATTTGTCACTTCTAACAGGTTTGATGTGGTTGAACTCAGGTCCTTTGTCATTATTAGTACAGTTTATTTGGGCTGCTGTAAAGGTTGTCAGTCAGTGCCCTCAGAAGATCATTTTTAAAACTGATTTTTTATACTTGAAGATCTTGTTCACGTAATGTTTTTAAACCATTCAAATAGCAGTTTTCCATGGCGTGTCAAACTCAACACATATTTTTCACTGCTTACATGTGTTTCAAGCTTCCCACTTTTAGTCAGTTATTTTCATTCCACTGTTTTTTATTATTAGTTTATTATAATTAATGATTTTCAGCCTCCCGTCTTGTGCAGAGTTTAAGAGCTGAGATTAAACTGATGTCTTCGGTTTTTGATTGTTTATTAATCGGCCTGTCCCTGCTGTCCGAGAGGTTTTTCAACTGTTGCAACACTGCAGCGCTCTTGCATTTCTCCGTTTGTCACTCCCTTGCAGAGCGGAGAGATCTTGTAAAAGTCCAGCTGTGAAGACGAATTCCAGAGCTTCCAGGAAAAAATGCTATCAGACAGCATAAGCCCAAATAGCATTGCTGATTAATCATTTACTAACAGGCTCTGACGTCGCCTCATATGAGAGACATCCAAAGGCGAAAGCATTACTCACACCGCCTGGTGTTTCTGGTCACACACCAACACACACTCGCAGGCGTACACGTACATATAGACATGCATATATACTTGCAGCAGAAATAGGATTTCCGCAGGCACATACAGCGCAACAAAAACACCACTTAGAGCTAGTGCGTGTTTGCACGGCGCTCTCAGGCTCTCTTGGCCTGGTACCTGACTGCAGCACACAGACCAAGTTTGGTTTGTAATTCAAGCCTTCTCTCCAAAGGAACATTTGACAAGCAGAGCTCCAGCAGGTGACAGAGACAGAGAGCGCAATGTGGACGAAAAGCTGATTTTAGGTGTGTGTTTTTTCTCGCAGTGAGAAATTAACCTTAGCCAGATAAACGGTGATTAATTTAACTGATCAGAAACACATGGTTCTGCTGCTGTGAGGCTCTGAAGTGGATCTAAGAGCCAGATACTGTAGAACTAAATCATTACGGTAAGTACATGTATATTCATTGCCTCATCGATATCATTGGATCAAAGCAATACCGTATCTGCAGATTGGGTTTCCATAGCTTACAGTAATGATGATTTCTTTTTACAAGAAAGTGGAGAAAACGGGGTAGAGAGGATAAAAATTAGAATTTGATATGTGTTGCAGTAATCCTTTGTGCGATGACAACATCATTTTCATGCTGGTGTCTCCCTCATTACAGTAAACCAGAACACATGTACATGGTGTCGTTTGTTTGTGCTTGTAATTAAAGACCAGTCACTTAGTGATGCTGTCAGCTAATGTCTCCCCAGGCCAAGACACCACAAAGAGAGATGTCTGTTCTATAATAAAACTAAATGAATCATTGTAATTATTGTCAGACGGCTGCTGGGAGGGAGCACCTCTTAGGCCAACATCATAATGTCATGTAAGTACGTGGAGCGCTTTAAGTTTCAAAGCTGACTCTGTATGGAGGATTAGAAAAAACATCAATTAAGGGGTGAAACGCTCCACATGCAGGTGTCAGGCAAATGGCAGATAGAGAACATTTTGAACTCATCTGAACAAGTAATTATCCTGATAATATGTTTTACGCTCCAAGAAAGTCTCCAGATATTTGATGGCGTACCTGCTAACATCTCATTACACGAGACAAATGGTTTAAACAGGGCTGAAATACGTCCTCAAAGACGGAAAAAGACACACAAGTGCTGCAGGCCAAGTTGATTCAGCTACAAATGATATTTTCATTTTCGTTTTTTGGTGCTGCGGTTGGATAATGTCCCTCAACACAAGTTCTGCAAAACCATCTGTCCAAGAGGAGAGTAATCAGTGTCAGGTGAAATAACATGGATGGTCTATGAATCACTGGAAAAAAAGCTGATTAAAAACCTGTTGTGGAAATTTTAAGCAAGACTTTTGGACAGTTCTTATGAAGTCGGCTCATAGAAAGAAAATGTTGTGTTTTTGTGAGTTTTAACATCATTTTCTTTCCCAGTGTGATCTTCTACCTGTCAGCTTGGGCCGTTTTCTGTAGAGCATGACAGTTTGAACACCTGGAGTTATTTTAGCCTGTATTTTCTAGCTTACGGGGTTTCCAATTTATGCACAGCACAAGCTGGTTCACATTTATTCATGGACGTAAATTAGACCTTTTATTTTTCAACCATAAATTTGTAACTGTGCATATTTATACACATTGCTTTTGTGGTTTCAACAGCTGTTATTTAAAGGATTTGTTCATTATTGGGTTTTGATTCCATTAAAATCTGCTGAGCAGGTCCACAAAAGGACACAAAGGCTCTTATTTTCTAATCAAAGTTTGTTAGATTTGTTAGATGCGATGAATTTTACTGTATCTCCTAGTAAACTATAGTGAATTTAACAAAAGTTTTGCCTTTACTGGATCAAGATGAATTGCTAATTTAGGTGGAAAAATTTCTCAAATAGGCACTCAGAAAATTTCCTGAGTGGCAGCGGGGAAAAAATGCATTGACATTTGTTTGCTTCTGTGCAAATGATACCAGTGTAGAAAGTTGTGTTATTAGTGTTTTTAACAAGATTTGAATGACAATTTCAGAATACAAATTTGTCACATGATTACATGTATTATGAAAGGATTCGCTAATAGGGAAGAACCAGAGACATATCCTTAGAGGTTCTAAAGTTTCTACACAGTTCATTGTTTTGGTTTTCTCTCCCACAACTTTACTGTTTTGTTTCACTCTATCTGCTCTCATCAGCATCATTTACAGATGCATCAGACAGCTATTTTCAGTGAAAAAGATCTAAAAGATAGACTGCATTTCCAAACAGTAGACAAACAAATTTAATGACTGGCTGGTAAACAAAGGGGAGTTTGGTAGAGACTAAACATGAAGGTAAAAGGTGAGTAGATGTTACTCTTACATTTGTTGGGTGACAAAAATAACTCCAACTGATGATAATACTGTTTCTGAAGGACTCTGTTGTTCTTACGTTAACACGTCAACTTTACAAGGTATAAAGCCGAGACTGTACACGGAAGTGCCTTAAACCTGCATTCTTTCTATCGGCCAGCAGGGGGCAACTCCTCTGATTGCAAAAGAAGTGAAATTGTATCGCAGTCTTTGAGAAAATGACTCAACTTCCTACTTGATTTGCTGCCTCAATAAACATTTTCCTAATGGGTTGATGGTCTCAAATGCTGGTTTGAAGCCTCTGAATGTAGCATGATGTTCGACAGTGAAGCTGCATGTTCTTGTGACGTATTACTGTGTATAGTTTCCTCCAGATCCATCACCTGCCACATGCCAAACTAGGGTCCACAAACCATGAAGTGATATCACAGTTGCTATGTCAGTCTGTTTTATACAATCCAATCTATGGTTTTCAGGTTGGTTTTGTTTTTACAGTTTGTTTTCATTTCCCCCTCTGCTGAACAAACAATATATAATTGCTGGACTTTTTGTAACATAGTTGACCAACATGGCCGCCTATCACCAAACACCACATGGCATTTTTACAGAAAGATTCTTATTGTAATTATGATATTTTTATTGATGAACATCTGTCATACAAATAGTTTGTGATTCACAGTTTGATTGTCTTTTTATGGGTATTTTTATCCTCTATTAATTTTATGAGTGGATTATTGGTTTTAGTACCTTTGACGACCACCTTTTTGGTGCAAATCCAACAAATCACATCTGCCAAGTCTGTCAGATTCATGACTGGACTGTCACAATCATGAAATTTTTGGGAATGAATCCATTTTCATTTGACTGAAAATCAAAATGCGCCCATAGTGGTGCTGTGGTGGTTATCTTAGCAACTAAATCCATGAGGTTATTGTCGATTTAAGCTCATTAAAATGAAGTCAGTCCAATATAGAAAGTTAAGCACCTTAATATAAGCAGTTGGTGCCATTAAACCTCTGAGTCTTGAACTGTAAAAAAAACACGAGTGAAATTACATTTCTGTTCGTTTCATCCAACTGTTTCTATACAGATGGAAACAATGGTTCTGATTATAGAAAAGTGATTGCAGTCAGATCAGATAATTGCGATCAAAAGTTGTGAAGGTGGTGCAAACTGTTTTTATGCTGCTGGTAGTTATGATAATGTAATAATGTATAGCATTTTTAGAGCTAATGCTGCATTTTGTATGTGATCCTTTAACCTGCAAAGTAAATAATCACATAAGAATATCCTGGAAGAAGGAGGAACTTTTACCAAGAAGATCTGAATAAATAAACAAATGAGCATTTGGGAAAGGCAAACTGTTAATAATAG
Source organism: Amphiprion ocellaris (assembly GCF_022539595.1). NCBI lineage: Eukaryota > Metazoa > Chordata > Actinopteri > Pomacentridae > Amphiprion > Amphiprion ocellaris. Next base: position 6,241,747 of record NC_072782.1, read on the forward strand.
CAAAAGACTTTGTATCTCTAATTGCTGTTATATTTTTGGCTGACTGAGATCGAGATGAAGTTTGGCTCAAAATGTGTCGGATAGACAGAAATACTGTATATAGTATACGGCCGTCAGGCAAAACACAGCTGTTTTTCTCAGTAACTGGAAAGTTTAGACATTCAAGATGCAAGGATTTCGGCCGATGGCAACGATATCAGAGAATGTGAATTTGTCTCCTCTGTCTGTGGACTGTTTAGTCTGAGAGCTGCAATCCACCATCTGCTTTACAGCTGCCTGTCAGAAGGTCTAATTAGAGCAATGATAATGTCCAATCATCTACGCTCCATTAAGCTAACATCTAACACAACCAATCAGGGGGTCAGAGAGCACGAGGACTTACAGCTCATGAGAGGATTAGTTACTGTCAAAGAGCTAAAGGAAAAGTTGGTTAATGTTAACAACCAACAACAAATAGAAGAAAAGTTCATATTACTCGCTCTTAAATATTGATGTGAGCAGAAGATAGTTTATTTCATTTGTCTGGTGTACACGCATGACTTGTCTGCAGCTGTTCAAGTGAGTTCTGGTGCTGAAATGATTGGTCAGTGAATCTGGTAGTTCTTTAACAGCAATCTGATAGCTGATTGTCATTTATTAAGCAGCAAGTGTTCAGCCATGCTGCCACTGATTGTACTATCCGGTCACTGAGATAGTCAACCCTGCTGTAGTGCTGAAGGACCACCAAAGTTTTAATGCTACATCATCTGGACAAACACTGTCTCTGCTGCAGAATAGTGAGGCAATCCATCTCGTGAAGAACCACTTGACATTTTGGGTAACTTTTGGAAAATGTCTCCACTTAATCATTTTATCATGTTAAACATTTGTGTGAAATTTTGTCATAATTACCATGAGACCTAGGCAATAAAACAACAGCAGGAAGTACCAGCAGTAGACACTTCATGAAGAAAATTGTTCGATAGGATATTTGATAGTTTCACTTTAATTCATCACATGCAAACAATCGCAAAAATACATATCAAAAGCACAAAGCTTGGTTGCATAAAGAAACTCCAGGCGTTTCCCTTCACCCTCCATTACTCTCCCAGCAACTTCAGTGCAGGTTTCCCAAGGCGTGCTAGTCCACGGCTGCCTTGGCATCTTGTTGACTCCTGCATACTTCCACTGTTGAAGGCCAGTGGTCCAGCTGTCGCAATCTGAAAACACCCACAACCCTGTGCTTCCCACCACCTCCACCAAACTAGTGCGCTCTCTATGGTCTGCTCCGAGGGCTGATGGACTATATATATATATATATATATATATATATATATATATATATATATATATATATATATATATATATATATATATATATATATATATCACTTGAGATATTAGGTTTTTTTGGAAGATTTTTACTCATTTTTAAAAAATATTTGCAAGAATTTTCTTGCCAAATTTGTTTTTTTGAAAATAAAACTTTTAAGGGAAACTTTTAAGGAATTATTGGAATTTTCTTCCTGAAGGTTTTGCAAATTTTCAGAAATTTGAGGAATTTTTTTGCTGAATTTTTGGATTTTTTTCAGAGAAGGAAACAATATGTTTTGGTGCCCGTAAATGAGGACAACAGGAGGGTTAACTTTCTCCTGCTGATTTTTTACTAAGAGTATATAATTATATAATTAAAAAAGAAGGTAAACATTCATCTTCTGGAGTATCAATTATCCATCTATCAAATACTTGAGGAAACAGAAAGTGCACCATGTTTCATAGTGTCCCAAAGCAAACAGTATCTTTGACTCTATTGAACTAGATTTCCTTGCATCATACAAGTGATTTGATTATTGCAGTTGAAGCAACAACATATAAAAAGATAGCTTGTTTTTTTTTCAAAATTTTTATGCTTTCTTTTTTTCTCAGCAAAACTAACCTTTACCTTATAGCTTTGTTAATTTTTCTTTGAATTGTTGTTGTCTGCTTTCATTGATAAAAGACCCTTATAAAGATATTTTAAGATATATTTGAAAAAAAAAATTAATATGGTTCAAACATCTAAGAGCAGTATTCCACATTTAAAGTGGACTGGCATTTAATTTCTCTTTAGGGCATCTCTAAATGATTCGTATAACCTCTAAACTACCTTTCCCTGCCCTTTCTCAGCTATTCCACTAAACCCCTAACATCAGTTACAGTATCTTTTATTTTCCCTCCTTCTCCTCCTCCTCCTCTTCCTCTTCATCCTTTCTCGCTCCCATGCCCCTCAGCCCTGACACCAGCCTCCCTTTGAAGTCCTCTTTTAAGAGCACAATTAACCCCCTCCTCCAGACACTGCACTCACTTCTCACCTTTTTAATAAGGCACTCATAGACAAGTGTCAGACCTTTTTTCTTTCTCTCTTCTCTCTCTCACACACTCTGTCACACACACATGCACACTTAGATCTACAAGTGCTTACAACACGCCTGTAAATTCTTTGTCACTTGGCTGCAAACTCAGAGACCCCTTCCTGTGTATATGCTGTGGTACTGTAACTGTGTGTGTGAGGAGGCAAATGAAAGAGAGACAGGGGTGGTTTCTGGTGGTTTGACTCAGTGTTAATGTAGCTTCCGGTGCTTTGATACGAAGTGAATCAGTGGTGACTGGGGGTGAAAGAAGCCATTAAGGCAGTGGACCACCTAATTGTCGCTCAGCGTGTGTTTTTTTTTTTATCTGCGCAGTTCAGTTCAACAGAAAGTATTTGTCTGTTTATTGCACCAACATACACAAAACCTTATTCCTAATCCATCAACATGCTAACAGCCTCCACGTTTCTGCAGATGTTTCCCACAAGATGTTGAAACTTCACCACAGAGATTTGCTCCTTTTCAGCCACGATAGCTCATCTTGGCATCTTGAGAGGGAACAGGTTGCCTCCATTCACCGGTGATTTGCCTCCATACCACCATGATGTGTACACGCTCTGTGTTTCCTGCACTGGTGGGATACGTAGCCGTGGGCTTCCCAAGTAATTCGGTGCAGGTGAATCTGGCCTTTGTGACTCAGCCTATGGCACGAGGATGTTTCCGTCGTGGTCCCGAATCAGGGCAGCGATGTGATGTTGACGACTGTGCACACATTATAGGCACAGTAGGTGATGAGATTCTTATCCAGCATGTAATACTAACAGAGAGGTGGCTCATCGGTTTGGTTTTTTGGCATTTACCGCCTTTTGTCGGAAGCTAAGTGATAAATGAAGATAATACCTGCATTGTTTTTGAAAGCACTTGGCTGTACTGTACTTCGAAAACATCATTTCTCTGCTTTATCTTCTTTATAAACTGCCAAAGAAGGTTGTCCATCCAAAACCAGAATTATTGCTATGGCTGTAGTCTTTGGGTTTATTGGTTGATCGATATGCTCTCATCCAGCCAAATGGCCAAGTCAACAGCTCATTGGTCAGATGGTCACTGATGCTACTTTCATAAGGAGGAAAGCGCTACTTCCAGTGTCCTTCCAGAATGATTTCACTATATTTGGAAAAATTATATTTGGAAAAACCAGACTACCTGTGAACACTCATATGTTTTCACAACTTTGAAATGGTCCAATGAAACATAGACTGTTTGGTTTACTGAACTTTTACTCAAAGTTGGATCCAAACTAACTGTCAAAGAAGTCGTTGGCATGCCTTCATTTTGGTAAATTGGATGGACAAAATGTTGACCGTCACAACTCAGCAACCAATATGGCATATTATCTAAACTTGGTTAACTTAGCTAAGTTAGATTTCTCAATAATCTTTGCGCTGGAATCACCAGTTACAGGGGGTCCTCGATTTACGTCAGAGTTCCGTTCCTATGGTGTGACCTAAGTCAATTTTTCCGCAAGTTGGAACTCCGGTGAAAATGTAAGCAAAGCTGTTGCGTGCATCACAATATCGATCAGTTTACATATTTGTATAACTACAGTAACGAAAACAGTCATTGGCTCACACTGAAACACAACTTGGTAGGAAAATACCAGCAAAAATGGAAACTGTAAGTCTGACTTAGACTTGGGAGCCATAATGAAGTTAGTGAATGTAGCATAATCCAATGTGGCAACAAATGTAAACAAAGCCGTCTTATAGTGCCGCATGACAACTGTACATATAGTATTCATCGGCTCTGCTCACTGCATGATGACCTATTTGTCCACCTCGCTCACCAACTAGTTCCACGTAACCAGTTCTGATGTAACGACGAAACATCGTAAGACGAGAACTTCATAATCCAAGGACCTCCTGTATATACTTCTAATTTTGTAAATCATATGAATATGGGCAGGTGCAAGCTGGTGCTCCAAAACTGTTATCATTTCAGTATAAAATACATGGGTTAAAATTATTTTGTAGGGTGCAAATACTAGCTTTTCCTGTTTCTAATTATTTTTGCAGGTAGACTTGTATGCTACAGAGTGCAGCCAATTGATTGGTTAAAGAGCTGGTACAATTTCAGTTGACCAAGATTTATTTCGGTTGACTTCGGTGGACTTCCCACCTGGAAATGGAGTGGATCAAATTCAGAAAATGAAAGACAAAAATGTATCCAAAGTTTGCTTTTTGTTCCACCGTGCATCAGGTGATGGACGGTTCGGCGTCAACACCAAAATCACCATAAAGATCCTCGACCATCTTAAATACGACTAATTTGTGTCTGTTGTGTAACTAACAAACAGACCAGCCCTGGACCAAAAACACACACATACTTTTGAGCACAAAATATCTGTTCATCTTCCCAACGTGTGCATCAGGGTCCAGAGTTCAGCGGCTTTAATAGGACTGACATGGAGCTAAGCCTGCTGTGTATTGAGTTAGATTGAGAGGATATTCCATATGCAAACACAGACGTGCTGTTCTCCTATAATAACTTCCTCAGAAGCAACGGCAGCTCAGTGTTGAGCTATTTAAGACCAGCAAGCCTTTGAGGAGGGAGGATTTTCCTTCCCCACATCTCTCTCTCCCTCCCTCCGCCTCTCTCTTTCTGTCATTAATAATATGATATTGTCCCATCTGTCGGGGGAGCCAGCGTGGAGCACATGTTTCCAGTTAGGCTCATCAGAACCTGATGTGGGGAGGCCGGAGTCCAGCGAGAGGGACTGAAACTGGGAAGCCTGGCCTGGAGTGGGAACGGCGGCACAGGGCAGGATAATTAAATCACAGGGTCTCCACTATTTCAGGGCACAGGTATACACTTAAGTGATACATGAAAATTCACAAAGTCTGTTTGGAATAAGAAAGGACCCGTGGGAAATACAGTGAGAGCCGCACCAAGTGATTCTCCTGCTTGTAAAATGAATAGTCAAATAAAGATGTTCTTCTGACCCCGATCACATGATAGAACGTCAACATGCTGCACAAAGCATTCTTTCCTCTCCAGATTCTTTTCTTTTTCATGGCTCCCTGCCAAATGTTTACTTGCGCTTATTTCTCACAATATACAGATGATCATAGCTACATTGTCCTACATGATTGAGCTGGGTTTAAAGTGTAGCCGCCCTGGGACACAACTAAGTCGACATCACTATTAACATATTTGTAGGATGCTTTAATGTAAAACATAAACAAGAAAATGGCCTGATCAAAGGCTTTACTCTGCCCGCTGCTATTACCCCACCTCCAGACTGTATTGCTGCAATCATTGTGTGCTAAATCAGATGCAGAAATAAACATCTCTAGGGTTTGGATCTGTAGCCAAAACACTTTCAGATCAGGGATCTCATCCAACTATCCCACATCTATTACAGAGGAGAACAACATGTTTGATGCAGCACATTGATCATGTGTTGAATATTATCAATATTTGACTCTTTTACCTTCAAAAACTGCTCTCTGTCTTGTGTTTTCAGTAAAGCTGAAGATGCATTTATGTAGCTTCTATCTTAAATCAGCACAGACATACTTTACCAACCACACTATATGAGATTATACTAACATATCCTGACTTTGTGACTGTTCTTGATTCTACCCTTGCAGTATTTCATCGCAGTTCTTCGCTGCTGAGCCTCCCTGTGGTCTCCTGTGTTGCCTCCTTCCACAGTGTAACTGTATCTCAGTGACCCGGGTCTCAGCTGCAGTCAGCGCTATGATGTCAGGAGAATATCGTCAGCGTGCCCAGGGTTAGTGTAGCGGTTGTAAGGGGGAATACCACTCACTTTAAGAAATCACATCTGCTATCATCACGACGCGCCGTCAAATCTCTTTTCTGCAGCTTTTCTCCCTAAAACGAGAAACCAGAGAGGCCGAGGCTGTAATCTGTGACGTCATCCTGCCTGGAATCAAGACGAAGGCAGAATTTTGTGAATTTTTTTAGCGATCTTTTATTGACGTTAGATTTGAGTCTTAAAGTGAACGTTTCCCCACAGGAAATGTTCTGGTGGGCTGCTTTGCCAACTTTCCCAATTGATTCTCTCTGGACCTCTCAGGAGTCCTTATCGTTTCTGACTGTGAGGTATTAAATGTTCACCTGCCCATATATGGATTCAGCAATTTCAATATTTTTTCTAAGGAAATCTTATATTGTAATGGTGTCATTCAGAGCAGCTCCCTGTGGTTTTTAGAATGCTTCTCATACTAGAGATCAAATCAGGACTTCATCCCTCTCATCAATTCTACTCAGTAATGGCCCCAAGAGCCAAATGAAGATTACTCAAATGCATCTTTGCATTAATATCATGTTTTATCCATTGAACTTTGGTTCAAAGGATGTCCTAAGATGCCCCAAAGGAAGCCCGTCGATTTTCAATCACTTCGATTGGGTTTGATTCCATCTGGTTTTCTTCAGAGAGAAGTACTTTTGAATGTTCTCCATCAAAGGAGAGCCTTGTAGTCGAATTAAAACCTTTTTTTTCAGCAAGAAACAAAAAAAAGGCATCTTAAAAACCCTGCCATGTTGTGATTTTAGTTACACACTTAGAGCAGTTTGTGTTTTCTTCACTGCGAACACTGCGTGCACGTTTGTGTTTGCGCGATTTATTTTTTTTATGTGCGTGCTTTCACATGCATGAATGTGTGTGAGTGTGTTTGTAGGCCACAGTAGGCTGCAGGCGAGGTTACATCTTGCAGCAATTAAGCTGCATGCGTCTCTTACGCCCCTCCATTCGTCTACTGCAGGGTCTTATTTCAAGGCCAGCCTGCATTAGACAAACTGAGAACATTTGATGGCTTAGTGGCTGAACACAGCAACAACATGTTGCACACGTCGGTTAATTACTCGACAATAAAATGTGGTCATATTAGACAGAACGTGAGCATGTGAACAATGCTGAAAAACCATAGAGACAGAAGGAAAGAGGGGGAAGAGTGGAGGTGGAAGAAATGCAGAGGTGAGAGGAGGAATGCGAAGACAGAACCGAGAACACAAAGAAGATTTTAATTTGTAAATGTGTCAAACTTGCTTTATTTCATTACCATCAGACCTCCCATTAAAATACATAAACACCACTGTGGTCTCAGTGTTCTGCCAAACAGAGAGCCGCGGATCAGTGAGAATCACTCTGATTTTCTTCCGCTCAGTCCCCTGATGACAACACAACTTGGAAACATGCGAGCAGTGATCATGCCGAACCCTTTAACCGTCGATAGGAGCCTGGATGCCAAATACCAATTGTCCCTAGCATTGCTGAGAGGCACTTAACACAACTAAATGTCACAATAGTATGCTTTGTAACTGAACTCTGCCGATAATCAACAATCTGTTGTGGATGTAGGGTCATGAGGATTGTTTACGGAGGCAGTAAGTGTACCGAAGAGGGCTGAGCTACATCTATTTAACTGTGTAGTGGAAACTAACCTCAGCACTGCTAGGAGATGACTGATTCAGACTTTATACCTGGAGGCTCATAGTTCCACTAGTTGATCCACTGCCAGTTTATCAGCAAGTTAAAATCCCCTCAGTGGTCATGAAAATCATTTCTGTGTTCTGTGTTGCATCTTGAGCTAAATTATAAAAATATGCAACTATTACATCTTGACAGGGCAATTAGTTTTCTATTCTATAACATAAATATGATGTTTACAGTTTTGTAACCTGCTTGCAGAGATTTGTTCAGGTTCAGCAGCAAACACTAATGAGGCATTAAAATCTGGACCCATATGTTTCTTGCAAGTAGGGGATGTAATTATTCATTTTGTTGTAAATGGGTCATTATATAACTGAGGGACTTTTGAAGTCCATGGGTTATATCTTGCATATATTTTGATTAAAATTTAAAAAAAAAAAAAAAAAAGTCATGTTTTTTGTGTTCATTATGATCATGTCTTTACAAATTACATAATATTTATTATGGTCACTTTTTAATAAAAAAAATGACTGGATATCACTAAAATGTCAACTAAATAACCGTCCCAATTTAATAACAACCACCTTCTAATTAGCTAAACAATAATAAAATGAGTTTATTCAACAACAGTTTTGATTGTGTTCTTTTTATTAAGTTCAGATAATCATGACAGATATTTCTTTTATGTCAATATATCAAATTTTATATGGAAAATAACAAATTGTATCTGTGTCCCAGGAATCACTTTCAACTAAGTTCCCCATTACAAAAACACCTCTCAAGGAAGTGTGTTAATTCCAGATCACGTGACCTGCTCCACATGATGTCATTTCCTCCTGAAGAAAAGACTGGCCAGACTCCAAGGCTTTCTGAGTTATTTAATATAAAGTAGTCAACAGGTTTACCACAATATCTTTATAAATAACTTTCAATTTTACTCAATTGTATATATAATATTTTAGAAGAGTCTTTGTGTAAAAATGCCATGTGGTGTTTGATTATAGGCGACTGTGTTGATTTTAGGCCTGAAAACAGCAAAAATGTCAACTATGGTACAAAAAGTCCCACAATTATATATTGACCCAAATACATAACTTAAATTGACAAGTGCATATAGTTTATAAGTGATAATAATTAAATACAGTCCCTGTGGCACATCAGACATTAAAAAAGAGCCTCTCTTCAAATATCAGTACACTTTATTTACTGTTCAGATTTGTTTTACATTTTCTTGTCATTTTTTGGTCAACATAACCTCTAAAATCTATTTACTTTATCCTGGTGTGTAGCTGAGCTGTATAGGGCTGTGAGTAGATGTGTTGCATTTGAAAATCAATTGAAAGTGTGATAGAAATTTAGTGTTTGTCAATCATTCGATCATATAGGTGAAAATAAAACTTGTTTGCTGTTTTAGTTTTTGCAGGTGTTACCTGTTTAATGGCTGACTGTATCATGTCATCATTGACCTCTGTTTCAGCCTGATTGGCTGAATTTTCCTAGTTTCTAGTTTGTAGTTTACTTATGTAAAACATGTTTGTGTTGTGAGTAAAATCAACCTGACTCCAGTTAATCTGAAGAGTGTGAATGTATGCCAGGTGTAAATATAATTAATTTTTTTATTGATCGCATTTCAGGAAGTTGGTGCATGTTCATAAAAATGAAGATTTAGGGGCATCGCAGTAGCTCAACTGGATGAATGGGTGATCCATAAACGGGCTATAGTCCCCGACACAGTGGTGATGGGTTCGGGTTTGAGGTCCTCCCCACACTCTTCTCCCTGCTTTCCTGTCTCTCTCCACTGTCCTATATAACAAAAGTAAAACAAATGATTCTAAAAAGAAAGTGAACATTTAGTTAAGACTAATATTAAATGACAGGAAAGGCTAATCTGTGTTCCCACCAGATAAAACTGTTCCGATGACCCAGCATTGTGACACTTGTTGCTGTGCGTCCATCCTCTCTTGTACAGATCTGTTTGTTTTCTGTGGCGTTTGGAAAAGGCGACGTTTAGTCTTTTTGATGAGGTGAACTATATTGATCCCTCAGCAGGGAAAATTTACATGTAACATGATCCACATATAGATGAGGCATGATAGAAACAAGGTAAGAAATACAATAGTACAGTAAAGCTCGACATAAAGATATAATAAGGACAATGTCAGTCTTCAACCAAAATGTATTTGAATTGAAAAACTTCACTTATTGTGTCAAATAGAAGAACCAGAGAGAACTAGAATTTACATATGGATATGTACAGGTATGGCATGATGGACAATGAACTAAACTGATAGAGTTTACTGGTGGTTCAGCTAACCGCAGTTTGATGAGTCACAGGAAGCATTCATCAGCGTTCATGTGTTGAATGTTGACTGCAGGCACAAGAACCACCTGGAAACAAACTCAACGATGAATAAATCTTTAAAATCTGTAAAAACACCTACAAGAATCCCAGTCCAGATGTCTCTTTAACCAGCCAAAACAATTCGGAAATACTTAATTAAAACAACAGCAGAAACGTATACACATTACTGGCAGATTGAAGGAGCAGCACTTGAGCAGATATGGCAGGAGAGCACATGGATGATGCACATCAGCGAGAAGCCGTCCAACAATATTTACGAAGCACACAAACCCTGATTAGTCGGAAATACACACTCTAAACAAACAGCGACACGGATAGAGTATTTAAAACGTGTTCTAGCGGTGTGAAGGTGAAGTCCTCTGTCGCTGCTGTGAGCGACGGTCGTCAAGAAAACTGAGCAGCAGAGTGACATCTTCATCAGCGGCGGATTAGTCATCCTCCCGGTGATTCAGCGTTTACACTTGTCCCTCTCTGCCGATCTGCTGCTCCTGCTTCTCCATGTTTTTTCTCTGGGCCACAACCTCGTCTCATTTCCTGCCAGAAATGGGCTCCTTCAGCCGCAGTCTTCCTCTCCTGGGCTTTGACCTTCTGTTATGACTTCTTTGTGTCGTCTCAACTCTCCTCATTTCTCCTGAACTCTTTTTTTTCTCGCTCTCTCTGCAGAATTATCTTTGGATAGCTGCAAAATTCAGAACGGAGGATTCACTTGCTTTTTTTTTGCGTTTGTATTCAGACGCTGGGAGGTTTTCTGGTCCTTCAGCAGAGTTTCTAGTGATCGGAGTTCAGTCCTTGGTCCTTCCAGAATTTTTCCATCTTTTGGCATCATATGGACTAAATCCATTAACCTCTTAAACTGGACTATCTCAACTTGTTATTACAGACACTCTAAAAAATTCTAGTCCAATGCAGGTTTGGAAACACAGAAAATATGAATAACCCGGACCACATGTCAAATTAGATCCGTGATCTCAGTTTGGAAAGTTTTAATTGCTTCCAAGTAGGTCAGTAACTTCTGATTATTTTCATCGTAAGTTAATCTGCAGATCATTTCCTTGTGAAATTGATTGTTTTGTCTATAAAACAGGCCAAATCCCAAAGATGTTCGGTTTTACTATCATATGACACCAAACAAAACAGAAAATTTTCATATTTGTGTACAAGCAATCAGGGAGTCTTTGGGATTTTTGGTTGAAAGTTTAAGTAAACAGTCATTCAAGTGTCTAAAATTTAGCAGATTAAATTTTAGTTTTGTGTTTCTCTTGATACATTAATTGGAAAAAATAGTTTGAGCCATAATTCAGAACATGTATTTACAGATTGGTAACAAATTAAAGGAAAACAAATGAACCCTGGACCTCTACAGTGGGGATTCTTGGTGCCTTTGTTGTGCTTTTGGGGGCATTTTACTGACATTGTTTCGGTCCTCTTACTTGTTTCTCAGTGATCACCTTTATCCCACGGGGAAATATAATTGTGGGACTTTTTATAACATAGTTGACAGGTATCATAGTTGACATTTTTGCTGTTTTCAGGCCTAAAATCAACATGGCCGCCTATAACCAAACACCACATGGCATTTTTACAGAAAGATTCTTCTAAATATTATATATACAATTGAGTAAAATTGAAATTGAAAAAGTTATTTCTGAAGATATTGTAGTAAACCTGTTGAGATGCCATAAATCCACACTTGACTCACACACTACTTTATATTAAATAACTCAGAAAGCCTTGGAGTCTTGCCAGTCTTTTCTTCAGGAGGAAATGACATCATGTGGAGCAGGTCATGTGATCTGGAATTAACACACTTCCTTGAGAGGTGTTTTTGTAATGGGGAACTTAGTTGAAAGTGATTTCTGGGACATATAAAATTTGATATATTGCCAAAAAAGAAATATCTGTAATGATTATCTCAACTTAATAAAAAGAACACAATCAAAACTATTTTTGATTAAGTTCATTTTATTATTGTTTAGCTAATTAGAAGGTGGTTGTTTTTAAATTGGGACGATTATTTAGTTGACATTTTAGTAATATCCAGTCATTTTTTATTAATAAGTGATTGTTTCCATAATAAATTATTATGGCGTTTGTAAGGACATGATCATAATGGACAAAAAAAGTTTTTTTTTAAACTTTTCATAAATATGTATGCAGGATATATCCCATGGACTTCAAAAGTCCCTCAATTATATACTGACCTCTGTAATAAACATTATTATCCTGATGGTCTCTTTGCCTCATCCACAGGGCAGGAGGAGTCATAAAATAGTTTGATAAGTAAAAATGATCTTTGTAGTCAGATGACCTCAACCTAATTAACACCTATGTGAGATTTCAGCCTCGTCAGAACACCAAACGCAGGAGAACGATCCATCCAGTAGAGTTCAACAGCATCAGTGCCAAGCTGTCCTGGCAGCTTGTGGTGGACAAACACCTTTCTGAGACACTTTGTTAGTTTTTCCTTTAATTTGTAACCCGTCTATATGAATGTGACATTTGAGCTTTCTAAAGAAACTACAGACTGAAGGGAAGCAATGAAACCTCAGCTTAATATTCATCAAATGACCAAACACAAACACAGGAATGTCCCGTGTTTGACCATCAAACACCTTCACACGGTAGGTTTGGGTATAGCCGAGCTGAGTCCATCCTGCCACTCAGACTCCAGACTGAGATTCTGCTGCAGCCCAGAATGCTCGACTAATATGGGCCCTGACTGGATTAGGATCACAGCGCTGGATCTCTCTGCACTAACCCCCGAGGCCCGAGGGCAGAACATGTGGGAAAGCAAGATTGACAGGAAGTTGTCGTGTAAAGGCAGAGGTGTGTGTGTTGCGTCGGTGTGTGTTTTCTTGCGTGCATGTGTGCGTGTTTGCCCAGCGGGCAGAACACAGGGCCAGGGCAGGAAACGAAGTGGTTGTGCCACCGGTTAGAGGAAACAGAACGGTAGATAAATTACTGGGAGTCGGGCTGGCAGGACTTCTGAGGGCCGGAGCTGAGTGGACGGAGAGGGAGGACAGAGTGTTGACATGGAGGATGGTGAGCCTAACCCAACAGGAAAACAAACAATGCTTCTGATAGGTTTCATTCGCCAAGTGGTTCAGAGTCTGAAGTGTGTATTTCTGCCTCTGATTTTGGAAGACCATCAGGAAAATGCATGTGCTGAGTGATCTGAGGCTCCAGGAGCAGCTAGTAGAGCTTCACTGCACATGAATTCTACACATTTGAAGCGATAAAATGTAACTCTTCTGAAAGATATCCCCTCATCTAAGAGATTTATCAGTCTGAAATATACCACAGGTGGTCAGTTTGGCTTCATTGGCTTTCATTATGATCAAACATGCAGTTTGTTCAGTCATTTATTCATCATTTTGCTTTCATTTGTCTCCCATATGGAAATGTGTGAGTCGGGAATAAGAGATCAATGTTGACAAATACTGCCATCTAGTGGTTATTAATCGACAGTTCAGACTTCCTCTGATCCTCTGCTGGACAAACACATCTCAGCTCTAACTAAATGTTTTAATGACTCATGAACAGAAGACACAGACAGACGATAGATAGATAGATAGACTATAGATGGATGGATCTGAAAAACTTGCTGTACAATACTATAAAATAACACTTCTAATTTTAAAATATATAGAAATACTAATTGTGTTAAACGTCATTAAACAGTATTTACACCTTTCAAGGCTCTGTGATTTAAAGGTAGTAAGACAACAGTTGTCGTAAACTACATAAGGTGCATAGACGTTCTACAATCACACTGGATCAGTCCCAATGTGATCCTGACCCTGACCCCCCTGACCACTCAGTGATGAGTTGTACAGTCTGATGGGGGACAAAAGACAAACTGACTGATCTAAAACAAAGCATTTTCTTTAGAACCATCTCCTCCTGACATATGGCTCTGAATAATTGTGTTACATCTCGTTGATCCAAAGAAATTAGTTGTTGAGAAGTGGTGTTTTCCCTGTGATTATTTGCTGGTGACAGATTAGGAAAGTATTTAGTTGGAAACCAGAGTGTGAAAGCAGTGTGATTTTGAAGCAAAAGAATATTTTCTGATATAAAGGTGCAGTGGTTGCTTAGTTTGGATGCATTTCAGTTAGCACACTTTGTCCCTAAACCCTGGAAAAGGTGTTGGGACCTGAAGGTGGCATCCTGACTTTACTGATTTTAACCCATCTGCTACAACATTTACACCATTTTTATTCCACTAAGGAACGCGGCAGAGTTACGTGACCATCGGTGTACGTTTGAGGGCTTTTCTTGTTCTCTGGTGTCCTGTGAGGTCTGACACCTGGATGTTGGTCGTGCTCCTGTAGGATGCAGAATGAGGCCTCCATGGTTTGAGCTTGTTGTGTAGATAATAAAATCTTCTTGCCATCTCTGCTCAGGGTCCAGTATTTACAGATGACTTTCCCTTCTTTGCTGTTGGTCACTAATGGAGGCAAAGGCTGTTCGAGGGTTATAGACGTACCTATAGAGTTAATTGATAACATAAAACATAAAGACACCCCGACCAAACTACTGTTAGTTTGTAAATGCTAACTAAACACGTTGGGATGTTGTATGAGGAGACAGCTGCAGAGATTTGAATGCTAAGCTGAGGTTTTATCTGTCAAGATGGGAAAAAACTACTCATTTGTTACATTTGTGAGTTATACAGTGATATTATAATAAATAACAGAATTAAGTAACATTACGTAGAACACAGAATAATAATAAATTCCATTGTCTACATTATACATAGCAGACATCTATGATATTTTTACATTAATATGTATGTTTAAATTGTGGACTTATGTGTTAACCCTCGTGTCGTCCTGCGGGTCAAAACTGACCCGTTTTAAAGTTTGACTATGTGGGGAAAAAATATATTTTCACAGTGAAACTTCTGATGTCAGAACTGAAGAAGCCTCTTGGATGAGAGGTGAAACGTCTTCAAGGAACTTTCTTAAAGTCCAGTTGGATTGATTTAAACAACTTTGGATAACCATGACCTGGATGAATGAGGAACTACACAGACATTCTGATGTCCACATTTTCAACATTTTTGGGAAATCTTTGAACATTTTTTGGTGAAAAAAAGAAATGTTAAAAATGTTTCTGAAGAACATTCACAAAAAAATCAAACAAAATTCACCGAAATTCGCTTGATTTTGGTTGATCTTTTTGTGAATGTTCTTAAAGAAAATATTAGAAATTTTACTGATATATATGTAATCACTTTAGCTATTTTTAGGATTTTTTTGGAAGATTTTTACTCATTTTTAAAAAAATATTTACAAGAATTTTCTTGCTAAATTTGGGGGATTTTTTTTAAAAATAAGAACTTTTAAGGGAAACTGTTAAAGAATTATTGGCATTTTCTTCCTGAATGTTTTGCAATTTTTCAACATGTTGTAAAAACGTGCCATATGATGAAACAGTGTAAAGGAGGCCGTGAAAAACACTCCAGAAAGGTTTTCTTTGAAAAAAAAATCATCACGAATTTTGGCGCAAAAAAACCGCAATAGTATACTATGTCGAAAAAAAATGCGATTTTTCAACATGTTGTAAAACGTGCCATATGATGAAATAGTGTAAAGGAGGCTGTGAAAAACACTCCAGAAAGGTTTTCTTTGAAAAAAAAAAACATCATGAATTTTGGCGCAAAAAAAATGCCATAGTATACTATGTCGAAAAAAAAATGCGATTTTTCAACATGTTGTAAAAACGTGCCATATGATGAAATAGTGTGAAGGAGGCTGTGAAAAACACTCCAGAAAGGTTTTCTTTGAAAAAAAATCATCAATTTTGGCGCAAAAAAAACCGCCATAGTATACTATGTCGAAAAAAAAATGCGATTTTTCAACGTTGTAAAAACATGCCATATGATGAAATAGTGTAAAGGAGGCCGTGAAAAACACTCCAGAAAGGTTTTCTTTGACAAAAAAATCATCATGAATTTTGGCGCAAATAAAAACGCCATAGTATACTATGTCGAAAAAAAAATGCGATTTTTCAACATGTTGTAAAAACATGCCATATGATGAAATAGTGTGAAGGAGGCCATGAAAAACACTCCAGAAAGGTTTTCTTTGAAGAAAAAATCATCATGAATTTTGGCGCAAAAAAAATTCCATAGTATACTATGTCGACAAAAATGCGATTTTTCACATGTTGTAAAAACGTGCCATATGATGAAATAGTGTAAAGGAGGCCGTGAAAAACACTCCAGAAAGGTTTTCTTTGAAAAAAAAACATCATGAATTTTGGCGCAAAAAAAACGCCATAGTATACTATGTCGAAAAAAAAATGTGATTTTTCAACATGTTGTAAAAACGTGCCATATGATGAAATAGTGTAAAGGAGGCCGTGAAAAACACTCCAGAAAGGTTTTCTTTGAAAAAAAAATCATCATGAATTTTGGCACAAAAAAAATGCCATAGTATACTATGTCGAAAAAAAAATGTGATTTTTCAACATGTTGTAAAAACGTGCCATATGATGAAATAGTGTAAGGAGGCCATGAAAAACACTCCAGAAAGGTTTATTTTGAAAAAAAAATGATCATGAATTTTGGCGCAAAAAAAACGCCATAGTATACTATGTCGGAAAAAAAATGTGATTTTTCAACATGTTGTAAAAACGTGCCATATGATGAAATCGTGTAAAGGAGGCCATGAAAAACACCCCAGAAAGATTTTCTTTGAAAAAAAATCATCATGAACTTTGGTGCAAAAAAAACGCCATAGTATACTATGTCGAAAAAAAAATGTGATTTTTCAACATGTTGTAAAAACGTGCCATATGATGAAATCGTGTAAAGGAGGCCATGAAAAACACCCCAGAAAGATTTTCTTTGAAAAAAAATCATCATGAACTTTGGTGCAAGAAAAACGCCATAGTATACTATGTCGAAAAAAAAATGCGATTTTTCAACATGTTGTAAAAACGTGCCATATGATGAAATAGTGTAAAGGAGGCCGTGAAAAACACTCCAGAAAGGTTTTCTTTGACAAAAAAATCATCATGAATTTTGGCGCAAAAAAAACGCCATAGTATACTATGTTGAAAAAAAAATGCGATTTTTCAACATGTTGTAAAAACGTGCCATATGATGAAATCATGTAAAGGAGGCCATGAAAAACACCCCAGAAAGGTTTTCTTTGAAAAAAAATCATTATGAACTTTGGCGCAAAAAAAAACGCCATAGTACTACGTCGAAAAAAAATGCGATTTTTCAACATGTTGTAAAAACGTGCCATATGATGAAATAGTGTAAAGGAGGCTGTTAAAAACACTCCAGAAAGGTTTTCTTTGAAAAAAAAATCATCATGAATTTTGGCACAAAAAAAATGCCATAGTATACTATGTCGAAAAAAAAATGTGATTTTTCAACATGTTGTAAAAACGTGCCATATGATGAAATAGTGTAAGGAGGCCATGAAAAACACTCCAGAAAGGTTTATTTTGAAAAAAAAATGATCATGAATTTTGGCGCAAAAAAAACGCCATAGTATACTATGTCGGAAAAAAAATGTGATTTTTCAACATGTTGTAAAAACGTGCCATATGATGAAATCGTGTAAAGGAGGCCATGAAAAACACCCCAGAAAGATTTTCTTTGAAAAAAAATCATCATGAACTTTGGTGCAAAAAAAACGCCATAGTATACTATGTCGAAAAAAAAATGCGATTTTTCAACATGTTGTAAAAACGTGCCATATGATGAAATAGTGTAAAGGAGGCCGTGAAAAACACTCTAGAAAGGTTTTCTTTGAAAAAAAAAATCATCATGAATTTTGGCACAAAAAAAATGCCATAGTATACTATGTCGAAAAAAAAATGTGATTTTTCAACATGTTGTAAAAACGTGCCATATGATGAAATAGTGTAAGGAGGCCATGAAAAACACTCCAGAAAGGTTTATTTTGAAAAAAAAAATGATCATGAATTTTGGCGCAAAAAAAACGCCATAGTATACTATGTCGAAAAAAAAATGTGATTTTTCAACATGTTGTAAAAACGTGCCATATGATGAAATCGTGTAAAGGAGGCCATGAAAAACACCCCAGAAAGATTTTCTTTGAAAAAAAATCATCATGAACTTTGGTGCAAGAAAAACGCCATAGTATACTATGTCGAAAAAAAAATGCGATTTTTCAACATGTTGTAAAAACGTGCCATATGATGAAATAGTGTAAGGAGGCCATGAAAAACACTCCAGAAAGGTTTATTTTGAAAAAAAAATCATCATGAATTTTGGCGCAAAAAAAAACGCCATAGTACTACGTCGAAAAAAAATGCGATTTTTCAACATGTTGTAAAAACGTGCCATATGATGAAATAGTGTAAAGGAGGCCGTGAAAAACACTCCAGAAAGGTTTTCTTTGAAAAAAAAATCATCATGAATTTTGGCGCAAAAAACGCCATAGTATACTATGTCGGAAAAAAAATGCGATTTTTCAACATGTTGTAAAAACGTGCCATATGATGAAATAGTGTAAAGGAGGCCGTGAAAAACACTCCAGAAAGGTTTTCTTTGAAAAAAAATCATCATGAATTTTGGCGCAAAAAAAACGCCATAGTATACTATGTCGAAAAAAAATGCGATTTTTCAACATGTTGTAAAAATGTGCCATATGATGAAATAGTGTAAAGGAGGCCGTGAAAAACACCACAGAAAGGTTTTCTTTGACAAAAAAATCATCATGAATTATGGCGCAAAAAAATGCCATAGTATACTATGTTGAAAAAAAAATGCGATTTTTCAACATGTTGTAAAAACGTGCCATATGATGAAATCATGTAAAGGAGGCCATGAAAAACACCCCAGAAAGGTTTTCTTTGAAAAAAAATCATTATGAACTTTGGCGCAAAAAAAAACGCCATAGTACTACGTCGAAAAAAAATGCGATTTTTCAACATGTTGTAAAAACATGCCATATGATGAAATAGTGTAAAGGAGGCTGTTAAAAACACTCCAGAAAGGTTTTCTTTAAAAAAAATACATCACGAATTTTGGCGCAAAAAAACGCCATAGAATACTATGTCGAAAAAAAAATGCGATTTTTCAACATGTTGTAAAAACGTGCCATATGATGAAACAGTGTAAAGGAGACCGTGAAAAACACTCCAGAAAGGTTTTCTTTGAAAAAAAAATCATCATGAATTTTGGCGCAAAAAAAATGCCATAGTATACTATGTCGAAAACAAAATGTGATTTTTCAACATGTTGTAAAAATGTGCCATATGATGAAATAGTGTAAAGGAGGCCATGAAAAACACTCAAGAAAGGTTTATTTTGAAAAAAAAATGATCATGAATTTTGGCGCAAAAAAAACGCCATAGTATACTATGTCGAAAAAAAATGCGATTTTTCAACATGTTGTAAAAACGTGCCATATGGTTTAGTATGTTGTCCAAAGTGTCACAAAAACGTCATAGTTTAGTATGTCGTCCAAAATATCACTAAAATGTCATAATTTAGTATGTCGTTCAAAATGTCACAAAAACATCATAGTTTAGTATGTTGTCCAACATATCACTAAAACGTCATAGTTTAGTATGTCGTCCAAAATGTCACAACAACGTCATAGTATAGCATGTGGCTCGAAAAACGTCATAGTATAGCGTTTAGTCCACAAAACGTTGTTTTGTCCTGGCTGTCTGAAGTAGGTGAGGAGCAACACAAAAACAGTCCAAACGCTGGTTTCCAGATTGTTAGACAAGTATTTATTTGAAAGAGTAAGTTTACAACAACACAACATGTGAGGGGGTTAAAAGCAAATGGGTGTTAGTAAAATAGAAATAAACAGAACTAAAAGTGAACTTCACGTTGACATTGATGGACATTCCAACCAGGAACAAAGTAAAAGATAATCAATACCAAAAAAAACTCTTCCTGTTCACCTCTTAAAACCCAAAAACACACCGCAGTAGCACCCTAAACTAAAACTACCAATGGGTTCCCTGTTTTCCTTTCTGAACAATTCAAAGGTCCCTCTCTATCTCCCCACAGATCCACCAACCACTGGAACACATCTCCAAAGTTCTGCCGGGCCAGCTCAGCTTCCCCTCAGAAGAAGTGCTGCCACCTGACAGATGAAGGAGCCTTTTGAGAGGCAGCTGGCATCGTGATTGGATTGTACTTTGGTCTGTTCCAATCCAGCTTCAGCTCCAGAGACGGCAGGCGGGACGAGTCAACGGAGGCCGGGTGGACGAAGGCATGCAGCTGAGTACAATCCAGAAAACAACAGAGGAGGAGTGCAGTGGCCCAGGGCCGGAATATACAGAGTAGCATCGTATGTCTCTTAGAAAACATCATAGTATAGCCTTTGGTATGAAAAAACACCATCATATACATCGTATATTGTACAAATAGCAAGTCAAAGGAAAGAGACATACATTGTAGAATTGTAATAATTGTGGACTGACTTATTTACTGATTATCAGTATTTTTGTTTTTACTGATTTACAGTAATAAATAAATTTTAAAATGCCCCTAATTTGGCTCTGAACCTTTATCTACCTGTGGTCGCTCTGTCTTCTGGAGTGATTTGATTGGTTATACGTCACGAATAAAACTCCTTTAACTTAACATCTGTAAACAAAACAAAAACATATCAACAAAGTTTTCTGTTTGAGTTTGTGTTCTTCTAAGTTTAACTCCAAGATTTTAAATACTTTCATTTACTGCAAATGAATATCTACTCCAAATGCCTCACTAATAATCATTATCAGCCTTAAAAACTCACAAAACACCCCTCTATACTCGACCACACTTAGTACAGTCCAGTTCCCCCTTCTATAAATCTGCTTGGAATCTTCCACTTCCTGTTTGTCAAAGTGGCCTTCTACCTGGACAGGTTTTGTTGGAGCTCATGCAGCAAACATTTTGGGTAACTGCACTTTAATATGGATGGATGACACTGAATTAGAGTCTGTTTTAATGAGACTGAGTTAAGAAGTGTAGCTCTGTCATTAAATAGGAAATTATTTCTCAGAATTCACAGAGAAAAGTCTGAAATGTTTGCTAGGTTAGCGTCCCACGTGTTCTTTGGCTCAGCTAAAGCTAACTCTCTCCAACTTCTGGATCTCTTGAGTTGCTTCTTGTTAAAATATCTTGCTAGAGGTGCTGAAGCTCAGAAAGTCTGAGATGTTTGTTCAAAATCAGCTCATTCTCACGTCTTATCTGAACTAACTTCTTTTGTTTTAACTTTCCCTAAACTTAGGAGTTAATGACAGAGCAGCACATCCAGACTCAGTCTCATTTACGTAGAGATTAAACTTCAGTGTCATTCATTGATGTTAAAGTGCAGTTTTTCAAATGTTTGTTGCACATGCTCCCGACCAAACCAGTCCAGGTGGAAGACGATGTGAAGAGAAAGCTCCAGAGGATGAATATCACACATTTACATTGGAAATAAATGTTCTTTAATTCGACATTGTCATGCAAAAGTTGGATTTTTCTTTAATGATGTTCTAATCTTTGTTGAATGTTTTGTTGATGTTGGTTTCTAAATGTTTTCTGACACTCGGCCCCAAAGATTAAAACCTTTTACGGCTTACAAGCTGCAACAATTCACACATTACCAACTATCTTTCTGACTAAACTAAGATAAAAAGTGAAAAACTGCCTGATTCCTGCATCATGAATGTAAATCTTTTTGTTTTTTATGACAGTAAACTGAATATATTTGGGTTTGACATTTTATAAACCAAAACAAGAAATGAATTAGTGGAGAAAACAATCAACAGATTAATGGACAAAGAAAATGTGTTTTCCAACATATATGGCTGAATTACTCCAACATTACAAGATACATACAATTTTAATTCAATTTTATTTATATAACGCAAATTACAGGTCAAATTGTCTCAGGATACTTTATTTTTATTTTTTTTGTCATATTTAAAATATGACAAAGTAAGAACTTTCAACCTCTTGACTAATCCAATTTATTATTTGGTTTGTAAGAGACTAATGGACAATTAAAATAACGTTCTCCACTAAAGCTAATAAACATGAGGTCAAATAGAAGGAAGAGTTTTAAATACTGCAGTCCCACGACGACAAGAATAAAGTTTGTCAACAAAAGCTACATCTGCTGGTGGATTCCATTAAAGTCCTAATAAATGATAATAAAGTGTGATACTAAAGGTTTGTGGTGCTAAAAATGTCAATGTAAAGATATCAAGTTGAACATCTGGATGGAGGTTGATAAAAGTTTCTCTCCCTTCATTTCTCTGGAGCGACTCCATGGATTTTATGGATGGTGGTTAAAGACCTGCTCTTCTAGTGGTCTTCCTTCTAGTTGCTGTAAAAAGTCAGTCCATCCTGGCCGACTTCAACACCTCTTCATGACAACTTGTTCTGCCTCCGACCTCGTGGAAACTCCAGAAACTCGGGAAAACCAGTCGAGACTCGAAGAACTCGTGGAGACTCGAAGAACTCGTCGGGTGGGGGAAGGTGTGGTGGGTGGTGGTGGGAGGTGGGGGGAGTAGAGGGGGGAGGCCGCCACCCACCTCCCCGCCTACTCTCCGCCCTGACTCCACCCAGACTCCGCCTTGGCTCCACCCATGTGGTGACATCAGCAACTACGATGCCAAAGGGACGACGAATTTATTTCTTTTTATCTGATCTGTAGCTCAGTGAGTTAAGGATTTGCCTATGGAGCTGCAGGTCGCTGGTTCAAGACCAGACACTGCTTAAATTTTCTGAAAATCCTGACAAAGACAAAGAAAGAAAACTGCCGCTGGCGGGTCTCGAACCTGCGACCTTCCACTTGGTAGTCCATCTTCTTATCCCCTGAGCTATTCGCTCAGATACTAATTCTTCTTTTTTTTGCGCATTTATCATCTATTTTTTGTCGTTTTCGACTTTTTTTTTTTTTACTCGAGTCTCGACTCGACCGTTTGTCTCAGGAGGTTGGACTTCAGCCTTTGTGCTGGAGGGTTGAACCCTCAGTTCCAAGACTTTCCAAGCCTCCACACCTCCCGAGTCCTCAGGACCTGAGCTTTCACACAGTCTGAGGGCTGAAATTTTCTCAGTCCCACAGTAGATCTCTGTTAGATTTAACTTTCAGACAGTCCAAGGACTGATATCTTCGAAGTTCCTGAGTAGTTCTCTGTTAGTTTGAGCCTTTCGACAGTCTGAGGGCTGAAGTTTTCAAAGTTTCTCAGTACTTCTCTGTTAGTTTGAACCTTTAGACAGTCTGAGGGCTGAAGATTTCAAAGTTTCTCAGTACTTCTCAGTTAGTTTGTACCTTTAAACAGTCTGAGGACTGAAAACCTAAAAGTTCTTGAGTAGTTCTCTGTTAGTTTGAACCTTTAGACAGTCTGAGGACTGAAGTTTTAAAAGTTTCTCAGTACGTCTCTGTTAGTTTGAACTTTCTGGTTAACAGAAGCCTTAAAACTTGTGACCATGAGTCTTGATTTCACATTTAGACCATCCATCTGAGTTCTTCTCAGACCTTCACCTATGGGTTTTTTAGAAATCCTCAACAAACTTTGATTCTCGTCACTGAACAGTAAAGTTTGTGGAGATCAGAAGGTAACATTAGTTTGATCGATGCCTTCAACTACTTGTAGACTTTATCTGGAAAGCAGTTTTCTGAAATGAGTTCTTAGTAAATCTGTCCACAATCAAACCAAGAACATAGAAAGAGGAAATGTTTGAAGAAACAACTTGATGTTTTCATTTCAGACTAGAAAAGGCTTTAATTCCTTTATCTGTTTTTGCTCTTTTTGATTGTTTTATTGTTTCTTCTGTTTAATTTGATCTTCTAAAGTCTAACTGGTGTCTTTTCAAATGTTTTGTCTTTAGTTTGATTCTTCTTAAATGTTTAGTTTTGCTCTTTTCTCACCTTTTATTCTTTTCTAATGTCTGATTTGATTTCAAAATGTTTTGTCTTTTTAATGTTTAATTGTTGTCTTTTTCAAATGTTTTATCAGCTTGTTTGAAAAATTTCCTTTTCTTTCCCCGTGTTTTATTTTTTTTTCAATTAAATCTTTAAGGTTTTTCTTTTTAAACGTTTTACCACCTTTTAATGTTTAATTTTCTTTTTTAATGCTTCATTTTATTTTCTGTTTAATTCCTATTTAAAGTTTTGTCTTTAAGATTTAATTTTCTAATTAAACATTTAATTTTTTAATTAAATGTTTAATATTCATCTTGTTTAATTGTATTTTTAAATGTTTATCTAAAATATTTAATCTTTAATGTTTAATATTTTTGTTTAAAAATTGTTGTTTAATTTTAAAATTACATGTTTTGTATCTTGTTTAATGATCGAATTAAATATTTTGTCTGTTTAATATAGTTTAATTGTATTTAATGTTTAATTTTCTTTTTAAAAGTTTTATTGTATTAAATGCTTTTTTCCTTTGACTTTATTGCTTTTTTCATGTAGTTTATTTCTTTAATCTTTTTCTGTCAAGATTTTAACCCCAACCTTAAACATGAAACAAACCTTTACATCACAATGAAAATACTTCTGTTGTCACAATCATGAGTTAGTCAATTATTCAGTTTATCAATTCAACTTTATTTGTTTAGCACCTTTCACACAGATGACAAAACTAAACAAGCAAAGAGAAAAAACTTTGCTAAAACTATGATTAAAACTCAAAAACATAAAAAAAAAAAAAGCTTTAACATGGTAATAAAATATGTTGTGTCCAGGGGATGGAGGGAGTTTATTGAAGTCTTCTTGGGCTCACATGGGAAATCATTTAAAATATAAACTTGATATTCAGTCTAAGGAAAATGGAAACTGCAGAGCGACAGAAGAACCAACAATATCTCCTATTTTCTCCTTTAATGAGTCGACTCTTCTTGTGCTTTCAGACCAAAGAATTACAGACTCTTCACAACCTGCTCAAACTCTTGGTACAGGACCTCACCACATGGGTCAAGAAGGTTTCCTTCTCATTTCTACTCTGAAGCTCACCTTCTCCTGCTCAAACTGCTGACAAATGTTTCTGCTGCTCTAAAGTCTGGTCTCCAGAACTTCCTAAAAACTCTCAAAGTCTCTTCTGCTGCAGGTTGCTTTGTAGAACTGTTCAGAAAACCTCACTAAACCACATGGAGGGGCCTCAAGATAGTCGTCCAAATCAAACGGTACAAAAACCACACTAGCACAACCCAAACGCTAAAGTCTCCTGCAGCCTACCAGAGAACCTCTGAGAACAGAGAATCAGGACAGGAACTCTTACCTTCTGGACAACCAACGCTGGTTCACAAACAGGAATACAGAATGTGTCTGACCAAAAACCTCTAAAGACTCACTACAGCCAAGATAAAGACACAACCCAGCTGTACCAAATCCACTAATCACTGCACACATTAGCACTATGTGCTAACTGTGGCTAAAGAACCACATTTACCAAGACAACTATCTGGTACAAAGCCCTGAAACACACCAAGAAACACATTAAAGACGATTTTACTGCTGGAAGCTGCAAGCCATCGCCTAACCAACAAACTAAAGCAACAGAGCCAAACCCAGTTCTGTGGTGAAGAGAAACAGAGGAAATGTTTGTCTGCAGCTAAATAAAGCAGGAAGACACTGAACTGCTCAGGTGTTCCTGATAACACCAAGCAGCCACCTGGACAGCCAATAGGAACACAGCTTCCTGGAAGTCCAGAGGGCTGGCTTAGTCAAGGAAATTTAGTTTAAAGTTGAAGCAGAAAGTTAACAAAGAAAGTTGAAAACCACCTTCTGATCCCTGAAATCTCTGAGTTTTCACACAAAGAACACCTGAACATGTCAAACTGGTTCCATAGTAGAACCATCATTGTAAAAACGTCATAGTATGGTGTGTTGCTCAAAAAACATTAGGACCCGGCTGTCTAGGGTCGCCGAGGAGCAACACAAAAACAGGACAAACGCTGGTTTCCAGGGGGTTAGGCAGGTATTTATTTGAAAGAGTAAGTTTACAACAACACAACATGTGAGCAGA
Source organism: Amphiprion ocellaris (assembly GCF_022539595.1). Taxonomy (NCBI): domain Eukaryota; kingdom Metazoa; phylum Chordata; class Actinopteri; family Pomacentridae; genus Amphiprion; species Amphiprion ocellaris. The sequence goes on from NC_072782.1 coordinate 6,267,854, forward strand.
AAAATCACAAAGTCTGTCTTTAGTTCAGCTGAAAATAACAGTTAGTCTTTTTTATTGGCCAAACTTTTCAGGAAGTAGATGAAGAATAATTGAAGCTCTCATGTAGAAGTCCAACTTATTTTGGATCCTTGTGGAGAGTTTAATCTTAGAGTTTGTGAAGCTGTTGAGTTTTTAGAGTCACATGGATTGTTTAGACATTTAATAAACAAGTCCTGAAATAAAATTACAGTTGTGGATTTCTGTCATTTAGTCTGGACTAAACAAATAACAGCAGCATAAATCTCAAACGTCATTATGAGGAGTCTGGATTGAGGTTTCTCACTTGATAATGATCAAAACATGAAATTTAGGTTGGTTTAAAGGAATATTTCACCTTAAATCTTTGAATGTTGACCTAAAAGGTTGGTTTTAGGAAGTATTCCACCAACAAGGTCCTCACACATCCACCTTAAAGGAGCATTCCACCAAAAATCCTTGGACATGCACCTAAAATGTTGGTTTAACCGAGTATTCCATCCAAAATCCTCAAAGAGACCTGAGGGGCTGGTTAAAAGGAATATTCCACCTAAAACCTCAAATATAGACCCGAAAGGGTGGTTTAGAAAAAATCCTTCAATGTCGACCAAAAAAGTTAGTATGGAGGAATATTCCACCTGAAATGTAGACCTGAGAAGTTGGTTTGGAAGAATATACCATCCTAAACATCCTTAAATGTAGACTAAAAGACGGTTTGGAAGAAAATTCCACCTAAAATCCTCCAATGTAGACCTAAAATGTGAGTTTAATGGTATATTCCACCTAAAATTCACTACTGTAGACCTTGGAGGTTGGTCTGATGGTATATTCCACCCAACATCCTTGAACATAAACTTAAAAAGTTTGTTCAACAGAAAATTCCACCTAAAATCCTTCAATGTAGACTAAAAAATCTTGGTGTAAAGGAGTATTCCACCTTAAATATAGACCTAAAGGATGGTTTGGAGTAATATTCTGCTCTAAAATCTTCCAATGTAGACCTAAAAGGTTGATCTGATGGTATATTCTACCCAACATCCTGGAATATTTACCTAAAAGGTTGGTTTAATGGTATATTCCCAGAAGAACCCTTGAACATCGGGCTTAATGGTATATTCCACCCAAAATACTTGTACATATACCAAGAAGTCAGTGTAAAGGAAATGTAGACCTAAAAGGATTGTTTAAAGGAATATTTAAACGATTATTTTCATTATTTAATAATCTGTTATCAGTCAGAACCCTGGCAAACTTATTTTCATCAGTTTTTTTAGTGCAAGTCACAAATAAAGGAGCTCTTGGTTTTTCCTGGCGTTACTGAGTCAAAAGCTGCTGTTTCAACACAGAACGTTCACATCCATCCACAAACCTCTCAGCACTCAAACACCCACAGACAGGAGGCCGGCTGGACCGAGGCTCAGCGGCATCCTCAGACCCACAAGTCGGGGAGTCGCTGAACTTGTTGGTCCGGTTTGAAGGCCTCCATGTGGTCCAGTAGAAGTTCACGTAGTCGGTGTTGGCTTTGATCCGCAGCGACTGGCCACCATCAGGTGGACCGGCTCGTCCTCGTAGGGCTCCTCCTGTAGCCTTGAGGGAACCACAGGAACATTCAGTAGCTGTTGGAGTTCTTCCTGTCAGGCTCGTGGTAGAACGGCTCTGAAGAATCTTGTACTCGTCTTATCTGGAACAATCTAACAGCCTAAACTGTTAACAGCCGTGTAAAGACGCAAACACACAGGCATAGATTAGGACTCAAACTAGATTTATTTTAGAAAACAAATCAGCTTAGAGGCATTTGTTCACATGTGGCTGAATAGGAGGCCGTCCAATCAGGTTCGAGGTCTTCACTCTGTAGGTTGTTTGTTGGGTGAGACTCTTGGACCTCCATCAGCTGACGTGGATGTTTGATGGTCTTCTTCTCTAGTGCCAGATGATTCATCCATGAATTCAGCAGCTACAGACTGAAATGAAGCTCATGCTACTGTTAATGAATTCCTGTTCCAGATCAAATGTTCAGAGCTCAACTTGAATGCAGCCGTCTGCTGTCTGATAGTTTTCTCATTGTAGTCTTCAATAAAGTCTTTTTCCTCATGTCAGGATGTGGTGAGACTCTTTCTCAGTCTCTGCAGACGTCCCTCATTGTGCATCTCCGGAGAAGAAACTGAAAAACTGCTCACTGCTTCAGCATCAAACGCTCTCCAGCATTGAGAGTGTTTTAGGAATTCATTCATTGTGTTGTGAACTTTGAAGGAGCAGAAACTTTACAGCTGCCAAAGATATGAGCTCCAATTCTGGATGTTTTAGGAAATGAAGTTCATCAAATGAAAACTTGATTTTTGCTGATAACTCTTATTAAATTACTGAAGAAATCCAACATAAAAACCTGTAAACTCTCAGGCAGCTTTTGTTAAAGTTTGTCTATAATTCTATCATCATGTTCTGGAACCAGGACTCTGCAGAAGTTCCTTCAATCAGATACTTGTGTGTTTCTATTTAAGGCCTCAGGTTTGAACGTACAGCAGAGGATTAGAAAGGAGTGATTTTAATATTTAAATCAGTCCAGTAAATGTTTGGAGTAAAAATGATTAAAATGTTGATTTAGTTTTGTGTCAAATAATATTGTAGAGTCTCACTTAAATATATCCAAATGAGTTCAGTGTATTTACATTTTACAGAATATTTGATTTCTTAATCTCAATACTGTAGGGTCTGACCCTAAATATTATAATGATGTCAGTTTAAATAATATTTTAGTGCAGAGTCATAAACTTTAATCAGCTAAACTTACATAATAAATATCACTGCACAATCTTAACCTGAACATTCATATTATTGAGGTAAATTTACATAAATCCTGATATTCTTGAGTCTTAACTGGAATATGTCCAACATGTGCTGATAAACAACAATCAGACCAACTTTCAGATGATATTTTTTGTGGTTGTGAGACTAAATTCCTCCACATTCTGGAACTTTACATGCAGTAGCTGTAGGAATAAATAAAAATAAAATCTGTTCATTTCCACATTATGCACATTTATTTATTCTTAATATCTCAGACTGAACGGTAGCTGGCAGTAAAAAACAAACTCATCTGCTGGACTGCATTTCCCAAAATGGAAACATGGACAGAATTTAACACTCATGTATCCATGGCAACGTTAACGTTTCTGCTTCTTACCAAAGTTCACAACACAAGTAAAGATTTTAATGTAAAACTTCAGGGATGACTGCTGACCATAAGTATTCTGATCAATACTTCATGATCAATACAGACCTGATCAAAATCTTAAGACCAGTTGAAAAATAGCTAGAATTTACCTTTTGCACATTTGGATCTTAATGAGGTTTTAAGTAGAGCTATAATATGCAAAAGCAAGAAGGGGGAGTGAGACAAAAAGCACTTTGAAAAAGTAATTTATTGAAAACAACAAGTAAACTGAAATAGGCTGTTTATCAGCTGATCAAAAGTTTAAGACCACAGGCTATAAAAGCCCAAATCTGCTCAAAATTCTCATTTTCTGTCAGGCATTCACACGGTCATGTCCTCCTGATGGCTAAAGCTAAGAAGCTTTCTCTTCTTGAACATGGTCGGATCATCGAGCTGCATAAGCAAGGCCTCTCGCAGTGTATCATTGCTGCTGAGGTTGGATGCAGTAAGACAGTCATTCTAAATCTTTTGAAAGATCCTGAGCATTATGGAACAAAAAAGTCAAGTGGTAGACCCAAAAAAATTACACCTGCGCTGAGCTGGACGATCCGATTGGCTGTCCGTCAAGACACAGGGCGGTCCTCGACCCAAATTAAGGCCCTTACTGGTGCCGACTGCAGCGCAATAACCATTAGACAGCATCTGTGGGAAAAGGGTTTCAAAAACAAAAAACGAATTCAAAGACCTCGTCTCCTACAACGCCACAAAACTGCCCGTTTAGACTTTGCCAGGGAGCATCAAACATGGGACATTGAAAGGTGGAAAAAAGTTTTATTCTCTGATGAGAAAAAATTTCACCTTGACGGTCCAGATGGCTTCCAACATTACTGGCATGACAAGGAGATCCCACCTGAGATGTTTTCTACCCGGCACAGTGGAGGGGGGTCCATCATGATCTGGGTGCTTTTTCATTCAGTGGAACACTGGAGCTTCAGGTGGTGCAGGTCGTCAAACGGCGGCTGGTTACGTGCAGATGTTGCAGCAGGCATCCCTCATGACTGAGGGCCCTCGTCTGTGTGGTAACAGCTGGGTTTTTTAACAGGACAACGCTGCAGTTCACAATGTTCGCTTGACCAAGGACTTCTTCAGGGAGAATAGCATCACTCTTTTGGACCATCCCGCATGTTCACCTGATTTAAATCCCATAGAGAACATTTGGGGATGGATGGCAAGGGAAGTTTATAAAAATGGCCATCAGTTCCAGACAGTTGATGTCCTTCGTGAAGCCATCTTCACCACTTGGAGCAATGTTCCCACCAGCCTCCTGGAAACACTCGCATCAAGCATGCCCAAACCAATTTTTGAAGTGATTAACAAGAACGGTGGAGCTACTCATTACTGAGTCCTACTGAGAACATTTTTTGTTCTGGTTTGGAGAGTTTTTTGTAATTTTTTGAGCGATGGTCTGAAACTTTTGATCAGCTGATGAACAGCCTATTTCAGTTTACTTGTTGTTTTCAATAAATTACTTTTTCAAAGTGCTTTTTGTCTCACTTCCCATTCTTGCTTTTGCATATCGTAGCTCGACTTAAAACCTCATTAAGATCCAAATGTGCAAAAGGTAAATTCTAGCTATTTTTCAACTGGCCTTAAGATTTTGATCAGGTCTGTATCAGGACAGATGTTACAACTCCAGCTGTTCCATTAGACTGCAGTTATTCACAGAGAAATTAAAACATCACATTCCTCATAAAAACTAGATGGGACTTTTATTAAATAAAGAGTTGGTGAATAAACAGTGTAAAAAGTGCAAAGCAGCTCCATTAAATCAGGAGATGTGAGACTTCCACAGCATGGATCACCATCTGCTGTGTTGATTCATGGCTGAATGTCAGAATGAACTGAGATAGAAAAGCTGCTTTGAGCTGCAACATTACGGTCTGACAATCCAACACCATCACAGTTTTCATCTGGTTGTTTTGCTCCAACATGCTGTGAAGTTCAGTTTTTACCTGAATCAATACAGAGATTCTATTTCCAACCAAGACTGGAATAAAAATTAGAATGTTATGAGGTTATTAATGCAACTAAATCCTTTCAGATGGAAGGATTTACTTCTAAGTTCTAATTCAAGTTTCAGTTGGAGCACATTGCATTCACAAAGAAAAACAGCGATACCTTCATAGCAACATTTAATAAACCTAAAGCTTCCCTGTTGGCTCATTGGTGGAGTTTGTTACTGAGCATCTGAACCTTAAATCCAGTGAGACGACCATCTTCAGTCGAGGCCAGTCAGAGAACTTCAAGACCTTCCATCAGCTGGACCAGATGTGGCATCATCTCCCTCTGAACATCTGGATGACAGGAGAAAAGACAGAAATCAAACACAGATCACACAAATACAATTTATTCACTTTCATCATTTTATAAAAGTAGCATGAACTTTATTAAAACTTGACAACATCAGTAATGAAAATGTTTTTATCTCGTGTTGAAGCTAAATTTAAAGTCAATTTTAATGACAGTTTATCCTGAGAGGAGTGAGAATGGAGCTTTTATTTCCCTTTTAGAATATTCCCTCAAAATATTCGGTTTATTATTGGCTTTAGAAGCATTTTTCTTTACTTATTTTTTACATACCTCAGACTGATGCACTTTGCTGGTTTGCAGAGAATTTCATGTTCAATGACAGTAAAGATCTTCTATTAGAACATATTTTGCTAAAACAAGAACTGAAACCTTCTCAACCATCTCTCAGTCTGCAAAATTCCAACTGCGACAAAGAATTATCTGATGTAATTATTATAATCTTTACTGAACCAGCCCTGGAATTAATAAAAATCTGTATATGGATATGATTTTCTCTGATGGGACCACTAAAACTGCATACAATAAAGTAAATCTCTTCTGCACTGCACACATACTACACTTTTGTATAACTCTGGATGTCAGAGTAAAGGCAGACAGATCCACCGATCAGCCACAACATTCTGACCACTGACAGCTGAAGAAAACAACATCCATCATCTTGTTCTAATGCAACGTTCTGCTGGGAAACCTTGACATTCATGTGGATGTTTGACATGTACCACCACCTAAACACTGCAGGACAAACAACCCTCTAGTCTCCATGGCAACAGCAGTCCTTGATGCCAGCTGCCTCCCTCAGCAGGACAAACTAAAACTGCTCAGGAGTGGTCCGAGGAACACGACAGAGCTAAGCTGTTCACCTGGGTTCCACACTCCCCACATCCACATCTGATGGAGCATCTGTGGGATGGTCCAGGATCAGCCTGGTCTAGGTAGGACCCACCCTGCAACCCACAGGATCCACAGAATCCACAGGATCCCCAGAGGTTCTGATGAACCACTGGGTCAGAGGAGTTTTAGCAGCATAAAGGGACCAACACAGTATTAGTCAGGTGGTCAGAATGTTATACTGTTATATTGTCATGCTGATTATATGATCAGTAAATGTTACCATCAATTATAACGTCCACATTGATCAGGAAAAAAACAAACTATCAGTTCATTCAGAAACTGTGGGGTTAAACCTAAAAACACAGACCTCAACAGCAGTTTGTTTCAAAGCAGAACACCAGCTGGTTTTCACTAAAGAAGCTTCAGAACAACAATTAAATGACAGTTTTGTTCTCATTAAGTTCAGAGTCAGCCAAAATAATGTACACACATCAGGAAAAGAAAAACTTTTATAAATATTTCATATGTATAAGTACTTCTACACATATAGATTCCTCTTTCTAAGTTTGATCAAATCACGATAACTGTCCTGTTGTACGATGTTTTCCCAACAGATGGCGCTACCCTCATGAATGGAGCATCAACAAGTGACGTCTACAACACAACAGAAATGTCTGGAAGCCAGTGGCCACCACTTTGAGCACCTCTTGTAATTGTAGAGGCCAAAGATAACTTTTATTAATCTCGTGATGTCTGAATAAATTTGGTATTGAAATATTTATGCAAGTTTTTCTTTTCCTGATGTGTGTAAACATTATTTCGGCTGATTCTGTATAATGGGTTTCTGACAGGTCACCAGGCAACATCTTTTTATAATAATGACAAACATACCTGCATTCTACAGGAGTGATTTTCCTCATGTGCAGGTAAAGATGTGTGAGGAGCTTAGAGATGACAGGAGCAGGAGTCATCCTCACTAATTCAGCTTCCACCTAGAAACAGAAAGACCACAAACAAACACACTGATAGACTCTCAAACGTTCAACCTCACAGCCTCAAAATATCTGTTTAGGAAGTGTTGTTTCTAAATTCTGCTGAAAGCATTGACAGACATTCTCTTACAAGGTTGTGTAAAAAGCAGCCTGTCCTCTGAGCTACTGAGAAATCTTCCTGAACAAAGTTTCTACATGTAAATCAGCTCTACAAAAACTAAAGCCTCAGTCAGAGATAACAGGTATCGCAAATTATAAACAACTTCCTTTAACTCAGACTTTCTGCTTCAACCTCACATAAACAGGGATGAGAATGACAAATGGAAAAAAACTCGGAAAATGTCTGCCGAAGCCCGCCCGCCCCCCCCGGCCCCCCCGCCCCCCCGCCCGCGCCGCGCCACCCCCCCCCTCCCCCCTCGATGTCGGCGGCGGGATGGCCATCACGGCGGGCGGCCATCACAAGCCTCGGCTCGCGACGCGTCGGCCGGCCGGCCGCTTGCCTACTCCTACCCCCCTACAATTTTCTCAACGGGTTTACACGATTCACAAAAACTATACCTTCGGCGGAAAAAAACTCGGAATTCCGCGGATCCGCGGAAAATTCTCATCCCTGCATAAAAAGGGGAGTTTAACTCATCAGGTGACTGAAAATGAACGGCTTGTGCGGTTCTAGATCCAAAAGTAGGATGTTTCAACTCATGTTTTACTACAAATACATGCAATAATAAATAAATACAATGGCTGGTTGTTAGTTTATTCACTATTAATGTCACTTTATATACTGGACTGAACTTGAGCAGTGGAAGAGAGAAGGAATTTAATGAAATTATGGAGATTCAGAGAGGTAATGTTGTGCAATGTTAACACAGGTGTTCAGCAGTAAGTTAGCCACCTGTGTTAATTAGCCCGCTAGCTAACTTAGCCGCTTAGCTAGCTAACGCGTCCGGACCAACTGCTCAAACACGACAAAACGCAACTCTTCACAAGTCGCTGACTTAACGTACAACAAAACAACGCTACTGGTTAGAAGTATTTATCTTCTTACCGTGTTTAACTCCAAAAACAAGGTCAACAGCAGCCAGAGATGCTATCAGACGGGCCGACCATGGATACATATAGCAGACTAGATCCGCTAGCGCGCTGTCTTCTACATTATCTATGGTCTGACCAATCACTGCTCTCTGGCTCTCAGTCAGTCTGACCAATCACTGCTCTCTGGCTCCGCCCTCTGAGAATCTTGTTGTTTGGCTCCACACTTGCTGATGACCACTTCCGGTCTTAGAAAATGAAAAAACGGACCTTTTTTGGTTTCTGTCTCTTACTGATTTTATTTTTTTATTCTAAATATAAGATGAAAATCAAAGCATTTTTAAAATTTCGTATAACCCTTTTTGATCATGAAAAGGAGAAACGCCTTGTATTTCAATTTTAATTTTTGTATTTTAAAACGAAAATCAAATAACCACTCGTTTTTTGTTTTTCAATACCCGTTTCAGAACGGAAAAACCAATTGCCAAAACATCCAGGGACCCACCTACATGTATGATAAATAACAGTCAACCGATACAAGTTTTACTATTCATGTGTCAATTGAGGTAAAATGTTCTTCAATCTGTTATTTCTAAAAGGTACAAAATACAAAACACAGACAGACAACGTTACAGTATCTTGAAAATGTATTAATGTGGGCAAAATACAGCTGGCAAACAAGCATTTCTTTTCTGTCTCTACAAAACTATTAGTAAAGAAACAACTTGCAGAAAAAAACTGTTTCTTTGATTTCCCTTTCTTGGTACAAAACGTTTCAGTCAAGGTCTAAAGAGAAAGAGAGAGTTCATGACCTCCTACAAGCTAAATCACAGACATGCAGAGGCTCCACTCCACTGAGAGAGAAACGAGGGTTCATTAAAACCGAGTCCAGTTCAGCAACGTTAGTTTGTGTGTATTTATAACGAGCTCCAATACTGTGGAGCAGAAAGGTGATCGCTAACGGCTCTAAGGACAAGGATAAGGCAAAGGAGTGCTGTGTGGAAACAGTTGAGAAGCCTCTAGAAGACAAAAAGAAATGCATTTGAGTTGTATTCTCAAACACCGTACAGTGAATTTCTGTACCTATGAAGGAGTACTGAAAGAAGAGGGAGCTTTACAAAGAGAGGTAAATGTAAATAAATTAATAATTTGTACATGGAAGCCACATAAAATACTGTCTGATTCAATGATTTGATTTCAGCCGATACATTGTACGTGCTTTTCAAGTATTTGCTAAAAGAAAATAAGAGGAGACAAAATGTAAGAAGTACAAATCTAACTTGGGATTTTGTTACAATTGAAATGTTTTCCTTTGTTATTACTACAGTAAACAGTTAAAGTCAACCCCTTATATGTAAAATATGAATAACAGGAAAATAAACTAACTCAGGTGTCACTAGAACAAATAGTGCGTCGTTATACTCGAGGAAAAAGTTTCTCATTCGCACAAAACACAGACAAGGCCATGAAAAACACAGCTATCACACCTCTTCATGTAAGTACAGTAACAGAAAACATAACATGGTAATAATACAAGTCAGTAAAATATAGATTTGTACACATTTTCTTGCCTCGTAGGAAAATATCAATAGAAAGAGTTTTCTTCTTTTTCTTCAAACAAGTGCGACCAAAAAAAAAAAAATTTGTGGGATTTCTGGGCGTTTACATGCGTTATTCAAAGGGCACAAATAATTTAGATTGTATCAGATAAATGTGGAAAACCATGAAACACTTAGAGAAGAGTTCAGATAATACCAATACTGTTGTATCATAAAATAGATAGTACTGACAGCAGCGGCAGTTATTCCTCTAAGCGCACGTTGTAACAGAAACACACTGTTTTCATTGGACTGAATAGTGCACACATACACAGGTTGTATGTTTAACTCACAGTACACACACACTTTGAATTATTACAACTGTGCAACTGCATGTGATTTAAGTTTACTGCACATTTTCACTGTTGAAGTACTGAGATCAGAAATTTGGCGAGTTCACACAAGATAACCACCTCCATTCATTTCTGTATCACAATCTGGGCTGAGGTTTCCCCCAAAAACATCTTCCATCGTAACTTTTATGACCTTTAAAGCTCATTTACACCTGATTTCAACGTGTGATCTGCATCTGGATCGGCTTGTTGACTTAATCCAACGGTTCTGAATCGAGCTATGATGACTAATCACAAAGATGGACGGGTCAAGAGCTGCATATTTCTCACAAAAACTAACTACAAACTACCCTCGTCTATCACGGGGGTTACGTTGCAGACCTCCCGTGATAGACGACCATATTTATTATTTACATATATTTTAAGGCTTTATAGACCCTCCCCACACTCTTATAAACACCTCCTATGCTCTGAAACACTTTCTGCACTCTTAAACCTACGCAATTTTAACCCTCATGTCGTCCTGCGGGTCAAAATTGACCCGTTTTAAAGTTTGAAATGTGGGGAAAAAAAAAAAAAAATTTTCCACATTAAAAACTTCTGATGTCCACATTTTCAACATTTTTGGGAAATCTTTGAACATTTTTTGGTGGAAAACAAAGAAATGTTAAAAATGTTTCTTAAGAACATTCACAAAAAATCAACCAAAACCCAGCCAATTTCACTGGATTTTGGTTGATTTTTATGTGAATGTTCTTAAAGAAAATATTAGAAGGTTTACCGATATATATGTAATCACTTTAGATATTTTTAGGATATTTTTTGGAAGATTTTTACTCATTTTTTGAAAATATTTACAAGAATTTTCTTGCCAAATTTGGGGGATTTTTTTTTTAAATAAAACTTTTAAGAGAAACTTTTAAGGAATTATTGGAATTTTCTTTCTGAAGGTTTTGCAAATTTTCAGAAATTTGGGGGATTTTTTTGCTGATTTTTTGGGGATTTTGGGGACAAGCAAACAATATTTTTTGATGCCCATAAATGAGGACAACAGGAGGGTTAACAGCATATCAAATTCTATATTGGTACTCACCAACCTAAATGATGAAGATGATGATGAATTAGCTGTGCAGTAGTGATGAAGAAGAGATGATTGTGCTGATGCTACGGTTGCATTTTATTTCGATTAAATATTCTTTTAAAATGTTTCAGTTATTATTTTTTATAGTTTTAATTTTTTTAGGCTATAACATGCTTATTTTACCGTAAAAATAATTAAAATACTAAATATATTGTAGCAATCGTCGAGCCAGACGTTATGACTGAACTGTTGTGCTGCAATGCACCATGGGAGTTCCAGGGGTCAGGGGTTTAAATGTCATTATTGTGGTTTCTATTAGTGTTACAGTGTTTGTGTTTGATTGTGTTTTTGAGGTTTAGTTAATTTAGTTAAGTGTTATGTTGTCAGGACCGTGAGTGTGAAATGTGTTTGACGACTTCTTGCCACATTTTCCTGTGTTCGTGCTCGCTGTGTCAAAATAAAAGCATCTGCTAATTGCAGCATGCATAAAAGGTAGATATTCTTTCTCCAGCGTCATTCTTCGATGCAGCTCGCCACAATATAAACATACCTATACAGCAAAAACCTGCGATGTAGCAAAAAATCTGGGAAACCAAATACAATTTAAAAATCGGCAATAATAACGCAGGTTAAAAGCAACACAAGTGCTGCAAAAGAATTCCAATTTATTGAATGTTTAAATGACTTCCTCTTCCAAGGCACAAGTAGGTCCGACTATAAAACAATTATGTATTCTATTAAATGATTACATGTGTTCTTGTGGCATCTGAGAGTTTTATTCTTCCACCTTGTGGTGCTTTGGGAGCAAGTAAGGAACAAATATCATGACATAATTCAAAGTGGTGAAGCAGGCCAAGGCTTCAGGGCTTAAATCTGTCTGTTTTAGGATTATATCATCATATAAAGGCCAACAGAACAATGACATGGCTTTGAGAAACTCTCGTCCTCCTCAGAGATCCTCCCACTATCACTGCAAACATCTAGACAGGATTAGAAAAACTGCTTATTAAGAGTAGACTGTGTTTTTCTACGCATTGACCTGCTATTGTGAACATAAGCTGCTCTAAAGTGTGCAGAACCTCCGTCATAATATGTTCTGTAACTCTGCATTAAACGTGGAGTCGCCTCACTAACACCGTACAGATCACATGTTAACATCAGGTGTAAATGGGTTTATAGGCGTGAGTTCAGAAGCAGTATTTCCCCTTCAACTGCCCAGGCCCAGAAAAAACAATAACAGCAGATATCCAGTCATTTGGAAACTATTTGCATTTTTTAAATCCGTGCTGTTCCAAAATACGAGTTGACTTTTGCATCGCCTCCAAAACGCTTGACCTGATCCAAGTTTAGTTGCAGGTTAATTAACCATGAGCTTAAAGAGAGAGGAAGGTGGGATTAGGGGGATGGATTTATGAATATTTTTCTCTAATAGCCAAAGGTTGGGAAGAACAGAAAGTCACTGAGGTGGGACAGTTGATGTAAACATAAATATACATTTTGAACCGCCAGCTGTGCCAATATTGCATCTGTTCAGCGGTTTGTGTACCATCGGGCCTGAAGGAAGTTCTAGGGGAAACACTGAAATGGCACCAGCGAAGGCAACAAACGCTTGACTGTAAACCAACTCCTTAGAAACAAATACTCAAGGTTCATCCAGAGGCACCGCGTCGGCTTGTCCTGTCTTCAGTGTTCTTCAGGTTCAAAGACACCGTTCTTTGGGGAACCGTTCCCTGTGTGTCTCAGCAGGCCTCCTTGGCTTGGCTTGGCACCTTACACATCATCAGGATCTGCTTCAAGGCTTTCTGCACGTCCTCGTCCATCTGACCCTGAGGGCAAACAGCACAGGTTCAATAAGAAAATAAAAATAAAATACACTCGTCAGTTTGGAGGAAATAGACTCCAAATTGCAACGTGATCTTAAGTTAGTCGGTTAGTTGGTGGTGTCCAACCATTCCTGTATGACTGGATTGATTTGAATTACATGTTTGTAGTGTTTACACCAATGTGAAATTATATTTTTAAAAATAAGAAGCAACAGCATTTCTTCAGGAAATCTTCAGGTGCCTCTTGCTCTGATTTACGTAAAACTTCATTATAAAAAACTACAGATGTTTAAAATTTTGTCTATGAAGATGTAATTCTTAAGTGTATTTTTTTCATTTTCAGATTGCCTTCTGTAGAAACAGACTAAACCTTACCTGTTATACTTATTGAATTCTTATTAAATATTTATCACAGAAAGTAGTCTATATATCAAGCTTAAATGTCACAAATATCTTTGTAAATATCGATATTTTATGCTATAAAACCTTTAGGCCAATCAAAGATTGTCAAGAAGAAGCTGTTCTCAAAGTTTGATGATTTGAGATGGAATGACCTGAAGAGACAAAAGTTAACAAGCTGGAGGCCAAATGAAAAACATTGACAGGATATTTACCTGGACAGCGTAGAGGAGGTGCATTCTGTAGACAGACACTATTTCATGGTGCTGCTTCTTTGACTCCTACAAAAACAATGTGACATAAATAAAAGTCCTGTTACTTATTGCTCGGTGCCAAAGAAAAGTTACGGTGGGATTTTTTTCAGAACTACTTCTGCAGTGCTTCTGAATGAGCTTTGCATTTCCTCTGCCCCCTAGAGGAAGGATGCCAGACTGCAGTAAGACTCAGTGCTCCCTCAGCTGTGGCTGCTCAGTCTGCACCACTGGATTTAGTCAGAAAACTAGAGGAGCTGCTTCACCAGTTTTCTCCCTGAAGGGATGAGTTCTGATTATGGCTGCAGCTGTCACTGTGATTGGTGGCTGAAGTCAAGGCTGTGCTGTGGCTGGTAAAATTATCGCACTGACACATTTGTTTTTAATGGTTCCAACACTTGGTGGTTAGCACCGTCGCCTTGCAGCTAGAAGATCCCTGGTTCGTGTCCCAGCCTTTGCGGGATCTTTCTGCATGGAGTTTGCTTGTTCTCCTTGTGCATGTGTGGGTTTTCTCCAGGTTCTCTGGCTTCCTCTCACAGTCCAAAAACACGTTCAGGTTAATTGGTAACTCTAAATTGTCCGTAGGTGTGAATCTATATGTAGTCCTGTGATAGACTGGTGACCTGTCCAGGGTGTCCTCTTATTCACCCTAAGTCAGCTGGGATAGACTCCAGCCTCCTAACGACCTTAATGAGGATTAAGCGGTGTATAGATAATGGATGGATGGTTCCAATACTGACTACGTGCAGCAGTTCAGTGCACAGTGATGGTACTGCTGGCTGAACACTGTATTCCAGCTACTGTAATGCTGAACTCCTGTGGTGTGCTGGTAATATATCTGTTGTAGAAACATCGCAGGTTCAAATAGTAAGCAGCTGGGCATCCATCTGTAGCAGCATAAACCCCATACCGAACAATAATCATATCCAGCCACAGCTTCACCCGTCACGGCCAGACAGAGCAGCTGGATGCTGTTGGTTGCTTTTAAAATGAATAATGAGCACTAAATCATCTCTCCTGTCTGCCACATCTGCACAGTGCTTCCCACACAACTGTTCTTATGGACAGGAAGGAGTGTAACGCAAAAGCAGTCCAGAAAAAATCTCCAAAAAGTACACTCACTTGGGTACCAAAACAGGCATTGTTGTAGAAATATTGTAAAAATAGGCTGAAGAAATCTTACAGCGAGCTGGTACTGCAGCTGTTTGATCTGTTGCTGCATGGTCTCCAGCTGCTGGTTCTGCTGCTGTCTCTTGGAGGGGGAACATGAGCTGTAGGAGAGCTGTGATAGGCTGTTAAGGGCTTCCTTTAGCTTCCCTACCTCTCGAGACAGGTCATCTATCTGGAAGGGAAAACAAACAAAAAAATCTGGTCAATGTAAGTTTGATTTGATGATAGAAGGAAAAAAGCTCTGATTACTAAACTTGTGCAGAAAAATGTATTACAAACAACTAACAAGTCGAGTTTTTTTTGGTTTGTTTTTGGTTTGTTCTTGTTTCTTTGTAGGGCTAATACTAAAGTTGATTATTGGTAATCTAGAAAGATGGATAACTGACCCACTTTTAATATATTGTTTTAACAGCATGTGATAGCAGAGAACTTGTCATTCATAACGGGGTTCCTTCATTAATAAGGGTGACTATAACTAAACATGTAAAATAGAAACAGGAGTCATTAAATTAGGACTTTCTACTCTGTTTATGTGGGATCGACTGAGATTGATCAGTTTGTCTTCTGCACCTACGTCTGCCTTCTGACTTAGCCGCTAGCCATGGAGTATTGAGACTGCCAAATTACAAAAATAAATCTATAAAATAATAAGCAAATAAAAGTGGAAATATGAAGACGAATAAATAAAATAAAAAATAATTTTGCTATATAAAGAAATATTAATCAAAAAATGAATCCATAAAAGAAAAGGCTAATAAAAGTAGAGAGTTTATCAATATTGCTTTATATTGCTACATTACGTATTTTTTATTTTATTTACAAGCACATTTCTTATTTTTTAAAAATATTTTATTTATTTGTTTTTATATTTCTACTTATATTAACCTTTTCTTTTATGGATTCATTTTTTGATTGATATTTGTTTATATAGCAACATTTTTTTTTAATTTAGTTTGCTTTATATTCCCACTTTTTTTTGCTTATTCTTGTATAGATTTTTTTTTCATTTTGCACTCTTACTACTCCATTGCTAGCCTTTAGTATTGCCTCAGCTACTGTCAGAGGAGCTAATCTCCTGGTTTGTGGCATCAGTTTTTGTTCAGACTTTACACTTTCTCCTTGAGACACATTTCTGAGACCACAGAGTGATGACAGACGGAGACAGAAGGCTGCATCAGACCTGAAAACTAAAGATATAAAAGAATAAAAATACCGATAATCAGATGGTGTATCACTGCACAAGGTGACAAAAGGGGATGGAGGTCAAATCAAAGGTTTAAATCACTTTTTTGTTTTATAGGTGCAGATATTTTTGATCACACCTTATACAATTTGTATTACAGAAACAAGTCTCGCTTTTCTTCTTGTGTGAAACAGAAATTGGTGGAAACAACCTTTTTACCCGTTATTGACTACGGAGATGTGTTGTACAATAAGACCTGCTAATTGTCTTAGCATGTTGGATAGTGTGGACCATGAGGCACTGAGGTTCATTATCAGATGTGGTCCCCTTACTCACCACTGTGTGCTTTATTCTAAAGTTTACTACACGTCTTTAAGTCCCCGACGTCTCAGTCATTGGTGTTTATTTACAGAACCATTGTGGGTGCTGTTCCTTCCTATTTGTCTTGTCTTTCAACAAGGAAACATGGAAGTCACAATCTCCGATCTATGGATACTCTGCAGTTTGTCGTCCCCAAATCTGAACTGGGCAAGAAAGCATTTAGGTTTTCTGCATCTAATGCTTGGAATAAACTACAGTCTCAACTTCAACTTCAAGCCCTTGTTACACTGAATGAGTTCAAAGTTCTGGTGAAATCATTACAGTTTTGTCTGTGTGCAAGTTAGAATGTTGTTAATTTTATCTGTTGTTTACTGTTTTTTTAATGTGACTATGCTGCTGCCCTCTTGGCCAGGTCTCTCTTGTAAAGGAGATCTCTGACCTCAACGGGACTAACCTGGTTCAATAAATGCTAAATAAATAAAAATACAACGTCAGACAGACTCTACTGTCAAGTTGCTGCTATATTAGTCTTCGTTCTTCTGTCAGGTCATTACTGACCCTTTTGTTCTTTTCTCTCTCAGAAGCAACATGATTCTCCACCAGCTGTTTGAGCTGAGACACAGCATCCTGAGACTCTGTAAGTTTGGAGGTCAGCGTCTGGTTCTCCTTCTCCCTCGACATCACCAGCTCCTGCAGGGCTTCCCGCTCAGCACGATTATCCCGTGCCTTAAGTATGGACAAGAGGTACATAAGTAAACGTTAAGGAAAAAATGGTTTTAAATGATATGAAGAAACAGCATTTGAGAATTTTTTTTCTTCCTCTGTAGACATCTTGTTTCTCCCACCTTCTGCCAGGCGTCAGCAGCCTCCAGAGCCATCTCGTCCTGCTTCCTGAGGGCCTCCTGGAGGAGCTGTGTCAGATGGTTCACTTCAGCCTCCAGCTGCTCCCTCATCGTCTCATGCTCCACACGGGAGACTGAGTCATCCGAGGTGACGTCGTTCTCGGCTGTCAGCCTGTTTGTGAAAGAGACACAGGAGCCGCATGGTAACAACTAGTGCTCAAGTACACTTCATTCCAGCAGACAGGAAAATGTGTTTAAGCTGGCAAAATAGTTTGAGTATTGACCACAAATTCAACAGACGGGGTGAACACAGTGTCGCTAAAGCAGGAGACGAAATGTTGATACAAGTGCCTGTCAGTTCTCACCCACTGCAAAGAAATGATTGCATTTTCACTGCATGGCTTACAATTTCTGCTTATTTACTTATGTAATATCTTTAACGTAACCAAAAAACCCTCCTGCATATGGAATCAGATTTTTCACACACTTAACTCTCATTGAAAATTTAAGCTAATTCTTTTAAATAATAAGAACAAAAAGTGACGTCCCCGTTTTTCCTCATTCTTTATTTTCAGCTCCAAATTCAGAGCAATGTGTTTGTCCAGAAGCACAATTTGTGTCAGCTTGTTTTACTTTTTTACAACTCTCACTGTTGCTCCACATAACTCCACTTACTATCAACCTTAACCCTTTGATGCGTAGACCACATCAGGAGATACCCATTTCCCATTGGATTTGGGTCACTTTTGACCCAGGTTATGCATCAAAGGGTTAAGCATAAACCTGTGTAGTGGTCACCAGTAGTGGAACAGTAGCTTCTTTACTTGAAAAATAACAAAATAGTTGTGCAAAATACTCCATTAAAAGTAAAATCCTGCATTTAAAATCTGACTTGAAAGTAAAAATTTGAATATTCCAGGAAAATTGTTCCTTGGTCTATTTCTGCACATTACATTAAAGGATTGTTCATACTGATGAATTCATGTGTAAAAGTATATTTTTGTAGCTGGACAAGGTTGAGCTAATTTTAAGCAATAAGTATCACTGAATAGAAATATTTACACCTAAAGGCTGCACAATATCATGGAACACTTTATCATAATTAAATGTTTAATTTCAATGTGTCACTAATTATTGATTATTGTTATGACCTATAATTAATAATGACCATCCGGAAAAAAAGATTAATTTGAATTTAACTACTTATGTCTGTTTATGTATAGTTTTAATTAGTGCTGTCACACGATTAAAGTTTTTAATCAGATTAATCACAAGGTTGCTGTGGATTCATATTGATTAATAATGATTAAATATAATTAATTTTTAATCTATATTAATTGCGTTTCATTTTGCATGAGCAAACAGACTCAACAAAGAAGGGAATATATATGCACATAACCTGTCTATTAAACACCTTTAAAGGTTCATGTTAACAAAAAACATTTTTTTTGCATTCACCGTCCCACCGAGATAGCCAACGTGCTGTTTAGTGTCTTCCATTTGGAGTTGCTTGGTCCTGCCACTATCGGATCAGCTGCCCATTTGTACATGTGCAGCGGCATGCACTACGGTAAGACTACTTGGACAAACTGCCTAAAATACTTTGCCAGAGATGTTTCAGGGATTTTGAGTCATTCTTCGCTGCAGATGGGTTAACTGCATTAAAATTTTAATCAGATTAATCATGATGATGGATTAATTCATGTTAACGCGTTCATTTTGACAGCCCTAGTTTTAATGTCAGCACCACAATTAAAAAAACATTTTCAAGGGATATGATAGATTGTTCTGACCCAGAGAAAGAACAATTTGGGATTTGTTCAGGCAACCAGACTGTTTTCTTTATGTAGTTTCAATTTTCTTTCTGCATCTGATGTATCTAAGTGAAACGACTGAACAATGAATGATGACATTTCTATTGCCGGACACATCGCTATCATTTTATCACCCGGCCTTGATCACCTATGTGGGACATCTTCTTTTCAGGTTTCTGTTGCCACAGTTTTTCTCACCTGTTCTGAACAGCCTCCAGCTGCACTGTCTTTTGGTGCAGCTCTGCTCTTAGAGCTTCTGCTTCACTTTCCAGCTCCTTGATGGCGTTTCCCAGAGATGACATAACTTGTGTGTGGTCAGCGAGGGCCACAGAGCTCTGTGCCTGAGCTTCTGCCTCCTGCCTCAGTAGTGAAATCTCCTCTTGAGTGGCTGAATACTTCTTCTCAGTCTCAGCTAGCAGCGCCTGCAGCTCCTCCACTTTACTGTTCAGCACCTGGACCTGTTGTTCTGTGGAGGGAGATGAAGCTGCGCTGCTCTCCGCTCGGGTCTCCGTCAGCTCTTTCTGAGCGGCACTCAGCTGACTCTTGGTTTCGCTGTAGGAGTGTGAAAGTTCCAGCAAACGACGCTGCAGCCCGGCAATTACCTCATTTAGCTCAGCCTTCATCTCTTCAAAGTCTTTGGCTGCTGCTTCAACAGGCACCGTTCCCCTCAGAGCCTCCTAAACAACAGGAAGGACACAATTACAGGACGACTGAAAGGCATGACAAAGGTAGGAAACGTCACTTAGAGAAGAATTTAAAGAGGTGAATTGACAATATTTATTCTGATTTAGCAGTAGTTCAGTGGAAGATTCAGGTCCATCAGGAGACTATAGAGGTTTTATAGAATCACGAGATGTTTTCTTTTCTATCATCAGTCTCTAGTTTAGTTGACACTGATTCAACTGACATCATTTCAGGTAACTGAGGAAAACTCTTTGCATAGTCTCACATTGTAGTACCATACCATGTGCATAATTCCTAGACCTATCCTCACAGCATTATGTAAGCACTAGAGAATCATCTGGCTGCACCTTTTGTCAGTATGCGATGGGGAAAATAAGCTCTGGCTTGTTTGTATTTGTTAAAAAACAATCCTAATTGTCTTTGGGCAGCGCTAAATTCAGGATGCTACAACGGTGCCCCTGTAAAACAGCGTCGGGCAGAGCTTGCTTTGGTGGAACATTTATATGTGGTGAGGCGAGCTTCATCATTTAAATAATAAATTTCCTGCAATGGAAGATGGTACAAAATACATTAAAATATATGTTGACTGTGTGAGATTACTTTAGGGTGTGATTTAGCTCAGAGATAGTTGTAGGGAGGAGAATGTGGCATCAAATTCACAGCCAATGATAAGGATCTGGTGACTCAGGCTAATCTTTTCACCTCCTTGTTCAGTATGTGAGATGATAATCAGTGTTTTTCCAGGATAAAGGATCTTTTGGCAGCTCCAATAGTAGTTTTAGCCCACTCCCAAAGAGATTTTATTTATTGGAAAAATAACAAGAATTAAGTACATTAAAAAAATGTAATCAGTTCATTAATTACAGTGTTATTTTCTCAACCATAACAGACATTTTTGTTTATTAAAGTCCGTCAATTATGGTAACAGATTCATTCCATTTACTGGACACTGATAATCACACTTTCTGTTATGTTCAGTGATTCCGAGCCTCGAAAAACGCTGATTATTCCACAAATCTTAGACTTTGATGTGTAAAATTAATGGAGTTACCCTTTCAGTCACAGTGATATTCAAACAACAAGAGAATCTTCTATTTACCTGGAGCATTTTGACTTCCTCCTGTGCCTCCTTGTACAGCTCCTCCATCTGTGCCGTCCTCTGTTCTTTCTCCTTCACTGTCCGTCTGTCCTCCTCCGTCTTCCTCAACACCTCTTCCAGCTGTCTGATTTGCTGAGCTGCTTTGTCTTGCTCGGACCCCGACTGGACGAGCTGAGCTTTGAGCTGTTTTACTTCATGTTCAAGTGCGGATGAGATACGTCCATGGGCCTCCTGTTTGTCCATCAGCTCACCTTCTCTTCCCGCCTGCGCTCTCAGATCCTCTACTTCCTCCATAGCTTGGTGGTATCTCTCCTGAGTGTCCGTCAGCTTCGCCTGCAGCTCTGCTAGACTCTCCATTAACTCTTCCTCTCGTCCTTTCTCTCTGATGCCGTCTTCATCCTCTCTTTCTTGGCCTCGCTCAGGTTTCAGCTGAGCTTGAAGCGAGTGGTTTTCCTTCCTGGTTTCAAGAAGTTTTACCTGAACGCTCTCTAGTGCCTGTCTCAACAGTCTGATCTCCTCTTTGCCTCCTCCTCTGCCTCCTTCACCCTCGTCTTCCTCCAGCCGGACAGAAGCAACTCCTTCCCCATCTTCGGTGGTGGTGAAGGTGACATGTGGCACCGAGTCAAACTCATCCTGGGTGGAGTGGAAGGAGGAGTTGGAGGCCATGCTGTTTGGACGACTGCCGTCCTTCAGGTCCTCATTTCCTTGGAGGGACGGATGTTTCTGTGAGTTGAGGGTGCAGGGTGAAGAGTAGGGAGAGGAGAGTGAGGATGGAAAAATGGAAATCTTATTAACAAACCACCGACCACTTGAATGAGGCAAAGTTTTGTGGCCAGAGTCGGGCATTACATGAGAGGGTTCATTACAAAGCAATAAAGTGAAATATTTGGATATTGAAGAGTGTTTTTATGGATTCTGATGATTCAAATGTTATAACATTTCAAATATATGTTTTCTGAAAAATAAAAACGTATTGGGTCCTAAAAAAGGGAACAATCCTTTAGTGCAGGACTGGATTTACAGAGTACTAGAAAAGGTGCATCTTCCATCTTTACACACATCAATTTTTTTTTTTTAATAAATTAGTAATCTGAACACGAAGCAGTTTCTGGCAGTTTATTGCTTCTGTAATATTTTGATTCACTGTGGAAACATTACAACCACGGCTACGAAAATGTCTTCTGTGCAGAATGACATAGTTCTAATGCTATGAAATGCTTTTTCCAAATAAACATTACAACATGTTTTCCATGTTTGTGCGAAAAAATGGTGACTCTCTACTATAGATATTTTATTACTCGTATTCTAAGTTTGTTTCCATATTTGTCTTCTCTCTGCTCTGTATAAGCACAGCCGGTAATTCAACCCAGTTGAGCGGAAAAGCTTAAATACACAGTGTGTTGCCCTCACTTAGAGCGTGTTCAGTCATTTGTTCACAGTTTAACTCCTGACCATGAATGAAAGGGTTACATACCTTTAGTTTGCTTGCTAGTTGCTGGTTCTCCGAAGTAAGAGCAGCAATCTTGGCTTGCAGAGCAGAAACCAGAGCTGCAGATGCCGTAAAACTTTGCTCGACCTGCCAAAACACAAACACACATACATTCAGCGCCGCACATAAAGGCAACGTTAAGGACCACTGGCTGCCTCCTGAAAAACAACACGAGTCGTGACACGTCTTAAGATTAGGTTAGACCTCCTTCAAGAATGCTGAAGGTGAATGAGTTGAGCTGTTTTCTGTTGTCAGAGCACGAAGCTGGAAACATGAAACTATAAAAAAATAACCAGAATGACTTTTTAGAAACTTATGACACATAGAAAAAAGTGTCAGATTAATCAAAAGTTAAAAAAAAAAAGAAATGCCATTTTATATTATATCTAATTAAAATATTCTTGGAATGTTTTAATTAAGTTAGGGAAAGCTTGATGATCAATTGAGGATTTCTTTATACAGCAATATATCCTGGATGTATGTGTGGTACTCTATACTGTGTTTTTCTCATTTTTTACTCGGACATCAGTAACTTTTCTCGTGTTTTTTGGTTTAATCAACACACCTGGTTTAAGATATGCTCATATGCAATATTAAAAAATCACCACGGCGTAGTTAGTCACCTTTATATCCAGCTCAGGCCCAGTCACCGTCTCCACCGTCTGCTTCAGGTCTTCGATTGTCTCCAGCAACATGTTTCTCTCCTCATGCAGCTTCTCAACCTCCTCTCTTAGTGCTGTTCCTCTGATCTCATCCTCCTTTGGAATAAGGGGAGGAGAAAGGAGTAAGGGGTGGCGGGAAAAAAGAAAAACAGGCTTTAAAGGGGAAAAACATGAAGGCTGGAGGCAAGAATGCAGCTTACTGGTACATGGCATTTAGCTGCAAACCTACATGGAAAATATGAGGTAATGGTGAGTGCAGCTTTTAGTTTTTATATTAGTTATGGTGTCTGATGTGTTGGCGTTACCTTGTAGTTGAATGTTTTGGGAGTGTCACTTTTGTTGGATGCAGGAGTGCCAGTTGATGTAATGACTGAAGGAGAGGAGGGTCCAGAGCTCTGAAGAAAGATGAAGTTGATAGTTTTTGGATTAATTTTTCCAACATCTGTTTTTGGAGCTTTAAAAATAATTTACTGGCAGTTTTAAAACCAGAGTACTGGTCATATGTTTTTGAGCTGTTGGTACAGAACTCATGCTAATAAGGATTCAAAAAGTTTGTATTTTATGACAAAAACAAAGTCATCCAAGACATGGATAAGTTATTACTGCCCTGAATGTTTGCAATTAGAATATTTTCAGAACTTTAAACTTATATACTGTTATATATTCTAACAACAGACAGATTAGTACATAATTTAAATGAACTCAATAGATAAATGAAACACTGACAAACTATAAAACGCTCACAGAGAGAACTGAACAGCTTATATGAAAATACACAAACCCTAGACTGCATTCATACTACTCATTTTCTGAATATACTGAAGACATGCATTAATATTAATATACAGAGTGGCACACTGATACAAGCCGACAGAAACAGTGTGAAACATGCATTTACCTGTTGTGGGCTAATAGGAGGTGGAGGTGCTTTTCGTTTTTTGGGAGTTGTGATCCGTTCATCACTTAGCTTAGCTACTTGATCATGCTGAGGAGTCAGCAAAAGAGGCAGAGAGGGAAGGCAACAAAAACAAAAGTGGGATTCAGTGCTGGTTAGTAAAAGGAAAGTCAATCAACGAGTGCTACAGTAAGAATTAAGTTTTGGTTTTTCAAAAACAACTAAAAGATTTTTCTTAAGGCTGTGAGATTCAATGCTAACAGAGAAGCTGATGCTGAACTACAATAAGAGTAGCTAGACATGTAAAAGTACCTTATATTACTAATGTTTAGAGATTTTCACTCCTATACTGTGATTTCTAATTCATTGGATTTAAGTTTATTTTAGTAGCTTTCATGCCTTTTTGCAAGAAAATATTGAAAAAGGAGACTAAACTCTTACCTGAGGACTTTTAGGAGATTTGATATCTATCAAAGAAGACAAAACAATGATATATTAAACAACAGTAGTAGGCCATAGGAATCATTTCAGCTATACTTTAAAATTGTTGTATTATTTCTAATGCAAGTCAACATTGACAAAGTAGAGCACATGGCACACATCAGTGTAGTAACAGGAGAGCTACAGCAGATGGCAGTGTTGACTGTGTTCAAACCAGAACAGCACAACTCTGTCCAACAGAGATGGTAGGCTTGTGTATGTATTAGTATTGCTCATGTTGTGGTAAAAAAGACCTGAAAATTATCATTCCCAGCTACTCTTGACCCGCGGTTCAAAGAATGGATTACAAACATCAGTAGTTTCCAGGAGCTGAAACAAAACTCTGCATTAAATAACCAGGACTATTTCAAATATTAGTATTAAAGGATGATAGAGCAATCAAGCATAATGTAAATTTAGATGGAAATGGGACAATTATTACTATAACTGGAGTTTATGACTACATCTGATGGACATGTGGGGAAACACAACATTGTTCGTAAAGCAGAATGGGATAAAGAATGTGTATGAACATTTCAGAAGATGACATAGCTACAAATTCGTAAAGCACAAAACTACACAACATCCTCATGGAGAGAGCACTGTTGGAAGAAAGTGATTAAATTCTTTATTATACCCAAAATTACAAGCAATTTTTTGTCTACAACACAACCACATTGAAGACGATAAAGGGCAATAAATGTAGACCACAGGAATGAAACAATGAACGATCTGTTTCTAATGAATAAGGGATGAATAATAACATTTTTACTAAGTAAAGCCAGACCTCCCAGTAAACCTTTTTTGATTCTGATTATCAGGATAACTGAGGTAACTCTTCAGGGAAATAATCTGTGTCAATGCATAGTCCTTAAGAGACAAAACAAATGTCTACAGGAGGCAAGCTGACATGTAAAAAGAACGGTCTCACTTTTCTTTGTTGTCTTTGCACAAGTCTCACCTATGACTGGATGTCTGTTGAGAGCAGCCATCAGGGCCACTTTGCCGTCTGGGTTTCCTGACATCTTGGCATAATGTACAACATCATGGCCTTCTGAATCTACAACTGACAGGTCGGCTCCTCGCTGGACCAACAATTCAACAACAGGCACCGCGTTGGACTCGGATGCAAGCATCAAGGCCGTCCTGCAGTAACAGACAGACCCAGTATATGAGAACAAAGTACATACATTTATCCAATGTCAGAGTGACTGTACTGACTGTGCTTTTACCTGCCACTGTTGTCAGAGGTGTTGATTTCAGCACCACAGTCCAGCAAAGAGCTGCATACTTCAGCATGACTGTGTTTGGCTGACAAGAGCAAAGCAGTGAGACCGTCCTGTAGGAGAGACAGACATTAAAAAAAAAACTTATACAGAGGGTCAACAAACCAACATAACACACATTTAAAAGGACACTGACACACCTATATAACTCATCTTGTATGACATCGGGATGTGGGCCTTGACATGGACTTTGGTAACTATCTGTGAGGTGGGAAAAGTCTCAGATCCATGCGAAAAAGAACTGAATGTCTCCTTCTGTGAATGCATTTCTCAGCAAATAAACAGAAAAGGCAACACTGGACGACTTTCCTGCTTTTTACAGTGCAGTATGTTTTAAGATGAAAGACGTATGAGCAAGGGAAAATCCCCAGTGTTTTTATATATATATATATATATATATATATATATATATATATATATAGATAGATAGATAGATAGATAGATAGATAGATAGATAGATAGATAGATAGATAGATAGATAGATAGATAGATAGATCGATAGATCGATAGATCGATAGATCGATAGATCGATAGATCGATAGATCGATAGATAGATAGATAGATAGATAGATAGATAGATAGATAGATAGATAGTGCTATGCTGAATGAATGGGTTCAACAGAGGTTTTGGCACCGAGCTGACCAACCAGAGCAGTATTTCATGAAAATACACAACATTTTTCAACAACACTGATGGATCTTCACCCAAAGCATGGCCCTTGACCTAACCTTAGTCCAACCTGATTGGCTGAGACTGTTGGAGGCAGTGTTCAGTCCAAAAGGAGATGCCGCCTCAAAGGCTCAGTTAAGGACAACAGTGTTGACGGAGCCAAGATTAATTTAGAAAGTATAATAACTGTGACTTAGATGTAAGCTATGAGATCACTGTTTCTAAACAGAGCAAATCAGCACCGTGCATAACGACGGATTTCAAGGAACTCAGTATTAACAGATATTTCCACAGACCATCTGTATTGTTAACAGTGAAACAAGAAACGGAAAAAAATCTCAACTGGAAAAAGTAAAAGAACATTAAGAAACAGTAAAGTATGTCAGCATAGTTGCGTGTTTTATATTACAAGGCTGCTGCTTCCACACACCACAGAGAACAAAACTATGTTCTGGCTTCCTCTGAGCTCTGCTAAAGACTTTAACAGCCCTGTGTCTGCTCTGCTCAGGCTATTTCTCTGGAATCTGAAAGGCAAAAATGATGTTGTTCTCCTCTGGGTAATAGATTCAGTGTGTGCCTATGTGTGTGGATGTATAGGTGTAATACTACTTGTTTGCTTGCATGTGTTTCTTGACTTGTTTATAACCTGCTGTCAACCTGTCAGTTGTTTAAAGCCAGACAAGCCAAATTTGGGCAGAAGTGAAACACGTGGGCAGAGCCGAAGTGGGGCAGCAGGCATCACAACTACAGTCTAAGAATCCTATTGATCATGGCAAATACGCAAAAACATGCCCCATTTTAAAGCTTAACGTGCTTTTAACAGAACAAAAAAACTGCCAAAAAAAATGGGCTGATCTAGATGCAGATATTGTGCATACATGCAGGTCTGTGCGTGTTCATGAATATTTAATGAGTGCAACACATGACAGGTGACTTTAGAAAGGATGTTTTTTTTTTTTTCATACCACTTCTTACACATGAAAAATGGCAGCAGAGTTGATTGAAGAACCCAAATAAGTGTGTTAGCTTTTTATGGAATCTACATTTTTTGGGGAAGCAGAAATGTTTTATTATCTTTTGCAGCCTTTTACTAGGTCCTCACTCCCACACTGAGACTAGAAACCCTATTGCAGTACCACTTATCATTATGATACTGGTGAAACTAATCAATTCACTCGCACAGCAAGTACATCTATTCTCCAAAGCAGAACACATCACAAACTGTTTAACATAATTAACCAATGAAGCCAACACATACTGAGAGCAACACTTTATAAAGACAGTTGCAGAGCACCTAATAAATTAAGCTTTTTAGCTACATGCTGACTAGTAAATGGCTCACATAACAAGAAACTAAATCAGCAATTTAAGTATTTGTATTTTTAGAGTTTTTCAATCTTGTTTTATTGCAATATTGTATTCAACACACTGTAGTGGTTACCTGTGTAAGTGAATTGTGTTCTTGTAGGCTAAAGAATGTAGGATAGTGATAATCCCGAATTGCCCCTTTTGGAGGGAGTATTTAGGTCAATTAGGTAAAAGTATTAATAATATAAAGATATTTGTTTACAAGTACAAATGTTACAAGTAGTAAATGTTACTTCAGAATGATAAGTATTCTCATTAACAATTCTAAGTACCAAAGTGAAACTAGCTTAATAGAAGTCTTTTCTTCAAACATACTTTTATGAGAGCTTTCCATGGTTTTACCTGCTCACATTTTTTTTTATCTAAACTGTCTTTTATTTATTTAAAAAAAAATCCAAATTTACAACACTATTTGTTTTTGAACCAGAATTGAATCTGTCGAAAACTGGTGCCTTGTAAAGCATCTTGTAACTTCAAATTTGGAAAGTGCTCTGTAAATAAAGACATTATTATTATTATTATTATTACTGGTTAGCACCGTCATGTCCCAGCCTGGGATCTTTCTGCATGGAGTTTGCATGTTCTCCTTGTGCAGCGCGGGTTTTCTCAGGGTACTCCAGCTTCCTCCTACAGTCCAAAAACATGCTGAGATCAATTGGTGATTCTAAATTGTCTGTAGGTGTGAATGTGAGCGTGATTGTCTTTATGTATAGCCCTGTGATAGACTGGTGACCTGTCCAGGTGTCCCCTGTCTTCACCCTAAGTCAGCTGGGATAGACTCCAGCCCCCCTCAACCCTAATGGGGATTAAGCAGTGTATAGATAATGGATGGATTATTACTACTGATGCATTATGTGTAGGTAGTAATTTACTGCTGTAGCTGTCGATGGTGAAACAATTATACATTCTACTGGGAAACTAGGTCATATTATAGGGTAGTTTAATGTATGAAAGTGCATCATATTATCATCATCATACAGTGGTAGAAAAAAGTTTACGGACAGCCCATACATTTGTGAAATATTGCATTAAGAATCACTCTTAGGTCTTCAAGTGCAATTTCTTTTAGTATAATCACAGCCATAATAATAAACAAATCCTAAAAAAGCCAGTAAAAATTCAAAATTGATTGCTTCCATAAAAAGAAGAAATTTTGAGTATTGGGTCATTTTGGTAGAATTTTGTTTTGTCACTTTTCCTGTAAACGACAAACAAAAAAATAAAATTTGTATTTGTTTGTGTCTGTCTAATGCAGCCGCAACCTTTGAAACACAAAAAAGTATGAAAAAAAAACCACAAACAAAATAAAACTGCAGTAGAAATTCTTCCAGTTCTTCCAAATGTTTTTAACCCATTCAAACCAAACACACGGATGCAAAAGAAATCCTTGTGTCAAGGCTGAGCTTTTTCAAGTTGTTCAGAAATATGCAGCATTTCTGTCCAACAGCAAATGTAAGTTTTCATAGTTCATATTACCACCATCTCTGAGCAGAATCAAAGTTTACCTGTACTTGATTTTCTACAAAAATTCTTCGCCTGACATACATTATATCTGGCAGATCTTCCTCTCTATTCTTTCTACATCTTGCTGTGTGTTTATTCAAGTCAAATACAGATCAGGTACAGATGCTCGAGGCTAACAAGCTGGCATGTTCTGCTCAGCAGACACAGCAATATGTTCCAGACAACATGAAGGTTCGCAGCCTTCACGTCCACTAACAGGAGACAGAGCTGCTCAGATCTCACATACACATTTGCAGATGATTATGGCTAAAAAAGGAAAAATGCAGTTCGTTGAGATGTCAGATTTTGTCGTGCTTTCAACAAGAAAACGAGGCAAAAGCACTTTCTTCCAGTCATTTCTCACATGCAAAGCATAAAATGTGCAAATGTAGAAAGCACATCTTGAGTGATGTACATAATTTGCTAGTGCTGCTTACAGTTTTTGGATTTATGAAACAGAATTTTAAGTCACAGGAGAAAAATACTATCATGTCTGGCGGAGCCTGCTGTAACTACACGAGGATTTTAGATGTTAAGTCCTGACAGCTAGTGGTACAAAGTGGTACCAGTTTCAAAAGCCACAACATAGGATTTGTCACAGGCTGACACATGAGACTTGCATGAATTTTAGGTGGAAATAACATCCCATCTTTACGTGTAGGCTGGGAAATCATTGTTAGCGACTGTGTGGGTTTAATTCCAACACACCAGCTATGGTGTGATATTAAAAATGTAAATAATGAGCAACATCTCAATTTCTTTTCTCTCTTTTTTTTTTTACACAAACAGACAGAGACACGCACAAAATGTCATGCTCACACACCCCAGCTGGGTAGAAACCACAGGCATGGTGCGTCACTGCAATGGAGACCACATGTCTGCGGCTGGAGAACAGAGTTCCCACAGTACACTGACCTTCTACCTCTCACACACACACACACACTCACACACACGCACGCACACACACACCATGAACAACCATAATCAATCTTGAAACAGCGGACAAACAAGTGGAATTGCCTGTTAACGAGGGTCCTTCATACTGTGAGCTAACAGCTGTGAGGAATAGCTGTAGTTAATTTAGATTTTAAAGGAAAGTAAACAAAGTTTTTATCTTGAGCACATAAAGGGATGCAGACCAAACTAAAATCAGGGGAACAAGATATCTGAAAGCCAAAAAACAGACGTAAATCTTAAAGAAGAATCCCAAGTGTATGCCGATTCCTCAATCTAACTGAAGTAATTCCTCTGTGGAAATATCCCAGCAGAAAGCGATATGTAGGAGACGGAACGGAGCGTTTTTGTGGTCTTTACTCTATATTCACAGCCCCCCTCTATCATGCCAGGAAAAATAAGCCGGGGAAGGATAGACTTTAAGTCAGAGTGAAAGTACATACTGCATCTTTCAGGTTGATGGGACTTTTGAGTTCACACAGCACTTGGACAATCTGGATGTTCCCGCTGGCAGCTGCAGACAAAATAAAACAAGAGTCAGATGGTGCAAAGGAGCACTGCGGTGAAGTTTGATTGAAGCTAACTGGGCTAAAATTACTTAATCAGATGTGAAAGATGATTTTATCCAAATAAAATTATAGCTTAAACTTGATCTCAGAAGATGTTTTGCTATGTCTGTCTGAAAGCAGACTGACCTTCAATAAAAGAGTTCTGTACTTTGTAATTAGCTACAAGGAAACTGAGACACTCACCAGCGTGATGCAGCGCCGTCTTTCCTGAGCCGTCTACAACATCGATGGGACATTTATTCTAAATGATGTGAGAGGAAAGTGCTCTATTAATAAAACAGTTACATCAGTGATCTGGGACATATGAAACATTATTACATTCATCCCAAAGATTCACAATGTGTCCAAATAACTCAAAATATCTGGTGCCTGCATTTAATTCTGGCTTAAAGTACACTACCAGTCAAAAGTTTGGACACACGTTCTATTCATTATTTTTAATTTTCTACATTGTAGATACATACTCAAGACATCAAAACTATGAAGATATATGGAATTATGTAACAAACAAACAATTGTGAAATAACTAAACATGTTTTATATTTTAGATTCCTCAAAGTAGCCACCCTTTGCTTTGGTGACAGGTTTGCAAACCCTTGGCCTTCTCACAATGAGCTTCATTGTCAAGGTTCATTTGGAATTTCTTGCCTTCTTAATGGGGTTGTGACCATCAGTTGTGTTGTGCAGAAGTCAGATTGGTACACAGTGACAGCCCTATTTGACAACTGTTAGAAT
This sequence comes from Amphiprion ocellaris, assembly GCF_022539595.1. Lineage (NCBI taxonomy): Eukaryota > Metazoa > Chordata > Actinopteri > Pomacentridae > Amphiprion > Amphiprion ocellaris. The sequence goes on from NC_072782.1 coordinate 6,299,411, forward strand.
CCATATTATGGCAAGAACCAATCAGCTAAGTAAAGAGAAATGACAGTCCATCATTATTTTAAGAACTGAAGGTCAGTCAGTCTGGAAAATTGCAAAAACTTTGAATGTAACCCCAAGTGTAGTCACAAAAACCATCAAGCGCTACGACCAAACTGGCTCACATGAGGACCTCCCCAGCAAAGGAAGACCAAGAATCACCTCTGCTGCTGAGGATAAGTTCATCTGAGTCACCAGCCTCAGAAATCACAAGTTAACTGCACCTCAGAGCCCAGATAAATGCAACAGAGTTCTAGTAGCAGACACATCTCTACATCAGCTGTTCAGAGGAGACTGAACCAATCAGGCCTTTATGGTCAAATAGCTGCTAAGAAACCACTACTCAGGAAAAGCAACAAGCAGAAGAGATTAGTTTGGGCCAAGAAACACAAGGAATGGACATTAGACCAGTGGAAATCTGTGCTTTGTTCTGATGAGTTCAAATTTGAGACCTTTGGTTCCACCCGCTGTGTCTTTGTGCAACACAGAAAAGGTGAACAGATGATCTCTAGATGCATGGTTCCCACCGTGAAGCATGGAGGAGGAGGTGTGAATGTGTGGGGGTGCTTTGCTGGTGACACTGTTGGGGATTTATTCAAAACTGAAGGCACAGTGAACCAGCATGAATACCACAGCATCCTGCAGCAACATGCCATCCCATCCGGTTTGCGTTTAGTTGAACCATTGTTTATTTTCCAACAGGACAATGACTCCAAACACACCTCCAGGCTGTGGAAGGTCTATTTGACCAAGAAGGAGAGTGATGGAGTGCTGCATCAGATGACCTGGCCTCCACAGTCACCTGACCTAAACCCAGTTTATGTGGTTTGGGATGAGATGGAGCGCAGAGTGAAGGCAAAAGGGCCAACAAGTGCTCAGCATCTCTGGGAACTCCTTCAAGACTGTTGGAAAACCATTTCAGGTGATTACCTCATGAAGCTCATGGAGAGAATGCCAAGAGTGTGCAATGCAGTAATCAAAGCAAAGGGTGGCTATTTTGAAGAATCTAAACTATAAAACATTTTGACTTATTTCACACTTTTTTGTTTCCTACATAATTCCATGTGTTCTTTCATAGTTTTGATGCCTTCAGTGACAATCTACAATGTAAAGAGTCATGAAAATAAAGATTAAATGAGAAGGTGTGTCCAAACTTTTGACTGCTAGTGTATCTGTGATAATGTTAGCAGAAAACTTGATTTTCTGCTGTTTGATCTGTTTTTGATATCTTCAGAAACATGGAATGTACACAAAGGAGTTTTTTCCCAAGGAAGTGATGCCAAGATCTGTTTACCACTGGTGCTTTATGGGGATATTTTATGTAATATTACTACACTGTAAATTCACCAGAAATACACACATCTGCAACAAACAGTATATTACTGAACCTGCATGTTTCCATTCTCCAAATAGCTCAGTAAAAGTGATGACCTTCTGTAAGTGTTCTGAATATTAGTATTGCTTCCTGATAGTGGGGGTAAAAATCAGTCAGTAGTAAGTTAGGTCAGCAGATCAGGAAGAGTGTGTGTGTGTGTGTGTGTGTCTGAGGATGTGCCGACAAATACGCAATCAGCAGGCTGAAGAAATGAAGCAGTGAAAAGTGTCTGGTTTCAGGCATCTTACCAGAACAGCAAGAAAGAAACTGTAGATTTCACAGATTCATTTTTTTTTTTTACACTAAACACTGCATCCAAGAAAAAGTCTTGCTGGGTACCACAGATTTACACTGCCATTAAAACACTTTTAGTCGCATATTTCAATCTTTTTTTTGTTGTATAACACATCTGAAAAACGCTTCATTAGACCTAAAATAGTTTACAGCCAATACATTAAGTGAAATGGCAAATCCCATTTTTTTTACTAACAAAGTCCTCCCTCACTTCAAGAACCTTACCTGAATGAGTTTTCTGCAGCATTCAATGTGATTGTTTTTGGCAGCCAGGTGTAAAGGACTCAACCCTGAATGTAAATAAAGAAATGCCTTAGTTAAGTTCTTCACTGGGCCTAATGTTCCATTTTATTTCTAAGTCCCAAACAAGACAACACTACAATATACTTTTACATTTATTTTATGTAGAGAGTAAAATGTTCGCGTTTATGTAGAAATACAGAAGAGTCTAAAAAACTTCCCCTTAACCTCTGAATGTAACTACAATACATACCAGCAGCATCAATGATTGACAAATCGGCTCCATGAGACAAGATCAAAGATAAGCAGTCTGTCTGACCACGAGCAGCTGCAACATGGAGACTACACACAAAACAAAAGCAAAGAATCAATTAGAAACAACACCATCAGTAGTTACACTCTTACAACAACAACTACACTAATAATGGTGCATATGTAGTACTCTCATCCATTAAGCCCTCACTGTGTGCCTTAAATTTCATTGTAAAACATGGTTCCACATTTTGGGTAGTACAGTTATTTGCTTTTTTTCTCCTAAGATTAGAGGAAATGATTGAACTACTTTCCTATCTGCCTGATTATATGAAGCTCTCGTCCAATAATGTAATACTCGTATATCTTCTTTCTTTAATCCTTACAAAAACCGAAGCGCAAAAAACAACTGTGGCTTTGCAGGGGATTACTTTTTGGCTGGCTCGGCGGCTTCTCGGAGCCTCTTGTTTTTAAAGTTTGTTTTTGGTGTTAATTGGAGGCTTTGCAGGAACATCTTGGTTTTAAGAGCTCTATTTGAAGATGTTTTACCCGGTCTTGTCTCCGTCTCAGACAGGGAGAACTCAGGATTTTAGATCAACACGAACCAAGAACACAGCAGGGATGTTACTAAATGTCTGATCGGATGTGGCAGTTCCAGCTTAAAAAGCAATGAATACCTTGGTGTATTTGTAATTTTTAATTTTAGTTACTGTTTATGGCTGTCTCCCCTCCTTGCCCTCTTTCACACGGACTCCGACTGAATGTGGGAGGCAGGAGGAGAAGAAGCTGCTGTCTGGGAAGAGGAGTCAGACAAATATTCTTTAATAAAATGTTGCAATCTAAACCACAATCAGCTCATCTGCAAAACAGCGTCCAAACGATATCACACACAAGTATGTAGATTCTGGAATGGCTGGGACGACGTCAGATTTTTATCTGCACTCAGAAATCTGGCCCTGGTCTAAACTTGGTCTGAACTCCTCAAAGTCTTGGTGTTGTCTTGATACGCTCTGGTTTGGTCATGTCTTGGTTTATGTGGTCTTCTCTACAACGCTAATGTTAAGCTAATGAGCTGCTGGGTGCAGCTTCATGTTGCTCATGAAGACATTAGAATACCATATTCTCAACAAGAAAGAGAATAAGTGTACAAAAACATTTACTTCTTTGAGGATAGCAATGACAACATTTTATAGGATTTCAAGGTTATAACAAAAAAGCAGGTAGGGACTAACTCCAGTGAACAAACGGGAACAGTGTACTGACAATTTTGTAGCCTACCTACAGTTTTTAGAACTTAAATTTGTCCATTGAACTGAGTTATTTTGAATATAACTGCTGCTGTGTATGCAGGAATGCGCTAAACTAATATCACCCCATGTGCAGAAAAAAACCCTTTGTCTGAATCGTGCGTGCCTGTTTGTGTATATGTATGCAGCAGGCGATCAATACAACCCCTTTCCACCTCATCGAGCAGAGTGGGGGGGAAAAAAAAAAAACACTACACATGCCCAGCCTTCTCTCAGTGTGTGCGTAGGATACACACATTCACACACACGCTATGCCCACATGCCTTTCAATCAGGTTTTATCACCATAGAGATACTGTAGACTCCTCCTTTGTGCGTCGTGAAAAGATTGGAGCATTGCGATTCCAATCCACCACATTCATCATGATTTACAAAGGCTGTGAGTATGCATCTGTATGTGTGTTTCTGTGTTCTAGTCGCACACAGAGAAAAGGTCAAGGATGTCAACTACTGGTGGAATGAAAAGCCTACGTGTTTGTTTCAGCATGTGACTATCTGCATAATTGTTTCTCACTGCATTTAGTCCCGTGTTTTGATGTTCCTGGCTCTGTGTGAGCTGCTAAGCACATTGAGGTCAGCCGGTGTTGAGTTTCAGAAAAAGAAAGAGGTCAAATATTAACAGTGTTATCAACAATCTCAACGGGTGAAGCAACCTGCTCCACCGTTTCTGCAGAAATGAACTGGTTCTCAAAACACTGAAGTCACGGACTGAGTGGCTGCAAAATGTCAACCTTTTAAGAACCAACAAAAACAGATATATTTTTAGATTGCCCATTCATTTTTAAAATTGTGCAGCGGAGCATGAAAGTAGTTTCATAAGCCCAAGACTTGAGGATTTAAGCATATACTGTGGAGGTATGTGTAATCCCTGAAACAGAAAAATCACCAAGACTGTAGGTTTGTGTAAATTGGGTCTACTATTCTCATGGAATTCATGCACATGGATCTAAATTAGTATACAGCACAAACATGTGCTCCAACTCCTATATACTGAATCAGCACCAAAACTGTTGTTGTTTATTGTTGTGTAGATAAATACTAAAAAATGCTTACGCTGATTTGCCCTCGCTGTCCAGCTTCACAGCATTGGCACCTTTCTTGGCCAGAAGTGACGCCACTTTCTCCACCTCGCCATGCTCGACCGCAGCAAGCAGGCGCTCGTCGTTTTTGTTCCATTCGTTGGTCTAAAAGGGAAAAAAAGAACAATAAGAGAGACTTATCAGAAGATGCAATCAAAAGTAATATAATGGAACAAGGAGAAGAAGATAAGTAAATCGTCTAGTATTGAAAATCAGAGCTGTTTTACAGACTTTAGGATATTAAATCTGTTATTCTTGCTCTAATCAATTGATGTATTTATGTAAATTCTATGAAAGCATGGTGCATTAGATTCACATCTACTCTAATTGTTTGCTTCTGTGAGATGTTAACGGACGCATTAGCAATTCGTAGTTTGCAGTCAAAATTGCTTCTCGGAGGGAGAGAATGTTTTTTTCACTCTGCTGTGGCTCACAAAACATTTCTTATCATACGTGAGCGCACACACACAGACAGCAGCAGCATCCAATGTGAACATGCACACCAAGACACGCAGAGACAAACCAAATGGTCTCACATTCGTTTTACTGATGGGCTGTTCAGACAGAGGAAAGTCAGCTATTGGAAAGCTTTGAGCATGATCTCATACACAGACTATCTTGCTCCACAGCAGTCTGATGCTACAAGATACTGAACAGTGAGCTTTCACAGCAGACTGGGTTGTTAATGTTTCCCTCACCACGTTGGCAACGCAAGTTCATCAGTCAGCTCTCTCTGCTACCACCTGTACATATCAGGATGCAGTATAGTATTAGATTTGACCTGATAGCCTACTGACCTACACGTGATAAGGAGGTGAACTCTCTGACTCCATAAATACTTAGGGAGGCAAACTGTACCCTATTACAGGAGAGCATTAAGCCAACATAGCGATACAGGGTGTAAATAGCCTCTGTGGCAAACACCCAAACGCAACCACTGCAATACATTTTGCACAGCTGGTGGAAAAATGCAGGGCTATAAAAATCTTCTGTCACTGAAACAGCTAGGATGACCACTGAGCTCTACAGCCTTAGCCACAGGGTCATTAACATGGATCACTAAGGAAGTGAAAAATGCCAAATTGTTAGTGGTTTAAAAATTAAACAAAGTCTAAGATGACTGTGAACAGTAAAATTCTTGCTTGTTTTTTTTTTTCTTCAAAGAAGGAGCTGTGGAAAATTGGTTCTTATCCAGCTGTAAACCAGTGCCCACACACACAATATCTATGACTTCTTGTGATTCAGGCTTCAACACACCACAGCAAGAGGTAAGACACGACTTAGGAGGTGGTGTAAGACAAGAAAGTCCTCTGACAGATCAGAAATAACAGATTGGATATAAAAACATTCAGCTGAACACCAACAGAAACATGAGAAAAAGATATGAGTCTACCAGGTGCTCTGCCAAGTCTACTATGGGCTGTGATTGACATACCTCAATGCATGTAGCCAAAAATATCCACTGTTAGTTCAGATTTAATAAAAACAAATACAGGCTCTGAGAAAACCTTCCTTTATAACACATTTCAGCACAGGCAAAGCAAAGATGCTGTGGCTACATGCAGAAATGCATAAACAAAACAAGGAGATGACTCCAAAATACTTACGTCTGTACATGAAGCACAGTTTTAACTACTCAAAATTTTTTCATAGAGAAAGAATGTATATTTACCACTACACATAGTGCATTTTGGTGCAACACTAAACGTAAACATAACTTCTGTGTCTTTACAAGAATGCTCAGAAGGCTCTCAGCCACAATACTTATATTTTAAAAGAAACAGAATCATGCATGCAGGCATATCTGACCACAACACACATGTGGTCATGCATCATTAAGCTTCATTACATGTACAGTTTTACTTTTATTTTCATCAGAAGATAAGAGTTTTACATTTTATACCATTACTGAAACACTAACTACTTTTCTGAAATAAAACTCTAACTTTCAGGAGCTGAAAGGATAAAGAAACTGTCTACATAGCAACTGCAGAAAGTCAAAGGAAGTGCAAGTGTCTGTCACTATGATTGGTGTGTGCAGTGAAACATGACACAGTATGAGATAGCTGGAGTTATAACGGACACATCCCATATGGTGCAGTGGTTAGGATTTCTTGTTTTCAAAGAGGTGGGCTGGATTTGTCTCCCGGCACGCTGGCATGGAAAGTCTCGTGCTTTTCATACAGACAGTCATGTGTTGTTCAATCACGGTACTGAGGTGCAGATCACTGGGTCAATCCAATACTAAAAATAGTTGCACTTGAAAGACTGTATAAGAAGAGAAAAGTCAAAGATGAAGCATAAGTGAAGAAAATTGAAATAAACATGCTCCTACATGTGAACTCTGTGCTTGTATTGCACAAGGAGCTTCAAAGGTTTTTTGTTTATATTACTCAACACATTTAATCGACAGAGGCAGTGCTTGTTTAACAGTGACCAGCACTCTCCTTATCTTGTGATGTGGATATCAGGAAGGGCAGAACCTACTGCTGTAATTGAGTGCCTTTGTGATCCGGAAACAGTAGCAAAAACAAACCCACCCCAATAAATGACAGACTGAATAACAGGGAAAGTCAGACCTTAAGGATGGCGAAGAGACATCTATTACTTAATTCAGGCTACTATAGCTGCAATGTAAGCCTTATTCTGTAGCATATTCCTGAACAGCTCTGAAACTTGTCAGATCTCAAAAAATAAACGCTTGTATCATGTTGCATCTGATCGGTCTTAATCTTCACTTCATTTTCACTGTCAAACCCTCACAGTACTCTGCATTGCCTGTATATATGAAACCCTATGGTTGGTTAGTCACTTGTGAAGTTGTTTTTCATCCAGTGCATGCTGGAATGCGCTCCAGATTCCTCGAGGCTCCTCTGATCACACTGCTCATTTACTTCTGCCAATCCACCATAATGCCATGTTGAAAATCTGAATTGGCTCATGTTATTTTTCCTGCAATACAGCACAGTACAGCACATTTTGCATTTCTTAAAGGAATTTCCTCCAGACTAGCATATGGCCGTAGCATAAATTCTCTGGCCCAGGTTTCCCTCAAGCAGCCAAAGCTAATTCCTAGTATACGATAATATTGATAGATGCCCAATTGGCAGAATGTTTCACAAATGATGTAGAATGGTATTTATTCATACAATTCCTGGATGAAAATCACTGTGTACACCTTCAGAAGCACAGCAGTATGATGGAAATATGTCACAAAGAGAAAAGGTTTTTTGGGTTTTTTTTGGTATGTCTTAAAATGAAACTAAAAACAAACAATTTACACAAAATCCAGAGGAGACAGAAAAACAGCTGCCATGAAAAGTGGTCAATTCATACAAACCTGAGAGGACAGAGTGAGGAGGAGTACATAGAAATTTGAGTAAAGTTGGAGTGCAGTTTTACAGCGAAGGGAAACCACAAAAAGGCTTGTTGTATATTTTCGTGGTTCAGAGTCTTGCACTGTCATGAAGAACACTACCAGTAACACCAGACTACCGGTACACTGTATACTCACTTCAGTAGAAATTTGTTCATGCCGTTACTGGCTGTTGGTTGCTGTGTTTCTAGAACCTGCACAACATTTAGGGCAAAGAAAAGAGTAGGAGGCCCCACTACCCTTCTTTTAACAACTGCCCACTTGACAAGAACTTCACTCTAAAAATACACAACTCTTCAGAAGCGCTAACCTCATCTGAACCTCCACTATGTCTACAATGCAGAGTCAACATTCCCTTTCTCTCTAACAGAAATATACACAGTTACTGTTCAAGACCAATACTCACGGGGGTTTGTAGGACAAAGAAACCAGCCCAACATCTGCACAACTTTGTGTACTTTCCACAAACTTTCCACATATCAGCATCTGAGAAGTGAAAATCCGTCAGTGTTCATGATTAATTTCACTTGTCTAACGGAGCAGGACTTCCTTTTTGTACACTGAAGCATCACACTGGTCACGCTCTGCAGCAGCAAGAATCAAAAGCAGAGAAAACGCTGTTGAGTAAACAGTTGACATTTGCACTGAATGCTGCTAGCGTGGTCTCATTAACAAGAAAAGGGAATGGACCCTTACCAAGATAAATACCTTCTTCTCAGACTAATTTAAAAAAAATCACAGGAAAGCACTATAGTATGATCATGCCTCGTGGCCTCTGTGATTTTAATAGGCTGAACAAAAAATGAAGGACAGTCACGACAGAGCAGCATGACACCAATAGCATTAGACTACATTATACTGGACAGGTTTAAGTGGAGCGGAATGCACTGCTCCAGTTCTGGCCATGTACTGAACTAGTGTCATCGCAGGGAGGCTGATGAAATAATCATGTGCTGCCAGAGATGGAGCGAAATCAGCGCAGACCTCAGCAGCCAACAAAACGTGAATGCACAAAGCATGTCTGGAAGTTTTCTATACTGATAAAAACACGAGATGATACCGGAAAATGATGTCGATGTTGACAGAAAGATAGCCCACAATGTAAGACTACACTGTTGGCCAGCATACATAGGGTAAATATCTATGTATATAAATTACATGTTTTCATGCTTAGTTGTACGAACAGGAGTACTAAACGGCAAATGATCAAATCTTGTAAAGGCTGAACCTTTGTTGGTTCTATGGACTATTATTTTACAAATATAACTGTCATTTCTGAGTCCAAAAGTCCAGACCAGTAGGAAGGTCATTTGTATTAAGCATGCAGGTCCTGAAGGAAAGTCTCTTTTTTTGTAATGGGAAAGTAGATGTGACGACATCAAACTTATTTATAGGGTTTGATTTGCAGAGAAAAGTTACGTTCAGGAGGAACATTAACTTGTTTCTAATGTCATAATATGCCAGTGTCAACACAAAATCAATAATACCAAGCCAGAAATCATCCTTGTCATCTTAATTAATCTCAAAGTCTTCATTAGAGCTGAAACAATTAGCTTTAGTCTGTCTTGATAAAACAAAGCGTTTCGAGCTCCTCGGCTATAAGAGTTGCTGAACAACTTGGAGGTTTGAACCACTAGCGGGAGAAAACCAAGTGATCTGAAACCAATTTTCTGACATTTTGTAGACCAAATGATTAATCAAATAGCAAAAACAAATTGGCAGAGCACTTGCTACTGAAAAACAGTGGTTTAGTTGCAGGCCTGATGGTACATCAGGAGGAAACAATAGAGCAAAGAGAATGTCAAATCCTGAACAAACAGCAGACTCTCAAAATCAATTTAGTCAGTGCACAAAACACAGACCCTAAACAACTTTGAACTATATCTGCTGGTACTGAATACAGTGGGCTTAGTCCAAAATTGTTTGCACAAGCAATACATCATGGGTCACCAATCCTGAGATTATAAACCAGTAAGACTACTGTCGTTCTGTGTGTACCACCAGGAAGTGAAAAGGATTTTCCCTTCCTCTCCTGCTTTCAGTTCTGTTTCCTCTGGCTCTGTCTGCCAGCTTCCCTTCAGGTTCTCCTTCTCTTTCTGTTTCTTGGGCTGGACTAAGTGTGTTTACAATGGGATCAGGGTGTGTGTTCTCTCGCTGTCTTTAGCTTGATACTCATTAAAACACACAAAGGGTGTGCTGATAATACTAAGTGTTTCCTGTTTGTCCAGACCTGAGGCTAGCTGCAAGGACAAGGACAAGAGAGTGAAGAGCCAATGTGTGAAAGAAGCACAGCAGGAAGGAAGAGGAATTAATGAGTTGAAAAATACACTCAAAGAGGTTTAAAGAGATATTTCAGTTGTATAAATCAGACTTTTTACTTCTTATATCCTGTGTGTAACCTTATATATTTTAGAGACTCATTCATCCTTAACATCCTTCCTTCCTCCGAACCTCCTCAGTTCTCTGAGAGGAAAAACAAAGATCAAGAAACAGTAATTCCTACGTCATATTCTGTATGTTTGTAGAGCAGATCAACCTCAACAGATAAACATTTACTTTAGAAAACCTTTATTTCCCTTAAAATAGGCGAAATAACATTTTTGTTGATCTACAGATAAAAAGGTGTTTGTTCTTCTTTGATATTCTATGTAGTCTTGTTTACCTTCACTATGGTCTAAATCACTGAAAACATTTACTGGGGAGATTCTGTTGTAATGCAACTGGTAGTTCCACTTTAAGGTTTTTCTCGCAGGCAAAGACAATAAAGGGGTGTACTAAAATGAATGGGTTAGCGAGGTATGTTGAGCCTAAAGCCAGAGTCTTCAATTTCACAAAGGTAACTCCTGTTCCTATTTCGCTACCCAGTCCATTTTGCACCTCACTATCATTCTGCTACAGGGGGAAAATGCACGTTTGTATTACGGTACTTTAAGTCAGTCACAATTGTCTTGGGTGGAATTAAACGAATAATGCACCTTTGGTGAGACGTAGTGATGGATGAAATTGTTTTGATGGAACATCCGCATGCAAGGAGGTGAGCAATGTCCTTAAAATGGATAATCAAAAAAAAAATAGCAGAGCTGGCTTATTCCACAATAGATATCCTCACAAAACCAGACATTTTTGGTGTGGTTAGTTACTGTAGTTGTTTTATAGTAAAGTACATTTTAAAAAATTGAAACTCACAGATATATCAGAGGAGAAAGCTTACCAAAACGAGCAGCCAGTTGCAGGTTTATACCCTCAACCAGTATCTTTCTGCTTTAAGAGTCATTAAGTAGCAACATAAATTCATTAACTTGGGCAATAAACAATTTTCTACCAGCATTTCTCTCTTTATCTTCACTTTTTACCTGAATAACTATTTAATGCTCGTCATTACTCTCACATAACGTTGGTCCATTTTGTGTGGAAGAGTAGTAACATGAGGTCTTAAATGCCCGCTTTTATGGAAACATGCACAAAGTTGGGTGAAAAAAACCTGGATTACTTAAGAAACTTGACAATCACCTTTGCAATACCTCTTATCTTGCAGAAAGAAAACCTGACTGTGTCAAATTTGCTTCATAGCACATCCCTCAGAATGCTCCCACTACTAATCAGATATGTGCACTTTGTAAATTCAAGTGGAACTAGAGAATTAAATTTAAATGCATGTTAAGAAAATCTTTTCCCAGGAAGTCTAATCCATGTCCATGGCAAATTTCATGGAAATTCAGGAATTTCTTTTCCAGATGGTTTGTCATGTGTTAAAGAGTTGTGCAAGGGATATTTGATCTGACAGCACCAAAAAAGAATGAAAAATATCCCAAAAAATTTCATGGTGATCCAGGCAGCAATTGTCAAGAAATCATTTGTGGACTAAAGTGTTGGAGAATCAGACAGACCAACTAAGCCGAGCTGCTGCTTGAGCAAGAAAACCAAAAAGTATCTCATAAAGACAGATTATAAGAGAAATAGATGAGAACAGACAGGCTGAGTAAGGATGCATTATTTGTAAAGATAATCTACAGAAAGACTGGCTTATTAAAAAGCTGAAAAATGGAAAGAAAAAAAGGCCAATGCTAAGTATAAAGGCAACATTATTAAGATGAAAACAGAGAGACTCTTTTGAAGTCTTTTCTTTTTCACACACAGCACTGTTCTCTATTCCAGTTCACACACTCACACAGATTTGTCTTTTGTGCAAATAAGAATTATGTTTTCTATGGGATTACATGCAGAGATGAGAGATCAAGGCAAATAAATGCAAAAGAAAAGTAGGTTAGATGGGAGGAAAAACAGAGTCAACAAAATTTAAGTCTAGAGGGAATAACAACTACACAAAACTGAAAGAAATTTCTTTGTTCGACAGTGGTGGAGAGATACAGAAGGGCAGTAGACAGGAAATACAGAGTGAACACTGTACAGAAAGGAAAAGAAACGGCAAAGAAAGGACAGAGATTGACACATATACAATATCTCTGCCTTTTGATCAGCAGGGGCTGTTAACTTCAAACCCCTTATCTGCAACAAAGCAGATGCTCAAATGTCCTCAAACAATACATCCTTTCTCTCATGCCACAGCTGAAACCGCTTATTGCCCTCTGCAGTACAAACACGTGTACAGGCATGCACGTACACACACACGCACACACACATGCCACAATAGTTTACTAGACTCTCAAACTCTGAAACCAAGAATAAAGAGTTAGCATACAGATCAGTTAAACAAAGACCAGATGGTTGCTCTTATAATGAAAGATGCTGCCATTTATTTCACAATACTTCCCAATGTGGGCTGCACATTTAGATAGTGACGCTAATTTACATCATGAGAACAGTTTCTTAGTTTGGTAAACTTGTTTAAAAATTCACTGCAATATTACCTGCACCACTCTAACCTCACTAAATGTGTTTTACTTTCAAAGCTTGCAAATGCTGGTTGTAGAGTCACTGTCTCGCACATGTATGATCAGTCAGGGGTGGAAATCAAAGACTAGATTTAACATTGAACTCCTGTAACAGTATTAGTTGTAACTGACAGTTTAAAGAGAATAAGTTTTTAAAAATAAATGCAGCAGAACCAAAAATATCACCCATTTTATTCCACATATTCTTTGTCCTTTGTCAGAATCTAGCACCTTAATTTCCCACAATGCAATTCAACATCTAACAGTGGGTCTAATATATGGGTGTGCAATACTGATGGTGAGTAATGTAGCCTCAAGCTGCTAGAATCAAGCAGATATCATGAACAGACTGCAGATTTCTAGCAAGATTGCTTCTTTCTGAATTAACACCCACAGATTTTTTTAATTTTCAAACTCACACACTTTAACTTCAACCAATCCTGGCATGAGTCATCACTTAAAACAATTTACTACAGTCAGCGTGGCTCCTGATGGAGCCACAAAACGCTTTATACAACTTTATTTCACATGTGCAGTAGTACTCCCCAAGACCTGTAAACAGACTTTGTGTAAAGATGGTGGAATTCCCCTTTATAGGCACCAATGAGAACCAAGATAAATGGCAGTCCTATTAACACCTAATGTCTGCCAAGGAAGCTTTTTTTGCACCAACTTTGCCAAGAACTGAGACTGCCAAGCAGAATATTTGTGTATTGGATGCACTGATAAGAAATATGTATTCAAATGTATGACATGACTATGTTAGCCTAAAAATAAAGCAGCATTTTCCATATTGCCTTGAAGACCTCATTGAAGTTATTTTTAGCCTTCCTTCATTTGTGCTATTAAAACCAAAAGTCACTCAGTATTTATAGCACATTTAACATTCCAATAAAAACAAAGCAATGGAGAAACCTGAGACAGATTTACTGCAAAGTTTGTGAAACAAACACTACATTCATGCTTAACACTCGCAGTGTTTCAAAAACTGCAATGCTGATACATTTATTTTTTGACAACTACATTTAATTTTCATTAGATCTTGTTATTGTTTAAAAGTCTCTCTCTCACAGCCTTTCTCCTGAAGACTGAGCACACAGAGGCGAAAAAAACAAAAAACTGCCTTCATGCCACGCATTGTTTGCCTTTCTTCAAAGCCAGCTCTTGAAAAACTTTCAACTTGAATTAGTTGACCTCTCTAATTACCTCATACTTTAAAGCTGTACTTGTGCTCTTCTCATAAATAACTTGTATGGTTACAGGAATACTATGAGGCCACCATGACTCTGTTGAGTGGAATTCACCGTAGCCATGAGTTCTAACAGACATCCTGTGAACACAACATCCAGCCAGTAGACTACCTTTTAGCTGGAACTCTTTAAATACTTAGGTTGTTCATTGGAATGTACTTGTGTTCCAGTTTAAAGCTGAAGGATTGATGCAGATGACCAATGTAGGGCCGTTATGGGTGCAAAAAGACCCCGAGTAGAAAATAGCGCTCGTGCAACACTTCCTCCTGACACAAATAGCCTTTCCTGCCCCATAAATAAACACTGCTATACTTGGAAAGCAACCAGGCTCATTATGCTCGAGGCCTGCTCATAAAGTGAGTGGAGTAGGGGAAAAAATACACAGTATCACTCCCTTCAGTCAACATCAGGCAGGCAGTCCAAACACACATGCACATATATGCACATGGTTAGTGTACAAAGAGTCAAATCAATGTAGAGTCAAATAACAAAAAAATAAAATTACACAGCCTCATAAATCATTCTGTCGAGCTCCAAGTACCACATTTTGCACGACAGACCCTAAACAAGAAACAGTGAACCTGGCTGTCACTTAAATCAGTCAGAACTAAGAACACATCTCATAGGCATTTGCAAGACAGAACAGTTAGTTGCATGTCAGCAGCAAAAAAAGCTCTGCAATGCCTTGAGTCTCTTACAAAGTCTCAGTTTTTTCAGGTGAACTGTGTCTAACCCTCCCTCCATCCATCTCCTAGCTTGAATATTGTTCCAGTTGTTCAGAGAAAGCCAAACTAAACAACTGAACTAAACTGGGGGCTGGGAGCTTGACTGCTCTTCTCATTCAAACTGGATTTCTCTCCAGCACACTTTCTTCTCCATCATCACCATCCACTCCTCTTTTATCCTTTTTCTTTTCATCAATTCTAACTTTATTCAGTTCTTATTCCTTATTATTGTGTCATCATTGTGCCTCTTCTCTCATTATTTGTTACAACGCCTACACATTAACCTTTCAGCTGAGGTCCCCCCACTCATCTTATCTGCTTCTGTCTGTTTTCTTGGTGCCTCCATTAATATCAATGATTAGTTGTGTCTTACACCATTACCTCATGAAGCACAGAACAGCATCATCTGACATGTCAGTCTAGTGAGTCATGCTATACTGGAGGTACTGCACACAGTTTTCTAAAAACTCACCCTGATAAATATACCTCCGCAAACTAATTCCCATATACATCATTACATAAACACTCACATAAAGCAGCAGACGAGCACCTTGCATCACCGCTGATGTCTTCACACCCACATCGGACAACAAACTAGTCCATGCACAAACATACACCCACTCAGAAATGAGCATGCAAACACATGCAGACACCAGGATCATACCCGCCGCAACTTAGCATGCTCGGTGTTTCATGTATTTACTGACGAGCAGGTTTCCTGGCTGCGTCTCTGGCGTTCATGTACACAGGCAATAAGGAATAAACAGATCCCATGGGCAGTTCCTGCTTTAATTGGATCCATGTTTAAACAGGCCCTAAGCCATTTTCTTCTGACTTTCCTTGGATTAATTGAAACTAGTTCCAAGTCTGTACTTTTTAACATTCTGGCGGAGTGTTACGTGGACAAAATCAAGAGTGAAGGTTAAGCATAACAAGTGAAGCGGCAGGTACAATCGACAGCTACATAACCTTAACATCTAAAGCAGCAGCATAGGTGGGCTGCATGACGGACTGCTGTAAGCAAGAAAAACACTCATCACAACAATCTAGGTAAAAATAACATCTAGACGGCTAGACAGAAGGTTTTGCTGTCAATTAATCAAATAATCAACTAATCCTTTCAGCTTTATTTCTGAGTCAGCTGATGTCTAAGTGACAGTTTGAGGAGTGACTGATGCTGAGTCCCTAAATCCTCTGACTATCCTGATTAAATTTTAAGGGTTGTGAGCCTATATCACCTTTACATGTGTATTTTTAAATCAGTATTGACTATTATTGAATACTCTCTCAGCTGGATCTGGATACAGTCTGAATACTGTATGTAGTAAGTGTGAATAGGGTCATAATTATCCCTTGGGTTGCTCTCCTATCTCCTGCTGACAATTGGCAACACATAGACAGACAACACACCCTTCCTCCACCGCCTCCCCCAGATTAATGCCAGGATGTCCCTATGGTTTTACTGTCACTCCCAGTACTAATACCCTTTTCACTACACCCAGCCAGAACAAACCATTACATGCCAAGCCAAGTCGGACTGGGCCAAATCAAACACAGCCAAGTGGGGATACTTCAGGCTGTGGTTCAGTTAAAAAGAAACCATCTCTAACTGAATTACTGCTGCATTATAATGATTTTCACGACCATAATATGTTACATCTTTTAAGGACAAAGTAGGGTGCAACATTTTCCTGTAATGGCTACATTTTGCTTAATGTAACTGCACCAAGAATGTTGGGAAATATTATGGTTTACTGTTTTTAGCCACACAGCACGCAAGGCATTTTTTCAGAAATGTTTTCAGATGATCAGCATGTGATTTTCTTTTCAGTGCTGCTCCAGTTAAGACTGCACACACATTTCATAACTCACGATAAGGAGGACTGCTTTCCGCCAATATTTACACCACTAAATTCAGACTCTATAGATCTCAGAGGTGCTGAAATTACAGCAAACAGTAAATGCGCAGTTTAGTCTCCAGTGCCATGTAGTTCGGATGAACTGAATTTATGAAACAGCTGTGTGGAGTGAGTGGAGACAGCATAATCCACACATCAATTAGACACAGAGGTTGGATGATAAAGGAAGGGTGTGTGTGTGTGTGTCTGCTGTGATGCTGGTCTATGCACATGCATGTGAATGCATCTATGTGTGTGTGCATGCTTGTGTGTGTATGTGTGCATCTAAGCCTTGAGTAATCCCACTTAGTCTAGCAGCTGGGGGAGCAGGTTTAAGCAGTGTGACAGTATGATGGGCTGGGTGAGCGCTCTAAACTAGGACCACTGTGTCAGCAACAGCATCCATAGACAATAACACACACTAATTGAGAGTATGTGTAAGTATGTGCATGCGTGTTCACAACAGCACAGCTAGTAAATAATGTGCCTGGGGAATGGTGGTGAGAGGTCTCAGAGATAATAGACGAAGCAATTTACCTCATTTAGGGAAGCTCTGCTCAAACAGCAGGCACAGGGTTGTTAATGTGGTCTCAAAGGGTCGACACACACACTGTAAGATTCAATTAAGATTGCTCAAACTAATTACACATGACTTTCTTTTCAAGGCTAAGGTCATTTCTATGGTATGTGCATGTTACATTACATACATTGCAAAATGTTTATATTATATATAAAGTATTTCAGAGTACTATTTCTACTGATTTTCAAATCTCATTTGTTTTTGTTACTGACCAAAATGTGATTTTACAACCAAACACTGAATAGTTAAGTGATGAAACCTGAAATGGAATGTTTGTCACAGTCACAGTCAAAATTTTGTTAATTTTACACTGTATTTTTAGTCAACATCTTTTTTGTTCATACACAATATTTCACATTTGGGACCTTATGCTTATTTTGCTGAACAAAAACACAGGTTTATAGAAAAAGATGTTCATGTTTCTGAAATTTAGCTGTTCAAGGTGGAGTGTATGATTCAGAAACAAGAATATTGGTATTTATACAATGAACATGTGCGACATTTACCATGGTTCTTATTCCCACTTCACCCTCATTGTGTGTCTTGTGACATTTAACACTTCCAATTAATACATGCTAATGTTTTCCAGCAACCTTAGCTTGCTAGCCAAACAGTCCGTAACATATTTACTTAATTTCTGACGTTTAGGGCTAATGTCAAGAAGAAAACTACCTGAATTTTGCGATTAGCAGGTCACAAGGCCACATCGAGCCCCTGTCAGAAAAAAAAAAGAGACTTAGCCACTGGCCTAATAATGTTTCTAACTGGCAAAAAGCCTTATTTTAGTATAAATGACCCATGTATCTGCATACCAATCAATCTTCTACAATTGAGCTCAGTCTAAAACTAATTAAGTACATTAGTAAAATTTATTAGTATAATTACATTGGTAGAAGTGGTTGTTGATTGGACACGACAGAGCATCATTTACATTCTTGCATCACCCCATTTTACAAAAGTTGTGAGCCCATCTCCGTTCTTTACATGTCAACGTGAAGTGACATTTGACTGAAGTACATTTAGTGGATGCAGGTGATAGCAAAACCAATTCTGACTGTTTGGATATGGTTGAAGCAGAACGCCTGTAAATCTTGCTGTGGCTGTTCGCCAGAACTGTTTCCAGAGACCAGATTACACCGTCTGCTTGTCTCAAACGCACACATGTATGCACACACACACGCACATAAACTCCCTCATTATACTGTTTGTTTGGCGAAATAGGCTTAGTTGAAATGATCCAAACGAATCCCAAGATGTCAATATTGCATTCCATACTTAAGCAGTCAGAAACATGCAAACACAGACAGAGAGTCTAGTAGACACACATGCAAACACAGCATATACAGACACACACACACACACACACCTTGAAGAATTCCTCTAAATCACTTTGACCTTGTATAACTACACACCTGCTCACGGATTCTGATAAAGCAACACTGGTACTACTTGCTATTTGGCACTGGTATGAATAGAACTTTGGTCGACAAAATGAACGTGGCAAAAGTCAGACCGCAACACAGACATGAACATCCCATGGCTTGCTATTATCGCTGCTGTGTAATCTGTGAGAAAATCACACATTCGGTTGTCTTCGCAGATAATCTTTTGTGCAGCATTAACGCTGTTTAATATTAAACTTGAAAATGCATAAGCCCACTAAGCGTGGGCGGTTTTTTCACACTACTTAGCCCTACAGTGCATTAACAGTGCAGCATTGGAGAAAGCTGATCTACTTAACCTGGTGGCGCATTCTGCTGAGTGTGCCTGGCTCTACAGCTTTAAGCTTGTTTGGGTGGTATTTCTACATTCAAATATATTTTACAACAATCAAACTTAAGCATTTGCCAAACATATTGTGGAAAGACAAGGTCTGTTTATGTTATATTTAATAGGTGAAGGCATCAAATTCAGTAAAACCGAAGTGGAGAACGGCAAATGTTGACTTAATTCAAAGTAGCAAGTAGCAATGTCATATTTTAGTTTTAGTTCGTATGTGAGATTTGTTTTACTTAGTGTTTTCCATAGTCTTAGGCGACCAAACTGGTAATATTTATCCAATGTGGTCATCATTTTTTTAATCACTAATGATTGCTTTTAGTTCTTTAGCTGACAAAATCTGGCATAGACGCCTAATGAATAATACAGCATCTCACAAAATAAAGAATAGTGTCGGCCAAGGTGAAAAATTAATCTCTCAACCTTAAATGCTCTCGAACCATAAGTGCCTATAAAGATAAAACATTTTTGCACACCATATAGACTTTTAGCCTTTTATCCAGGAGGAAACCGGTGTCTAGCCACGCGTTAAACAAGACACACAAAAGCATAAAAAATGAACAAGCACAAGGTCAAAAAAGAAACAAATCAATAACCTATAAAATATCATACAAATACAACACATAAGGGGAGCAAAATATTAGTAGTATTTGTTATAATGCAGTCCTGTACACCACAACCACACACTATGACCCCAATAATGAACTTACAACAGAATTTTCACCCTATAACAATGGTTAAAAAAAGAAAAAAAAGAAAATGTAGAAGTTCAGTAAATGCAGTATTTATGGCAAAACTGTTGTTTTGGATTGCATTACACGTCACAGGTGTACCTAATAAAGTGGTTCTTCAGTCCATATAAATGTATAAATGGAACAAATGACAGAAAGAACAGAAACTAGATCAGACGAAGACTGCTGGCATCTGAATATACCAGAATGAGACTTTAAGACTGCCACACAGAGTATTTTAATAGTTAATGCTATTAAGATAAAAAGGCCATTATCTCTGTCTTTATCTCCCTCCTATTAGCTTTCAGTGATACTCTATGCTGAGTTTAATATTAAACCCCACAATATAACTCATGGCTGTACCACTGCATTAAATGAAGAGTTCTAAAGGTTACGTGTTTTGCAGTTCACGTTGCTCAGTATAATATGTTTCTCTTGCTTTGAAAATGTATGATCTGGAACAGCATTCATAATTAAGTTCTATGGCTGTGTAAAGCGCTGTAATTATGGGTTTCCATGGTGTGTAAACATTTCTGAATGATATAATTGAGATTTTATGAAACACTGATGGAAAAATTTAGACACATTTCAACATGTAAGAGCAGGAAAAGCACAGGTGTGACAAATAACATTTCTAACTGCTGTTTAGTTTTATGAGGGCTCCGGTATTATTGGCTTACTGGGACACTTGTTTAGAATTAGCATTTTGACATGAATCTATTGTTGATATATAGATACATCTGACTTATGTTGTGGTTTTTCCAGTTTGCGAAAGTTGCATAAATCATGAAGGTTGCATAAATTTTCACAAAGTAATAAAGACTTTATTATCTGGCATTATCGTTGAGCTCTTTCATGTCATATATCACATTAAAATGACAACGCATCCTGTTCTTTTCTCTTTGGCCTCCTGTGATGTGCTTTGACTGATGCATTCATTTCAATATGCTGGAGGAGGATCCTTAAAGCGAAGCATTTAGTAAAGATTTGACACTGAAGCACAAATTCCATTGTACATTATCTGGAAATGTCTTTACTTCATGAAAAAGCTATTTACAAAGGCACAGAGTTTCTGTTATTTTGTGTTAAAAAAATGAGGGGGCTGGTTTTAGGGGGAAACATTCTTGGGTAATCTGTCACTGACACACAGAGCCTAAAATAGAGTCAAAGAGATATTTTCATTCTATTACGGTTGTTCAGAGTTTCGATAAAAAGCAGTGGAATGACTATTGGCTAAGATAAACATATTGGTCTGTGAAACTTTTTTTTGTACTGCATATATTAACAATGACCATTAATTTTAATTGCTAAGCGTAGTCTAACCCAGGTTTCCACTGCATAAAAAAATGATTGTGCACTTCCCTCGAAGTGTCTTGTTTTTGTTTAATGTATAAAACTACTGCAACAATGAAAAAGTCTCAAGGAAATATCACATCCTGGATCTCAGAATATAGCTGGCTACAGGCAGTTTACTGTACTTCTATCAGTATGCAGCAGGACAGAAACACACTGTTATTTGGTTATAGTAAAATCAATGCAAACAGCATGACATACATACACTGAGAGTGTTGTATTGACTTGGATGATGAGCAGGGCTTTTAAGAGGACATGAAATACAAAGAAATACACATGCTTTTGCAGCCAGATCAGATGTCAAATTATGTAACACTCTGTAGCAAATGCAGTGCAAGACAGAAAACCGTTTTCAATAGTTTGTCTGTGACTAATGCAGTAAAACAGTGAAGTCTGTCCCCATTCCAAACTGCATCATATCAATGTACAGATATGAAAATGGAGATATATTACATAAAACAAGAGGATACAAGGAGCAATTAACCAAGAAATCAATGAGAGACAATGAATGTATGTGGGTGGGAGGTCTGCAAAGGCATGCATGACGGCAAATGGCATCAGTTGTGTTTCTAAGCAACATTCACATCCACTGCTCTTCCCTTTCTTCTCTCATGCCGCCTACGACTGGCTATTTCAGTGAGGACGAGCATTTCACTCCAAAAGCATCTCAAACATTTTACAACTGCTGCTGCTGCTTCTATTACAGGTTTTGACTGGAAAACACCAAATAACAGGTGAGGCAGAAAAAGGAACTATTTGACCTTTGAGCCCAATGCCGGACTCGACATTTTCTAGAACAATGGACACCATTGTGCTCCCCAACATAGCTGACTAAAATTGCAATAATTTACTAATATTAGGCAGTAGGGGCATGTAAAACACATGGCAGGCTGTCAAAAATGAAATCGAACACTAGGAATAAAAGATCATTTTTTCAACTTTAACTTTATGAATAATTGTAATGCTTTCCTAAACGTTCTACAGGTGGGTCTCGAAGGGTTTGATTTGCTTCCCACCAGCACACATCTAGCTCCCTACACAGTAGTCTGTGCTTAAGTTATGCCTTGCAGTATGTTTTGAGTATAATTGAATGAAAGCAGAGATGTGCTCCGCCTAATTCTTCCTCTGCGGGACAGTCTCTCCGTCTCTCTCTCAGCAAAGCATGCCATTTAACCAGAGCTCACCATCCTGTCCCACCGCACACCATTAATCTCATGGCAACTGTGTACATAAACCGAGCGTCTCATTTAGTGGGCATTCTTCACTGCATTCGCCGACTGCTTCTCTACTTTCTGACACGCCCTCCTTCGCCTAAAATTTGCCTCGTTCATCCAGCAACCCTTCAGACTTTTCCTGTCTGGCATATTGCTCTGTGTCATTAGGGTCACAGTGACAAAAGATGAGTCAGACGCTGTGGAGACGCCTCACTTCCTGTGAGTGTAGCGCATCGCAGACTGTGACCACATTAATGACTGAACCAACATGAAGAAATTCATCCCTGATTCATAGTTAGCAGGATCAAAACTTCATCTGGAGCAGTGAAGACTCAGTGCATCTGAAGATTTATCTAGCCTTTGTAGAACTGATCAAAAGAATTCACATTACCTCGTACAGTCACTCTCCACAGACTCAGTAGATAAAGTTTCTTTGCTGTCCGTCTGCATAAATGTCTAGTAGTAGCAGCTTCTCGACTTCATGACCTCACCTTTAGGTCTTAAAACTCTCCTGACACACACAATGAAAGCTGACAAGTTGTCATGTGAAATTGAGCACGGTTTGCTTTTTTCTGGTTACGAGAGCATGGAGGAAGCTCTGACACACATCATCATTAAGCCCTGTTTATTTTATTTTTCCAAGCCATTTATTTTTTCTTGAACAAATCTCCAAATATCAACAAGCCAGAGGGTGCTGTTGACCTCGGAGCGGAGAATTTCTGCCATAAATCATTCCCAACTGCTCGAGCCATACATACACAGACAGTGACTCAGCCATGCAGACCTACACATGTTCTCACACAGTCGGTTGCATGCACACACAATTTACATAGTCGTGAACATGTGTTGTAGTACTTACATCAGTTTTCCTAAACTTGGCTTTGAGGCTCTTCATGTTCAGTCTAATCCATGCAGTCACTCACTCAATCGCTCTGTCAAGGCTGTGGAGAAAAAAGTGCAGATGTTTGAACTTAGCCTCAGTGACGTTAGCTCCCATTTCGAGTGCGATTGAGTGTTTCTGAAGACTAAACTACTTGACTTATGAGGATTTTACATTGGTAAATTCCCCACAAATTACAGTCAATACACATTGTAAATATAATATGTATATATCAGCATCGATTTACAGCAATAACGGTCTAGATCTTACACTTCAACTGAGCCAAACATGAATAGCTTTCACATTTAACTATGACTTCTCAGTTAATGAGTAGTTTTGGGAATAGACTTGCCCCATGCAATTCTAATTTAACCCTGTTCCAGAGAATGGTATCTGGCTTTGTATTGTTTCCTGTGAGAATGTTATAAATCACCACAGAACCCTTAGGGATGTCTGGGGACTGTATTTTTGCACCCCCGACTGCCTCAAACAATTTCCAGTTTCCTTGCTGGTGATTTAACCCCAAAATATCCTTCAGTGTTCCAGTCAAAATTAGGCTACTCACTTACTTCATTATTATTTTTGCCAACGTCCTCTGTGTCTACTTGTATTTCAACCGAGAGCACAGTGTGAACAATTTGAGACTCTGTGCAATGATTACTGGCAGCCCGATCTGGAGGAACAACATTTTAAAACCCGTGCATTCATGCAGATTTTTGCAGACACAAAGCATAAGTTAGTTATTCACATCTCATTGTGTTTAGTTTCATGTGGGATCAGATGAGGTGTACTGTAGGTGTAGAATGAACAGCCATGTACATTCGTATCAGCTTGCTTACCACATTCATATAGCAAATTTGATTAGACTGTAGTATCAGCAGCCAGGCAATGACAGAAATTTGTTCAAAAAAAACTAAATCATGCAGTGGTAATAGATTTCTAGCTGTCAGAAGCGTATTTAGCAAACTTTACAACTTGCCCCCATTGTCAAACTTGTACCAACTGAGCCTACGAGCAGCTCAGATCTTGTAGTTTCAAGTGTTTGCATATTTGCATACTGCCCAGTGAGAGTTTCTGCATGAATGCCGTGAACACATGAGCAAACACGGCTGAAGCTGCAACTCGCTTTGCACAGAAACTATCAAATGT